>NC_133136.1:56668992-57296492 GCF_048418815.1 Hemitrygon akajei
CTTGGACACACTCAAACGGGACATTGGCCTCTTCCAGGCTTTCAACACCCGTACCTTTTTCAAATTCTAACGTCCCCCGATCCTTCCAGTTACTCTCTAGGCAGCCCCCCGTTGGGGAAGGCGCAACCCTGCGAGCTGAAACAACCTCCTCGGCCATTTCAGCTGACTTCTCCACAGCAAGGATACCCTTCCTCTCTAAGACTGCCCTCATTTCACTCTCGGGACCATCGGGAACACCTTTAGAACTCTGAACTTCTCCAAATAATTCTGCCAAACCAGACAGATCAACCATGTCCAACTCTGGACCTTTTAACAGCTTTATCCGTTTCTCATCTTTTATTTCCTACCTCTAGGACCTTTCTCTTCACAAAGGGGAGGGCTATCTCCTCGCCCTTACCCCCTTTCACTTTACTACCTTCTGTTTTACCACCCTCGGAACCCTCGTGGTATAGGGTCGGTAAAAACGTCTGGGCCAATTTCAAACTGCGCGCTGTCCCCGCCGCCGCTCTCGACAGGCTGCGAGTGTCCGCGCATGCGGGATAGCTCGGGGACTCTATGGGCGGGGCCTCAACTATCAGGGCGGTTCCCATCTTCCCACCCGCGAGGTCATTACCCAAAAGGAGGTCCACGCCTTCCCCCGGCAACTCCGGCAGGACTCCTAGTTCCACAGGTCCCGACACCAACTCGCAATCGAGAAGGACCCTATGCAAAGGCACTACTTTGATCCAGTTCCCTAGGCCTCTCAGGGCTACCTCGCCCGTCGGAGGTCCAAAGGGTAATACGTTACGGCTAATTAATGATAGCTCCACCCCCGTGTCTCTCCAAATTCGTACAGGGATGGGGGGGTCCCCTTCCTTCAAAGACACGGTTCCTTCGGAACTAAATGTCTCCCGCCCCTCCTGTATTCCATCTACCTGGGGCCCTCTTGTCGATTTCCTGATTACCACTGCACGCCCGATAGGGATCACTGCTCTCTCCCTCTCTGGCTCCTTTCTCGGAGCAAAGCATTTTGATGCGATATGACCCACCTTCCCACAATTAAAGCAGGTTAAACCAGGGGGTCTCCAGGTTTCCTGTCTGTTATCCTCACTTTTTCTGCTAGCCCCCGGCGGGATCTCCGCCTCAGCTGGCGGACTTTCCCTGCCGTTCCGACGGTCTCTCGGGTAACTTTTTGGCGAGGAAAACTTTGGCTTGTGGGTTAGGGCATATTCATCTGCGAACCTAGCAAGTTCTGAGATGGACTGATTCGACCTCTAATTTAAATACACCCGGATCTCTTCCGGAACACAGCCTTTAAATTCCTCAACCAAAAATAACTCCCTGATACGCCCATAATTCTCGGCCACCTTTTCTGCGGTGCACCAGCGATCCAAGAGCACACCCTTCTCATGGGCTAGCTCGGTATACGTTTGATTCCACCCTTTCCTTAAATTTCGGAACCTTTGTCTATACGCCTCAGGTACTAACTCGTAACCTCGGAGAATGGCCTCCTTTACTTGATCATAATTCCTGTCCCTTTCTGGGGGCAGCGCGGCATATACCCGCTGTGCTTTCCCTCGTAACACACTTTGTAACAACGCCACCCACTGCTCTCTGGGCCACTTCTGATTCACTGCCACCTTCTCAAAAAGCAAGAAATAACTATCAACATCCGTCTCCTCGAACGGGGGGACCAACCTCAATGCCCGACTAACATCAAACCCCTCCTCTCTCTCTTGCCCTTGAGTTCTTAGCTCTTGCTTTCGCCTGTCCAGCTCCAATTCATGGCTCCTTTGTTTCTCTTTCTCTTCTGCTTCTAGCTGCTTTAGCTGGAGCTCATGACCCCGTTTCATCTCTAATTCCTTTGCAGCTCTTTCCTCAGCCTTTTCAGCTGCTTCTAGCTGCTTTACTTTAAGATCATGGTCCAACCTTGCTTTCTCCAACTCTGCCTGATCTGTCCCACTCGCTAATCTCTTTTCGGGGATATTTTCCAAATCCTCAGCTGCAAACACCTCCTTTTCAATGTAATACTGATTTATGACCCCTCGCACTTCCTGCTTTTTCATTGATGACCTCACCTCTGCGAGGCCTAACCCCTTTGCCAGATTTACCAAGTCTGATTTGGTAGCCATCCCTAGCGCCTCTACAGTCGGATTTTTCATAAATTCACCCACATCCATCTTTGCTGGTTTCCCGTCTGGCTACCTGCGTACCAGATCCCAATTTTTTTTTTTTTTTTTGACTTACAATCCCGATTGACTGGCCCTTCCAATTTGGTGTCAAATCACGAGACGAGGCCCCAATTGTTACGAACTCCGTAACTGAGTCACTTACCAGCAAAGATAGATATGTCTGCTGAAGTCTGATGGTACTATTTTCAAACGTTTTTATTTATAAAGGGGCACAAAAGTAAGGTTAATACAAACATTCAGCTAATATAAGTCGTCACTACTCAATCTACAGCACAGGTATAGTAATAATCAATCAGAAATAAGCTCTATTGTTGTCTAGGGGATAATACTGAGTCCAATTGAAATATAAAGAGTCACTCAGAAGTCTGCAGGCTTTTCCCTTTTGGGAACCGCTGGGGTTTCACGTTGTGGAGAGAGAAAGATGGTTGAGAAAGGATAAACACCTGCCCGTTGTCTTTACAGAGCAAATCCTTGGAATCAGGGGAGCAGGCTTCCCCGTTGTTAGTTAAAAGCGGTCTTCCGTTGGTTCCAGCCACAGATTCAAAATTCGGAATCTAACGCACGTGGCTTCCTTCAAAATGGCTTCCCGCTCCCACGGGAATCGGTATCGTGCTTCCTTGGTGTCTCCTTGGTGCGTCTGAGGGTTGTCCCCCCCTCAGACCCTCCTTTATACTTCTTCACGGGATCGCAGGTGTCAATCAGGTTGCAGGTGATGCGATCTCTCTCTCAACCAGCCCACTTTGCCCGAGGGCTTT
This sequence comes from Hemitrygon akajei, assembly GCF_048418815.1. Taxonomy (NCBI): domain Eukaryota; kingdom Metazoa; phylum Chordata; class Chondrichthyes; order Myliobatiformes; family Dasyatidae; genus Hemitrygon; species Hemitrygon akajei. The sequence goes on from NC_133136.1 coordinate 56,671,919, forward strand.
TCACGTGGTCTCCATGAGACAATAGTCAATGTCGCCTTTATTCTGCTTCTCGGGAGAACGTGGTCTTCCGCACGTCTCCCTCTCTCTCTCCCATTTCCTGTGTCTATTCAGCACGTCTCTCCCCCTCTTGGGTCAGTTGACCCTCCCTTGACTAGGGCTCTTGCGATTCTCACAAAGGAGGGGGCCGAGGTCATAACACTATCTATTATGACTACTTCCTATTGCTGTGTAGAAGAGGATTTATTTGTTGCAGTACATAGTTGATTTTTATGTTTGTCTGAAGCACCAGAGATTAAATGGGACCAGAAAGATATTTACGCAGATAATATAAAACTGGGTTTAAATTGAGTGACTGTGAATGCCAACTAGTAATGGAGAGAGAAGAAAACTTTGGAAAATTATAAAATGGAAATTGGAAATAGAAAAGGAAATAAGGTATGAAAAATACAGAAGATAATGTAATCTGATTTACAAGGGAAATCACTGTATTCAGTATCTATTTCAACTGCTATAAATTCAGAGTAACTGAGTGTTGCTTCCAGGATGGCTTTAAAATTAGGAAATAATAACACTTTGATTTCGAGATATATTGCACAATGTTTGTTTCCTTATGCTTGTGAGATATCCTAGTTATATTTTTTCTTTTCTCTTTCAGTGGTCCTAACCGTGGACACTACATAACTATTGTGAAAAGTCATGGCTTCTGGCTTTTGTTTGATGATGATATTGTTGAGGTCAGTCTGATGAATATTAATACCTGAATAAAATTGTATATTTAAAAGGACAGGAATGGGGTAGTGTTAATTGTGTTGCATGGCCAATGCATAGAGTGCAAAATTGGAATAGATGGATTATATACTCATTACGGATTTGGTCTGATTTTATTTTTCTACACTGACCTTGTCACCTTTTGTAGCTATACTAGAAAAAATCTGCTTGGGGATATGAGAGGAGTGAGTGCTCACTTAAGAGTATGAAAGCTTCCTAGCCATTCTTTCCCTCACTGCATTCTACTTGGCTGATAATATAGATCCAGGCAGTACAATAGAAAATTTGCCCTGCTCTTTGGGAAGACTCCAATCAAGGTGGACAGTCAGCCATCTCCCAGTTCTGTAGCAGTGCCACTCTCAAAACCATTATCAGATAATTCAGGGAAAAAAGATGAGCTGACATGCATATTATTTTGTTTTCTTTCACAGCAAGCGTAGTGATTGGTTATTTTTGTTTTGGGTCCAATGGTAGATTTTGCAAAATCAGATGTCTTTTTGGGGTAATGGACTATAGTAACAATAACTTTCATTTATAAAATTAATTTTGAAATATGTCCCAAGGCACCTCAAAAACTCAATCAGAGAAAAATGTACATGGAATAAGAATAACTATTTTGGAACAAATCACTAAAGATTTGGTCAAATAATTTGGTCTTACAAAGGGTCTTAAAGGAGGTGAGAAGAAGGATGGTGGGAATAGATCTGAGTATGGAATCTAGTGGTTGATGACTTGACAGAGTATGAAGTTAAGCACTGGAAAATAAGAAGCTTGGAGGAAGTGAAAGATCTCTGGATGAGCTGTTGTAGTAGAGGTCATGGTGTGACGTTTATACGGTAGCAGGTGCTTAATAAGCAGAGTAACAGATCCATGATTTCAGCTTAGGTGAAAACCTAGAATGGGGAACATTAAGGAATGGCAAACTCATGTAGAGCTGCAAGGACAGAAATAATGGATGAGCAGGATTTGTGAAATAAAGTTCAGAAGTAGATGGTATGTATGAAGGTTTTTTGGATAGGGTGCCGAAATAGCAAGCACTGTTTAAATTTCAGCTGGTTGCATCTGTCTCCTCAGAACATCTTGATTTCTGTCTAATTTAATATCCAAAAGCTTCATTTTATTTACAATATCTTTACTCAATATTTATTCCTTTAAATATGATGGGACCTAGGATTAACCCTGGGGAAATGGGAATCTTAGTGTTTGCTATTACCCATCTATTAACTATCTTCTTCTTTAGAGCTTTCAAGTGTCAGTTTGGCTCACTGGTAGCTCGTTCACCTCCTGAGTCAGAAGCTGGTGGATTCAGGACCCACTGCAGTACATAATCTAGGCTGACACTTCAGTGCAGTACTGAGGGAGTGCTGCATTGTCGGAGGTGCCATCACACAGGTGAGATGTAAAAGATCCCGTTGCTCTATTTGAAGAAGAGCAGGGGTTTTACCCAAGAGTTCCGGCCAAAAATAGCCTCTCATCCAACATCACCAAGTCAGATTAGCTAGTCCTTTGTGACCCTGAAGTACACAAATTGCCTGCAACATTTGCGTGCATAAAATCAACACTATTTTGAAACAATTGGTTTTGATGCACTTTGGGACATCCAGAACATAGTAAAGGTGCCATATAAATACATTTTTGTTTTTCTTTTTAACTTTTCCCTTCCCTCCATTTGTATTGAAGGTATTGATGTACATTTCCGTAGGTACACGGGCAACCTCACCTTTGTTGTCAGTGTTGATTGATGAATTTTGCTGTTAAAGTCTTAATTTTGACCAAGCAGACTATTTGTCCATGATAGAAGTGGAAAAAGATGGGTGAGCAACCAATCTTGATCATGTCCTTGTGCACCTGCAACGATATACACACCTAGTGGTGTCTAAATAATGATCAAATAGGCCATTTGTGTATCTAATGCTAGTATAGATAATTTCTCACTGAGTAAACATGTCTGATCATTATTAAGAAATCACTATTACATGTTGCAGGAGAACAAGGCTGAAGTCACTCAGTTGTGTGGTTTGAGTTGGAAATGTGGGTTTGATCTTGTGTTGTATAGCTCTGCTATTTCTTTTGTTCTCCAGATGAGCTTCAGATCTCATGTCAGTTAAATATTTTGTGATGCACACTGTAGAATTCTTCTCAGTGATATAATTTTGTAGTCCCAGCAACATATTTGTAGATCTCCTCTGCATTCTGTTTTTGCAATCATGTGTTTTCTGTAAAATTGTGACCAGAATGATGATAGTACTCAAACTGCAGCCTAGCTATTGTTAGAACTTGTTCAGAACAACCTCCTTACTCTTGTATTCTATGCCTTGGCCAATAAAGGCTTTTTAAATTACCTTTTGCAAGTATGGCTTTTTAACTGCCCTACTTGTCCTGCAACTTGTAAGGACCTTTGGTTATATCTCCAAGGTCCACAGCAGGTGGATATCTTTACCACTGTATGTTCACTTGCCTTTTTACATTTCCCCAGAAGCACTCCATAGTAAATTTTAAAAAAGAAAGCAGATGCTGGAAATCTGAAGAAAAACCAAGATGCTGCATAAAAATGCAGCAGGTAAGATGGGATCTGTGGAAACTTGAGGTTTGATGAACGGTCCCAGACCTGAAACGTTAACCTTCTCTTTCCATAGATGGCATCCGGCCTACTAAACCTTTCTGGTATTTTCTGGTTCCGTATTCACAAGTGCTTTTACTTCACACTTCCCTGGATTAAATCCCACTTACAATTTTTCTGACCACCTATATCTACAGTAAATTTATTTTTTTAACCAATACATTGGTCAGCTTTTGCTTATACTCGTTTCTGCTTTTTTACTGAATTAGTTTAGATTGTGGTTACCTTAATTTAAAAAGTTCCTAATTTTAGATGTGTTCTACCTCATTACCCAGAACCTGTTTTAGTTCTACATTTTCCCTTGTTGGATTAGCAACCTATTGAATTAGTATTTCGAAAATTGCAAAGAATGAGAATTTATCTTGTGGATTAATTTTTGGATATCGTGAAATCTTCTAATTATTACTCAGTTACTTACATATGCCTTTCTAACCAGTTTACAGATTTCATTTCCATTATTTGGCTGCCTGTTATGGACCTAGCATAGTGTGTTGCTCTCTTGGTATTCTTTAGTTCAATACTAAACAATTTCTGTTTGGATTTATTCTGTATTTACATCCTTGTGCACTAATGCTACTATGTCTATAATTATCATCATAAATGCCTCAACCTTGTTCCCTACATCCCAACATTTGCTTTTTATGAGGAATATTTAATTGTTTTTCCTGAGCTGATTGCATATTTTGAGGTTATGCTAATAAAATAATATTGTTAAATTTTGAATTAATACATACACTGTCTGCTGGAAATGCACTGAAATGAGTCTACTGACTGAATCTGCCTTGGTGGTGATCTAGCTTCTGAAGTCTGTGAATTAAGTAATTTATATGGAGTGGATAGGCACTGATGTGATTTATGACAACCTGTGGTATTTGCTCCATCTGAAGGTCATTGAGAGGAGGCATGTGAGATGGAATAACTTGAATTATGAAGCTACATCTTCCTCTCCCTTCAGGAACTGAGGAAGTTAAACTACTTTATCTAAAAAAAATTAAAGTAAATCTCGGTTGTTGATAAACTGCCATTGACTTTAACTTCCATATCTGCAACATGCATAACTTGGTCAAGGGAAAAAAGATGGTGGTGTTCTAAAGGAGACAATCTTGTGATCCTCCCACTTCAACATGAAGATGGATGGAGCAGAACATAACCAATATCAATCACATTTATCAGTATTTTTGAGCATAGACTCAAATGGTAGAGATTTGGTGAGCTGTACAAGCACACCCATCAGTCTCTGAATTTTTATCAGGGTCTGTAGAGAATATGTAGGAATTTGCTTTAAAGTGAGATGCAGCTTATCCCAGGACGGGGATAATATGAAAAATGTAATGTGGAAGGATGTTATGCTTGAGTATAATGGGAACACTTTGGAATGCTGATACTAAGCAGAATATCAAATGTTTAAGACTGCTATGTTTGGGAATTAACAAGATTAGAAACAAAGGAATAAATCAAATTATTACGAAGTATTGTATCTAATCATAGATTTACAGGTTCCCAATCTGAATGCAACTATAGTTGGTTGGAAAGCAAAATATTTGGCTGATGTGATCAAAGCTGAATTAAAATTTCAAAATAATGTAGGATTGTGATTTGCCAATTAATCAGAAATTTGCCAATGCAGATATTTGGAAGAAGCAACTCTTATTTGCAGTTTGAAAATTCTCAAGGTTAAAACATTACAGTACTGATCTGAATTTGTATCTGCTTATTTTATAGTTTTAAAGTTGCTAAAGAATTCTATTTCTTTTACAGAAAATTGATGCTCAAGCTATTGAAGAATTCTACGGTTTGACTTCAGACATTTCAAAAAACTCGGAGTCAGGATATATTTTATTTTATCAATCAAGAGAGTAACATGTAAAACACTGGACTAAGTAATCAGAAGGATAATTGTTTAACTTGTCCAAAGAAGATCAGGCCATTGCCATCTAATTTTTAGGACATTTATTGTCCTTTAAGGGCCTTTCGCTCAGGATGTCGGAATAGGATTTTGATTGTACTCCAGGCATTTGTAGGCTAATGGCAAATATATGATCTTATGGGAGATGCAAGTCAGAGTAGTTTTGACAAGGGAACATCCAGTCAAAATACTAACAAAGGTAATGCAAGTATGCATGCAAGACTGTCTTTCCTTTTTTTTTGAAAAAGCATTGCAGTAAGCCAATAGATATGGCAGTGTTTCCATTTTTTTTTCATGTAGGTGTACTACTTTTGCTGAGCCCAAACATTTGTTTATGTTACTAACATTAGACCTGGATTTTAGAGCATAATGGGGATAAAAAAAGAAGAAAAAAATTACCTCTAAATTCCAAAATGCAAGTTTGCCCCATCCAAAATGACCATTGATTCACTGGATTAGAAAAATAAATGATTGTATTTTGGTTGATTTTTATTTTCCCTGGTGTAATTTCAAATATTGTTGCTAATTGCTTCAAAATGTGATTTTATTTTTGTGTTAAAAGCCCTTTCATTGCAGCCTAATGTATAGAAGTTATATGTCATAGAAACGGTTAGTTTGATCATTTCATTTTTTAAAATGGCTGAATGGTTTCTGTCTTTGCATGTGTAAAAGGTCCTATCTGCTGAGAGATCAAGAGAATGGGAACATATCATGAATTATCATTTTATTCTGATATGCAGTGAAATAGTATACAAGCAAAATTTGAACCTTACCAAAATCTCTTTTAAATAGTGCAGTGTAATTCTTCAATAGTCTTATGGTTTAGTCTTTATTTTAAATGGTTTCCCAATATAACTAGATCATGTAGCTATTAGCTAATATAGCTGGACCACACTGATCATTGATAACAATCAAATATATGACTTTCTGTGATGTTATTTAGTGTTTCTTCCTAATCGTATCTATGAGAATACTATAAATATTGGCAATTGATTGGTTTGACATTAGCACCTGAGATGGGGCAAACAAAATATCTTTGGCAAATCTGGAATGGATAGAAATAACTATACAAAGGATAAAACAAATACATTGTCAAGAATGCTTAAGAGCTAAACTGAAACTAGATGAATAGATTTTTGATTGAATGTGTTGGTTTAGAACAGGGGTTCCCAACCTGTGGTCCTTGGACCCTTCGTTAATGGTATTGGTGCTTGGCATAATAAAAGGTTGGAAACCCCTGATTTAGAAGAATATCTAATTTCTTGGCCTATTTCATTTCAGTTCAGATTAAATTACCGGTAATAAATTTGATTTATAAAGTACTAATCAAATGAAAGGGCTTCTTTTTTATTTAAAATCTTACTTGATTAATACTTCCATTCTATATATGTAAGATTCATCTCAATTTACTTTTAAACTTGTACAAAATATTTACTTTTTGTTTCTAAATTAAAGTACTTTGTTCCAGTCTGTAGATTACATTAGAATAAAATGCCATAGACATCTGAACCATTTGCACAGAATTTTAAACAATTGTCACATCTTCCTGCTTATGATCCTCCCAAAGATCACTTTGGTTATTTATATTATTGAAATAATTGCCTAGTAATACAGTCTGTATGCAATCCCTTATGCTAGTTTACCTAACCTTTGCATTTACTTGCCTTTACAAAATTTCTGACAAATATTGTTTCAATCCTGTCTAAAGTGAGTATTGTGATCAACTTGCTGCAGTCTAGTTCTTAATTGATTTTTTTTTTAGTGATGATCAAATTGTATTAGGTTTCACTTCATGTGACTTTTCACTTTTGAAACTGGTTTTGTATAGTTGCTTGTTATTGATGACCAGCATCCATAGCACTTGTTTATAGTACCTAGGAATATTGCACTATTTTTTATAAAAATCTATTCTCAGCTCAATAAAATGGTCTGTTTGACCATGTTAATTTGCAATCAGATTAAAAGCATGGTGATGAAAATTACAGCTGATGGTTTACCTGATCATAGTAGCTAAATCAGTATTTTAATAGAAATCCAAAAATACAGGGAGATCAGATCAACTAAAGCAAGGGTTCCCAAATTTTTTCATGCCATGGACCCCTACCATTAACCAAGGGTCAATGGACCCCAGGCTGTGGACCCCTGAATAAAGATTGATCCCCTTTGAACCTACCTAATGGTTTTCATAAAGCAACCTCCATGATGTGAAATGCCTATTTGAATGTAGTGCAGGATTTTTACAAGTTACCAAGGCCATGTTTCTTCCAGCTCTGGAGTTGATAGAAATTCCAAAGTCCTAAATCCTGGCTAGATTCCTGATCTGCTGATCCCTCATTCTACTAGGATTTATCTATAGTTGATTAGGTAGACATGCATATTTTTAGATTCACAATTTGTTTGGATTCTAAATTCTGGCACCTTTCCAGATGGACTAGATTGAATTGCTAAAGGAAACATTCTCCATTATGTATATAGTGAATATTTGTCAGCCCACCTATCCTTCCCTGCCATCTATTTGGCATCCGACAAAAAAAAACAACACAACAGGCATGACTGAGATCATTTTGTTTTGGCAATGACAAACTCTGCTACTTGTTTTGTTTCCATTAGCTTGCCATATTTTGTCTAAATATTAGACCATAACAGAATGCAACTGGTGGTCCACAGATGGACATTGCCATTTTTTAATGGTTAGGGGATGCTGATTATAATATCATATTACTTTCTCTTCAAACAAGCCTTTTCCTTTTCTTGCTCCTCGAGATTCAAGGTTGTCACTTTTTTGAAATTTTCATGTTAACCCAGAAAATCTTTGCCCAATAATGTACCTTCATCCAGCATTCATCTGTAGTGAAGTCTTTCATTCTCAAGGAAATTTTCAGGGGAAATTTTGGAATTGTCTTTTGGAAGCTGCCAAATAGCTATGAACATATAGTATTTGAAGGTCTGAAAAGCAAGTTTTTGTGAGTTTGAGTGGAGGAAGAAATGAACAGCAAGCAACATGAATGTGGTTGCAGAACTTTGATTTTAAAACTTTCAGAAGAATTGGATCCCATTAGAAAGTGCCACCTCATTTTCTCTTGGTCAACTTTCCTCAATTTAAACCCTGATATTATTGTAGTATACTTTTGTATGCCTACTGTACCATGCTGTATTTTGTCCAATTAATTCCTGACAATTCTCTGTAGGCTGAATTTCCAACTCGTTCCTCTTGCTGCCATATTCTGGCTTCAGCCTCTTTATTTCCAGTCCTGATAAAGGGTCTCAGCCTGCAAGTCAACCATTTATTCTCTGTCATAGATGCTGCCTGACTTGCTGAGTTCCTCCAGCATTTTGCATGCTCCTCAGTTATATTGTCCTTCAATTAGTAAAATAAGTTCATTTGCAATTTTCTAATCTAAGCAAACATTTCCTAAATGTGGGCAAATGCATCTTCAATTTATTCACTTTTGTTTTAGTATTTATTCATCAAAATGTTCTTCCATTTTACTAAGCATCATTTAGCCATTCCAATTTCTATGCAAATAAAATTTCTGATGATTTCACTTTATCTATTTTTCCCCTTACATGTGTTCAGTCTTTACAGAGCTTGCTAAATTAGGAAGCTAATTAACTCAAAATTGGGCACTATATTGCTAGTTGAAGAAGAATTTGTGAAAATTGTTACTTTAGCGCTTAGATAAAATTACAGAAATAATTCTGGCCCTAGACTTGTGTATCATTTAAATTGCCTTTAAAACTTCTATTTTACAGGCTATTGGTACTTTGTGTATTTGTATGGAGGAATGTTGAGAGATACACTAGTTTATTTTGGCACTGGTATTTTAATATAATGTCCCCTGCACATGTTTCCCTCTTGTGTAACTAACTTGTGCATGTCCACAGATCCATGAAAAAATGGTGAGGGAAAGGAGGAACACAGCACGACCAATAACTTTTTCAAAGTCTTGATGCAGTTAGAAAAATTACAGGCTTCTGTCCAGTCTGTACAGGGCAGCTTGTGCTTGTTTGTGTTTATAATCAGATCAATCATCTTTAGTATACTATTCTTTAAAGCTACTGATTAATTACTTGACCTCCCAAAATCAGTCTCAGTTTTTGCACTCATCCGTCTATATCCTTCTGAAACAAAGGTAGTTTAAACTGTTTGTATTTTCACTGCCTTCTCTTTTGTAAGAAATTTTTGTCCATGAAATTATTCTAAGTTATGGGAAATAACAAATGCACTCAACAAATTTATTGTCTATCTTTTTTATAGCTCTTCCCTGCTAGAATATTTTCTTTAAGGCAATTTGGGTGCGTGAACATTGTTGTATTCCAGATGTTTGTGCCACACTACAATTAATGTTCAGACTTAGCAGTGTATATTTCTTTTGACGTTATTTCTTCCTTTCAAATTGTGGGCAACTTTCGTATTTATTGTGTATCTAACTGTTCAAGCCTCATTTTACTCAATGATTGTCAATGTAATAATGGGCTAGTGCAATTTAAAAATGAAACAAGGCAAGTCACACTTGGAGGGAACAGTGTTGAGTGCTGCACATACAATAACTATTTGTGTTTCAGCATCCCTACCAGCAATAATCTGACTTTGATAAATGGTGCCATGGCTTGTATATTGCCTTCCAATCAGCATTTATTGCAGCTTTTAAACTGGACTCCTTTCCAGTGCTGATGAAGAACAATTAAAAGTTGTCATCAAATTGCTCATTTTCTGGCAAGATATATACTCCCTTTAGTCCAATTGCTGACAATATTGTAATAACAAACTAAATGTAAAATTGTTATTTTTATTGGCTGATAGCAATGCCTATTAGATTAAATAATTTCAGTGACCTGAAGTTCATGACTTTTATTAGCACATCCCTGTACATGACATTCATTGCACATTTTAGGTACTTTTTAATGACTTAGTTTGCACATCTTGATACAAATAAATGCTGCAGAATCAATATTTTCACTGTACTATTTGTCTCTGCTTCATTGAATACACTTTCCCCCTACATTGAAGTGAAGAAAACTAACATTTTTTTTTATTAGCCAAATGTAATATTATCAACATTTTAGTTCAAAAGCAATGAGTTTTTAGTGTAGGTTCAATATCTGTGGTTCTATCCATTTTTCTTATTGATTACATAAACAGTAGAAATGCACAGAAATCAATAACCTGCATATGGAATGGATATGTACCTATATATATGAAAGCTGCAAATCCTTTTCAATATTAAAATGATTAAATGTACACAGTTTACTTGAGGGATTCTATAAGCTACTGTAATAGATTAATTGCAGTTAAGAGATTTAAAAGGTGCCAAACCTGGAATAATGGATATGTATGAGAAAAGATTTATTTTTTCATACAACCCCTAGTGCATATGATGGCAAAAATAATGTTGGCTTGAAATTGTAATCGGCTGTAGTGAAATAACACACAATGCTCATATCAGATGACATTTTGTGGGTACATAAAATATCTTAATCATTGGATCATTCTAGAAAAGATAAATATTATAAATTGGCATTCAAAATATATAGTGCCAATGGATAAATTTATGCATTCAAGAACTTTTCACTGCAGATGTACACAAGTAACAATATTGTAATCCTAGAAAGTGGTGAATAATTTCTCTTAATCCTTGTGTCTTCATTTGTTCCATTGCTATATTTGGTCAAAGCAGCATCAGACTTGAGTAAATAATCAACAAAAAGCAGGTTATGTGTAAAACTTCCAAAAGCTTAACACTTAGCTTGGAAGAATGAACTGATGGGAAAATGTTACATTTTAATGTACCTATGTATGTGTACCCACACAGCACTTTGATTTAAATGTAATGTGTTCATTAAATGGGGATCATGACAGAGGATGTATATAGAATTTGTATATAATCTGTATTTTCTTCAATAAAATCTAAAAACAAATTATGGTTGTATTTTCTCCAGATCACAATATAAAATGTTACAATCAAATACCAGAATTAAAAAAAAATCATCATTAAGGAAAAGCCTGTTAATCATGCCAACTAGTTTCATTTGAGTTGTATGATTAAGGGCGAGGCTAGGCTAGTATTTAATAGTCTGTAATCACTAAGCTTTTATAAAAGGAGTTTCAGAAATTTCTGCCCAGTGATGATTGGAAAAACTGACCAGTTCTCTACTTGTAAGAACAACAAGTGACTTGTGATGAGAGGTGATTGTTTCTTTGAACATCATGCATTTGTTCTTCTAAGGGTACATGTCAAAGATGTGTAGATTATGATTTGCCATGCTTAAATTTTTTACTATATGTTACTGCAATATTTTAAGCATGAGCTGCTGAAAAGCAATGCTAGGGAAAAACTGAGCAGGCAAAATAGGATCTCTGGACAAAAACTTAACATTGATGACTTCATTTTTAAGAAATATTGGATCAGAAGTTAGCCATTTGGCCCTAAGGCTTGCTTCTCTTATTCAACAATACAATGGCAGATCTGCAATTCTGTTTGATTCTCCTATAACCCTTGATTCCTTCAATAGTCCAAAAGTGTTTCTCTCTTGAAAATGTTCCATGTCTTAACCTTCATAACTCCCTTGTATAGAAAGATTCTTCATATTGGAAGATATTTCTCATTTCACTTTTAATAGAGTAGTTCCTTTTTATGAAACAATATGCCTGGTTCTGCATTCCTTCCCCACTTTGCTCAACTTCCCCCCCCCACCCCCCAATAGGAAACCTAAATCTTTCATGTCAAGTCTCTTCAATGTTTGTTAGATCACCATTTTTGCATTCCAATAAATATAGGCTAAACATGAACCTGTTTAACCTTTCTTCATAAGAGAACCCTTGCATCATACATGCATCCAAAAGTTGAATTCCAGAAGTAACCAAACATCAAGGCAATGTTTGATGGTGTATCATAAAATTTCTGAATTGGCACCAAGATTTGTACGTTGCAAAAATTATGTAAAGATTGATGGTATGTGCTTTTTGCAGGAGGTCAATCATCCAGCTCTGAGATATCAAAATGGGAGCATGGAAACTTATCTTAGCCCCTGCAATGTTCAGCCATTGGGTGAATTGTTGAGCTGTTCCAATGTTGTGGATGTAATTATTTTATATTGTAGCTACACATATTCACCTATACTCTACAGCCTCATATCTTGATAGTTTACACTTGTTATCAAGAAACCAGTGATTATTCCTGGCTTGATGATAATGGTAAAGTGAGGTCTATATTAGATTGAAAGATTAAAATGTGGATATATTCAGTCCCATTCCTGTAACTCCACAGTAAATACAGTGTTTAGATATGAACTGCTAAATCTGCACAGAATCTTTCCCATGTACGACTGGTAGTACAACACAATGTAATGAAGTGTGCCTGTAATGTGAAGACGAGATCAGTCATTCATGAAAGCAATGCGAAAATCCTTTGCCAATATGGTTATGAGAAGATGCATTTAGAAAAATAAATTGTGATCTCAAGTAGGTTTTTACCTCATGACATTCCACCACTGCCTGTAGGCCAACTCTGGCAGCAGTGTCCTTTAGAGAAGGCTATCTCAGTCAATGCTAGCTGTTGCCAACACATGCTTGGCAATAGCCATTTAAGTCTACCATCCACAAGATACTTAACTATTCAATCCTTGGTCCTTGTGCTGTAGAACATGTTGGCACACTAATTATTCAGCTGGGTGAGAGCATTGTTTTGATTAGCAGGCTTCCTCATCTATTATTGGCTTGATGCTGAGGCTATGTGGAATCTAGAGCAAATAAAGACATGATCACGACCTTATACACCCCTCTGCCATCAGATTTGGTGAGTGTTTCTCATCAGTAGGCATGATGTATATAGGAATTGAATTGAAAGGTCCAGTTCTGTGAAAATGACTATGCTGGCTGATTAGACTAGGTGAGTCTTACTTGTGTCTAAATCTACAGACTAGTTAATTTATTTTCCTTGCTGTGACATTTTTTAAACAATGAGCAGGTTTGCTGAATCATTCACTGAGCAATTAAGAGTTGACCATATTTGTGTGATGAGAAGTTATATACTGGCCAGACTGGATAAGGTCAGGATTTTTTGGTTTGAAGGCCGTTAGTGAATGAGATGGCTTTTTTACAGACCATCCCACAACTTGATGTTATCTGTATTCTCTAATTAACAATCTAAATTCCACAGCTCAATTTGTGGTCTCCAAATAATTTGCTGAGTGTTTTGCATTACTTGTCCAGGAACACAATGTTATACCATTGTGGCCTCTTCTCGTAAAAGATCAGACTAGGTTTATTATCACCGTCCTAGATGATTGGAAATTTGTTGTTTTGTGGTAGCAGTACAGTTCAAAGACATAAAACTTACAGACTCGATGGGCCGAATAGCCAACTTCTGCTCCTTTGTCTTATGGTCTTATATGAATTACAGAATCAGTTGTACAAAAAAATGAGTGTTGATGGACCATTCAGAAATTTGATGATGGAGGAGGTGAAGCTGTTCCTGAATCAGTGGGTGTGGGTCTTTAGGCTCCTATACCACCTCCCTGATGGTAGTAATGAGAAGAGGTCATGTCTCAGATGGAGAGGGTCCTTAATGATGGATGGCATTTTCTTGAAACACCCCCTCATGAAGATGTTGGGGAGGGTTTGCCCAAGATGGAGGTGGCTACTTTTACAACACTGCAACTCTTTGCAATCCTGTGCATTGGAGCCTCCATACCAGGGCTGTTACATAACCAGTCAGAACACTCTTCACTGTTTTATAGGAATTTGCAAGTCTTTGATGACATAGCAGATCTCTTCAAACTCCTAATCAAGTAAAGCTGCTGGCTTGCATGATTGCATCAGTGTTGGGCCCATAACAGATCCTCAGAGATATTAACACCCAGGAGCTTGAAGCTACCCTCACTGTAGTCATCTGTAGTAATGAGGTGGTGATCATACCTACTAGTTTTGATTAGCAGCCCCTTTATCTTCAAAAGATTTTGAAGCAATCGTGATTTCCAGGAGGACGGGTAAAATGTTTCAGGAGAGGAATTACATTTTTTTAAAAAACCTTGGAAAAATCCAATGTCCTTGTTGACTTGAGTATCCGTGGCCCAAGACAACTGGATACAGGAAGGCATTAAGCACCTTGTCTGTTTCTGTTGAGAGCTCATGGAGGCCAAGTGCAACAGTAGAAGGAGCATTTACTAAGCAACAAGCTCCAGCTGTTGGCGAGACTACAGTCCTACACAGGGTGCATTAAATAGCTTGGAATCTAGTGGAACTTATGAAATTAAGATTCTGTTATTGCCTTGTTTTAGATATAATCAGGTTTAACATCATTGCCATATGTCATGAAATTTATTGTTTTGCAGCAGCAGTACATAATAATAAAAATATAGATTACAATAAGTATATATAAAAAGTAAATACAGTAAATAGTGCAAAAAGAGAGGGAAATACTGAGGAAGTGTTCATGGGTTCATTGTTCATTCAAAAATTTGATGTTGAGTGTGTCTTCAGGCTCATATACCTCATCCTTGATTTTAACAGTGAGAAGAGGGTAAGTCCTGGGTGATGGGGGTCCTTAATGATGGATGTCACTTTTATGAGGCATCGCCCTTTGAAGATGTCCAAAGGGCTGAGTTTAATACTTTCTGTAACTTTTTTTTCTAATCCTGTGCAATGGTTCCTCCATAGCAGACAGTGATGCAGCAAGTCCGAATGCTTTCCACTTTACATTTGGAGATATTTGCGAGTATCTTTGGTGACATACCAAATGAGTCCAGACTCCTATGAAATATAGCTGCTGTCATCCTTCCTTTGTAATTGCATCAATTTGTTGGGCTCAGGATAGATCCTCAGAGATGTTGACACCCAGGAACTTGAAACTGCTCACCCTTGCCCCTTCCGATCCCTCAATGAGGACTAGTGTGTGTTCACTTGACACCCCCTTCCTGAAGTCCACAATCAATTCCTTGTTCATGTGATGTAACTATTCATGTCAGCTTATTATGTAACAGTTCATGTCTTGTAATTTATTAGAAGTGGAAAGCAAGATGTTCAAACTCAATATTTCAAAAGTAAATAGAACTTAAAAATGGCTCGTATACTATGTTCCTATTCCTCAACTTTTCAGAGAAATAATTCCTGACAAATTTTTAATTTGCATGGGGTAAAGACATTCGCTGTTAGGGCTTAAACGGTTTGCATGTTTATAAATATTAACAAAGAAAAATTGTTATGAGAGCATTGTTTCAGTTCTATCTGTATTTTCTTAGACACAATCTTTTTTTAAACATAAACTTTTCTTCCCGCTCTTCGTTACAATAGAAATCGCGCATGTACCATTTAACTTTTTAACCATTTAAGTTATACGAAAAAACATATTCTAGGTCATGTCAAAGTTTTCTTCAAGAAATGCAATATCACTACCGATTCTCTAAAATTCTCTTTGATGACTAGAGGTGAAGAAATAACATTTGCAATTGCAAGAATTTGCAGCAGGACCGCACCACCTCACAAATGATCTAAACGCCCGGTCAGTCATTTCCTTCTCCAACTGTAGAAGTATCTGCAGTTCCTACATTGACCTCATTAGTCAAAATGGAAACCCACTACACCATCCCAAGGGACAATAAGAAGATTTAGTCAAAGGAACTGGTGGTAATATAATTTTCGAATAACACACACACACACACTCTTACAAGCCAGAACTGCAAAACTAAGCACAATCCATGCTTGAAGCTGGCACAGCACCGTGCAAACTGTGGCTAAAAGCCATAGATTGGTAACAGTAACTCGACGTTAACAGGCGAGTACGAGCGGTTCCGAAGATGCGGGGCGGGTTCGGAAATCTCGCACGTGATTGGTGAGAGCACGACTGAAGATTGAGGGAGTCGGGCCCCACACTTCCCGTCGGTTTGTGTTAATACTGCTCCATAGCAACGGCTAACACACCGACTCCGGGTAGGTGCTCGTAGCGTTTTTAAATGGCATGACATTTCGGGAGAATGTGCGGTAAAACTTTTACATGTCTTTTGCACTTCCTGACACAAATGGCTTCGGTAATCTTCAATCAGGCACCGGCGCTCTTGATGTCCGGCAACATTGCACGGATTACGTATTTAAGTGAGAGAAGTGGGCCAGTTTTAAAACTTTGGTTAACAACTTGTCCGATTCCCTACCGATACTTGTAATCTTTTAAAGTTTTGACTTAAAAGTTTGGTGGCACGGTAGCGTAACGCTTCCCAGCACAAGGGATTGGAATTCAGTTCCCGCTGCTGGTAGTAAGAAGTTTGTTCATTACCCCCGCGACAACGTGGTTTCCTCTGGGTGCACTGGTTTCCTCCTACATACATTCCAAAGACCTCATCTCCATTCTACATGGACGTTCCTCTATTCTGAGACTGTGCTCTCTGGCCGTAGACCCGCCCCCCAAACACAAACACTCACTCACTCACTCACTATAGGAAACACCCTCTCTCCACAGCCACTCTATCGAGACCCTTCAATATTCGATAGGTTCCACTGCCACCCCCCACCCCTCATTCTTCTAAATTCCGGTGAGTACCGGCCCAGAGCCATCAAACAGCCCTCATATGATAAACCGGTCAATCCCCGAATCATGTTCCGTGAGCCTCCTTTGTCAGCACACCCTTTCTTAGATAACGGGCCCAAAACTGCACACAATACTCCAAGTGAGGCCTCACCAGTGCCTTATAAAGTCTCAGCATTACGCCCTTGTTTTATATTCTAGTCCTCCTTTGGTGTTTTCACCCAGTAGGGTGGTTACAATCTGTAACACATTGCTTGAGAAGGTTATGGAGGCAGATACTTAAGAAGCAACTAGACAAGCACTTGAATTGTCAAGGCACAGGATGCTATGGCTGATTGCTTGTAAATAGGATTAGTGCAAATAGGTGCTTGATGGTTGGTAAGCATAATGTGGACTAAGAAACCTGTTTCTGTACTTAATGGCTCAGTAACTCATGGGGGCAGTGAATTGGACATCATAAATGATTATAAGAGTACTGGTGTAAAATTAGTGGGATATTATACCTGCGTATGATTAAAATATGACTTTGAAAGGAGAAAATGGATAGGGATGGCAGGGGAGAAGTCATCCGACAGGCAATGATCCCTCACTGAGTAGAGACATTCGTGTACAATAGGTGAGACTTGACGATCATCAGGCTACTGTCCGCAACAAATATACAGAATGTGAAAACTCTTTATCAAGCTGGAAATCCAGAGAATGTGAAGCATCAAATGGAATGGGATTGGATGTTTTGATTCTGATGAAGACAAACTGATCCATTCAGGTAGTGATAAACATGACTGAGGTGTGGGAATGATACCAGATGCTGAAAGAAGCTAAAGCCTTATGGGATATTTGGGCATTATCAGACAGAGTACTACAGAAGACATAGGAAGTTTTTTTTATGAAATCTTGCTAGAAGCAAAGGACCACTGCAAATCACAAGATATCATTATGGTGGTAGGAGAGGTGAATGTCAAAGTTGGACAACAACGAGATGGTGATATTGTCAGCAGATTGGGATTGGGAACCAGGAATGACAGAGGTGAGTGATTTATAAATTGGTGTCATGCGAATGATCGGATAATAACAAACACATGGTTGAAGTAGAACATATAGTAAGAAGATAGTGAACTTGGAGAAGCCCAGGTCAATATTGCAATCAAATAGACACGTAACAATCAGCAAGCATTTTAGGAATGTCATGCAACAGTCCAAGGCATATCCAGGAGCAGACTGTGAGAGTCACCATGTTCCAGTGATATACAATCTAAAAGTTAAGCTTAGATGATTAAAGAAGTCTAAGGGTTTTACCTAATTAGATCTGGCTTGCTTGAAAGATCCAGGCATGAAAATGAAATGGAATTTAGCAGTGAAGAACAGATATGAAGTTCTCACAGTGGAGAATGCACCAAATTGGTTAAAATTTTAAAAAGGCAGTCATGAATTTGTCGAATGAAATGATACTGAAAAAGAGAAAAGAGAAGAAAAATGGATTACAGATAAAATTCTGGATCTAATGAAAGAAAAACAGAAAATCACACCAAAGATCAGTGATAAATGTAAAACTGTGAACAAAGAAATCAAGCAAAAATGAAGGGAAGCTAAAGGCCAATGGATAAATGAAGAACGTACAAAGGTAGAGAAACTGAAAAATTCTGGCAATATGCACAAGAGGGTGAGGACACGGACAGGTGCTAATTCTTGAACATCTAGTGGATGTTTGAAGGTGAAAGATGGATTGATACTCATGGAAAAAGCAGATATACAGGCTAGATGGTTTGAATACATTGCCAACTTGTTTAAGGAGACGAGAGAAGCCAACAATTAGACCATAAGATATAGGAACAGTATTAGGCCATTTGGCCCATCGAGTCTGATCCATCATTTCATCATGGCTGATCCAATTTTCCTCTCAGCCTATATCTCCTGCCTTCTCCACATATCCCCTCATACCCTGACCAATCAAGAATTTATCAACCGCTACCTGTGGCAAAGAATTCCACAGATTCACCTCAGCTGGCTAAAGAAATTCATCCTGATTCCTCCTCATCTCCATTCTAAAAGGATGCCCCACAGTTCTGAGGCTGTGTTCTCTGGCCTTAGACTCTCCCACCAGAGGGAGCATCTTCCCTATCCACTCTATCAAGGCCTTTCATCATTTGATAGGATTCAAAGAGATCACCCTTCATTCTTCTGAATTCCAGTGAACACAGCCACAGAACCATCAAATGCTCTTCATATCCTGGAATCATTTTTTAGACCACTTTTGAACCCTCTCCAGTTTCAGCACATTTATTTTCTTCATGAAATGAATGCTAACATTGGATTTGCCTTCCTCACCACAGACTCAATCTGCAAGTTCACCTTTAGGGAAGCCTACACAAGGACTCCCAAGTCCCTTTGCTCCTCAGATTTTTGTATTTTCTCTCCATTTGGAAAATAGCCAACCCTTTAATTTCTTCTACTTAAGTGCATGACCATACATTTCCCGACACTCTATTGCATCTGGCATTTCTTTGCCATTTCTCCTAATTTGTCTGAGTCCATCTGTAGCCTCTCTACCTCTTCAAAACTACTCGCCCCTCCACCTATCATCATATTGCCTGAAAACTTTGCAACAGAGCCATCAATTCCATTATACAAATCATTAACAGAAAACGTAAAAAGGATCGGTCCTAGCACATAGCTATAAATTCCAAATGTTAAAAGGCTTGAACAGATTAAATATGGCAAAGTTATTTCCCATGGTAGGGGATTCTAGGACAAGAGGGCACGACTTCAGGATTGAAGGACAATCTTTTAGAACTGAAATGCAAAGAAATTTCTTTAATCAGAGGATGGTAAATCTGTGGAATTTGTTGCTACGAGTGGCTGTTGAGGCCAAGTCATTGGGTGTATTTAAGGGGGAGATAGGTTCTTGATTAGTCAGGGCATCAAAGGGTATGGGGTGAAAGTAGAGGAGTGGGGATGACTGGATGAAGTGGATCAGCCCATGACTCGATGGTCCGAGTGCCTTACTTTTGCTCCTATATCTGATGGTCTTATGGTCTTATACGACATGGGAGCAGAATTGGGCTATTGTCCCATCGAGTCTGCTCTGCCATTCCATCATGGCTGATCCTTTTTTTCCCCTCCTCAGCCCCATTTGCCAGCCTTCTCCCCATAACCTTTGATGCCTTGTCCAATCAAGAACCTATCAATCTCCACCTTAAATACACCCAATGACCTGGCCTCCAGCTGCCTGTCATAACAAATTCCACAAATTCACCATCCTCTAGCTAAAGAAATTTCTGCACATCTCAGTTTTAAATGGATGCCCTCTATCCTGAGGCTGTGCCCTCTTGTCCTATACTCCCCCACCATATCCTTTCCAAATTTACTCTGTCTAGGCCTTTCTACATTAGAAAGGTTTCAATGAGATCCACACCCATCCTTCTAAATTCCATTGAGTACAGGCCCAGAGCCATCCAACATCCTCACTGATAACCCTTTCATTCCCAGAATCATCCTTGTGATCCTCCTATGAATCTTCTCCTCCACCAGCACATCTTTTCTTAAATGAGGATCCCCAAAACTGTTCACAGTACTCAAGGTGAGGCCTCATCAGTGACTTATAAAGTCTCAGCATCAAATCCCTTTGTATCTCAGATTTTTGGATTTTCTCCGTTTAGAAAATAGTCTGCACATTTATTTCTACTACCAAAGTGCATGACCATGCATTTTCCGATATTGTATTTCATTTACCACTTTCTTGCCCATTCTGCTAATCTGTCTAAGTCCTTCTGCAGCCTACGAGTTTCCTCAAAACTACCTGCCCCTCTACCAATCTTCATATCATCTGTAAACTTGGCAAAAAGCCACCTATTCCATCATCTAAATCACTGATATACAGCATAAAAAGAAGTGGTCCCCCAATAACCCCTGCGGACCACCACTAGTCACTGGCTACAAACCAGAAAACAATCTTTTATTCCCACTCACTGACTCCTACCGATCAGCCAATGCTCTAACCATGTTAGTAACATGTTACTATAATACCATGGTACTGTAATACCATGGGCTCTTAACTTGGTAAGCATCCTCATATGTCAAAGGCTTCTGATAGTATAAATATACAACATCCACTGCGTCCTCTTTATCTATCCTACTTATAATCTCCTCAGAGAATTCCAACAGTTTCCCTTAAGGAAACCATGCTGAGTTTGTCCTATCTTGTCCTGTGTCATCAAGTACTCCATAACCTCATCCTTAACAATTGACCCCAACAGTTTCCCAACCACTGAGGTCAGGCTAACTGGCCTATAATTTCCTTTCTGCTCCCTTCCTCCTTTCTCAAAGAGTATAGTGACATTTACAATTTTCCAGTCCCCTGGCACTATGTTTGAGTCCAATGATTTTTGCAAGATCATTACTAATCTCTACTGCTACCCTAGGGTTTATCTGGTCCAGGTGACTTGTGTACCCTGAGGTCTTTCAGCTTTTTGAGCACCTTCTCCCTTGTAATAGTAACAGCACTCACTTCTCTTTCCTCACACCCTTCAACATCTGGCACGCTGCTAGTGTCTTCCACAGTGAAGACTGATGAAAAATATTCATTTAGTTCATCTGCCATCTCCTTGTCCCTTGTTAGTATTTCTCCAGCCTCATTTTCTGGTGGTCCTATATCCACTCTCATCTCATATTTTTTACATACTTGGAAAAGCTCTTACTCTCCACTTTGATATTGTTTGCTAGCTTGCTTTCACGTTTTATCTTTTCCCTCCTAATGATTCTTTAAGTTGCTTTCTGTAGGTTTCTAAAATCTTTCCAGTCCCCTATATTCCTGTTATTTTTTTCTTTCTTATATGCCCTCTCTTTTGCTTTTACATTAGCTTTGACTTCCCTTGTAAGCCACAGTTATACAATTTGCCATTTGAGTATTTTTTCACCTTTGGAATACATCTATCCTGCACCTTCTTCATTTTCCCCAGAAACTCACACCATTGCTGCTCTGCTGTCATCCCTGCCAGCATCTCTTTCCAGCTTACTTTGGCCAACTCCTCTCTCACACCAGTGTAATTTTGTTTATTCTACTGAAAAACTGCTATGTCAGACTTAGTTTTCACTCTTATCAAATTTCAAGTTGAACTCCATCATATTGTGATAACTGTCTCCTAAGGGTTCTTTTACCTTAAGCTCCCTAATAGCCTCTAGTTTATTACATAACACCCAATTCAGTATAGCTAATCCCCTAGTAGGCTCATTGACAAATTGGTCTAAAAAGCCATCTCACAGGCATTCAACAAACTTGCTCTCTTGAGATCCATTTCCAACCTGATTTTTCCCAATCAACTTGCATGTTGAAATCTCCCATGACTATCATAACATTGCCCTTTTGACACGCCTTTTCTATTTCTCATTGTAATCTGTGGTCCCATTCCAGCTGCTGTTGGGAGGCCTGTATATAATTGCCATCAATGTCCTTTTACCCTTGCAGTTTCGTAACTCAATCCACAAGGATTCAACTTCTTCCGACACTATGTCACACCTTTCTACTAATTTGATGCCATTCTTTACCAGCAGAGCCACAGTACCCCCTCTGTTTACCCTCCTATCCTTCTAATACAACATATAACCTTGGACATTTAGCTCCCAGCTACAACCATCCTTCAGCCATGATTCAGTGATGGCCACAACCTCATACCTGACAATCTGTAGTAGATCATCCACCTTATTTCTTATACTCTATGCTTTGAGATATAACACTTTGAGTACTGTATTTGCTACCCTTTTTGATTCGGCATCCCTAATGCACTGATACTCTTCATACTGGCTGCAATTTTGTCCTATCATCTGCCTGCCCTTCCCAACAGTCTGACTGCATGCTACCTTTGGTTTTCTAACCATCATCCTATCCTGAATTCCATCACTCTGATTCCCACCACCCCCCCACCCCCACCAAATTAGCTTAAAACCTCCTCAACAGCTCTAACAAAACTGCCCATGAGAATATTGGTCCCCCTTTGGTTCAGGTGCAACCTGTCACTTTTGTATAGGTCATACCTGCCCCAGAAGAGATCCCAATAATCCAAGAACCTGAAGTCCTGTCCCCTGCACCAGCTTCTCAGTCACGCATCTATCTTCCAAGTCAACTTGTTCCTACCCTCACTAGTGTGTGGCACAGGTACCAATCCGGAAATTACTACCTGGGAGGTCCTGCTTCTCAGCTTTCTGCCTAGCTCTCTAACTTCTCTTTGGGATCTCTTTGCATTTCCTTCTTAGTCATTGGTACCAATATTTACCAAGACGTGTAGCTGCTGTCCCTCCCCCTCCAAAATGCTGTGGACACGATCTGAGACATCCCTGACCCTGGCACCAAGGGATGCTCTGCGCTAACTGCCTATTCACATTTTCATTTCTCCTGACCGTCACCCAGCTACTCGCCTCTTGCAGTTTAGGGGTGACTACTTCCCTGCTAGTCTGATCGATGATCTCCTCACTCTCCCATACAAACCAAAGGTCATCCAGCTGCTGCTCCAGATCCCTAACATGGTCTTCAAGGAGTGCAGCTGGATGCACTTCATGCAGTGGTACTTCATCCCTGTGGAACACTACTAGTCACTGGCAGCCAGCCAGAAAAGGCTCCCTTTATTCCCAATCTTTCCCTCCTGACAATCAGTCACTGCTTTATCCGTGCTAGAATCTTTCCTGTAATACCATGGGCTTGTATCTTGTAAAGCAGCCTCATGTGTGGCACCCTGTTAAAGGCCTTCTGAAAATCCAAGTACACACCATTAACCGATTCCCCTTGGTCTATCCTGCTTGTATTTTCTTCAAAAAATTCTAACGATTTGACAGACAAGATTTTCCCTTGAGGAAACCATGCTGACTATGGCTTATTTTTCATGAGCCTCCAAGTACCCTGAGACCTCATCCTTAATAATAGACTCCAATATCTTCCCAAACACTGAGTTCATCCTTTCTTCTGCCTTCCTCCCTTCTTGAAGAGCAGAATGACATCTACAATTTTTCAATCTTCTGGAACCATTCCAGAATCTAATGATTTTTGAAAGATCATTACTAATGCCTCCACAATCTCTTCAGCCCCCTCTCAGAACTCTGGGTTGCAGACCATCTGGTCCAGGTAACTTATCAACCTTCAGACCTTTCAGTTTCAAGAACCTTCTCTCTAGTTATGGTAACTTCACACACTTCACGCCCCTGATACCTGGAACTTGCACTATACTGTTGGTGTCTTCCACAGTGAAGACTGGTGCAAAATACTTATTTAGTTCATCCGCCGTTTCCTTGTCTCCTGTTATTACCTCTCCAGCCTCATTTTTCAGTGGTCTGATATTCACTCTCACCTGTCTTTTACACTTTATGTATCTGAAAAAACTTCTGGTGTCCTCTTTAATATTATTGGCTAGCTTACTTCTGTATTCCGTCGTTACCTTCTTACTTACTTTTTAGTTGCGTTTTGTTGGTTTTTAAAAGGGACGTATATATTCTGTGCCTTATAAATGGCTTCCAGAAATTCTAGCCATTGCTGCTCTGTTGTCATCTCTGCCAGTGTTCTTTTCCGATCAGTTCTGGCCAACTCCTCGCTCACGCCTCTGTAATTCCCTTTACTCCACTGCAATACCGTTACATTCTCCTTATCAATTTTCAGGGTGAATTCGATCATATTATGATCACTTGCCCTTCAGGGTTCTTTTATCTTAATCTCTCTAATCAATTCTGGTTCATTGCACAACACCCAATCCAGAATAGCTGATCCCATAGTGGGCTCAACCATGAGCTGCTCTAAAAAGCCAACTCATAAGCACTCTGGAAATTACCCCCCGTAATTCAGCACCAACCTGATTTCCCAATCTACCTGCATATTGAAGTTCTCCATGACTACTGTAATATTACCCTTCTGGCATGTATTTTCTATCTCCTGTTGTAATTTATAAGCCACATCCTTGCTACTGTTTGGGGATCTGTATACAACTCCCATCAGTCTTTTTATCCTTGTAGTTTCTTAATTCTATCCTCAATGATTTATCACTTCTGACCCTATGTCACCTCTTTTTAAATGATTTGATTTCTTTTTTTTATCAACAGAGCAACACTGCCCCCTCTGCCTTCCTGCCAATCCTTTCAATACAATGTGTATCCTTGAACATTAAACTTCCAGCTATAATCTTTCAGCCACGATTCAGTTATGCCTACAGCATCATACCTGGCAATCTACAATTGTGCTGCAAGTTCATCTACCTTATTCTGTATACTGCAGTCAGATCCAACACCTTCAGTCCTGTATTCACCCCTCTCGATTTTGTCCACCCCTGTTTGTAAACCAGTTACCTCATCCAAAGCACTATTATCTGCTTTTCCTACGATACTTCTCTTCTTGAGATATTGGCAGCTCAGGATACTAGTTGCACCATGTTCAATCTTTTGATTCCAAACTTTGTCTGAGGTCTTACCAACACCTGCCTCCACAACCTCTCCACTAACTGTTCTGGCACTCTGGTACCCATCCCCCTGCAGCACTAGTTTAGACCCTACCGTGCAGCACCAACAAACCTTCCCGCTAGGATTTTAGTCTTTTAGTTCAGGCGCAAACTGTCCCTTCTGTACAAGTCCCATCTTCCCTGGAAGAGAGCCCAATTATCCAAAAATCTTATGCCCTTTCACCTATCCAACACCTTAGCCACGTATTAAGCTATATAATCTTCCTAGTTCTAGCCTCACTTGCACATGGCATAGGTAGGAATCTTGAGATCACAACCCTGGAGGTCCTGCCATTTTACATAGTACCTAACTCCCTGAACTCCCTACGCAGAGCCTCATCACTCATCCTGCCCATGTCTTGCTACCTACATGGGCCATGGCGTCTGGCTGTCTGAGGTATCCTGGACCCTGACACACAGGAGGCAACTGACCATCTGGGAATCTCGTTCTCACTCACAGAACCTCCTGTCCACTCTCCTAACTGACAAATCCCCTATCACCACAGAATGCCTTTTCTCCCCCCATCCCCCTTCTCTTCTGAGTCACAGATACAGACACTGTGTCAGAGACCTGACCACTGTGACTCTCCTCTGTTAGGTCATCCCACCCCTCAACAGCATCCAAAGTGAGATACCTGTTCTTGAGAGGGATCGTCACAAGGGTACTTTCTACACTAGCTTCTTAACTCCTTTCCCCTTTCCGACTGTCACCCATTTTCCTGTGTCCTGCACCTTGGGTGTAACTACCTCTCTATATGTCCTATCTGTTACCCCTTCAGCTCCCAAATGATCCGGAGTTCATCCATTTCCAGCTCAAACTCCTTAACGTGGTTTGTTAGAAGCCATGGCTGAATGCACTTCTCGCAGTTGTTGTCATCAGGGACACTGGAGGTCTCCCTGCTTCCCCACATCCTGCAAGAGGAGTGTTTCACTAACCTGCATGGCATTTCTATTGGCCTAGCTAAGCAGATATAAAGAAGAGAAGGAAAAAAAAAACTAGATCTTTTCTTTGCTTTCTCTGAGTGAAGCCTCGAAGTGCTAAACCCTCAAGATCACCACTCTGATCTGTCCACTCGGATGATGGCCGCTGCACTTGCCCCTGCCTTCCTTTAATTTGCTGTTACTAATCAATCCCAGATGCCGATTGGTCACTGGTTAAAGCTCAGTTATGCTGCCGCGGCCAGCTGCTGTCTTTTATCCTCAGACAGTGGACCTGGTTGAAGTTCTTTCCTCTCCAAACTTCTGATGGCAGGATTGGCCACTGTGTGCAGTTTTGGTCTCCATACTTGAGGAAGGATATACTGGCTTTGGAGATGGTGCAGAGGAGGTTCACCAGGTTGATTCCAGAGGTGAAGGGGTTAACCTATGAGGAGAGACTGAGTAGCCTGGGACTATACTCTCCGGAATTCAGAAGAATGAGAGGGGATCTTATGGAAACATAAAAAGTTTTGAAAGGGATAGATAAGATAGAAGTATACTATGTTTCCATTGGTAGGTGAGACTAGAACTAGGGGACATTGCCTCAAGATTCAGGGGAGAAGATTTAGGACAGAGATGAGGAGAAACTGTTTTTCCCAGAGAGTGGTGAATCTGTGGAATTCTCTGCCCAGGGAAACAGTTGAGGGTTCTTCATTAAATATATTTAAGATACAGTTTTATAGGTTTTTAGATAGTAAGGGAATTAAAGGTTATGGGGAAAAGGCATGTAGATGGAGCTGACAAATCAACCATGATCTTAATGAATGGCGGGGCAGGCTTGATGGGCCAAATGGCCTCCTCCTGTTCCTATTTCTTGTGTTCTTATGTAAAGCTCTGTTACTAAGAACATAGGCAGCCCACTGATTATGAAATCAGGAGTCAAAGCAGCTGTGGGGAAAGTGCAAAAAGAATAAAGCATTAGGACCAGATGGCATTGCTATAGAAATGATTGAAGCACTGGAAGATTTCCAGATTGAAAGGTTGACGGATTTGCTGAATTAAATAGATGATAATGGGGAAATACTTGAGGAAATCAGCAAGTCAGTATTTACTGCATTGCCAAAAAATCTTTGAGCGATTGAATGCAAGTTACACTACACAATTAGTTTGATGAGTCATGTTAGAAAAGTCCTGCTATGAATCATCATGTTGAGAGCAAGAAAAAGCATGAAACCAAAGCAGTGTGGCTTCATTGTTGATAGTGGAATGCAAAATGCAATCTTCATCCTTAGAATGATTTATGAGGGCACCATAGAGGTCTAGAAAGATGTATACCAATGTTTCATTGATTAAACCAAAGGTGAGACATGAAGAACTTACAAAAATCCTTCAGCACTGGGCATTGGTGGGAAAGATATCAGAATCATCAGAAATTTGTATTGGGAGCAAAGAGCAGGAATGAGAGTTGAAAATGAGACAAGTGATTTTGTCCAGATTAAGAGGGGAGTCAGACAGGGATGTGTTCTCTTGCCCGGCCTATTTAATCTCTATAGCGAGAACATTCTAAGAGGAATTAGCAGTATTCCAGGCATGATAATTTGGATAACCTATGAAACACAGGTGACACAGTGCTGATAGTTATTTCCAAAAAAGAGAACCTCCAGGAAATATGAGATAAAGTCATCTAAGAACGTGCAAAGAGAGGATTGCCCATCAGCTGCACAAAAACCAATTGTATGGTTGTCCCAAAGAAGAAAGAAATATAGACATGCAAACTGAAAGTGAGTAACGAAACAGTGAAAGAATATGAAAGTTCAATTACTTGGGGAACACAATACCATCTGACAGTGGAGCTGGTGTTGAGGTTAGAATAAGGATTGGTATTGCTAAATCCACATTTGAGCAAGGTATTAAAAAACCATACTGTAATTTCCATGGGTACGAAACTGGGAAGTGTTGTGGTGCTATGTTCATTCAAAACTAACCTATGGAAATAAATATTGGACAATATCAAAACAAAATGAGGGAAGACTCGAAACTGCAGAAATGTGGCTTTTGAGAAGAATGATGAAAGTATTGTGGAAGCACAGTGTTGTGAAAAGCTGGATTAAGAAGAGAGCTGATATCATTGATCAGGCAATGGCAGCTAGAATTTCTGGGATGCACTAAGGAAAGAGAAGCTCAAGTACCTAGCAGTGACGGGAAAAATTAATGGAAGAAAAAGTCACAGTTGGTAGATACATGAAGGGATGGGCAGTTAAAAGTTTTGAAGGGGTGATTAGAACTTCTCAGATTAAAGACAGATGGAAGACCACGATTGCCCACGTCATACAATGTGGTACATATGTGTTCTCTCCTTTGGAGATTTTTACATTATTTTCCTCATTCCTGTTAGTTGCTGAGTTAATTTTACCTTTGTTGGAGATGTATTCATTGTTACAATAAGTATAAAGTTATTTAGCTTGAGAAATTTTGTGACCCTTTTGAAAATTTCAGTTTTGTCACAGGATGTTTGAAAAAAAAGACTCATAGACTCATAAGCATTAGTTTGGCGCTCAGCAGTAGAAGAAATTATTCAACAAATAATCTTTTACGATATGAATGTAACATTTTAGGGCAGGACAGCCTGGCCCTGGTTATATTCACAGCTGTTTCTGATATAAAATGATTCAAGCTTTGCTTATATTCCATTGTGAGGATCTTTGCTATGCAATTCTATTTTTTTTAGATAGTGCTTTATGTCTATTGCTTTACACCATCTGCATTCTACATTTCCAGATACCACAGTAGAAAAGAAGAAAAGTTGCTTACCTTAGGAACATGTTTGAAAATTATTAATTACTGCAACATTGTGACTTAATTACTTTACTCATAATTTATCCAGCTGACCTCTAAGAAAATGTGATGTTTGAGCAAATTTTTCAATGTATGAAACTCAGTACTGACTGTCAAAACAAATTTATTATTCTGTTTAGAATCCAGTGCATTACCAGAACAGATGTTAAACCAAGAAGTTGACTGCAATGTTATTATCAGTCTAGAGGGTTTTTTTTTAAACATTAACCTTCTTGATCTATCCCAAGTATCTGAACTCTCCTCATATCTGAAATCTTTCATTCCCAGTAAATGTAATTTATTTTTATCTTTCTTGAAGAATGGTGCCCAAAGTGGTTTATAGTATCCCAGCTGTGACCTAACTAGTGACTGTTGCTTTTATATTTTGTTTGTCTAATAATGCAAAACTCACTATGTAATTGTTTCATTAAATTATCCTGTTATCTTTATGTGTATGGGCATCCAATTTTTCTCATCTCACCTACAGTTTTTACGTAGATGACTTGCTGAGCTCCTCCAGCAATTTATGTATGTTACTCAAGATTTCCAACATCTGCAGAATCTCTTGTATCTACAGTTTTCAAGCAATGCTTTTTATGTTATTCTTTCTTTCCATGTTAGTCAGCCTCATTGATCACTACCTGCTGTTCCTTGGCCCAGTTCAGCATTCTGCATGCTATCCTGAAGTTCTAACCTCATCACCATCAATTGCCACATGTTAAAGAATTAAATTTTGAAGGCTTTAGACAGGAACTTGAAAAGGTTGATTAGGAGAGGATGTTTCAAAGTGGAAAGTGAGGTAGGGAGAGTTCAGGTACGGTATGTTCCAGTTAGAGTGAAGAGTGAGACGATCAGACTTTGGGAACCTTGGTTGATGAGGCCCTGGTCAGGAACAAGAAGGAGACAGTTGACAAGTACAGGCAGTTGGAATCAAGCCTATCCCTTGAGGAGTATAAGAAATGAAGTTGTTCACAAAAGATAAACCAGGAAGGTAAAAAGAGATTGGATAGCTCGGGCAAATAAGATACAAGATAATCCCAAGAAATTCTACATTGAGACCAAAAGAGTAACTAAGGAGAAAGTAAGTCCCCTTGGGGATTAATGTGGGCATCTACGTGTGGAATTAAAGGAGGTGGGTGATATCTTACATGAATATTTCTCATCTCAGTTGATCGCAGGGAAGAAGGAAAATGAACAGTGATACCCTAGAACATATCCACATATCCAACAAAAGAAGGCGTGCTGATGTTAAAGCATATTAAGTTGATCAATCAAATCTGACCGGACCAATATCCTGGGATCATTGTGGAAAGCTGGGGAAGAAATTGAAAGGGCCCTGGTAGATATATTTGCATCAAGTTTAGCCATGGGTGAGTTACCAGAAGACTGGAGGGTGGAAAATGTTATCCCTTTATTTAGAAAGGAGAGGAAGGACAAGCCAGGGAACTACAGCTTAATGAGCTAAACAACAATGGTGGGAAAGTTACAGATGAGTATTCTGAGGTATAGGGTCTTCCATCATTTGGAAAGGCAAGGACTGAGGACATCACCAGGTTCAGGAACAGTTATTACCCCTTAACCATCAGGCTATTGAACCAAAGGGGATAACTTCACTCAACCTCACTTGTTCCATCATTGATATGTTCTCATACCCAATAGAATCACTTTCCAGGACTCTTCATCTCATGTTCTTGATATTTATGTATTTGTTTATTCTTTTTGTATTTGCATTTTGTTGTCTTCTGCACACTGGCTGAACACCCAAGTTGAGCAGTCTTTCATTAATTCTGTTATGGTTATTATTATTCTATTGATGTATTGAGTATGCCTACAGGAAAAGGTATCGCAGGGTTGTATATGATGACATATCTGCACTTTGATAATAAATTTGCTTTGAACTTTGAATAGGAATCATCAGCATGGCCTTATGCATGGGAGATCATGTCTCACAAATTTAATTGAGTTCTTTGAAGGGTGGCAAAGAGGACTGATGAGGACAAGGCAGTGGTTGTTGACCAATTGGCCATGCCTTTGACAAGATTCCACATGGTAGATTAGTCTGGAAGATTAAATCACATGGGATCCAGGGTGAGATGGGCAAAATTAGTTTGGTGATGTAAGTCAAAAAGTGATAGTGAAGGGTTGCTTTTTTGGATTGGAGGCCTGTGATCAGTGGTGTGCCACAGGAATTGGTGTTAGGTTAACTTATATTTGTCACCTATAATGATTTAAATGCGGGTTTTCCCAGGTCTGAAATGTCCAATACCAGAGGGCATGTATTTAAAAGGAGAAGGGGCAAATTCAAAGATGTGCAGGGCAAGATTTTTACACAGACAGGTGGCTGCCTGGGGTGGTGGTGGAGGCAAATAGGACAGAGGTGTTCGAGAGGTTCTTGGTCAGGCACAGGAATGTGAAGGAAGGCAAAGGATATGGACTATGTGTGTGTAGGCAGAAGGAATTAATTTAGTTGGGCATTCAATTACTAACTTAATTATGAATAAACTTCTCAGGCTTCCAACTGCGCGCAGGTATCAATTTTAACCAACGTTTCGATGACAAACTCTGCCATCTTCATCAGGAGTGATGCTTGGTATGTCTAGCCCTTCACCTTGTAGCCATTCTGTAGGAACATTGTACGTAATTGTCATATTTCTTCATGGAGACTCTCCAAATGGCTACAAGGTGAAGGAAATCAATCGGGCCCTTAAAAGGGCCAACAGCAAAACCAGGAAGCCTAACAACAAGGAGGAACCCTTCACTGCCGCCTATCTTCCCTATATTTCCACGGTTTCTGAAAGGATTGCTAAGATCCTGAAGGAGTACCGGATCAATACCATCCACAAACCCATAAGGAAGCTCAAATCACAGCAAAGATGACCTGGGACTCAGGATGGCTGGCGTTTACAGGATACCCTGTGAATGCAGAGCAGAGTATATCTGCCAGACAGTGGAAACCGCATCAAGGAGCACAGGAGGTGTACCTGATTGGGTTACCCAGAGAAATCGACAGTAGCAGAGTATTGCATTCGCAATGGCCATAGGACTGACTTCGATGGCACAAAACTACTGTGCCATGCCAATGGCTTTTGGGACTGCCTGGTGATGGAAGCCTTTGGAATAAAACTAGGGAAGCAGAATTTTAACAAAGGTGAAGATCTCACTCCAAGTAAGAACAGGAATTCTATTGTAAACAAGGTGGGACAGTGGAAGACTGCTTGGACGAGGAGGGATGGACAATGGGGTTATGAAGTCATCATCCCTGATGAAGATGGCAGAGTTCATCATTAAAACATCGGTTAAAATTGATTCCTGTACCCCACTGGAAGCCCAAAAAGAATTTATTTGTTATAAATGCCGGGAAGGTATCAGATTCTTTTTCACTAATTTAATTAGTTCGGTATAACATTATGGGCCAAAGGACCTGTCTTGTGCTGTAGTTTCTATCTTCTTTGAAAATGTAGTTGGTTAATAAGTTTGTAAATGGCAAATGGGTTTCAACTTGCACAAGTGCAAGGTGTTGAATGCTGGTTAGTCAAACTAGGGCAGGACTGTCACAGAGACCGTCTGACTTGTTTTTTGGAGTTTTGGTACCAAATATTCAGTTCCTTTGTGTTCTAGTATGATCAGGGCAAGATCATAACAGTTCTGTCCTAATTGGAATGTCCTTTGGCTTCTCTTCTACTGTACCCCTGGGTCCTTTATACTTGGCTAAACCTTGTTTATTTCATATGGCTTACCCATGTGAAGATATGTTACCAACCATTGCAACAAAGTAGCTTCTCAATGATATTTTTAAGAGGTAAAATACTCTACATATTTTTTGTTTTTTAAAATGGTTTAAAACATAAGAACATTAGAAATAAGAGCAGGAGTAGGAAAACTGGCCAATCAATCCTACATTCATTAAGACCGTGGCTGATCTGGCCATACACTCAGCTCCACCTACCTGCCTTTTCCACGTAACCCTTAATTCCACTACCATGCAAAAATCTATCTAACTGTGCCTTCGATGTGCAGTTTGAGCACCCCTTATCCAAAATTCCAAACTCTGAAAACCACTGAACTCCGAAATTTATTTTGGGTGCTGACGTGACACCACCAATGGAAGATTCCACAAAACACTGGGAAGGTTCCCGGGTGATATGCAGGCCTATGTACATCACAGATAGTTCTGAGAAGTGACTTCATGTACTTTGAGTAGGGCCCTGTTGGTGCCTGCCAGTTTTGTCACCAGACCTTCGTGCTTTACTCACAGTGGTTACCATGTGATTTGTGCTTAGTTGCTGTGTGTGGTGACGATACTGCTGAAAATGTCAAAAGGGCTTGCAGTTATCCTATGGATAACAGTGAAGGAAGCATTTATGTTTATCTACAACCCAGAAAGTCGATTTGTTGGAAAAAGTTGTCAGCATTGAAGCATCTGATAGAGGATTATGGTGTTGCAACAACTTCCATCTATGACCTGGAGAAACAGAAGGACAAGCTGTTGAAGTTCTATGCTGAAAGTAATGGACAGAAGTTAATGAAAAATAGAAAAACACTACATAAAGTGAAAAATGAAGATCCCGATGTTGTATTGTAAGAGTGGATTCATCACTGCTGGAGTGAACATATGCCACTTAACAGTATGCCAGTCATGAAATAAGGAGCTCTCTATCATGATGAACTGAAAATTGAAGGTAATTGTAAATATTCAACAGGCTGGTTGCAGAAATTTAAGAAATGGCATGACATTAAATTTTTAAAGATTGGTGGCGATAAAGTGTTTCTGCTGATTATGAAGAAGCAGAGAAATTGAAGGGTGAGCAAGACCAGCATCATTATTGTCCTAAAAATAAAATGTTGTCTTTTTTCAATTTTCATTAGTTACTTGTAATTAATTCAATCTTTTGCTTTAATACCTGTCATAAAACCTAAACAAATACAAAGACAAATGTACTGTAACCTTTTAATCAAACTATACATCGTAAGTTGAGACTTTTGTTGTTCATCTGCTGATTCAGGTTTTCTGCTGATCCTGTTTTTGTTACCCTGCACATTTTATTTATTTTAATGGTATGTAATAATTTTTACTGTTAAGTACATATGTAAAACAAAGACTACTTACTGTAGCACAAAATTATTAAAAAATATTACATAAAACTATCTTCAGTTTATATGTATAAGCTGTATAAGTAATATAAATGGATTTCGTGTTTAGACTTGGGTCCCATCCCCAATGTATCTCATTATATAGATGCAAATATTCCAAAATCCAACAAAATACAAAATCTGAAACACCTCTGGCCCCAAGCATTTTGGATAAAGGGTGGTGTGTGTGTGTGTGTGTGTGTGTGTGTGTGTGTGTGTGTGTGTGTGTGTGTGTGTGTGTGTGTGTGTGTGTGTGTGTGTGTGTGTGTGTGTGTGTGTGTGTGTGTGTGTGTGTTCTCCCTGGGCAGAGTACTACAAATTCACTACCCCGAGAAAAGCAGCTGATCCTCATCTCCACCCCTAGTCTCACCTATGAGTGCAAACAAATTTCTGGCCTGTCTCTGATCTATTCCTTTCGTAATTTTCTTTGTTTCTATAAGATTCCCTGTCATTCTTCTGAATTCCAGTGAATATAACCCTAAGCAGCTCAGTTTCTCACCATTGACTACCCCCTCCTCCCCAGAATTAACCTGGTGAACCTCTTCAGCACCACTTCCTAAGCCAGTATATCTTTTCTTAAGTAAAGAGACTAGAACCTCACACAGTACTCCTGTTGTGGCTTTACCTGTACAGCTTAGCCTCTCTGTACTTATATTCATTTCGTCTGCTGATAAAGGCAACGTTCCATTCTTGCCTTCTTGATAAACAGTTGCACTTGCAAACCAACGTTTTGCGATTCATGCACACATACTCCCAAATCCTTCTACACAAAAACATGCTGCAATCTTTCACCATTTAAATAATAATCTGATCTTCTATTTCTCCTTCCAAAAGTGGTTGACCTCATATTTACCAACTCTATACTGCATCTGCCAGATTGTTACCCACTCATTTAACTTATCTACTGTATACCTTTCTGCAGACTCTTGGCATCCTCTGCACAGTATGCTTTCCACGCAGTAAACTTAGATCTGCTATGCTTGGTCTCCACTTCTAAATAGTTAATGTATATAGTAACAGTTGCAGGCCCAGCAATGGCCCCTGCAGCACCTTACTGATCACTGGTTGCTAACCAGAGAAATACTCTCTGCCTCTGTTGGTTAACCAATCCTCTGTACATGCCAAAACATTATTCCCAAATCCTTGTATTCGTATCTCATGGATATGCCTTTTATGTAGCACCTTCTGGAAATTCAAGTATACAACATTCATCTGTTCCTCTCTATCCACTGTGTTCATTATATCCTCAAAGAGCTCCAGTAAGTTTGATAGTGCCTCTGTTTTTGTTTGATGCTGCTTTGAGTGAAATTGAGAGTATGTAGGTCACTACTTCAAGGTCTTCTAACTGGACATTTAGCTCGATGTTAGCCATTGTCTTCAAGAATGTCACCCTTTGGGGTGACAGTAGCAAGGCAAAGAAACCAACTGTCTTCCAGAATAATGAAATCTATTGCCATGACCTTCATGTGTCCATCCACCAAAGTCATGTATCTTTCTGTTGACAGAATTCATGAACTGACATTGTAAGTGTATCCTGAACAGTGGCTAAAGGATCTGCCTCTTGTAATCATAAAATAACTGGTATTGAATCATTGGCCCCATTTCATCGTGTCAGCTCTTGGCGCTGGGTGTTGCCACTGTTACAGGCCTTCAAAGTATGTCATTCGCCCGCTGCACCTGTTGACACCACTGACAAGGTCTGCTGTGCTAACACAGGCCACCTTGTGTGGACATGAGAAAACTCCTGTTTGGTTTCAGGGACTTATCACACCACCGTCTAAGTGATGGTTCCCCCTAAATGCTTCATCTTTCATCTTAACCCATGACTCCTTGTTGTAGTCTCTCTCAACCCGAGGAAAAAATGCTTGCATCACATTCACCCTGTCTATACTCCTAATAATTCTTTATCCCTTTATGAAATCTCTCTTATTCTGCTATGTTCCAGGGAACAAAGTTCTAACCTATTCAACCTTTCCCTATAACTCATAGTCTCAAGTCCTTGTAATTTTTCTCTGTACTCTTTCAATTGTATTGATGTCATTCCTGTGGGTAGGTGACCAGAATGGTATGTAATACTCCAAGTTTGGCCACACCTACGCCTTATACAAGTTCAACATAACATCGCAACTCCAGTATTCAGTGGTCTGATTTATGAAGGTCAATGTGCCAAGAGCTCTCTTTATGACCCTATCTACCTGTGATGCTACTTTCAAGGAGTTATCCTGGGGCCCTGCATCATGACCATGCTGAAGCCCTATGTAAGTGGGGGAAAGAGAGCAGCACTTCACAAACTATCTACCCATTTACCCTATCAGGTACTTCCTGCCTTTCTGTTGCTGTTCCCCCAATGCCCCCCTGGCTTATTTACCTTCTGACTGCAATGAGAAAAAGGCTATTCAGCCCATCATGTCCATGCAGTCCCATCAGTCCCATTTTGCACCTTTTCATTTTTCTCAGTACTTCATGAAACTTGCCCTCAACTCATCTTAGTTGCTTTTGTCACTTAGCTAATCTATGGATTACTTTATAGTTGCTATTTAGTCAAAACACATTTTTGGGATAGGGAGGAAAACCAGAAAGTTATGAGGAGAACATGACAGAAACACAGAGAGGACTTGAAGTCAGGACAGAACCTGAGTCCCTGGCAGCAGCATTAACTGCAATGTAACTTCAGAGCCTAAAAAAACAGCAAATCATCTTCAGTGCCAAGAGATTGTTAAGAAGAAGGTGCTATTTCGGCACAGATGCACAAGCTGTTAGCATAAGTAGCTGCTAAGAATTCTAAAAATATCTTTCAGCACAGAATGCATTTTTTTTTGAATGGATAGATCATTTTTCCTATTCTGTCTAGGATGAACATGAGGATTTTCACCATGAGTGGATAGATGTGACCCCAGTTTTAAATTTGCTTGCTTCTGAACGGCAGTAATTTGGACGCTGACTGCTCTTATAAAGGGATATATGGTCTAGGGTTTTCGAGTGCCAAATTGGTTTGTACAATCAATAACAAACATGTCAATTGAATTGATGCTTAGCTCATCTCCCTATGCCTCAGATTAGAAGTAGAAGTCAGATGCTATTGGAATGTAGCTTGTTGTTACCGAATATAAAATATATGTACTCTTTTCAACATTTTTAAACCTGGAGTAACCCAGATCTCATATGTAAGCCTCAAAAGTGAAGGTTCATGCAATAAGATTCTTCCAAAAGTGATCCTGCTTTTTCAAATTCTGGATTGACCTTTTATCACAATAAGCAAATTATAATATCCAAAAATCCAGCAAATCTGGGATTTTGATCATGATGGATTGGCAGATTTTCCGGACTTTTCAGGCTTTGGAGGGGAAAGCAATCTTGGTTAGTTGTGCAAAGTGGATGTGTTGTGCATTTAATATTTCTGTAATATTTGAATAATATTGTAAATATATTGTTTGATTAAGCATTCTTGTTCTTTTAAATAATTCATTATGGATTATATATATAAAAATCTATGAATTTTATATGTCATGATGTTACCACGTGATATATGTGCGACTCGTTTAAAGTAAACAGGAACTGAGACTCACATCTCTTGGCTGTCTTGTTTTCTTTTGAATTGAATGTTTTGAAGTTAGAAAACAGAACAATGGTGACGAGGTAATTTTAAAATGAAACTGAGACCACTACATACCCATTGAGGTGCAGCAAAATGGTTGAGTTTTTAAAAAAAAGCAGCGCAGTGCTTGTTCTTTGGAATGGAAGTCACAATTGAGTTTTAAAAAAGGCAGAATACAGAAGAATTCATGGGTTTGTAAACAGTGACTATTGGGTGATAATAATCATAAAGAAAACAGAAATAGCTGGTTTCATTGGAAAGATTGATGCATTTGATTACAAAGGAGGTAACTGGATTTTATATACTGAACAGATTGAGCAGTATTTTTAAAACAACTGGGAATAGCCGATGCGAAACCAGTGCCAATTTTGCTGAGTGCAGGGGATTTAAGGACATACAGTTTGCTTTGAAGTTTAACTACTCCAACCAAACTAGCTGAACTGAGCTCTGAAACTAACACAGGAACATTTAGAACTAAAATTATTGTTGACTACAGAACACTTGTAAGTTTCATAAGTGGAATCAAAAGGGAGGGCTTATGTAGCTAAATTGAAAAAGTTGTCTGAGCATTGTCAGTTCAATAATGGGTTTATAGATGCATTGAGAGATTGTTTAGATTGTGGAGTATTACAAGAAAGCATTTTAAAATGGCTCATAAATGAAGCACAACTCACATTTAAAAGAGCAGTTGAAATAGCTGTATCAATGGAAACATAGAGTTGAAGTCAGGAATGGAAGTGAGCGTGAACAAAATTGCAGCATCTAGATGGAGACGTGCCTGGCTGAACAAATTGTGTTAGTGTTGGGGCAGGGGCTCACATACATCGGACCAAAGCAGACTGAATGGCAAACCTTGCAGAAAATGCACCAAATAGGACACGTACAAAGAGTATGGTGGGCAGATAAAAATAAATGGAATGCAAATGAAAGAGATACAGGTTTAAAAAGTCAAGGTGCAGATTCAAAAAGAGCATTAATCTGCCTGCTGTTGATGAAAATTCTGATAGTGATGAGAGTGACACAGGGCAGTCTGGCCTTGTGATTTACAGTGTGAAGCTAACAACAGACAAGCAAATTGGCTTGCACCAGAAATTAAATTCAACTCAAATCAAA
This sequence comes from Hemitrygon akajei, assembly GCF_048418815.1. Taxonomy (NCBI): domain Eukaryota; kingdom Metazoa; phylum Chordata; class Chondrichthyes; order Myliobatiformes; family Dasyatidae; genus Hemitrygon; species Hemitrygon akajei. The sequence goes on from NC_133136.1 coordinate 56,710,785, forward strand.
TTCAAGTTTAGTTATCATTCAACCATGCATGAATACTGCCGAATGAAACAGTGTTCCTCTGGGTCCGAGGTGCAAAATTTACACAAAAAGTTCAAGATAGTGAGCATGCATACAGTCATGCAAATATATATATGAATGGATGCCACGCTATATTACCTCTGGCATTTCCTATCCTGGCAAGCCTGCAGCTTAAGGCCTAGTCCTCTCTATAACTGAGGCCATACAACTTCCCCATCATCTGTTTCCCCACCAAACAAGAGAAACAGACCGGTGGCATCTTACACTATCAATGTCCAACATGGTCTTGCAATCGCAAGAGAAATATCCAAGACAATTATCCGTGGTTACACTGCGTGCCGCCTTTGCGAACCAACTTCGATGCCTTCAATGCCTTCCTATAGCAGGTTTCAACATGGCCTACACCAAGTCCAGCTCCTCCAGCAACAAGCAGCTCACCAATGGGGTATACTTGCAGTACCTGGAGTCTGGCATTGTCTTGTGATTGTAAAAAAGACATTTAAAAAAGAAATAAAAACACCTCTTATTGGCCCCCAAGAGGCCGCTGCATCCAAATGCAATGCCATCTTACCAGAAGTGAATGGTAAACTGATTAAAATAGAATTGAACTTTGGCTCAGCTGTTTCACTCATTTTACATAATGAGTTTGAACAGCATTTCAAAGATACTGAAGTGAAACCTGTGGATATCCAACTAAGAGCTTATACTGGAGAAAAGATCATTCCGGTGGGAATGACATTCATAACAGTGGAATACAACAACCAGCAAGCAATGTTGGGCTTGTATATGGTAAAAACAGGAGGGCCAGCATTGTGGGGTCACGAGTACAACTTCATTGGAGATCCGTCTATCATTTGCAGGCCACATCCTTTGCAATAGAGTAATGAAATCAAATTAAGAAAGGTACTGGATGATGCCACAACTGTCTCCTTGCTGTACGCCATGAACCATGCTTTTGGTACATTTATCAAGCTGTTACTTGTGAAATAGGGCTTGGTCTTAAGCTGGAAGAGAGTTCAAGGAGCTCCAGGAAAGTTGTAAGCATTCGACTTCTGTGCGTATAAAGAACAAGAATCTACTCTGTGTGCATTAAGGTTATTGCATGAGTGTCAAATGGGAGACAAAAAGTAAATGCAATGAGCAAAGTACAGTTGGGTGAATGGAAGGCTAAACAGAAAGAAGTTAGTGGAGATACAAAAACAGAGGATTTGTCAGACGATTTTGTGGATGAAGAAACGAAGAGGAGAGATCAGATCGTAAAGGGAGCAATTGAAGGATTGATAAGTGAATACTCCAGTGAACTAAATGGACCTTTCCAAGTTCAAGATGTAGAAACCAGAAGGAGAAGAAAGGAGTCCAGAGCTGTTGGAGCCATTTACTGTAGTCTCTGTGTGAACACCCTTGACCACCACAGAGCCGGCCCCAGACCTGAGATTGTTTTCCCAGCCAGAAACTTCACAAGCAGAGTGACTTCCATTGTCAGGAAAAAATGTTATCCCACAAGAGCAAGAAATTATCTACAGCGATTAAATCTTCAGTCCTGAATGGGACAACTTAAAATTTTACTATGTTATGGATGTCTGTATATAGTAGTTGCATTATATATTGTCCTATATGAGTTGAAGTTTATAGCTAAGCAGGGAGGAGTGTTGTGATTTTAACATTTCAGTGATATTTGAGTAATATTGTAAATTGTTTGATTATGTATTCTTTGTTTTCATAATTCATTACAGGTTAAATGTAAAACATATGTGATTTGTATATGTCATGATGGTACCATATATTATGTGCACACCTCTCTTAAATAAACATGAGCTAAGACTTGCATCTCTCAGCTGACTTATTTTCCTTTGGATCATTTTAATGTTTTGAAATTACAAAACATAACAGGATGGAGCGAATCATTGTCCTATTTTTCAGCCTGCTGCAAATTTTTTTACAAGAGCAAGCAAAATTTGGTGGGTTGTGAAATGGATTGCTCCTTCATTGGTGCCCAAGAACCATTTTCCCTGCTATAAAGCTTAATACATTTTAATAAGGTGATAATATTTGAATTATTAACAATTCAACTGTGTTTAATCAGAACATGTTAATAATTGAAATGCTATTATTGTTTCTAAACCAACTAAAGTAATCACTAAAACAAAACTAATGAAAGGTTTGAAGCTCTGGTATATTCACCATGACAATATTGGGCTGAAATTACTGCTTCTCACAGAACCAAAATATGAATGTTACACTTAAAATCAATATTCATACATGCACCATACTTTGGCTTAATTATTAGTGCAGAAATATCTAACCTTTTAAAAATATTTGCATTTCATCATAAATATAAAATGTCTATTTTGCATGTTTGGCTAACAGTGATTTATAATATTCTGTTTCAAACAGATTAATCCCCATGCCACATGATCTTCATAGTTTAATATTCTCCGTTGTTCACTATAATATCCCTTTGGTCTTGTATTCACCATCTTTTTTGCAAATCAGTCTCTTGTCCTTTCTACTTCTCTTCTGATTCTTCATATTTTAGCCCCCACTATATTGTTGACCCGGCATCTATAACCATGTTTGACTAGAAATTTATGTGATGGCAAGATGTGGAGAAATGCTGCAGTGGCATCATTACTGTTAGATAGTTCATAAGCAGAATACACAATGATATCAGTTGAACAGGTAACAAGCACTCCAGCTGAAACAGTAAATGCTGGAAACACTCAGCAGATTGGAAAGCATCTGTGGAGAGAGGTATTGAGTCAATGTTTACAGTTAATGAAACTCTAGTACATCTGAGAAAAGATAGTGAAAAGAGCTGCCTGGATTTAGGTGATTTTGTAACAGAAAGTTGGGCTGAGCACTTCCTTTCACCCCTGTTCCTTTGACGGAATTACCGAATTGCTTTCTAACAATAATAGTTAAAGGTCCTTTAGTCAGAATAGCATTTAAATTCTATTCAAGATGATCACTGTTTTCTTCTTCTTTATTTCACAATTTGGATTAGCTCACTGTTTATGCAAAAGTGTAAACTTAAATAGTCTCTGCCTATAAGATTCAAATCCAATGTTTCTGTTGCCTGTCTATTTGACGTTCTGCATTGAACTAGCAGGAGTGCCATGAATGATGAACTGACTGCTGAAGTACATTTACTAAGTTGAAAATGGCAGTCTATCTTCTGGAGTTATTCACATACTCTTGCTTAGAATTTGCATAACTAGCTTTGCTGGCAAAGTTTTAACAATATTAAAGAAGGCCCACTTCTTAGATTTTTATTTTAATATTGTATCTTTAACAAACAAGATGTTACTGACTTTCCTCTATTTTCATCATAGGCTTCATTATTAAACGTACAGTATCTAGGGAAATGAATCTGCCACCTATTTCCAAACAATGGACAGGAAGAAATCCAGCTGAGAATCATTTATCTGGCAAAACCTTGAGAGGGGAGATTAGAATGGATCGCAGACCTCGTGCCTTGGGGCCAATTAATCAAAGCTGTGCAGAAACTTTAAACCAAAGTAAGTTACGTTAAAGGGCAGTTGGATCAGAGGGAATTAACACAGTGGTTATGTTTTACTTTTGTTGACTGTCCTGTAAAATTTGTAGTACATACTCAATTATTAAGGAATGTACCCTTGTGAAACTTCACTGCATAGTACTTTATATAATATGCATTTTTTCCTAATTTTCCCTTTGCGCAGATGAAAAACTAACTACTATCGGAAGCCCCAATCAACAGCTAATTGACAAAATATTGGTGAGACGCAGATATGAGTGGTTTGTAAAGAAAGAAGAGCATCATGCACAAAACAGGTCAAAATCCTACAGTATTTTTTGGGAATTTCATGGCTACCTCACTATCACATTGGCATACCTTGTGTAGAAGCTTAAGATATAAATTAGGTTTGAATATGTTTGGATTTAATTAATGATTCCGTTTTTTTCTGTTTTTATTAGTTTGTCAAGATTAGAAATTTGAGTTCATTATAAAATGCATCACCTTTTGATTTTAAATGAAATGAAATCAAAGTCTTTAATTGTCATTAATGATTAATTCAATCTTTACCTTATTTTTTCCCTCACAAAATCTTCGTTTTCTTTCATATAATTGCAAACACTTCATTTCCTCTGATGTTGTTTTTAGATTTCTTATTGTTTTAACAAGTGTCATGGCACAGAGTAGAGAAAGCACAAACATTGAGATTGATCCATGGTCTATATAAGAACAGAACAAAGAACATCGAAACCTACAGCACGTTACAGGCCCTTCAGCCCACAATGTTGTGCCGACCATGTAGCCTACTAAGTATTTTGAAAGCCAAAATTTTGTTTCTGAAAATAAAGTAAATTTTTTAGAATTATATTTATTGCTGGGTCAAGAGCATTATTGTTGTAAGGGCAATTTAAGTGGGCCTTTGGAAATTTTCTTTACGTTTTTTTCAGTTAAACAGATAATTCAATATTTTAATATTAAAGTATAGTTCCCCTACAAAAAATTCTATGAAACGTTATTTTCATATTACATCTTTAATAAAGATGATCTCAACCAACAATATAGCATATTTATGAATGGTAAATAGGAGCTACCAATCTAAGTATATGAAGATAATTTCAAAAAAAGAAAGGTTTAAAGAAGAAAAAGGGAGTAAGTTCCAAAGCAATGAGGTGTACGTTGATTGCAAGCTGAATTAAGGGTTGGGAAAAAAAATGAAGGGTGACTGAGAAAGCAAAATGGAATTGCAAGGTTAGTATGTTGGGGAAGGTCTAGAAAATGTGAGCATGAATTTCAAAGTTAATATGTTTAGATTATCCAGGTACAGTATATTGATTGTTTTTAATGTAGGATAGCATACACTTGCAAATAAAGTAGTTTATTTTAAATGGCAAGAGACTTGGTGGTATTAATTTGCAAAAGGAGCTAGTACACTAGAAGTCCTCAAATTTCTTTCACAATTTGATTTTGGAAATTTAATTTAGTACTGCACAAAGCCTGGTGTTACATGAATTAATTTCTCAGGATTGAATTTTTCCCTGTTTTTCTTTCAAGGAAATTAGAGGAATTAAAGGAAAGTTTGAAGAAGGAACTTTATGAGCTTCATTTACAGAAGAAACATTTGAAAACAGGTAAAGGGAGTTCGTCCAAGTAAAAAAAAAAGTAATTGAAGCTGATCAGCTGCTAATCCTGCAATATTTCCATTATGGGTACATCAGTTTCTAAGCATGGGGAGCAGAGGTAGTGTAATGGTTAAATTACTGCATGAATAATGCGTGAGTACAAGTTCAACCCCAATGTGGCTACTGAAGAATTTAAACTCAGGCTACATCCACACTACACCGGATAAATTGGTAACCGAAGCTTTTTCTTTTCGTTTTTATCCTCCGTCCACACTAAAACGGCGTTTTCATCCCCGGAAACTGGAGATTTTCAGAAATGCTCTTCAGAGTGTGTAATTTTGAAAATGCTGCTTGGCCAGAGCAGTGTGGATGGGGTAACCGGAGAAATCTGAAAATGCTGTCATGATGTGCCGGAACAGATTGTGATGGCAGCGCGCCATTTCGTTGTTTTCTTGAACGCAAGCTAACAATTTCAGAACAGCCGGCAATGAGACTGAAGCCAGAAGAGGTAGAAATGTACTCACCAAATACTTTGACCCATAACTTACTGAATAAATAAGTATACTCACTTTGCCCTGTTTTCTGTCCTTGCTCGTATGAAGGTGGTTTACTTATTTATGCAAGTACTTCTCTGACAATAGATGTGTAGCAGCCTAATGTAACATTGTATGGAAATACAAAATAATACTGATGCAGACATGTTTTATACATTTAACAAGGGGCATTATTAATGCAACAGAGTTAGTCAGTTTTTCAATGTTCGTCGTCAGCCGAGTCATATTATCTGTGAACTCCCTGTTGGTTGCCTCCATATGCTCCAGTATTTGTGTTTGTTTTTACTTTTAAGTCCTCCTGCGCGAGAGCCAACAGCTGCCTGTCGTTTAAGTTTTTCTAGTCTATAACTGGACAAACGCGCAGCAAGCCTTTCACAGCGAGATCCGACACCAAACATGTCGCTTGTTTTCAGTAGACGTGTCCTGCACATGCACAGTAGGAGGAGATTCACCGAAACATCCGTTTTAATGTGGACAGAGATATTTTTTAAAACGCATAGTGTGGACGACTATTGTTTTTATGTGAAACCGACGTTTTTAGAATTATCCGGTCCAGTGTGGACGTAGCCTCAGTGAATTAAATTGTCTGGATTGACACATGGCCAGAGGTGTTCTGCCCAAAAAGTTTTAAAAAGGTGCAAAAGGGATGACGTGGTCCAATTGGGTGGAATGTTCCCCAGCATTGGGGCCAGACCAGTCTTTTGCAAAACAAAGTCATAGAACTTTATAGCATAAAAACAGGCCCCATCTAGTCTGTGCTAAACTAATTTTCTACCTGTTCCCCTCAACCTGCTCCGAGACCATAGCCCCATACCCCTTCCATCCATGTAACTATCCAAAGGACAAATAGAAGCTCAACATGTAGTGACATGAGGTATTTTATGGAGATTTGTCAGGTGACACATATATTGTTGATGCCGTCCAAGAGAGGGTACTGAAGGCATGCAAATTATGTATGATCTGACTGATTCCTGTAAAGAGAGGGAAATGAATGAGAAAGTAGAAATGAAAAGTTACTTAACCTTGAAATGCAGAATATATTAGTTCTATGAATTCTGAAATCATAGAGAGTGCTGGAAATGCTGTGGAGAGAAAGGAGCTGAGTTAATGTCACAGAATGATGACCTTCAAGCCAGACAGTTCTGAGATAAATAAGAGATCCAGGTCCAACTTTTTTCCTCTTGTATAGTTCCAGTGAGGCCCATTGTAAGTTTGAAGAGCTGCATCTTATCTTCCACTTATGCACATTGTAGCCATGGGATTTGACACTGAATTAAACCACTTAAGATAAATTTTAGCTTAAGTTGTCACATGTACGGCAAAATATACAGTGAAATGCGTCATTTTGCGTCAATACAATCTGGGGATGTGCTGGGAGCAACCCAAGAGTGTCAGCGTGCTTCTGGCAGCAACATAGCACGCCCGTAATTAATAACCCTAACTTGAAGCTCTGTGCCTTTGGAATGTGGGAAGAAAGCACAGCAGCCAAAGGAAGCCCACACTGTCATAGGGAGAACCACAGACTCCTGACAGACAACAGCAGGAATTGAACAATTGAACACTGTAAAGCATTACACTAACCGCTACGCTACCATGCTGGTGTTTCTTGATAACAAGCCTTTCCTGTTTGCATGAGGACTGGCCACACTATTATAATGTTATCCATTCAGTGCTTCTCAAGTTCAACAAATGTTACTTGACCTTCTCAGTATTTCAAACATTCTGTCATGATTCACAATTCCAACATCTCACAGTTTCAATATTACTATTTCCCCCCTTTTTTGTTCCCATTAATCTTCTTCTATTTACCTTAGAGCATAAGACCATAAGATATAGGAGCAAAATTAGGCCATTTGGCCCTTTGAGTCTGTTGCACCATTTCATCATGACTGATCCATTTTGTCCTCAGCCCCAATCTACTGTTTTCTCCCTGTATCCCTTCATGCCCTGACTAATCAAGAATCTATCAACCTCTGCCTTAAATAAACCCAATGACTTGCCCTCCAAAGCCACCTGTGGCAATGAATTCCACAGATTTGCCACTCTCTGGCTAAAGAAATTCCTCCTCTTCTTCATTCTAAGTGGACATCCCTCTATTCTAAGGCTGTGTCCTCTGGTCTTAGACTCCCCATCATAGGAGAGGTTTCAATTAGATCCTCCCTCATTCTTTTGAATTCCAGTGAGTAGAGGCCCAGAGCCATTGTACACTCATCGTATGATAAGCCTTTCAATCCTGGAATAATTTTCATGAGCACCCTTTAAACCCGTTCTGAAGTCAACCCATCCTTTCTTAGATAAGGTGCCCAGAACTACAGGCAATACTCCAAGTGAGGCCTCACCATTGCCTTCTAAAGCTCCAACTTTACATCCTTGATTTTATATTCTAGATATCTTGAAATTAATGCTAACATTGCATTTGCCTTCCTCACCACTGACAAAACCTTCAAATTAACCCTTTAGAGAATCCTGCAAAAAGAATCCCAAGTCCCTTTGCACCTCAGATTTTTAACTTTCTCTCCATTTGGAAAACTGCCTATGTTTTTATTTCTTCTACAAAAGTGCCTGAACATACATTTCCCAACTCTATCCATTTGCCACATTTTTGCCTATTCTCCTAATCTGTCTAAGCCCTTCTGCAGCCTCTCTGGTTCCTCAACACTACCTGCCCTCCACCTATCTTTTTATAGACCACAAAGACATCAATTCTCTCATCCAAATCATTAACATATAATGTAAAAAGAAACGGTCCCAACACAGACCCTTGTGGAATACCATTAGCTGTTGGGAGCCATCCAGAAAAGGCTCTCTTTATTCCCACTCATTGCCACCTGCCAATCAGCAAACGCTCTATCCATGCTATGTCTTTCCAGTAATACTATGGGCTGTTAACCTCATGTGTGATACCTTGTCAAAGGCCTTCTGAAAATCCATGTATACAACATCCACTGATTCTCCTTTGTCAATCCTGTTTGTTATTTCTTCAAAGAATTCCAACAGACTTGTCAGGCAAGATTTTCCCTTAAGGAAACAATGCTGACTATGGCCTATTTTATCATGTGCCTCCAAGTATCCTGAAACCATATCCTTAACAATTCACTTACAACATCTTCCCACCACTGAGGTTTGACTAACAGGCCTATAATTTCCTTTCTTCTGCCTCTCTCCCTCTTTGAAGAGTGGAGTGATATTTCCAATTTTCCAGAGCTCTGGATCCATGCTTATTACTAATGCCTCCACTATCTCTTCAGCTACCTCTTTCAGAAGCCTGGGGTGTAGACTATCTGGTCCAGGTGACCTAAATCCTCCTGGACAGTTCTCACAAACACACCAGCTGTGATGCACAAGCCTTCATCAACCTTACTTACATGGCACCAATGCAAATTTTGCCCACTGGACAACTTTAGTCTCCAGTGTCTCATAGGCATTCCTCTGTTTACTCTGCCTTGCCTCCTCTCATCAGTTTAAAGTCCTTGTTTCCACTCCTTTCCAGATATGATGAAGTATCATTGATTTGAAGTATTTACTCCAGTTGTCTCTCTTTACAGATACTGACTGATACGGTGAATATCTCCAGCATTTTTTGTTTTCACGTAATTATATTGTGCTTTGTTTTGTTGATACTGGTTTATAAGATACAGTATTTTAAAAATTTCTCTTCCTCTTCATTTTGTTTACAGAATTTATGATTCCCTCACACATACACGATGATCAAAGTGCCCTTCAAGCTCGAATTATTCAGATTAAGAACAATCTCCCAGCCATGGAAGACCGAATTAAAGAGCTAAGGTTTATGGTTTATTTTTATGTACAAATGAATTTACCTTTCTTCACAATTTAGTTTTTTTTTTGTTTTCCATATTTGAAGTGTATTTTCATCCATGAAAATCTGCGAGTGCTTTCTAGCATTTATTATAATTTTTGAATATGACCATGAATATTTGTAAAAATAGATAAGGGTAATTTGCCTTCCCATTGCTAGGATGATGTACAGTACCTGGTGTTTTAGTATCTTTCCCTTATTTAGTCATAATGAATCAAGGAACAATTCGATTATTTAAGCTAACAAAGTGCTTTATTAAAAATAAGAACTTAGAGATGAGCAAATACTTCAGTGTAGAACTGGGCAGGGCAGGCAATCCAATTCTCACTCAACTTCACTCGCCCCATCACTGAACTGTTCCCACAACCCATGGACTCACTTTCAAGGACTCTTCACCTCATGTTCTCAGTATTTATTTATTATTGTTATTTCTTTTTATCTCTTTCCTTTTGCATTTGCACAGTTTTTTTGCTTTTTCCATACTTGTTGCCTGTGCTGTTGCATACAGTCTTTTATTGATCCTATTGTGTTTCTTGTATTTACTGTGATTGCCCACAAGAAAATGAATCTCAAGGTTGTATATGGTGACATATATGTACTTCAGTAATAAATTCACTTTGAACTCTGTCTAGTTTTACACTAAGTATTTGCCACAATATAAAGAGAGCAGTTTGGTCAATCCTATACTTAAAGGGGTTCATAGAGTGTATAGTTTCTACTGCACCTTTTCTTTGGCGTTGTTCTGATCATCACCTTTAGAGGAGCATTCTCATTGAAGGCATGACTTTACACCCAATTAGCATAATCCATCTGTGTTACATCCCTCCTTTAATACTGAAAGAGGAAAGAAACACAAATATCCATAATAACTGTCCAGTCTGTGTAATTTTGTACGACGTCCTCCAGTTGCTTGGATCAACAATCGATGGATCTTATGCATATGGTTTTGTACCTGCTCCTCTATTAGGGTATGGCCCATGACTTAATCTGGAATGTGATGTACTGTACAGTACACCAAGACATTGCTGCCTTCTGCAACATCTGCTGTTAGCTTAGAGTGCATCACATTCTCACTGACCCCCAGTAGGTGTTTGGCTTTCCTGTTGTACTTCCTTTTATCTTCATGTTCCCTTTTGCATCGCTGGTTTCCCTTCTACATAAACAACCTGTTCATATTGACTTCTAAGTTGCATGACTAAAATAAATGAATGGACTGAAGCAGTTGATGTAATCCTATGGAGATAAATTTGTATAATTCCTGTCTGGAACTGTAAAGTTATAGAGTGATCAAATCATTCAGGCATGTAGCACAGAAACAGGACCCTCAGCCCATCATCTCTGCCACTTTTGTACTTATCTACACATACCACCTCCCCACATAGCTCTGTAGCTTTCTAAGTCTTGGTGACATACAAGTACTTGCCTCGATGTTATTTGCATGTTACAAGAAATAGATTATGAGGTAAAGGGACATGTGAAGACAAGAAGGGGTATGGCCATAAAGAGAGTGAAATGCATGAATGCAAATTTTGAATTTGAGGCTTTCTTGATTTGGGACAGGAAGGCTGTGGAGGACAGTGGTTGGGAGAAGAACTGGAAATACATCAGAGCAATTAGGTTCAGAACTGACAAAAGCATATACAAAGATTTTAGTGGACAATAAGAATAAATGGTAAACTATGGGTTATGTTACTGAGGCAGAAAAAAATAAACGTTTGCCTTGAAATATAAATTATATTTGTGCTTAATTTTGAATATATTTTGTATTTGATAAAAAAAGTAGAAATCTTCTAACTTGCATGTATGCATTTGTCAAATGTTTCAGTTGTATTTATTACAGATTGAGAAATACTAAACACTGTGAGAAAAAGTTAATTTCATATAATGAAGAGGAAGGAGCAGAACCGTATCAGATCAGAAACATCAACATGGTTAGTTCTGAGAAGTTTTTTTAGTTCAGCCTGAGGGAAGGAATAATTATTTTAATGTGTTCTTTTTGATAGGCAATCATCAATTTGAACACATCCAGATCAAAGGCAATATGGAAGAGATGGAGAAAAGATTGTTCTACTTTGCACTACATTATAATGCTAAGTAAGAAACTGAAAAAAATAGAAGAAGGAGAAAGCCATTTGGATCCTTAAGCCTATGCCACCATTCAAAATGACCATGGCTGGTCTGTCCCAGGTCCATCATCTCTTCTGTACCCAGTTCTCTTTAACCCCCAATCCCTTCCAAAATGTTATTTACTTCCCCACAAAATCTAGATTCTACAACCCTCTGGGGTATAGAATTCCACTCTCTGCAAGAAGACACTTTAAAAAAAGTTACATTTTTCCCACTTTCTAAATCAACCTTGGAAATTCCTAAAATCAGCTGCAAATTATTAGAAGTTAGCCATGGGCACTTAGGTCTCGACTAAACCAAATTCATAAAGAATCATTACAGCTGGCAGAGAGGGAGATCAAGCTAAATACAAATTCCAACTCTGTATTAAATTTTGTAATACTTGTGACTTGATTAACTGGAAAGCAGAATCGTAAACTGCATTGCAAAAAAGAGGGTATATTTTTGTTTTATTACAAATATAATATTTCAATTATTTTTTTCTGGCTATTAACTTATATTTGGATCATATACAAGATCCAAAGGTATTTTTTTAAAAGATTTAGATAATTTGATCAGGCCCTGAAGATCATTGCTAAAGCCATCAGCACAGGAGTGGAGTGGGCGAAGCGGTCCCAACCCTCCAAGCAGACCATTGCCTTTGTCAGAGCTGGGGAGCAGCCAATACCCACCAAAAGATCATCGGCAGGTATCCTGACCTCTGCAAGAGACTGGCGGTTCCCCAACCATATCGCAGTCACTACCCTGCGACCAGACATTGTCCTTGTGTCTGAGTCTACGAAGCAGGTGGTGTTGCTGGAGCTGACAGTCCCATGGGAAGATCACTTGGAAGAGGCCTTTGAAAGGAAGCAATCTAAGTATGCAGGACTGGTCAGCAACTGCCAGCAGGCTGGATGGAGAGCGAGGTGTCTCCCAGTGGAAGTTGGTTGTAGGGGATTCGCAGCCCGTTCCTTAGCCAGAGCCTTCAGCAATTTGGGCATCGAAGGAGAGAGGAAGAGGAGAGCCATCCGCAGTACCACCGATGCAGCAGAGAGGGCCTCAGGATGGCTGTGGATCAAAAGAGGGGAGCCATGGAGTCATAAGTAGCTAGCCATCTGGACACAAGCTGGGGTCTGATCAGCCCCAGCTGGGTCACCTGGAGAAGGATGTATGATGTTGAAAGACCCAAAACACCCGATGATTCCAGGAACATCACTGAAGATGTGTCCTGAGGCATCAGTAGATGTATGCACTTGGTACCAAATGGCAGACTTATCAGATAAATGGAGTTGACAACTGTTAGAAATTACATCGCACCTTTTGTTTATTATGACCTGTGTTGACAAAATGAGCCCTCATTCCACCATGCTGCACAGTTCAACTCACCTTATAGAGCTGCTGAAAGTGATTGTTACACTCTGTAATCTTCTTATTGAATTTGTACTTTTAGTACTATTAGTACTATTTTGTGCTTTAAGTTTCTATTGGGCACTTTTATGCATTTTTCTCTTGTGACTTTGGAATACAGAAAAGTATTTCTGAAATTAATTTGTGTTTTATCACTGGGTAATAGAAGTAAAAACAAATGAGTTTCATAACATAAAGAAAAAGAAGTGTAATATGAGGAAATGGAAATATTTTTACTGTCTTCGTCCTTTTGAGACATGAGAGAATAATGTGTCTAACAGGCAAGTTCAGTTTTGACATCACTTTATAACATTCCCTGAATTATTGGTCACAAGTGGAAAAATTAAAACTTTAGAGAGTATATTTGATTATTATAGTGTCATTATACCATTTAAATTAATAATTTCTATGATTGCACTCAGAAGATAAAGGGAATCCTGTCCCACTGTAGAAACTGGAGCTCACAACCTATTATGATAATGTATTGGGCAAATATTACTGTATGTCATTCAAAAAGTTATCATTCAGGTAACATGTTAAACTGTAGCTCCATTTCGGTCTGCCTGTCAGTCTGTCTATCTTTCTATACAGACATCCTATTTTTGATTGATGTAAATTATGTCATTGACATTTTGACCAAAAGTGTCCTTTCAATGACTGAAGTTGATATTTGTACCTTCATAAACATCATTAAAACAGACTGCCTGTTCATTTGTTAGTTCAATCTTGTATGAAGACTGACAGTCTAATTTTCCCCCTTTAAAAATTCTTATACATCAGTCCATCCATAATACCATTTTAGGTCATATGTGTCCTTTCTTTTTTCCCTTCAATTCCATTCATATTTGTTGGACAGAATCTCCAGCATTATTGAATTATTATTGATCATAATGTATTTTTATCCAGTTGTATCCACTTGTATTCAGTGTGATTCGCATTTTGCACAATGGTCTGCATTGAAAGCCCTTATGTTGAATATAATTGCAACAGACAATTGAGTAGCCCCATGACTGATAGCTCAGTAAAACGACTGTTCATTATTATAACTAATTGTTTTCATTAGGTTCGCTCAATACTCAATGACATGGTGGAAAATTTGATGGATGATTACATCCAGAAAGTTCCAGATGGAGCAGATTGCTTCTCTGTAGAGTATCCTTTCGTATACTTAAACTACAGTTGTTCATATAAGAATGCTAAGTGTTCAAATGTACCAAACCAGTCCTATTAAATGTGAAACTATGATCAGATTTCAGGCATTATTTCTAATGGGAATTATATTTTAAATAATATAGTGTTCAGACTTCACTAATTTAATGCCTTTCACATTGTGTTTTGCCTTTCCATGATAAAGTTATATAATATTATGGCTAACTTTGCAGACTTACTTTACATGTGACAGATAAGTATTAGAAATTATGTCTTATTTGTAAAATTCCTGTGTAAAAGGTTCCATGCTTAATGCTTTGCTACATTTTAGTGTGATCCTTCAGTATCACATAATGGTTATAAAAGATTTACGGCATTAATGAGAAAGTCAGGAAAGGAAATTGTGGTTGTATAGAATGGATTTTAATGACCAAAATTGGGCTCTGTTGATGCTGGAAACTGGTAGAAATATGGTTTGTGTTTTCACTGCCTAACCTCTTTAGTTAGTAGAATGTAAGGTAAATGTGATGCTATTACAACTCAGGTCATTCTAGAGTTTGGTCTTCAATTCCAGCACCATCTGTAAGCAGACTGTATGTTCTCCCTGCAACTGTGTATGTTTCCCACAGGTGCACCATTTACTCCCGAAGTACAAAGGCGTACCGGTTAGTAGGTTAATTGGTCATTGTGAATTGTCTTGTGATTAGGCTAGTCTTAAATAGGTGGGTTTTAGGTTGGTGCAGTTCATCGTGCCAGAAGAGCCTGTTTGGCCTTGTATTTCTAAATCCTGGATAATCTATAATATCTCTGCGGTGATGGTGCCATCTCTGAGAAAGTAACAATGCCATGTCTCTGCTTATATGGAATCGTTTTTAGCCTTGTGTACTGACCCTGTGTTATCTTTCTCACCCTTTGAGATGACTCATTGTAAGCTTTGATTTCAAAGTGCATTTATTATCAAAGTACATATACCTTATACAACCTTGAGATTCGTCTCCTTCCAGGCAGCTGTGAAACAAAGAACTCCAATAGAACTCATAGAAAAAAACAAAAGACCACCAAACACCCAGAGAAACGAAAACAATTGTGCAAACAATAAAGCAAGTAAACAGCATTCAAAATGGAGGTTCTTAACGCCAGGCATCTCTGCAGCCATAGAAGCCCATTCAGAAGCTCTCAGTCCAGCACAGAGCAGGGCAAACCCTGGGGAGCAGCCAGCCCATCTCGCACCTCTGATTCTTTGTGTGTTCTAAGAGAAAATGCATCTTTATTGCAGTAAGCATATTGGAGAAACAGGACAAAAGTAGACAGTTGTGGTGAACTAGATATACCTGTCTGACTGCTCCTGTGGCTCCTCCCACAGACCCCTGTATAAAGGCGACTGTGGTCTGCTGCTCTCCCTCATTTTCCCAGGATGTAGTGTTGTTCTTCAGTCAATAAAAGCCGATATCTCACTTCCTAAGTCTCAGCGTGAGTTATTGATGGTGCATCAACAGTAGAAATGTTTAGAAAATTAAGTATACAACAAAGACAATGCATCCACTGTGTATATAAACTAAGATTTAAAGATAGAGGATGTCAAAAAACACTACTAAAAAGAATATTAAAAAATCTCTTTGGGGCAAGATTAACTGACCTGTTGAGTTCACCAGCATCTTATCTGTTGTTGAAGATTCTTTGGTCTCCAGAATGGTAGAAAAGTTTAGGGAAGGAATTCCATGACCAGAAATTCAGGCAGCTGAATGCACAACTACCAGATATGCAGTGACTGAGGATTCAGAATTGGCAGAGAAAATGTAGGATACATGATTAAAGTGATAATGGGGTAAAGTGGCGGTTTACTTAGTTTGAAAATGCAAACACGAGGAAATCTGCAGATGCTGGAAATTCAAACAACACACACAAAATGCTGGTGAAACGCAGCAGGCCAGGCAGCATCTATAGGAAGAAGTACAGTCGACGTTTCGGGTCGAGACCCTTCATCAGGACTAATGGAAAAAAGAGATAGTAAGAGATTTGAAAGTGGGAGGGGGAGGGGGAGACCCAAAATGTTAGGAGAATCTCTTACTATCTCTTTTTTCCGTTAGTCCTGACAAAGGGTCTTGACCCGAAACGTCGACTGTACACCCAGCAGCCAATCTTTATGTGGCTGATAAACCCTTTGAATACACAAACAGGTAGTCCTTCATCCTTCTTCACAAAAGTATTTTTGTTCAAAATAGAGAGAGGGTTCAGATTGGTGGATCGAGTTCCACATGGCGGAATTTGGTCAAGTTAATGATACATTCTTATTACCACATGATCTGTCAGCTTTACAGCCTCACAGCAAGATAAACACAACTGTAACTAATTTTGCCATTTGTGGAATTCACTCCCAAAAGGATTGAATTAATAAAATGTATGCAAGGTTACACTGTACAATGTTGTTAGCCTGGTAAAAATCGCTGCTGTGATTTCCTTAACCACCTCTATTGTAGACATTTGGCCCAAAAAAATATGCAAGAAACTAACAGGCTAATGAAACAAGTAGAGGAGGACAGAGTTACAAGTCTTATTATGGAGCAGTTTGTTTTGGAGGTAAGTTTAAAATAGAAATATCAAGGCTTCAAAACTTTGCGTTGGCTAGTCCCTGGAAAATGTAATGTTCCTTCACTGTTATTTGGAGGGTTACTTCAGTTGTTTTATTTTGGAATCCCTTCTCCCGGTAGGGAATTGATTAAACTCATCTGAAACCTATTTGCTCTGCCTCAATAGAAATACTTGTCTCTACTATCTCTACGGATCCCAGGTGAGACGGAGAAGAAAAATCTTTAGGGGAGAAAAAACACTGATGACATTTGCCATGCCGCCATTTGAGGTAGCATCAACACTCAAAGCAAAGCAGATAATTGTAGGCAAATAGCGTAAACTTGCTTTAACCATTGGATTCTGTGCACACTTTCCATCCGTGCTGGAATGAGCGTCAAGCTAGCAAGTCGGCCTCATAAAAACAAGAAAGCCTGCTAAAAAAAACGGCGTTCCGATGACTCCACTCAGAGTTAAGGGCTTTTTTCTTCCTCTATTGGATTCTGTAGGCCTCATGTGGGAGTTCTGTGGATTCTCCATGAAAGTGAGAGAGTTAACATATCAGCTATGTTAACGAATGATGAAAGAAGATAAAAATATCCCTGCATTCTCAAGAAGTCTGAATAGTGGAAATATAGTGCCTCCCTTTAGATAATGAACTGGCATACATAATACCTGGCGCTGCTCTAAATAGAACAAACATCGAAGTGATTTTATGAAGACTGGCAGAGTTATTGACAGTGTGGAATATAGGCTTAGGCTACAAAGTGATATCAATGTGTTGGTAAAATGGGTTGAGAATAGCAGATGGCACTTAATCAAGATAAGTGTGAGATGATGTATTTTGGAACAACTAATGAGGCGAGGATTACAAAGTGTCATGAATAATATATCTTGGAACATTAAGGTCTTTGGAAGTATTGAGGAACAGAAGAACTTTAGTGTGCAAGTTCAATGATCCTTGAAGGTAGCAGCACAGATAGATAATGTGGTTAAAAAGGCATATGGTTTGCTTGTCTTCATTAGTCAAAGAAATGAATACGAAAACAAGGAGGGAAGTTTATAAAAAATATTTGTCATATCTTTCTGGAACACTCTGCAATTTGGTCACTGCATTATAAGAAGAATATGGTAGCGCTGGAAAAGATGCAGTGGAGATCCAAAATACTTACTTGGAATGGAGCATTTATTTATGAGGTCAGACTGGAAGTGTTTTCTCTGGAGCGGCAAAGGCTAAGGGTGGACCTAATTGTATATAAAATCATTAAGTGTGTAGATGAAGACTGCAGGTATCTTTTCCCTATGTCAGAGGTGAATAATACTAGATGACACAGACTTAGGGTAAGACATTTACAGGTGATTTGAGAGGGACCTTTTTCACTCAGTGAGAGACACTGAAGTGAGTCGATATTTCACAGACTTTAATGTGAATGATGTTAAAGGAAAAAAAGAAAACAATAAACGCTAGGCCAAACAGGACCATTGACTAAAACACTCAGATGGAAAACTGCGGCTGAAACCAACAGCTAAGAATAAAACGAATACCGCTAGTCTTCAGAGTCAGTTGGCTCGAAAGTCCAATTTCTCAGAGAAGGCCGAAAGCAAACAGGCATCAAAGTGTTGCTGTGCTCTGTCCAAGCACTACAGTGACAAGTATGGAGTTAAATATTATCACGATTAAATAATAATTAGCTGACATGTGCATATTTTACAAGCGCAATTGTCGTATCTACTGCGCTGCCGAATCCGTGATTGTTACTGGACAGCTTGCAATTGTTGACAGAACAATGAATTCAAATTTGTATCAAGACATTTTACAGGAGAATGCGAGGGTAGCAGTCTGTCACCTGGAGCTTAATGGAAGTTGGATAATGCAATAAGACAATGATCTAAAAGACAAGAGTAAATCAACAACAGAATGGTTTAAAAAGAAGAAAATTTGCATTTTGGAATGGTGGAGTCAAAGTCCTGACCTCAATCCTATAGAAATGTTGTGGAAGGATCTGAAGCAAGCGGTTTATGCAAGGAAGTCCACCAACATCCCAGAGTTGAAGCAGTTTTGGCCTAAACTACCTCAAAGTTATTGTGCAGGACTAATCAACAGTTAGCGAAACATTTGGTTAAAGTTATTGCTGTACAAGGAGGTCACAACAGTTACTGAAAGCAAAGATTCACATACTTTTTCCAACAAATACATGTCATATTGGATCATTTTTTTCAATGACTATATGAACAAGTGTAATGTTTTTTGTGTTATTTATTTAATTGGGTTTTTTTTATCTAGTTTTAGGACTTGCATGAAGATCTGATCTCATTTTAGGTCACATTTATGCAGAAATAGAGAAAATTCTACAGGGTTCACAAACATTCTAGCACAACTGTATATTGAACCTGCAGTGTCTAGTTACATGTTCAGAAAGGGGCGTAAATTTGTACTCCTTTGCAGAGATGTATTAAAGTCTTGGTAGATTGAAGATTCAGAGTTACTTATCTAAGGAATGAACTGGAATAATTGGTGGCTACAACATACCAAGCCAAAGTTACTTAGCTTAAGCTTTTATATAATGAGTCATGAAGTTTAATACAGTAAATTTTCACTAGTGGAAAATATTATAATCTTGGGATTGTTATAAACTGTCAGTGGGTTCACCAGAATCTTTCGTCGGAGAATATGTGCTGTACAACACTGAATGGCCCACATATGATTTAAATTTCATTCTGCATAGATAAGTTTTAATTCCTCAGGATTAATTCAACTAACTAGTTGAATTAACTCTTTTGGAAGAGGACAGCGAGGCTGAGAAGAAGTGCGGCGGCGGCCATTTTCAAATTGCTTCTCAGATCGGAGTTCTGAGAGGCGGGACTGCGCAGGCGCGTGAAGGAGGCCTGGGAAGGAGGGAAGATATAAAAAGAACGCAGCCTTAAGCAGCGGGCAGCTTCGTTTGCGGGCAGCGGAGTGAGTCGGGAGCAGAGTGTAGGGCTTGGGCTCAGAGGGCCGGGAGCAGAGTGTAGGGCTTGGGCTCAGAGGGCCGGGAGCAGAGTGTAGGGCTTGGGCTCAGAGGGCTTAGGCGGAAGAGGGCACAGTAGGCTTATCTTTTAGTTCTTGTTATTTTCAGTTATTCGGGAGGTATGAGTGTGAGGGCAGCTTGTTGTTCTCGGTGTCGGATGTGGGAGATCCTGGAGTCTCCGAGCCTCCCGGACGTCCACATCTGCGCCAGGTGCGCCGAACTGCAGCTCCTGAGGGACCGAATTAGGGAACTGGAGCTGCAGCTCGATGACCTTCGCCTGGTCAGGGAGAGTGAGGAGGTGATAGAGAGGAGTTACAGGCAGGTGGTCACTCCGGGGCCACGGGAGGCAGATAGGTGGGTCACGATCAGGAAGGGGAAGGGGCAGGTACTAGAGAGTACCCCAGTGGCTGTACCCCTTGACAATAAGTACTCATGTTTGAGTACTGTTGGGGGGGACAGCCTACCTGGAGGAAGTGACAGTGGCCGGGCCTCCGGCACAGAGGACGGCCCTGTAGCTCAGAAGGGTAGGGATAGAAGAAAGAGGACCATAGTAATAGGGGACTCGATAGTCAGGGGTTCAGACAGGCGGTTCTGTGGAGGTGATCGGGAGTCCCGGATGGTAGTTTGCCTCCCTGGTGCCAGGGTCCGGGACGTTTCTGATCGCGTCCAAGATATCCTGAAGTGGGAGGGTGAGGAGCCAGAGGTCGTGGTACATGTAGGTACCAATGACATAGGTAGGAAAGGGGAAGAGGTCCTGAAACGAGAGTATAGGGAGTTAGGAAGGCAGTTAAGAAGAAGGACCGCAAAGGTAGTAATCTCGGGATTACTGCCTGTACCACGCGACAGTGAGAGTAGGAATGGAATTAGGTGGAGGATGAATGCGTGGTTGAGGGATTGGAGCAGGGGGCAGGGATTCAAGTTTCTGGATCATTGGGACCTCTTCTGGGGCAGGCGTGACCTGTTCAAGAAGGACGGGTTACACTTGAATCCTGGGGGGACCAATATCCTAGCGGGGAGGTTTGCTAGGGCTACGGGGCAGACTTTAAACTAGTAAGATGGGGGGGCGGAAATCAATTTGAGGAAACTATGGGAGAGGAGGTTAGTTCACCAGTAGAGCAAGTAAGTAGACCGTGTGTGAGGGAGGACAGGCAGGTGATGGAGGAGGGATGCTCTCAGCCCGAAGTTGTAGGGGAGAAGAAAGAAAAGGATAATAAATTTGAATGCATTGCTAGGGATGAAAAGAGAGGAGGAGGTGGAGAGTATCTTAAATGTATCTATTTTAATGCTAGGAGCATTGTAAGAAAGGTGGATGAGCTTAAAGTGTGGATTGATACATGGAATTATGATGTTGTAGCTATTAGTGAAACATGGTTGCAGGAAGGGTGTGATTGGCAACTAAATATTCCTGGATTTAGTTGCTTCAGGTGTGATAGAGTAGGAGGGGCCAGAGGAGGAGGTGTTGCATTGCTTGTCCGAGAAAATCTTATGGCGGTGCTTTGGAAGGATAGATTACAGAGCTCCTCTAGGGAGGCTATTTGGGTGGAATTGAGGAATGGGAAAGGTGTAGTAACACTGATAGGAGTGTATTATAGGCCACCTAATGGGGAGCGTGAGTTGGAAGAGCAAATGTGTAAGGAGATAGCAGATATTTGTAGTAAACACAAGGTGGTGATTGTGGGAGATTTTAATTTTCCACACATAGATTGGGAAGCTCATTCTGTAAAAGGGCTGGATGGTTTAGAGTTTGTGAAATGTGTGCAGGATAGCTTTTTGCAACAATACATAGAAGTACCGACTAGAGATGGGGCAGTGTTGGATCTCCTGTTAGGGAATGCGATAGGTCAGCTGACAGATGTATGTGTTGGGGAGCACTTCGGGTCCAGTGATCACAATAGCATTAGCTTCAATATAATTATGGAGAAGGACAGGACTGGACCTAGAGTTGAGATTTTTGATTGGAGAAAGGCTAACTTTGAGGAGATGCGCAGGGATTTAGAGAGAGTGGAATGGGTCAAGTTGTTTTATGGGAAGGATGTAATAGAGAAATGGAGGTCATTTAAGGGTGAAATTATGAGGGTACAGAATCTTTATGTTCCTGTTCGGTTGAAAGGAAAGATTAAAGGTTTGAAAGCGCCATGGTTTTCAAGGGATATTAGAAACTTGGTTCGAAAAAAGAGGGATGTCTACAATAGATATAGGCAGCATGGAGTAAAGGAATTACTCGAGGAATATAAAGAATGTAAAAGGAAACTTAAGAAAGAGATTAGAAAAGCTAAAAGAAGTTACGAGTTTGGTTTGGCAAATAAGGTGGAAGTAAACCCGAAAGGCTTCTACAGTTATATTAAAAGCAAGAGGATAGTGAGGGATAAAATTGGTCCCTTAGAAAATCAGGGTGGTCAGCTATGTGTGGAGCCGAGGGAGATGGGAGAGATTTTGAACGATTTCTTCTCTTCGGTATTCACTAAGGAGAAGGATATCGAATGGTGTAAGGTGTGGGAAACAAGTAAGGAAGTTATGGAACCTATGACAATTAAAGAGGTGGAAGTACTGGCGCTTTTAAGAAATTTAAAAGTGGATAAATCTCCGGGTCCTGACCGGATATTCCCCAGGACCTTGAGGGAAGTTTGTGTAGAGATAGCAGGAGCTCTGACGGAGATCTTTCAGATGTCATTAGAAACAGGGATTGTGCCGGAGGATTGGCGTATTGCTCATGTGGTTCCATTGTTTAAAAAGGGTTCTAGAAGTAAGCCTGGCAATTATAGACCTGTCAGTTTGACATCAGTGGTGGGTAAATTAATGGAAAGTATTCTTAGAGATAGTATTTATAATTATCTGGATAGACAGGATCTGATTAGGAGTAGCCAGCATGGATTTGTGCGTGGAAGGTCATGTTTGACAAACCTTATTGAATTTTTTGAAGTAGTTACGAGGAATGTTGACGAGGGTAAGGCAGTGGATGTAGTCTATATGGACTTCAGCAAGGCCTTTGACAAAGTTCCACATGGAAGGTTAGTTAAGAAGGTTCAGTCGTTAGGTATTAGTGCTGGAGTAATAAAATGGATTCAACAGTGGCTAGATGGGAGATGCCAGAGAGTAGTGGTGGATAATTGTTTATCGGGATGGAGGCCGGTGACTAGCGGGGTGCCTCAGGGATCTGTTTTGGGCCCAATGTTGTTTGTAATATACATAAATGATCTGGATGATGGGGTGGTAAATTGGATTAGTAAGTATGCTGATGATACTAAGGTAGGAGGTGTTGTGGATAATGAGGTGGGTTTTCAAAGCTTGCAGGGAGATTTATGCCGGTTAGAAGAATGGGCTGAACGTTGGCAGATGGAGTTTAATGCTGAGAAGTGTGAGGTTCTACATTTTGGCAGGAATAATCCAAATAGAACATACAGGGTAAATGGTAGGGCATTGAGGAATGCAGTGGAACAGAGAGATCTAGGAATAACAGTGCATAGTTCCCTGAAGGTGGAGTCTCATGTAGATAGGGTGGTGAAGAAGGCTTTTGGAACGCTGGCCTTTATAAATCAGAGCATTGAGTACAGAAGTTGGGATGTAATGTTAAAATTGTACAAGGCATTGGTAAGGCCAAATTTGGAATATTGTGTACAGTTCTGGTCACCGAATTATAGGAAAGATATCAATAAATTAGAGAGAGTGCAGAGACGATTTACTAGGATGTTACCAGGGTTTCAGCACTTAAGTTACAGAGAAAGGTTGAACAAGTTAGGTCTCTATTCATTGGAGCGTAGAAGGTTGAGGGGGGATTTGATCGAGGTATTTAAAATGTTGAGAGGGATAGATAGAGTTGACGTAAATAGGCTGTTTCCATTGAGAGTAGGGGAGATTCAAACGAGAGGACATGATTTGAGAGTTAGGGGGCAAAAGTTTAAGGGAAACACGAGGGGGTATTTCTTTACTCAGAGAGTGATAGCTGTGTGGAATGAGCTTCCTGTAGAAGTAGTAGAGGCCAGATCAGTTGTGTCATTTAAGGTAAAATTGGATAGGTATATGGATAGGAAAGGAGTGGAGGGTTATGGGCTGAGTGCGGGTAGGTGGGACTAGGTGAGATTAAGAGTTCGGCACGGACTAGGAGGGCCGGAATGGCCTGTTTCCGTGCTGTGATTGTTATATGGTTATATGGTTAACTAAATGAAACTGGAGTTTAAAATAAAAAAAAATGTTTATTATTAACATGATGATCATGAAACCAGTGCAATGTGGTTAAAAATCTCTCTGGTTCACCAATCTACTATCCTTCACTGGTCTGGCCTACATGTGAGAGTAGACTCACTAACGTGGTTGACTGACTTCAAACTTCCTCTGGAGAAATAGGGACCAATCCAACAATAAATGTTGGACTTGGCAGAGGTGTCCACATGTGAATAAATATAAAGCAGAATGGATTGTGAACTGGTAATACATTGCAGAACAATATTACTAAGGTCTTGGTAGAAAGCAGAACAGCCTCAAATCCTTAGAGAAGCAGTAGCATGATACTTTTTCATATTTTGTTGGCAGAGCTTTATCACTTTATGCTGTTGTAGTTCACCGTGGAAATAATTAGAATCATAAGACTGTTCTCAAGTTCAAGTTTATTGTCATCTCCCTGTACATATATTCAAGCAAGGAGTTTGAAGAGATTTGGCATGTCAACAAATACACTCAAAAACTTCTATAGTTGTACTGTGGAGAGCATTCTGACAGGCTGCATCACTGTCTGGTATGGAACGGCTACTGCACAGGATCGAAAGAAGCTGCAGAAGGTTGTAAATCTAGTCCGCTCCATCTTGGGCTTTAGGGAGCAGTATCTCAGAAAGGCAGCGTCCATTATTAACGGCATTCAGCACCCAGGGCATGCCCTTTTCTCACTGTTACCATCAGGGAGGAGGTACAGAAGCCTGAAGGCACACACTCAGCAATTCAGGAACAGCTTCTTCCCCTCTGCCATCTGATTCCTAAGTGGACATTGAACCCATGAAGACTACTTAACTTTTTTTAAAATAGTGTTTCTGTTTTTGCAGATTTTTTACAAATCTATTCAATATCAGTTATTGATTTACTTGTTTATTTATTATTTTTTTCTCTCTCTGCTAGATTATGTATTGCATTGAACTGCTGCTGCTAAGTTAACAAATTTCACATCACATGCTGGTGATAATAAACCTGATTCTGATTCTGAAATGAAGCAATGGACCATGGTACACCCATCAAAACCTATATCACAAACAGCACGTACATGAAAATCTAATTCAAAATGCATGCATTGCACCACCAGGTAAACGGTGAACAGCTTGCTGTCTTAGTGACAAGACCCGCAGTGTATTCATTAGTCTCACAGCTTGAGGGAAGAAGCTGCTATCCAGTCTGACAGTCCTGGTGTTTCTGTACCTCCTTCCTGACAGTAGTGGGTCAAAGAGCTTTTGGGATGGGTGGTAGGGATCCTTAACAATGCTTCAGGCCCTTCATCTGCAATGTCCCAGTAAATGTCACTAATAGAAGGGAGGGAGACCCTGGTGATCCTCTCAATAGTTTTTTCATAAGTCTTGGAAAGCCAATTTTATTTGTGTTCTTTCTACATAATTTCAATAAAGCTGATATAATCTTTTGGAGCTGTGATTTACACTTTTACAATGAGCACCACAGAAGTGTAGTGGTTAGTGCAAAGCTATTACAGCTCAGGATGTTCTGGAGATTGGAATTCAAGTCCAGCACCCGTCTCTGTATGTCCCCTCTGTGGAATGCATGGGTTTTCCGTAGGTGATCCCATTTCCTCCCAGAGACCTCCCGGGTAGGTTAATTGGTTATTGTGAATTGTCCCCTGATTAGGTTAGGGCTAATCAGGGTTGTGGGGTTGCTGGGGTAGCATGGCTCGAAGAGTTTGAAGGGCCTACTTCACGCTATATCGCTAATAAATAAATAACAATTTAAAGTCAAACTATAAAACAATTTAGTTATTGGTATGATGCACTTTAATATATTGAAAAACTGATGACTATATTTTGTACTAAATTGTGTTTTACTAGGAAAAATAACAAAATGAAATTGATGAAAGGCTTCCTGTGTGACTTGTAATTTAATTAGTTTTAATTTGCAATCTAAGCTACGTAAATACATTTTACAATAACACTAATTTCTTTACCCTCAAATCATCCCATGTGTATATTTACATTATGAAGTTAGTTAAAAGCTCTCTACTTATTATTTTAAGTGGAAAAGTAGCATGCTGTTCTGAATTTTTTATACCATAAGGGTCATTCAGAATTCTTTTCTGAATTCTCCATGTATTGGTATGTTTTTATGTGTTGGGTTTGGGTTGGCAGGGAGCACAAAAGTGAAACTCAATATTTGAAATCCTTTCAGGAAGATTGTTATCTCCACTCACTGTCAAGTTGTCCTTTTACTCTCTGGGATATTGAAGTAATATCACTGATGGTTTATTGTCAAATGTTTGCAAGTACAGGAATTGAATTTCGTTTGAAAGTTTTTTCTGAAATAGAATAAATATATATTATGTTCAGTTTGAAATGCTATTAAACTTAGTTTGCACCAATGCTAATACAAGTTATTTAATTAAATTGTCAATTTGTTTTATGTCTGAATTTTTACTCTCAATTAACAAAAAGATCTAGTATTTAAATAACTTCTTTTAAGGTGCCTAAATGCAAGTTAGAATCTTGCATATTTAATGTGATTTCATAAGTTTATCCCAAAGGACAATTGTATAGGGAAATCATTTTGGACAAGGCTGTCTCAAACCCAGACTTTATGGCACCATGATATCACTGTAAAATCCAGAACATGAATCCTTCTCATTTAATGGTGTCTTAAGAAAAAAAAAGTTCTATCTTTGCTTAAACTATTTGGCAAATATAATGCAGTTTATTGCATTTTGAACATCAGGCCTCCAGCACAAAAACATTGAGACAGAAACATCTGTAAACTAGCAGACTCAACGAAAGATTTAGATATTATTGATAGGATGCTCTTTGTACCTGTAAAGACTTGGCAGGAAGAGGAAAGTTATAGAAGGAGCTTTATAAGGATTTATTTTACTAAATGCTACTTCTGGTTGCTGACACTTCAAATATTTGAACCAAGGAGTGTTTCAATCCTGTTAATCATGAGTCTAATTACATCTGCAAACAATATGCAAGGTATCAGAATGAGTCTCAAACAACTTTTCCAGTTTGAGCTACATGCCATAATTAGTCTAGAGCTTGCTCTTGAAAAATAGTCTCTTTGAAGGTGCCTTAAATTGTACATTGATAAAAATAAGCTACATTGAAATTGAAGTAACGTGCATAGTAGCCGATCTATATGTCAATAAGCAATATAACTCTGTGTTTTGCTTTAATACTTAATGTGAGAAGCCGGAAAAGATGTGAGTGAAGACAACCCTTCGCAGAGTCCTTGAATTATACAGCATAGAAATTATCCCTTTGGTCCAACTCGTCCGTGCCGAGTTCCAATTACATGCGTATTCCTTGTTGTTGATCCTGCTGAACATGGATAGATGTGAGACATGGGATCAGTGTTAAATATTTATGGGAACTTTCCTTGGGCTGACAGTAAATATGGAACAAAATGAAAAGCAACATTTAATGTTAAAATCATATTCCATTGTTGAAGTTAATTTAACTATTACTAAAGAGAATTTCATTTTTACTAGAAAATTTTGTTTATTGTAGGGACTTACTTTATAGGAATTCTTATCTAATTATGTACTATAAGTCTTGATAACCAGTAATTCCTACATTGAAAACAAAGTCTTTAATATTGGATTTGACATGCTGATAACTAACAATATTTAATTTGGACAGAAATCGAAAGATTATTTTTAATTCAAGTTGGAATCTGATTATTAGACTTTTGATTCATGATTATGTTTGCTCTCAAAATTCTGCCCAAGTTGTCAGTGTTTCTTAAAATAAATATTTAAATTTGGTCATTAGTGTCTAGCAGAACTTTAGTTAATAATTCATAAATCTATAAATTGATCTTTAAGCAGTCTAAGATGGATCACCCTATCCAAGATTATAATTAAATTAACTAACTATTCCTTTTTCTTTAATTTAGCATTTGTGATGAAGTGTGTATACTCCTAGCACATTTATTTGAAGTGCATTTTCAGTTCTCAGCACAAGCTTGGAACAGTTTATTTTTAGGAACTAGACTACATGTTTTACAGATGTGAGAACAATTGCCAAATGTTTGATATGAGAGCTGCTAAAATTCTCTAGAATCATTTTGCATATTCGTCAGAATATGTAGGTGACATTGTCAAGGCCGTATGTATTGCCCATCCTTAATCATCCTGTGAAGATGGCATTTATATAATGGTGTAGAAAATGGACAATTCCAGGACATTGTCCCATAGACAATGAGAGAATAATCATGCTTGAAAAAGTCAAGGTAGAGAAAGAATCTTAAACTAGTGGCAGTGGTTTAATATGCTTTCATATGATGCTGTGCATGTGTCATAATGGCTGCAGCCATTCAGCTGAAAAAAACGAAGCCTGATTTTTACATTCCAGATTTTTTTAGATTGGGGCCATTCCAAAATGATTTTGAGTTGAAGTACTTCCTGAACTGGAGATCACTGTTGTAGATAATTTAACAGCATAGGGGTACATGAAACTGAGGGGTATAGATAGGGTGAATGCATGCAGGCTTTTTCCTCTCAGGTTGGCCGAGACTAGTACTGGAGGTCATAGGTAAAAGGTGAAAAGGTAATCAGAGGTGGAGAGGGTCAGTAATTTTAAATTCCTGGGTGTCTCTATCTCAGAGGAACATCATATAAATGTAATTGCAAAGGAAGCACAACAGTGCCTCTTCTTTCTTAGGAGTCTGTGAAGGTTTGGCATGTCATCAAAAACCTTGACAGACTTTGTGTATTGCCTGGCTGCATTACAGCCTAGTATAGGAACACCAGTGCCTTTGAGTGGAAAATCCTACAAAACATGGTGGATTTGGCCCAGTACATCACGGCTAAAGCCCTCCCAACAATTGAGCTTGTCTATATGAAACATTGCTGTAGAAAATCAGCATCCATCATCCATGCTCCTCACCACTCAGGCTATGCTCTTTTCTCGCTGCTGCCATTATGTAGAAGTTACAAGAGCCTCAGGACTCACACCACCAGGTTCAAGAATAGTTACCACCCCTCAATCCTCAGGTCATGAACAGAAGAGGAGAAGTACACTCATTCTGTTCCTGGTGTTCCCACAACAGATGGTCTCACTTTAAGGACTCTATATTGTTATTTCACGCTGTTGTTATTTATTCCTATTTATATTTGCATTTGCACAGTTTGTTGTCTTCTATGCTCTTGCTCTTTCATTGATCCTGTTTACAGTTACTGTTCTATAGATTTGCTGAGTACTCCCACAGGACGAAGAATCTTAGAGTTGTATGTGATGACATCTATGTATTCTGATAATATATTTTACTTTAAAGTTTGATTTAAGGAGAAACTGAGGAGGAACGTCTCCACTCAGAGAGTGGTGCAAGTATGAAAAGAGCTGCAGTGGAAGATGCAGATTCAATTGTAACATTTAAGAGACATTTGGATAGGTACATGGATGTGAGAGGCTTAGACGACTATGGTCTGGGCACAGGTAGATGGGACTAGGCAGAAGACCAGGTCGGCCCAGACTAAATGAAGTGAAGTGTATCTGTGTATCTGATATCTGAAGTGTATCTGTGCTGTAGTATTTTATGACTCTCTGTGATAAACTGTGAGAGTGTTAGCAATTCCCACGAATTCCCTTATGATAATGATCAAATTTTTGTTTTAGAGATTTTGAGTGAATATTCTCTAAGGAATAATTCTTTTGCCCTTTCTTGAATAGTGACAGGTGATCTCTCACTTCTACTTGAATGGGGAGGTGTGGCTAAAGTTCAACAACTCATCTAAATGATGAAACCTCTGACCATGCAGCCCCCAGTCAGTTCTCCAGTGGAGTGTCAACCAAGCCTTTTGTTGCTGAGTCTCAGAAGTAGGACTTAAACTACATCTTCTTCAGAAGTGAAATTATTATTAAATGAGCCGCAGTCAAAGTCAGAATGGTGATTTGGATTTTGTTATGCTTTAAAATGTAATGTCTTCAGAAAAAGAGTACTTGGCATTATATTCACAATACATTCTTTTCCCTTTCTCAACAGTTTATTGTAACAACATTTATTTTATCAATTCATGATGACATTATTCTTAAATCATAAAACCTTTTTTTTTATTTTCATTAAATATGGTGCTACTTCCCACCACTCTCTATTTAGAATACTTCCCCTATTCTTGGATAAGGCAAATATATTCCCCACACAGCTAAAATTGACTTTTCCTTTCATAGCTTTGGCATGCCTAATACAATGTTGCTTCATGCCTTCTGATTGTATCTTCTTTTCTGGAAACTTTGTTTCCCTAAAATTAGATTTCTTTCCAATCCTTTTATGTTACTCTCCAGTGGTTAAAGTCCATACAAGTTGTGGGTGGTGAGAGAATGCACAAGGATGATTAGTTGACATCCAAGTGATATTTTAAAAGAAGAATTTAATTCAGAATGTTGTGCAACCTTTTACTTTGGTGTTATGTTCAAGAAGATACTATGAGTTGGTTACAAAGCCTCACCAGAAGGGGACTGTTGTGTATTTAATATTGCACGCCTCGCTTAAAGTAAAGAACAAACTTTCTAGCCAGGATAAAGAAGAACTCTCATTTAAGACTCTCTTTTCCTTTTAATTAGTTAAAAGCTACAAAACATAACAGTGGTGATGAGGTACTTATAAAATGAACCTAACATAACTGTTGAAGCACAGCAAGATGTTTGAGCTTAAAAAAAAAAGAACAGCGAGGAATCGTCAGTGAATGAACAGTGTAGCACCTGCCGAGATAGCTGTGTTAAAAAGGCAGAAAACAGAAGAATTCATTGGTTCATAAACAGTGAATTCTGTGTGATAACAATTATTTAAAAAGAGCAGAAATGACTGGCCACATCAGAAAGATAAATGTGTTTGATTGCTCAATGGCTAACTGACTCATGTATATTGAGCTAATTCAACAGTATTTTAATGCAAATGATATAGCCAGTGAGAATCAAGTACTAATTTTGCTGAGAGCATTGGGTTTAAAGACATACAGTTTGCTTTGAAGTTTAACTGTTTTAACCAAACCAGCTGAAATGAACTTTGTTGATATTGTGAAAGCAATGCAGGAACATTTAGATCTGAAGCCACTGTTGACGGCAGAATGCTTGATGCCCCTCCTCCCCTTCTAACCCCATCCCTGATATATTTAGTTTTTTTCCCCTCCTTTTTTTCTTTCTCTCTCTGACCATCACTCTGCCTGTTCTCCATCTCCCTCTGGTGCTCCCCTCCCCCTTTCTTTCTCCCTAGGCCTCCCGTCCCATGATCCTTTCCCTTCTCTAGCTCTGTATCCCTTTAGCCAATCACCTTTCTGGTGCTCAGCTTCACCCCACCCCCTCCGGTCTTCTATCATTTCGCATTTTCCCCTCCCCCTCCTACTTTCAAATCTCTTACTATCTTTCCTTTCAGTTAGTCCTGACGAAGGGTCTTGGTCTGAAATGTCAACAGAGCTTCTCCCTATAGGTGCTGCCTGGCCTGCTGTTTGTGTGTGTTGCTTGAATTTCCAGTATCTGCAGATTTCTTCGTGTATGCCTAAACATTCTTTGTTGTTTATATAATTCATTATGGAGATATATCTATGTGGGTTGCATACATCATGATGCTACCACATGATACCTGTACACCTCATTTAAAATAAAGAACCAGCCCTCTGACCAGGATAAAGATGAATGTTCAAGGTTTCATAAGCAGAATCAAAAAGCAAGGGAAGTCCATTTCAGTGCATGCGGCAGATTTGAAGTTGTTGTCTGAAGTTGTTGTCATTTTGGAAATGGTGTTAATCACTGAGAGATTGTTTAGTTTGTGGAATCTTACAAGAAAGCATTCAAAAATGGCTCCTAACTGAAGTACAGCTTACACTTAAAAGAGCTGTTGAGATTGGTGTATTAATGGAAACAGCAGACAGAGACACAGTTGAGTTGTAGTTAGGAATGAAAGTGACCATGAACAAAATTGCAACATCTAAGCAGAGACTGGGCTAGCTGAACAAATTGTGTTACTGTTGTGGTAGGGGCTCACATACATATGACCAATGCAGATTTAAAAGCAAAACTTGTAGAAAATGCAACAAAATAGGACACATACAAAGAACATGTCGGACAGACAGAAATAAATGGACTGTATTTATTAAATGGAGAAAAAGATAAACAGGCAAGATGCAGTTTCAAAAGCATACTGTTGATGAAAAATCTGATAATGTTAAGAATGATGCAGGACTGGGTAGTCTTGAGATCCATAATGTGAAAAGTAACGAGACGAGCAATATGGCTTGCATCAGAAGTGTATAGCAAATTAATTAAAATAGAATTGGACACTAGCTCAGCTGTTTCAGTCATTCCACAGATGAGTTTGAACAGCATTTCAAAGATATTGAAATGAAGCCTGCAGATATCCAACTAAGAAATTATAGTGAGGAAACTCATGTGAGATTGACATTTGTAACAGTAAAATACAACAACCAATAAACCACACAGAACTTGTATATGGTAAAAATAGAAGGACAAGCATTGTGGGGTTGTGATTGGCCAAGCCACATGCAAGCTCGCCTTATAGTATATGTGCAGTCATGTCACATGTTCTGAGTGATGGAAGTGAACATTCCTTTACTGCTGCAGAGAAAAATTATACATAGATTGTCAGAGAGGCCTTGAGTCTGGTTTGGATTGCAAAACATTTTAAGCAGTATTTGTATGGGAGAGAATCTGCCCTCGTTACTGATCATCAACCACTAGTGTCCATTTTCAACTCACAAAACGGTGTTTCACTAACAACAGCAGCAGGAATGCAGATATGTGCTCTGTTTCTTGGAGGACACAATTATAAGATTGAATTCTAGAGGACAATTAATCATGGCCATGCTGTCCCATTTACCCTTGCAAAAGGAAATACCAGAATCATTTACTGAAAAAAAACACTTCTCTTGACATATTCTCCCTCACACAGATCAGAAGTCTCCCTATCATAGCAGAGATATCAGAAAAGAAGTCACACTGTCTCAGGTTTACATGGCCACCCAGAATGGCTGGAATGGCAACAGAAACTCCAGATCTGCCATTTTTACCAGCAACAGGATAGAATTACCCTTGACGGAAGTTGCCTAATGTGGGAATGAGAATTGTAACATCCAAGCTGAGAGCTAAAGTGTTGGAGGGTGCTACATGTTGGCCATCTAGGTGAGGTTAAAATGAAAGCATTGGCTTGAAGCTTTGTCTGGTAGCTAAGGATAGATCAGCAGATCGATCAGTTCTCCATGTACTGTGTGGAATGGCAACACATCTAGAAGATGTCAAGAGCAGTGCCTCTCCACCCCTGGGAATGGCCTGCATTGCTCTGGCAGAGGATTTGTGTAGATTTTGCCGGACCATTCATGGGCACAAATTACTTGATAGCAGTGGATGTGGCCAGAATTATTCTCAGTAGCCCCCACTACAGCCTCATCCACTGTTGATGTGTTGAGAAGTTCCCTCACAAGGAATGGTGTTCCGGAACACTTGGTCAGTGACAATGGACCGCAGTATGTTATGAATTGAATAAGACATTTTACATTTACACCTTATCAACCACAAATGGCTTGGGGGAAAGGTTTGTCCAGAGTCTCTAGAATTCACTGTGAGCAATGTCAGCGGAACACACTACACTGACACTGAATCAGAAGCTTGCCAATTTCCTCCTTGCACAGCGCAATGCAACACACTCCACAACCAACAACTCACCGGCTACGCTGTTCATGGGTCATCCCTTGCGTTCATGCTTGGATCTCCTCAACCCCAGGACAAACAGCTGAGGCAAATTGAAGTTTCCTCAAAGAAGGAGGTTCAATGTTTCACTCCTAGACAAACTGACCTGGCCAGGCACTATGTAGGTGATCAAAGTGGGTACTTGGAAAGATTAAGGACAGAACTGGACCACTCTTCTACACAGTGGAGATTTTGTCTGATATCTTCTGGAGGCAACACATCAATCAGTTGAGAAGAGCAGAGTCAATTGTTAGAGAAGCAAGGCGGATCCATTGTTAGAACCACTTCCCACAGTCCCAGAGAGAACTCCTATAACCACGATAGATGAGGCACCAGAACCTGAGATCATATCACAGCCAAGCAGAGTTTGAATAAGCATCTGTTTTTAATTCATTCTGGTTATATGTAAAAAACGTGATTTGCATACATCATGACGCGACCATGTGATATGTGCACGCTTCACTAAAAGTGATGAATGGAATTAAACTTGCATCTCCTAGTTCTGTTGTTCTCCTTTGAATTAGATTAATGCTTTGATGTAGCAAAACATAACAGGGACTACTAAGTTTTCTTCTTTATTCTCATCCTACTCCACACCTGTTCATAGACCTGGTGATATGACTTGAATCTTCACAAATGCAAGACAGTGTGCCAAGCAGCAGGTAACCAGCAATATTAACACCTGCTTTACTGAAGTTTTTCACCAGAGGTGTGGAATCACCAGTGGTCTGTCTTCACATTGGATGTGGCAGGTGTGGATTTGTCACATTTGTTTTCTGGATTGTTTAATGTAGGCTCCAGCGTAAATGGTGGTTTTGTGTTTGA
This sequence comes from Hemitrygon akajei, assembly GCF_048418815.1. Classification (NCBI taxonomy): domain Eukaryota; kingdom Metazoa; phylum Chordata; class Chondrichthyes; order Myliobatiformes; family Dasyatidae; genus Hemitrygon; species Hemitrygon akajei. The sequence goes on from NC_133136.1 coordinate 56,745,238, forward strand.
TTTCAATGTTTAAGAGAAATTTGGATAAATGGATGGCAGGGGTTTGAAGGGCTATGGTCCAGGTGCATGTTGATGGGAGGAGGCAGATTAATTGTTTGGTATGCAGTAGATGGGCCAAACCACGTGTATGCTGCAGTTTTCTACGACTCTGTGACTTTATAAAATTATCAAAGCACCTCCCTTTACCATGGTGACTCGGTTAGCATGTGGTCTGGTGCTTAATGAAAACATCATGAATTTTGTCAAGTTACTGGGTTTTGAACCCACGTGATGCAGTGGGAGTAGAACTCCAGATGGTAGTCCCATCTCTGATTTGAAGTGTAGTGCAGTAAGAGTGCAGACAATGGTACCAGACAGACATGAGGAGAGCTACAACCTGATCTGCTTGTTTTTACTGCTGGTCTCTGCAAGAGTAAACTGCATTGTTTATACTGTACTGTACTAAGAGAATGATGTTGTATTGACATCAGGGAGAAATCAAACAAGAGATGAAGAATTTACCTCACTCCTCTTCCCTAAAGGAAAACTGAGGTAAATGGGAATAAATAAAAACACAAAATGCTGGCAGAACTCAGCAGGCCAGACAGCATCCATGGGAGGAGGTAGTGATGATGTTTCAGGCTGAAACCCTTCATCAAGAGTGAAGTAACATGGGATGGTCGAGGGGGGATAAGAAGTGGGGGGAGGGATGAAGTAGAGAGCTGAGAAGTGATAGGCTAAAGGGAAATGGGCTGGGGGAAGGTGGAGAATTATGGGAAATAAAAGAGAAAGAAAGGTAGGGCTGGGGGCAGATTATAGTGAGGGGGCAGCTCTCTACTTCATCCCTCCCCCAACTTCTTATCTCCCCTCGAACATCCCATGTTACTTCACTCCTGATGAAGGGTTTCGGCCCGAAACATCGTCACTACCTCCTCCCATAGATGCTGTCTGGCCTGCTGAGTCCTGCCAGGATTTTGTGTTTTTATTTATTTCCAGCATCTGCAGATTCACTCGTGTTGCCTTTAAATAGGAATAAACTCTTCTCAGATTTCCAGACAGCTACAGGTATCAATTATAGCTGATGTTTTAATACAAGGTCCACCACCTTCATCAGGAATGGTTAGTAGGTTAATTGGTTGGACGGGTGGAATTTGATACAGAAGGGCTTGTTATCATGTTGTACGGGCATCTCCAAACAAATTAATAAACATAGACTAGATATCATATATTGGACAGAAATAGGTATGAAGAGGCAAAAGCTCAGACTATAGGATGAGCTTTAATAGTGCATGAAGAAGAAGGGAAATTGAAAGCCAGCAAGCTTGAATTTCAAAAAATAGCTCAAAGAACTGCCATTGATGTTAGCAGACTGGAGGCAATTTTTGAGAACGGTCAATTCTTACATACTTTAAAAGAGTGGTCTTAAAATTCTTGGCTGCAAGTCAAGATTTATACTTCCAAGACAAAAATTTGCAGAGCAGAACTACTAGTACTAATGGAAATTTTAATAGACTGGCAGGAAGCAAAGGGAGCCTTTTCTGGTTGGCAGTGGATGTTTCGCAGGGGTTGGTGTCGGGACAGCTTCTTTTCATGTTTTATGTAAATGATCTGGATGACGGAATTATTGGCTTTGTGGGCATGTTAGTGGATTATATGAAGATAGCTGGAAGGGCAGTGAGTCTACAGAAGGCTTAGACAGATTAGAAGAATGGACGAATAAGTGGCAAATGGAATACAGCGTAGGGAAGTGTATGTCATGCATTTTTGTTAGAAAGAATAATATCATAGACTATTTTTTAAATGGGGAGCAAATTCACAAATCAAAGGTGTAATGGATCTTGGGAGTCCTCGTGCAGGATTCCCTAAAGGTTAACTTGCAGGTTGAGTTGGTGGTAAGGAAGGCAAATGCACTGTTAACATTCATTTCCAGAGGACTGGAATATAATGCAAGGATGTAATGCTAAGCCTTTATCACACATTGGTCAGACCACACTTAGCTAAGGTTTTAGGCACCTTAGCTAAGAAAAAATATGATGGCATTGCAGAGGATCCAGAGGTTAAAAAGAATGATTCAAGGAATGAATGGGTTAAGGTATGAGGAGTGTTTGATGGCTCTGGGCTTGTACATGCTGGAGTTTAGAAGAATGGGGGGGGGGGGGAATCTCATTGTAATGTATATAGAGCAGACATGGAAAGGATATTTCCGCTAGTGGGGGAGTCTAGGAGCTTAGGGTACAGCTTCAGAATACAAGGATGTCCCTTTAGAACAGAACTAAGGAGGAGGGTGGTAAATCTCTGGAATTCATTACCACAGATGGCTGTGGAGGACAAGTGACTGGGTGTATTTAAAGCCGAGGCTGATAGGTTTTTGATTAGTAATGGTGTCAGAGTTTACAGGGTGATGGCAAGAGAAGGATAATAAATCAGCCATGATGAAATGATAGAGCAGACCCAATGGCCAAATAGCCTTAACAAATCTTGGTTGATTACTCTGCCATCAATCCACAATACAGAAATGACCTGATTTTCTGCTTTTGATGGACCTCAAAGTCCACCTCCTATATAAATTGACTGAGACCAGAAGTTCAGCTTTGTTCATGACTCCACCAACCGGTGACCCGGCCAAGTGGGCCAGTTTTTGAGTCAAATTTGAAGGGTCAAGCATGCTATTCCACTGGGAGATTACATCCTATAGAAATCTCTTTAAGTGAACATGAAGTTCACCATTTACAATTTTTAAAAATGTTATCCAGAATATAAATTGACTGCTTTATGACTTAATAAGCACTACAACACGTTCCTTGTTTCATAGCAGTCCAAGTTGCTTTTAGTGCATATGTTGTGTCATTATGATCTCAGACTTCACAGCCTCGGGTGAATGAATTTAAATGGATTTGGTGCCACTGAATGATCTGACACAAGGAATGCAATGGTACAATTGTTTGAGCATTCACCACAAAACAGAAAGCTGCTCAGATTTTTGTTATACAGCTCTTCTCCTTTCTTCATCAGCGTTAAGCGTCTTCAACATAACACTCTTCATTGGAGCCATTTCATTAATATAAGCACTTTAAAAATATATAAATGGTATTGCTTAAAAGTGAAAAGCTTTTTGTATTTCATCCACTGGAAATCAAGTATACAGAAACTGAGAGCCAAATCATTAATGTGACTGAGTTGATTTGACATCTGCAAATTGTCTGCAAGGCCCCATCACCAGATCACCAAGCCCCTGAAGTTCTGGAAATTGAGAATGAAATTGCAGGAATGTTCTCCTTTTTTTTGGATGGTCTTATGTTGACAAGTGCTTGGGAGGCTCCTGGAAATTCACTTACTTCGCACTCAGTCTTAAAGAAATGAACTTAGTAATTCTTTAGGTTATTTATCCCATTCAAGTGCTGAGAAGTAAATTGTATTAGATATGTCGTTGCAGTTTTTAATTATAACTTTATGACAATCATCAGACAAAATATGTGCAGTGCTTTTTTTCTGCATGCTGCGTAAATGGTTCAAGCAGTTTATAAACTATTTTGAGTTTAAAGAAGACTTTTAATATGCATATTAACATACAAAGCTAACAAAATAGAACCTTACCCTACTATGCATGATCTAATCTGCTGGCTGCTCTGCATTTACCAGTTTTGTCTCACAGACCCTGGTGAATAAACTCCTGCCCCTCAGTCTAAATACTGTGCTATTGGGTGTTGGACTTCATAACCAGCAGACCTCAGACAGGATGCACGGCCACTCCACCCTCTCCATCATCCTCAATATGAGTGCTCCCGAGGGCTGTGTGCTGAGCTCATTGGTGTACACTCTGCTCACACATGACTCACAGCCAAACACCCGAGTAATCATGTTGTCAAGTTTGTTGATGACACGATGTTGGTGGGGTTCATCACCAATAATGATGAGTCAACCTACAGAGAGGAGATGAAGGAGTTTGAGGCTTGGTGCCAGGCAAATAATCTCTTCCTCAATGTCAGCAAGACAAAGGAGATGGCTATGGACGTCAGAAGAACTCGCACCACTCACACGCCCCTTTACATCAGTGGCACAACAGTGGAAATTGTGGGCAGTTTCAATTTCTCCATTTTCCGCACCCTTTGCAATTCCCTTGGCTATTCGCTCCCGCCCACTAATCTTCCTCTCAGCACTTATCCCTGCAAACGACAGGAGTCCTACACCTACCCATACACCTCCTACCTCACTTCCTCTCAGGGCCCCAAACAGCCCTTCGAGGTGAGACAGCACTTCTCCTGCGAATCTGATGGGGTCATGTGTCCACTGCTTCTGAAGTGGCCTATTCTACATCGGTAAAACCCATCGTAAATTGGGGGTCTGCTTCATTGAGCACCTCCACACAATCCAACACAAGCAGGACTTCCCAGTGGCCTAACATTTTAATTCCTATTCTCATTCCTGTTCCATGATGTTGGTCCATTTCCTCCTTTCATGCCAAGATGAGGACACCCTCAGGGTGGAAGAGCAACACCATATATTTTGTCTGGGTGACCTCCAACTTGATGGCATGAATATTGATTTCCCCTTCTAGTAAAGAAATCCCCCCTTCCTCTATTCCCCACACTGACCTGTTACCTCTTCTCACTTGCCTATTACTTCCCCCTAGACCTCCTCTTTCCCTTTCTTCTATGGTTCACTTTCATCCCTTATCAGATTCCTTTTCATCCAGCCCTTAACATTTCCCACCCAACTGGCTTCACCGATCACCTTCCAGCTATCCTCATTCACGCCCCCCCCCCCCCCCCACCTTTTTATTCTGGCATCTTCCCCCTTCCTTCTCAGCCCTGAAGAAGGGTCTCGATGTTTCACTCATATCATTCTACAGATGTGTAGTAGAAAGCTGCATCACTGCTTGATACAGAAACTGCGCTGTGGCGGACCAGAAGGCTCTACAACGGGTAGCCAAAACTGCCCAATGCATCACTACCAGCCTACCTACCTGCCATCAAGAACATATATACCAAAAGGTGCCAGAAAAAGGCCAGTAACTTCATAAAGTAAGCCATCCACCCTGCTCATATACTGTCTGATATTCTCACATCAGGGAGGAGGCTGCATAGCATCCACGCCAGGACCACCAGACTCTAAAACTGCTACTTTAACCTAAGCAGTAAGATTGGTCAACATCTCCACCCACAAACCCATCTACCACTACTTTATCAATTCCTGCCAGTCACCTTGTGTACAGATACATCTGGAAACGTCACTCCATGGACATACAATCAATTTATGTATACAAGTTTTATTGTGTGACACATTGGATCTGGGAGTAAAAATTATTCCCTTTTATACTTGTGTACTAAAAATGACTTTAAACAATCTTGAATAGAAAGCAAAGTAAAGTCTCAACCTCATATGCACGGCCTAATCTGTTAGCTGCCAGTAAAATGTCACCTCTCCCTAATGCCATCTTGTGCTTTCTCAACTTTGATCACTTTGCACTACAATGGACTTTGTTAATTTTTCTCTCTAATTATGTTATTTTTTGCATAATTTATGTTTCACTTACGTTTTTCTCTTGCGAATGTTGTGTCTCTAGATGCAAGTGTACGTGACGCTGCTCTGAGTAAAGTTTTCATTGTATCTGCGCACACAGGCACTTGTGCATGTGACAATAGACCCCTTTGTCTAATTTTTGATTGCAAACCTGTTTAGCTACCTAATATCTCAAAGTACTTTACCACATCAGTTTATATCCATCTTATTATAGAAATGATGATTTTTAAAAAATCTTTACTATTCGAGTTGTAAACTAGTGGAGTGATTGCCTGCTTGGTATCAAAGATGCCGGACATTACCTTTAATGAAATCGGAAGTGGTGAATTCTTGAGATTTCTTGGAAGGTAATGGTTGAAATGCTGAGAGTCAAAGTAGAGAATAAATTAACCACACTCTTTGAAATTAACCACACTCTTTGAAATTCTAAACATCTGAGTAGAATAGCCAGATGAAACAAACGGTTTCTATTTCTCACCTCTTGCTCCCCCCTCACCCCAATCCAATGAGCAGCTTTCCCTTCTCTGCCTCAGATTTGTTCCCAACCTTTCCCTTCCATCTGACAAGGGATCATTGTCTGCAAATTGTGTATTTACTTCAATAAGTGTATAACCACATTTTTCCTATTTGAGCCAGTTTTCATTGCAAACGGGAAGGAGGGATATTTATCAGTTTGTAGGCCCATCTTGTATTGTTTCTGAAGAACCATAAAGTCCATTTAAAGTAATCAACTTACAAGCTGATGCTGGCAAACAAGTTATTTTTGGACCAATCTTGATGCTGATTGCACAGTTGTGATAATGATGTGTTTGGTATTGTTCCTTTGATCTATTTTACTCTTAGGGCAATGATATTTAATTTCTACAGGGTTCTTTTTTGTGTGTTAATTTGCTCTTTTTTCAATGCGTGTGTCTACAGGTTACACATGAGTTGTCCAGTGAAGTTGCTGAAGAGATCTACAAAGTAAGCCAGATGATCCACTCATTAGCATTTGATGTTATCTTTAATGCAGTTCAGGTTGGTATGCAATAAATGTATGATTTTTTTTTACTTAGCCTCACTTCCACATCTGTCCTAGTTTATGTTGCATTCTCTTTTGACCCATTATGGTCAATGTTAAATAGTGATCATAGACTATTCAACATTAAGGGAATCATACTTTGCTTATTTCATAATTTATTCTTATAATTTATTTCTTATTTCATAACTTAGGAATCATGGTTGATTCATACTTATTTCACAGAATTGTTCTGCGATCGTTTTTTTCTGGAAGATCATTTTGCTTGTTACATCCTATCTGCTTCTCTATCCATTAAGCTTAATGGAGTCAAAATTGTAAAGATCGTGATGCATTCCTGAATTTGTCCCTCTTTCAGGTTTTGGCTGCACTAGAATTTTTTTTACTTATCTGTCATGGTCTCGATTGTCAATCCCCTATTTTGCCCCTAATCACCTTTGATTATGACTTGATTCCAATTGTTAATTTCCCATTTACTGCTAATTTGCTTGATGACGGCACACCTGGTCTCCATCAAGAACTGCAGTATAACACCCCTGGCGTCGCAACCACCGGTCGCCAGTTTGTTGGTCTATTCCTGTGTGATAACTTTGTTTCCCAACTGATTAGAACCGTTAGTTCTAAGTTCAGCTGCGGTTTCAAGATATTCCATGAAAACCCCGTCTCCGTGTCAAGGCTCCATATCAGAGCTCCGTGTCAAGATTCCTCCTGTTGGCTGTTCAACATTCATGTCTGCACCAGCATCCCCAACTCAATCTCTATGCCTGTGTCCTGGGTTCTCCTCAGTCGCTCCATACAACATTATCATTCATATGTTTACTGTTAAATAATAGATACCGCTCAATGACTACTGTCGATTAAAGAATTATCGTTAGTTCTTCAAGTTTCAATAAATCTGTTCCATAATAGTTTTGTTTAGACAAAAGCCTTTTTGTTTTATTAAATATTATAGAATAGCTTTATTTGTCAAATGTACATTGAAATATTGAAACATACAGTGAAATGCATCACTTGCATTGGGGATGTGCTGAGGCAGTCCGCAAGTGTCACCACACTTCTGCTGCCAACATAAAATGCCCACAAGTTACTGACCCTAACTCCTACGTCTTTAGAATATGAGAGGAAACTGGAGCACCTGGAGAAAACTGACATGGTCACAGGGAGAACATACAAACTCCTTAAAGACATTGGTGGGAATTGAACGCTGAACTTACAGCTCATGCTGTAATGCATTGCGCTAACTGCTCGCTAGCATGCTGCCATATGGACATATTTCTAAATTCTAGTAAGTGTTCAGAAATGAGAGAAAACTTATAATAGTTTCAATGCATGATTAAAAGAGAAATGATAATAAATAATTTTACAATTCTCTCAACCCTTTACATTGGAAAGGGTACAGAGGAGATTTACCAGGATGCTGTCTGGTTTAGAGAGTATGCATTATGATCAGAGGCTAAGGGAGCTAGGGCTTTACTCTCTGGAGAGAAGGAGGATGAGAGAAGACATGATAGAGTTATACAAGATATTAAGAGGAATAGATAGAGTGGACAGCCAGCATCTCTTCCCCAGGGCACCACTGCTCAATACAAGAGGACTCGGCTTTAAGGTAAGGGGAGGGAAGTTCAAGGGGGATATTAGAGGAAGGTTTTTTACTCAGAGAGTGGTTGGTGCATGGAATGCACTGCCTGAGTCTGTGGTGGAGGCAGATACACTAGTGAAATTTAAGAGTCTATTAGACAGGTATATGGAGGAATTTAAGGTGTGATGTATGGGAGGCAGGGTTTAAGGGTCAGCACAACATTGTGGGCTGAAGGGCCTGTGCTGTGCTATACTATTCTATGTTCTATGTAAATGGCAAAATAACTGATATTCTGATAGATTTACTAGTATTTAGCATGTAGATTACTTCCTGTTAAAGAATTTCATAAAATAAACTGCATTTTTGTCTCTATATTCTGATAATTTCCTTGTTTATTCTTTAGGAAAATAGAAACCAGAGACAAAAGCAAAGTGGGAATGTTAAGCATACCCTGTCCTCTGATCACCTGGTAACTTTGCTGTTGGAACAACAAAAAGACAGAGAGCTACATAGGTAAAAAGGTTTTTGTAATTTGAATAGAGGTCATTTTCCCCTTTGTTCGTGATCTGCCTATCACCATCTGGGGCTGCTTGATGAATCCAGTACTCGAGAAGAATGATCCATTCACCACATTTAGAGACACTGTTTTGATGGTTTTAATTTACACACAAACCATTGTTTTGTTGTTGATATTTATTGCAGTGTAATATTGAGATAGGTATTTTATTCCTTGGTTAAAAATTAAAGGATTTGAATCTATTCATCCTTATTGAAGGTAGTCAAATAACTGTGTGTAATTTAATTCATTTGTCATTAAATAAGCTCAAATCAATGCACAATGTATTGTGTGTGAATATCCCTCTGGCTGTTTCTTTTTCAACCGTACAATTTTTAGCCTTCTTGCCACAATCCTGGCAATGACGCATTGACAGAAGGTAGCAAATTGGGAAAACTTACTGCCCATTGTGCCCCTGGCATTTAGGGCAGCAATGAAGGTCTTCCATTTCTGGCAGTGTTCAGGGCTCCCTTTATCATGCCAGTAGTTTACACATGGTTTTCACTACTGTCAGTCATGCAAATCCTGGTTGGAGACTCAAGAATACCATCATACTGGGATGTAGAAGGATTCTTTGTTTTTATTTCTGTAACAATTTTGTTTTACTTGTCAGCGTTGTTAGCCCTGAGCTGAACTCCTGAACCTGGAGGACCAGTGGACCACTCTTAGTCTGTCCTCTATCTGTTGACCTATTTGGTATGAGTGACTCTACCAAGAGCGAAAGAACAAACCCCTGACTCCAGCCAACGTAGCTCTCTGGATCATTGAGGCATACAAGCCTCCAATCCACAAAAGGGCTGTGGTGCTCTTGGAGGAAATAGGGAGAAATTCACTATTAAAGATGAGTAAGGCTCTTGCTAACAGAAAAATCCATAGTAAAGTCCACGTGATGAAATAATTTAGAAATAATAGGATTTAAGTCATAGCTGGGAAGACCTACTGTCACAGGACATCCCTCAAATGGCAAGCTGGACAATTAAGATAAAAGTTTATGTTTCTGTTCATCAAAGGTGTGAACATGATAAAACTAAGGCTAAAGTAAACTTCAATGCAATTAGAAAACATTTGACATTGAGTCCCTTAAGCTACAGGTAGTATAAGCCATGGGCAGGTTGAAACTCTTCTGAAAGCACTGGGCAGGTAAAGGCAAGCATCCCATCAACGTTTCAGCAGATAGATACAGAATCTGAAATCTCCACTCTACTGGCAAAGATTTCAAGTGTAGAAGGATCCAATAGCAGTGGTGAAAAGTACGACGGTAAAATCTCTCAAAACTGGATTGAAGCAACCTTGGTCTGATCCATGAATCAAATTATACTCGAAAATGATATATCACATGTTGTGAATGAGAATTCGATAAAACTTCCCCCATCAGTCTCCCACCCACTCTCCAGTGACAAAGCATTGCATCCAGATTCCCTGAAGCCATTGAATAAAAATCATGGAATGACAACTTCCTCTCAACAACAGACTGCAACTAGGCGAAATTCTGTTCCAACACCTCCATTGACCTCAAATCAGGACACTTCTTCTCTACCGTCCAGCATATGAAAATCAATAGCATTCCTAACACTGTCCTTTTATGAATGGAAAGAATATAGGGCAGTAACAGCCACCATATCAAGCATCAATAAATAGCTCACATCCCTTTTAGCATTGCGCTGAAATAAAGATACCATATCACCGAGCTTAATCGTGACACTAGACTGTCCCTTCAGGAAGTCCACAGCACCCTCCATTGTGCTGTCAATCTCACAATCCATCTCACAAGAAATCTGGCTACTAATGACCAATCCTCAATCCTTGGACTGTAGAAATTCAACCAATTCTTCAACTCTGTCGTGGGCAAAGGACTGGAGAGTTTAACATCGGTAGCTGAGCGAAGGGCGCTGAGTAGGCTACGGTCAATTATGGATAACTCTGAACATCCTCTACATAGCACCATCCAGAGACAGAGATGCAGTTTCAGCGACAGGTTACTATCGATGCAATGCTCCTCAGACAGGATGAAGAGGTCAATACTCCCCAATGCCATTAGGCTTTACAATTCTACCACCAGGACTTAAGAACTTTTTAAAAGCTATTATTAATGCTTTTTGAGATAGTGATTTAGATGCATATCTTATTTTTTACTGAGTTAAGTATTGTATGTAATTAGTTTTGCTACAACAAGTGTATGGGACATTGGAAAAAAGTTGAATTTCCCCATGGGGATGAATAAAGTATCTATCTATCTATCTATCTAACTTTATCTCTTCCTCGCATCTCATGTGGAATAAAAAAACTCATGGAAATGAAATTACACAATCATCAGAAACATTTGATGCAGAAGGAGACAAGTTGAACCTATGCCCAACCTATTCCCATCTCCCAGTACGTGATCTGTAGCCCAGCAAGTCACAGTGCTTCAAGTTTAGGAATTAATTCATTCCTGGGGGCAGCATAGTGGCGCAGGTAGTAAAGCCTCCGCTTCCCAACACCAGAGACCTGGGTTCCATCCTGATCTCAGGTGTTGCCTGTGCCGAGTTCAGTTTCTCCCTGTGACCATGTAGAATTCATCCAAGTGCCCTGGTTTTGTCCCACATCCCCAGGAAATGTGACTTGGTAGAGATCTGTTTTCACTTTGACATGAAAGAGTCTTTTTCTGTTGATCAGTGTCAAAAAAACCCAAATTAAATTCACTGTGATTCATCGTCATAAAACAGTAAAATGTGAAAAGTGGGGGGGTCAAATACTTTGTATAGGGACTGTATATGTACTTTGATTATAAATTTATTTTGAAATGTGGGTTGGTAGGCTAATTGGTCACTGTAAGTCACCCTTACTCTGTGAGTGATTGGTAGAATCTGGGGAGTGGGGTGGGGAAGCAGAGAGGATAAAAAGTAAGATACATGTAGAATTAATGTTACTAGGAGGTGATGCTTGGCACATACCCAATGGGCTGAAGGTCCAGTTTCTGTGTGGTATCTGTTTGTGACTCTGTGATTCCATGTCTTTATGAGTTCCAGAGTCCTAACATATGTTGTGTAAAACAAATCCCTCATCTCCCTCTAATCTTTCTACCAGTTACTTTAAATTCAGTTATCCTGGTATTTGACCCCCTCAGTCAAGGAATATAGGCCCTTTTTATCTGTTCTGTATAAGTCCCTCATGAATTTATATAACTTTAATTAAGTCTCCCCTGTGCTAGCTCTGTTCCAAACAAAAAAAACCAAGACTATCAATCTTACATCATAGCTAAGATTTTCCAGTTCTGGTAATATTCCTGTAAACTCCTCTGTGACCATCTGCAGTGCAGTCACATCCATCCTGTAAAGTGTTGATCAAACTGTGCACAATTGTAATGTACAGACCTACAATGTATGCTGTTCTAACCTAATCTCTCATGTTTTCCATCTGCTCCTCAGCTAACAAAGGAAAGCTTTACAGATGCATTTTTAACAGCTTTATTTACCTGGCCCGATGCTGCTGCTCCATGCTTCTCAGACTCCTCACATTTATAGAATATACCCTTGCTGCATTCTACCTCATAAATGTATTGCCCTATATTCCATTTAAAATGAACCCAAAACAACTATCTACCCAGTGAAGCACAGTGAGATGTTCGAATTATTAAAAAAGTGCAGTGAAGCAGTCGAGTTAAAAAAGCACAGCATGTAGAAAAGGAGACAGAAATGATCAAGTTAAAAAGAAACTCATGGTTCATAAACATTGAGTAAGGGGTGATAATATTCATTAAAAAAAGAGCAGAAATGGCTAGCCACATAGGAAAGATTGATTTGTTTGATTGCACAACAGGTAACTGTAATATGTAATTGTGCAATATTTTAAAGCAAGTGAAATGGCCAAAGAGAAGCAAGTATCAATTTTGCTGAGTGAATTGGTTTTAAAGGTGTATAGTTTGCTTAGGAGTTTGACTGTTCCAACCAAGACAGTGCAATTGAGCTTTGCTGATATATTGAAAGTAATGCATGAATATTTAGAACTGAAACTATTGTTGATTGCAGAATGTTTTAGGTTTGATAAATGGAATAAAAAGGAAGGGGAGTCCATTTCAGCTTATGTGGCCGAATTGAAGAACATTGTCGGTTCGGTAATTATGCAATGAGAGATCGTTTAGTTTGTGGGATTGCATTCAAGAATGGCTACTAACTGAACCTCAACATATATTTAAAAGAGCAATTAAAATAGCCGTGTCAATGGAAAGAGCAGACGGAGATGCAAGTCAGTTGCAGTCAGGAATGAAAGTGAACGTGAGCAAAATTGCAACGTCTGAACAGAAACCAGCCTGGGCAAACAAATAGTGTTACCATTATGGCAGAGGCTCACATACTCCAGACCAATGAAGATTTAAATAAAATGCAACAAAGTAGAACACATACAAAAAGTATACTGGGCAGACAAAAGAAATGGACTGCACAGGGAAGTGGGGGAAAAAAAGTCAAGTTGTAGTTTCAAAAAGACTACCAGTCTGCATGCGGTAATGAAAAGTCTGATAACGATGAGTGTGAATCAGGACTGTGAAAGCTAACAATAGACAAGCAATATGGCTTCTATCAGAAGTGAACAGCTAGTTAATTAAAATGAAATTGGTCACTGGCTCAGCTGTTTCAGCCATTTCACAAAATGAGATTGAACAGCATTTCAAAGAGACTAAACTCAAGCCTGCAGATATCTAACTAAGAACTTATACTGGAGAAAATATAACTCCTGTGGGAATGACATTTGTAACAGTGAAATACAACAACCAACAAGCCATAAAAGTGATGCAAAGCAGCATTGAAGTCATGGACGACACACAGATTAGAGGATTTGCTGTCTTGAAGCAAATTAGTGTGGATAAACCCCAGGGCCTGACAAGGTATTTCTTCTGACTCTGTGGGAGGCTAGTTCAGAAACTTCAGGAGCTCCAGAAGAGATGTTTAAAACATTTTAGCCAAGGGTGAGGTGCCAGACAATTGGAGGATAGCCAATGTCATTCCATTGTTTGAGGAAGGCTCCAAGAATAAGCTAGGAAATTATAGGCTGGTGAGCTTGACATCAGTACTGGATAAGTTATTGGAAGGTATTCTAAGGAACCAGATATATAATTATTTTGATAGACAGGGATTGATTAGGGATAGTCAAGCTGGCTTTGTGTGTGGTAGGTCATATCTAACTAATCTTACACAATTGTTTAAGGAAGTTAGCAGGAAAGTTAATGAAGGCAAGCCAATGGATGTTGTCTACTTGACAAGGCATTTGACAAGGTCCTGCATGGGAGGTTGGTCAAGAAGGTTCAGTTGATTGGCATTCCAGATGAGGTAGTAAACTGGATTAGACATTGGAGAAGCCAGGGAGTGGTGGTAGATGGTTGTTATTCTGACTGGAGGCCTGTGACTAGGTGCGTCACAGGGATCGGTCCTGAGTCTATTGCTGTTTGCATCTGTATCAATGATCTGGATGATGATGTGGTAAACTGAATCAGCAAATTTGCAGATGACACCAAGAATGGGACTGTACTGGACAGCGAGGAAGACAATCAAAGCTTGCAATAGGATCTGGACCAGCTGGAAAAATGGGCTGAAAAATGGCAGATGGAATTTAATGCAGATAAGTGTGAGGTGTTGCATTTTGGGAGGTCAAACCAGGGTAGGACTTGCATGGTAGGGCACTGAGGAGTGTCGTAAAACAGAGGAATCTTGAAATACTGGACGATAAATTCCTTGAAAGTGGTGTCACAGGTAGATAGGATGTAAAGAAAGCTTTTGGCACATTGGCCTTCACAAACCAAAATACAAACGTTTCTATTAAGTACAGGAGTTGGGATGTTATGTTGAAGTTGCATAAGATGTTGGTGAGGCCTAATTTGCAGTATTGTGTGCAGTTCTGGTCACCAACCTACTGGAGAGATACCATTTTTGGATTTCAGTTTGGCATTCAACTATGGAAGGCTAGGGGTAGTCAAAACTGACCAATGCATCACCAGCATCATTATTTTATTGTGTTTTTTGTGTTGCATTGAGATTCAGAATAACAATAATTTTATTCTCCTTTACACTTGTGTACTGGAAATAATATTAAACAACTTTGAGTCTTGCAAGTGTGCAGAGAAAATTTACAAGGGTTTTGCCAGGATTTGTGGACTTGAGTTATAGGAAACGGTTGACTAGGTTACAACTTTATTCCCTGGAGCCTAGAAGAATGAATGAAGATTTGACAGGAATACACAAAATTATGAGGGATATAGATAGGGTAAATGCAAGCAGGGTTTTTCCACTAAGGTTGGGTGATACTAGAACTAAAGGTCATGGGTTAAGCATGAAAGGTGAAACATTTGAGGCAAACATGACTGGAGACTTCTCAACTCAAGGGCTGCCAGTGGAAGTGGTGGATGTGTGTTCAATTTCAACACTTATGGGAAATTTGGGTAGGTACACGATGGGAGGTGTGTGGATGTCTATGGATTGGGTGCAGGTCAATTGGATTAGGCAGATTAATAGTTCAGCATGGGCTAGATGGGCCAAAGGGTGGGTTTCAGTGTTGTGGTATTCCATGACTCAATCTCTCCTCTTCCTTTTCTGACCCTCTTCTTAATCTTCATTTACGATTTGATATGCTTCACCTTGTCCTTTTTTCCCTCTTTCATTTTCCCTTTCTTCTCATCAAGGCGCCACCCCCACTTCATTCCCCCATTTCTCATTATCCTATTTCCCCAATCACTTGATATATATGTATTCTCTTTCTCCGCACTCCTGCTTAATTTGTAAAATGTTCTGCATATTGACTAAATGCATTTGGACTGAATAGTTTGTATTAAAATGAAGTGAAAATATGAAGTCATGTGAACTCATCAGTTTTTCGTTGTTAACATTTCTGAAATACTTGGGCAACTTTATGCCACACATCTATTGTTGTGTTAACTGTGGTTCTTGGAAAGGATTGCATAATGGCTATGGCTATGTCTATACACTTAATATACAAAAGAATTGCATCTCAGATCAATTACACATTTTGTTCGTGTTATAACCGAATTAATAAAAAAGGCCTTTTGAATCCAAAACAAAAGGTTGGCATAAAGTTCAAGACTGTCTTGAGTATAATGACTTTCCCATGTCACTGCTTGTGTCAATTTGATGTGAGGCTGACATTCTTACAATGTCATTCATTCCCCCAAGCTATTAGATTTAGCCAGTAATGTTTGCTTGTTCTATATGATACCTTAAATCACAACAATAACCTGATTTTGTGCTTTTAATGTGAAAGTTCTCCAATCACATGGATTATAAAATCATAAAAAGAAGGTATTAAGAGGGACTCTAAAAGTGGTTTTTAAGGATAGGCAAAAGAGCGATGGAAAAACAAAGGTGCAGGGAAGGAATTGGGTCTTAATAATCCAATGACTGATGCTTGAAACTCTTAACTTTCTGTTAAAGTGCCTACACGGTCTCTTAACCTTCAACAAGCATAAAATTCTGGTGATTCTTTGAGCTGGCACAGTTGTGCCTGTAGTGAAGTTGTTGCCCCACAGTTATAGCAACCTGTGTTCAACTGGTGCAGAGTGGAGTTTACACTTCCACTCTGTTACTACAGGGTTACCTCTGGGGGTTCAGATTTCCTCCAGCTTTCCAAAGCTGTCCAGGTTGGTTGATTAATGAGGCAACGTAAATTACCCCTGGTGTGCAGGCAGGTGTTTGAATGTGAGGTGAGGGGAGAATAAAATGGCATTGATGTAGATGAGCACTTGGTGGTCAGCATGGACACGATAGACTGTAAGGCTTGTTTCCGTGCTTGATGCTTATGAACTTACAATTCCAACCAATCAGAAACTGCACCCTCCTCCTCGCATGGTCTTCAGACCATTGGAAATATTAATCAACACTGAACAGGAGGACGTGCATTTCGCTGTTCAAATTTTGGTCTTTCTTTGTAATAAAGTGTAGATCAGTAAGCACAAAGATGTTAATGGAACATCTGGTCAGCATTTGTGGAGAGGGTTATACTGTAAATTTGGGAAATGCAAGCAGGCTTTTTTCACTAAGGTTGGGGGGGATCTACTACTAGAGGTGATGGGTTAAGGGTGAAAGGTGAAAAGTTTAAGGGGAACATGAGGGGAGCTACTTCAGAGGCTCGAGAGAGAGTGTGGAATGAGCTGCCATTTCAAGTGGTACATGCAAGCTCGATTTCAACATTTAAGAGAAGTTTGGATAGGTCCATGGATGGTAGGGGTATGGAGGGCTATGGTCCCAGTGCAGTTCGATGGGAGTAGGCAGTTTAAATGTCTCAGCATGGACTGGATGGGCCAAAGAGGCTGTTTCTGTGCAGAACTTCTCTATAGCTCTATGAACTTGTGCTTAATAGTTGAAGTATGAATCAGCCAGAAAACATTGTAATAGTCTTGAGGTGAAAAAGGTTTAATGTACAATTTTTGTAGCAGTGGGAAGAGGCAGCGGAGAAACATGCAAAGGTGGAGCCCTCACCAATGGGCAGGTTGTGACTGGTGCCATGGTTAGTGCAGGCCGGGAGGTGTGCTACAGTGAGAGGGGCCCGTGCATCCCTAGATTTATTTATTCACTTACGGGATGTGGGCATCGCCAGCTAAGCCAGTATTTATTGCCCATCCCTAGCTGCCCTTGAGAAGGTGGTGATGCGCTGATAAGCATTTTAATGCTTGCTATCGTGTCCTAATAAATTAAGTTTGTAATCCTAAGTAGATAATTGGAGTTTGTGTCTTTCTGCCTATCTGAGCCAATCCGTTTGTGATGTAATAGAAGTCAAAGGTTTTTTTGTTGTTCTGGTGACAGTGCTATAAAACTTGAGGGTAAGGAACTACTGTATCTTCAATGTTAGGTTGCAAAAGATCCAGGAAATTGGGTGATATGTGGTTTAGTGAAGTATGTTTGGGAAAGGAGGAGGTGGGTTTTATGACCAAGTGTGGGTATATAAGGAATAAGAAGCTGAGGAACTGCAGGTGTGGAGCAGATGGCATCCTTGCAAAATGTATCTTTATAAAGGAGAAGAAAGGGATAGTATTGTGTGCCTTTCTAGTCACCTCATTACAGGAAAGATATGAATAAAGCAGAAAGAGTACAGAGAAAATTTTTACAAGGATGCTATAAAAATTGAGGAGTTATAGGGAAAGGTTGAATAGGTTAAGAATTCAGTCCATGGAGGGTAGGAGGATGAGGGGAGATCTGCAGAGGTATACAGAATTATGAGGGGTACAGATAGGGTAAATGCAAGCTGGCTTTTCCCACTGAGGTTGGGTGGGAGTAGAACTAGAGGTTATGGGTTAGGTGTGGAATGTTTAAGGAGAACATGAGGGGCAAATTCATCACTGAGACAGTAGTGAGTGTGGCATGAGCTCCCAGCAGAAATGGGGAACATGGGTTTGATTTCAACATTTAAGAGAAGTTTGGATACGTACATCGATGGGAGGGGTGTGGAGGGCTATGGTCCTGGTGCAGGTCGATGGGACTAGGCAGAATAATAGTGAGCTATTTCCGTACTGTAGTGCTCTATGACTCTAACTGAATAGATAGTCTTAACACTTGTAGCAAAATAATCCTTGACGGTGATTGGGAGGCTGGAGTGGGATATTTGTGATGGTAGGGAGAAAGCAAAGGAATTTGTTGCCTGCTGTTGAGGGTGGCATTCCTCAATGAGCATCTGGGATTCTTGGAATTGCACTGGATAATGCACATCTTTAAAAGGATAATTCAGAAGTGGGAGGGAAATCCTGTTCAGAATAACTGAACTTCACAGCACAGGAGACCGTTTAGCCCATCATGTCCATACCTGCAAAAATTGACTGGAAGTTGTTGTCACTTCCAGTCTCCTGGCCCTTAGCCTTGTGGGTTACGGTTCTTCAAGCTACTCATTTGTACTTAGTCAGTGAGTTCCTGGTTAATCTGCATTGTCCTTTTACTGAAATGCGTGGACTTGCCGTTATTAAGTTGCATGCCATCTTGGACAATGACTCCCATCCACTCCATAATGTACTGGTTAGGCACAGGAATACATTCAGCCAGAGACTTATTCCACCGTGATGTAACACTGAGCGTCACAGGAAGTCATTCCTGCCTGTGGCCATCAAACTTTACAACTCCTTCCTCGGAGTGTCAGACACCCTGAGCCAATAGGCTGGCCCTGGACTTATTTCCACTTGGCATGATTAACTTATTATTATTTAATTATTTATGGTTTTATATTGCTATATTTCTTCACTATTCTTGGTTGGTGCGGCTGTAACGAAACTCAATTTCCCTCGGGATCAATAAAGTATGTCTGTCTGTCTAAAGATGTGGGTATTTTTGGAGCAGTCTCTTCCCATTTGGCTGTCTAATTGTCCACAACTATACCTCTGATCCACCTCTGTCACTGGGTCTAAAAATTGGACCTCTTTCATCCTCCAGCACCATTGGCATATCATTATCAAAGGACTCATGTTGGTGACTCCTGAAGGTAATCAGAAATAGGAATCAGTCCTATTGTTGTTAGCAGTGCCCATATCCCACAGATTAATACGAAAAGGGGAGAAAAACATGTCTGTCTTAAAGGGTTCATGTTGCCAAAGATCATTAAAACTACTATTGGTACTTCCCAAACATTTTGCTGCTATAAAAGTATAACAAATCTCTGTACATGAAGTGGTGCTGCTCTTCCAGGACTTATGGTAATTCTTTAAAGATTAAACATTGAAAGAGATTCTGGGTTGAGAGTAAATACTTGAAAACTTTATTCCATTCATATTCTGAAAGTTAATTAGTTAAAATACCCCCTGTGGTGAAACATAGCTGCATGGGTTTTCAGGAATTTTCTAAGTAAGATTCATTTTAAAACTATTGCATTTCCTTGAATAGAAAATAGCTTCAATCTGTTCTCTAATGATTGACTTTTTCTTTAACTTATTTATTCATTATTTTCAATTCTGCAGGAAAGGTTTATGGGGGTCACATCCGACACTGACATAAGTGAACAAGAAGGAAGGAATGTCTGACTGATGACTGCATATAATCCTGTACATGGTGATGATTAACTTGATGTACTATGGAGTCTGTCAACACAATGGAATGAGATGAAAAATTCACAATTACATGTAACAAGAATGCAACAAGCATTTGATAAGCCAGAAAAAAATCCATTATTTGCAATCAAGACACACACACACACACACACACATTCACTCACTCACTCACACACACACACACACACACACACACACACACACACACACACATACACACACACACACACACACACACACACACACACTCACTCACTCACTCACTCACACACACACACACACACACACACACACACACACACACACACACACACACACACACACACACACTCACTCACTCACTCACTCACTCACTCACTCACTCACTCACTCACTCACTCACTCACTCACACACACACACGCAGAGTTTGATTTTCTTGGGGTGAGTGCATAGCTTGACTCGGGAAAAGAGAAAGGAAAAGGAGAGTGGAGTTATTAGATCAGGTATGTATGCTCTTTGTGTAGCTTGTGGTTGTGAAGGAGCCATCTTAAGAAGCTTGTATTGTTCCTCGTGCCTGAAAGGGAAACCCAAGAGGCAAGGCAATGAAATCCACTAAGTCATTTCTAAAGGACTCCATTTGATATGTGGGCCAGCAACCTGATCACAGAAGGCAACCATTCAGCCTATCAAATCCGTACTAGCTGAACCGAAGAGAAATCCAGTTCATCCTACTCCTCTACTTTCTTTTGAACTCTGAACATTCTTTCCTTTCAGATACTTACCTAGCTATCATTGAATGCTACAAATGAATTTGCCCCCATTTCTGCCCCGACAGTGTATTCCACTCATTGTGTAAACAAAACATAATCCTTCATGTCCCTTTTGGATCTTTTGCTATTCACCTTCATTCCATGTCCTTGAGTTTATGAACCTTCCTCCTAAGGAAATAGTTCCATTCGGTCTAATATGTTTGTACCCTTCATAATTGTAAATCCCTCAATCCCAGATCCCCTCACATCCCCTATTGTTTTAAGATCAATCTCAGGCCCCCAAGTTTATCCACGTACAGGTCCTCCCCAGATTGCGAAAGCCTAACTGACAGGCAACCCACACACTTGAATGAACATTTCGGAGACTGAAGGATCACTCATCTATTAACTAGACAGCACTGAAAGCAGTCATATTCCCCGAACAGCCTTTCCACTGTATCACTGACATCCCTTAAATTCTTTCCATCACCCCTGCCTCCCCTCACACCAAGCCCTTCAGCCCCTCTCCAACACCCCTTGCACACCCCCACCAAATCTCTGCAACTTAATACATGTTTGATTTCTCACTTTGACTTGAAATGTTGACTACTTTCCTGTTTCCATAACCCGAGTGTTTCTGGTACTCTTTGATTTTACTTAGATAGCCTTGTACTTCGATTTTATATAAGCCCAAAAACGACTTTGATTTTATACAAGTACAAAAAGCAGCATAAAGAATGTTAGAAAATGAAATACTGCAGTTTTATTGCCTCCTTTTAGATTTCATGGTTTACTGTTTCCTGAATTGTTCTTTGTTTTTGTGCATCCCCTTAACATTTAATATAGCAATAACCCTCCCTGATGACATGTACATTCTTTAGTAATGGATTTTTTACTCCTGAGAAGCAAAAGTGGAAAATCCATGCCAGCAGAGTAAGGCTGTGTGTTTTACAACAAAATGAATTGCAATTTATTGCTGTAATAATTCTCTAACATTGCTTTGGAGACAACCTTCTGGTTGAGACTGTTTTCCATTCTGTCCCATGAGTCACTCAGTGTATACAGTATTTTATTATACAATACTTCCTTCTAAATACAAAAACTGCTTCCTCCATCTGATCACTTGAAAATTATTCCCTCCAACATGGAGTTAAAAAAGTAGCAAACATTTTGTTAATTGAATTCAGTGGAACATATTCACCAAGTAGCCCATTTTGATTCTGATGGACCTTGACCATTGGTTATACTCATCAGAATCAGGTTTATTATCACTGGCGTGTGACGTGAAATTTGTTAACTTAGCAGCAGCAGTTCAATGCAATATATAATCTAGCAGAGAAAAAATAATAAATAAAATAAAAACATAATAATAAATAAGCAAGTAAATTGATTACATATATTGAATAGATTATTTAAAAATGTGCAAGAACAGAAATACTGTATATTTTAAAAAGTGAGATAGTGTCCAAAGCTTCAAAGTCCCTTCAGGAATCAAACGGCAGAGGGGAAGAAGCTGTTCCTGAATCGCTGAGTGTGTGTCTTCAGGCTTCTGTATCTCCTACCTGATGGTAACTGTGAGAAAAGGGCATGCCCTGGGTGCTGGAGATCTTTAATAATGGATGCTGCCTTTCTGAGACACCACTCCCTGAAGATGTCCTGAGTACTTAGTAGACTAGTGCCCAAGATGGAGCTGACTAGATTTACAACCCTCTGCAGCTTCTTTCAGTCCTGTGCAGTAACCCCTTCATACCAGACAGTGATGCAGCCTGTCAGAATGCTCTCCACAGTACAACTACAGAAGTTTTTGAGTGTATTTGTTAACATGCCAAATCACTTCAAACCCCTAACAAAGTATAGCTGCTGTCTTGCCTTCTTTATAACTGCATCGATATATTGGGACCAGGTTAGATCCTCAGAGATCTTGACACCCAGGAACTTGAAGCTTCTCACTCTCTCCACTTCTGATCCCTCTATGAGGATTGGTATGTGTTCCTTTGTCTTACCCTTCCTGAAGTCCACAATCAGCTCTTTCGTCTTACTGACATTGAGTGCCAGGTTGTTGCTGCGACACCACTCCACTAGTTGGCATATCTCTCTCCTGTACTCTCTCGTCACCACCTGAATTTCTACCAACAATGGTTGTATCATCAGCAAATTTGTAGATGATTTGAGCTATGCCTAGCCACACAGTCATGTGTATATAGAGAGTAGAGCAGTGGGCTAAGCACACATCCCTGAGGTGCGCAAGTGTTGATCGTCAGCGAGGAGGAGATGTTGTCACCAATCCGCACAGATTGTGGTCTTCCGGTTAGGAAGTCAAGGATCCAATTGCAGAGGGAGGTACAGAGGCCCAGGCTCTGCAACTTCTTAATCAGGATTGTGGGAATGATGGTACTAAATGCTGAGCTACAGTCGATGAACAGCATCCTGACGTAGGTGTTTGTGTTGTCCAGGTGGTCTAAAGCTATGTGAAGTGCCATGGAGATTGCATCTGCCATTGACCTATTGTGACGATAGGCAAATTGCAATGGGTCCAGGTCCTTGCTGAGGCAGGAGTTCAGTCTAGTCATAACCAACCTCTCAAAGCATTTCATCACTGTCGATGTGAGTGCTACCGGGCAATAGTCATTAAGGCAGCTCACATTATTCTTCTTTGGCACTGGTATAATTGTTGCCTTTGTAAAGGAAGTGGGAACTTCTGTCTATAGCAGTGAGAGGTTGAAAATGTCCTTGAATACTCCTGCTAGTTGGTCGGCACAGGTTTTTCAGAACCTTACCAGGTACTCCATCGGGACCTTCTGCCTTGCGAGGGTTCACTTTCTTTAAAGACAATCTAACATCAGCCTCTGAGACAGAGATCACAGGGTCATCAGGCGCAGCAGGGATCTTCACAACTGTAGTTGTGTTCTCCCTTTCAAAGTGGGCATAGAAGGATTTGAGTTCATCTGGTAGTGAAGCATCGCTGCCATTTGCTTCCTTAGAAATCAATGCTCTAAGTGAGGAAAATTGGTAGCTGATGATCTCATAGGCATAGGCATTATAAAAGATGAATTTCTTTCACTAGATGTCTTTCAATGTTGCAACATATCAATGTTAAATACAGTACAGATGCCATCAAATGTAAAATAATTGTTTTCATTACTGCAATTACTTTTAGAATCAAGTTAGGTATTTTCGTTGTCAATGGTAATAACTTAACGACTTGGAAATGTTTAAGCAAGACACAGTACATCATGTACTGAGCAAAAGATAAGATCAAAATCTTAATTTATCTTTGTCATTCTGTCCAAAAGCATTTGTAACTATGCTGACGATGCAATGATTATTATTACAATCACAATAGACCATTTTGGCCAGCATTGGTCAATATATTCACTTGTATTTGTGGAAGGTATGGTGTGATTTAGGTACTGCAAATGTTATAGAGGTAGGGAAGCTGAGGGAACTACCTAACACTGAGACCCACTGGATTAATTAGTGCATTGTAGAACAAAACAGCTCTAGCTCATAAAAGTTTTACAAATGTACTAAAACTGCTTCCATGGACTCCAGAAAATATAGATTATCTTTCAATTCTGATTCTTTTACAATATTTGAAACTATTATAATCTGTTTTGGTTATTTACACTTTTTTCTACAAAATAAATGTGAATTGAGAGGAGCGCAGGGAATGTTCCATATTAACCGCAAGCTCTGTTAGCAGGAAACTTCATTGCACCCTGGTGTATGTAACAATAACCAAATCTATGTAGCAGAGTTTTCTGAGTCATGCCTCAAAGGCTACATGATGGCTAGTTACAGGAATATTGAAAAATTGTACCAATAGTGCTCTGCAAATAACTTAAATTTCAATTTAAATTTCATATAGAAAATATAAAACTGGACAGGCGATATGGCCCACAGTGTTGTACCAATCTTGGAAATATCCCTAAATATCCCCCCCTTATCATCCATATCCATTCATTCCCTTCATATTCATGTGTCTTCAAATCCACCAAACTGCCTGCTTCCACTACTTTCCCAATAACCTGTTCCAGGCAATTCTCACTCTGCATAAACAAACTTGCCCCTCAAATCATCCTTAAGCTATCTGTCACCCCCCCCCACCACCCCGCCCACAAACCTTAAAAGCATGTTCTCCATGTTTAACATTTCTATCCTGGGGAAAAGATTCTGACTGTCTATCTATGCCTCTCATAATTCAAAAGGAACAGTCTAGGGAGAACAACACAAATTTACCCAAAACTTCCTACTGTTATTATTTCAGTCAAATTAGCTTAACATGTCCCCATGGTTGTTAATAGCAGACAGAATTTGGGATTTGACTACTTGTGCCTTTCTGTTGGTTTTGCATTCAAAAACTTTGCAGAACATGTCAAGCTTAACAGGCATATTTGAGCACATCTGTACAATGGAGACTAAATAAAAGGAATACCAGATACCTAAGGTGCCTTTCATGATTTCAGAAATTTTCAGGCACTTTTACATCAATCGTAGCTTTACATGAACTGTGGCAGTGAATTTACACTCAGCAAGATCAAACAACTCTCAGAAGATTAAAATGATTAGGTAATCTATTGGGGGGGGGATTAGATTGAAGTATTGGCTATGTCAATAGAAGACCTCCTCAACTCTTCTGAACAAAGTCATGCAATCTTTTATGTCCACATGAAATGAGCTCAGTTGGCTAATGATAATATATGTAGTGATGCTAGATAGTCCAAGGTCAACATTTTTGGCTTCCTCAACAGACACAGAAAAATCAGTTTCAGATAATCTACTGTCTGGAAATATGACTCCATTTGCTAAAGAGAAAGTTGTAGAATCTCCCCATTACTCTGACATTATACAATGCCATAGAATTTGTCCTCTGCTCTCCATATAACAATACAGAGCAAAGGTTCCCTTAATATCATGTAATGAATAAAATCATTTGTATAGAAACCAACAGAGGCTTGTCATATTGCTCTTCCCTTCTCCTTCATCTTGACTCCATTTGATTCATATTTCACCCCCATCAACTATACTATTCCTCTCCTGTTATCCTCTTACACTGTTCCTTTTCTGTCAGTCACTACTCTTTACATCTTCCTTTCCTACTCTCTTCTCCTTTATTGACCTATACTGTCCAGGATCTTTCTCCATCTCCTCTCCTTATTACTGCCCTTCACACTTCTGTCCTCTTTCTTCTTGAACGCTACTTCTATCTCCCCAACTTTCTCATTTTCTCTTTTTTTTCTCATTATTCAGGGTTCAGTGTTGTCCAACTTAGATGTCCATCCATTCATTGCTCTTATCCATGCCTATGTCTACAGCCATAGTATTGGGGGTGGCCGCTGGCAGGGAGTGGGCTGAGTAGGTGGAGGTAGAGATGGGAAAGTTTAATATCCTGTTAATTCTGAAGCAGCAACTCTAAAAGAGGTTTGCTTCTGAGTGCTGTAACTGGTAAGATTCTTCAGTCACCATCCAGTATGACTACAGTACAAAAGGGTTTTTAACAAAATATATAATCAACAGTACAACCAGAATAGCTGGGACGTTATAAATCTCACTAAGTTCACACAGATTTACATATGAACATGCCTATTCTACAGAAACAGATGTACTTGAAATAAATGGCTTTTCTTGTATTAAAGGTATCTCCTCACTTTAGAGCATATATGTCAAACTCAAGGCCCGCGGAATTATCTTTGGTCCGCGAGATAATATCTAATTACTATTAAAGCTGGCCCCAGTAATCGAAGCGCCTATGGCGTATGATATGGCTAATGCTGAGTTTACTCAGGTACCAGGTTTTCAGGGTTTTTAGTGTTTATTCGGCAGTCTTCTTCATAAGAAACGGAATTTGTAAAGTAAAACACTTTGTAGTTATAGCAGAGACTGAGACACATGAGAGCAGGCTGAAAAAAAGGAGGCAACGAAAGCTGCGTTCGCACGCGTCCGACTGATCCGGCCCGCATGAAGCTGCATTTTGCTCAATCCGGCCCGTGACCTAAAATAAGTTTGACACCCCTGCTTTAGAGTTTAGAGTCGTAAAATCATAGAAAAGTACAGCACAGAAACAGCCCCTTTAACCCATTTTGACCATGCTGAAGCATTTAACCTGTCTACTTCCATCGATTTGCACCAGGACCATAGCCCTCCATACCCCAAACATCCATGTACCTATCCAAACTTCTCTTAAACGTTGAAATCTGAGGTAACTTTGGAATCAAACCGAAGATAATGTACAAGCTAAATTTCTTCAACAATGATTACTAATACTGCTGATTCTAAGGAGAGTGTTACATTCTGTGCTAACTACAACTTTTGTTTTGAACTTAAAAACATCACCATTGATATCAACTTGAAGCAAATTATAAAGATTTCAGAAGGATTATTACATTTTTTTATATATGGAAGAGAGTTTTGAATATAAATAAATGTTAATTTTTTGAGGAATTGTTTTGTAGCAGTTCTAAATTGAGAGACAAATTTAGTAAAAACACAAATTAGTACAATAGTTATTCAAATTCTCTACTTTGTTGGCATGTACTATAAAAATCCACATCCTGGTCAGATGGGTAGTAAAAGATAAAAGTAGAACTGTTTTCATATATTACATTTGCAATTTACTTAACTAACTGTTATTTTCCTTTGCATAAGGTAAACATAACTGATTTATGAACTTCAAAGATATAATCAAAAGAAAAGCTTTCACTATCTCTGGAGAGTTTCACAACAGACCTCTTCCAGTGAGGATTTGGACTTCTGTACCCTATTCCCATGTCCTAGTCTAAAAATACTAAGGTAAAATGGTACCGAATATGTTTCATGAATAAGCATTGATAAAATAATCAGCAGGCCAGGCAGCACCAATTGTAATAGAATAAAACAACCTGGTTCCCAAATGGAGAAAGCTACAGAAACACTGGACAACTAATCTGATGACTCCTAACCAGCAGGAACATTGCTTGTTCTGCCCTGAATTTATCATGGTTAACACCAAGTTTCTCCAAGACAAGGATGTTTGAATGAGAATGACCAGGAGATTCAGGAGCTGATTAGTCATGTTTCCGATAACAAAGTCTTGACCCCAGTGGTAAAAAAGCAGTTTCACAGTCACCTGCAAACCTGTGACTTTGTGTACAAAAGTTGGTTGGGAAGACCACAGGAAATCCAGCAACTTGTTGATAACCGTGACATTTATGGATTATAGCTAAACACCCAAGAGCTAGCTCACTAGGAAACAAGACTGGAGCAAAAGCTTATCAAGCAGAAATAGACAGTCAGCACCTGGGGAAAGTTCTGCTCAGTTGGACTGTCTTTAATTCGAGGGGCAGTGACTCTGATTCACAACATACTATCTTCTGCAATTTCAATGCTCCCTCAGCCTGGCAAGAGATTGGAGAAGACAAAATCCCTCGTAATATACTAAAATTTGATAGAGCACTAACACTGGTACATGAATGTCCTCACTTCCCTCATCTCTGAAGAAAAGGATGTCATGGGATCTCAGCAATGCTATTGTTAACCATAATCAGAAATGCCAATCAGCGTCCTCTTTCATCGTTACTGTCATGGCCTGGGGTTGATACTGAAGTTCAAAGCCCGTAAGTCAATCAGAAGTCTGGATGTCGAGGCACGATGGCCGAAGGGTCTGAGAATCTACAGATCCACTGGAGGCTGGAGGCCCGGAGAAGGCTTGTCCTGGGGCTAGAGGACTGTGTGTTGGTGGGTGAATACGAGGGAGGTAAAGGGCTTGCTTTGCTGTTGTTGCTTGTGTGTTCTACCAATGTGGTGGGCATGTTATGTTGGCACCAGAATGTGTGGCAACACTTGTGGGCTTGCACTCAACATATCCGTAAGCTGTGTTGGTTGTTAACGGAAGCGATACATTTCACCCTTTACTTCAATGTACATGTGATAAACAAATGAATCTGAATTCTGTTCATAGAAGCAAAACCTTGGATAATAACTATCATTTAAATCTAGTTTATTAGGAAAGGCTGAATACTCTGTTAGAATAACTTCATACGTTAAAATCTGTAATAAAAACAGAAAATGTTGGAAACACTCAACAGGCCAAACAGCATATATGACAAGAGAAAGCACGTTAACGTTTCAGGGTGAAGACTAGAACCCGCTTCTAGCAAAGTGTCTTTGATCTGTAACGCTATCTCTGGTTCTCTTTCTGTGAATGATGGTTGGCCAGCTGAGTGTTGTTTTATTAACTCTGTATGTCCCTGCACATAAGGTGCATCTTAAATGAGAATAAAACAGATTTGCTGCTGTTCTGCTCTGACATGATTAGAACTCACAGTCTACCTTATGTATGTCGTTTAGCTTTTCAAGCCTGCTCTGCCATTGAATAAGATAATCAATTATAGCCTTATCTCCACCCTTAGGTCTGCCTTGTAGTAATCTTTCACCCATTTGCTGTTTGTCACTGCCTTAAAATTATTCACACACTCTGCTTTTGCTGCCCTTGTGAAAAAGAGTTCAAGCAATTCATAACCTTCAGAAAGATTAAAAAATGCCTCAATTCTGACTTACATGGAAGATCCTCTATTTTTTTAAAATTGTAACCCCAGGTTCAACAATAATCACCTGGTACATGAAACAGAAAGCCTTGAACAGTTATATCCCAGCTTGAATTACTGTCTCATGAAGAGTACAAAAAAAATGAAAGGGATAGAAGTTTCGACCCTCACAAATTTTTATAGAGACACCATTCCAAGCATCCTAGCCTGTGCATCATGCTTGATATTGTTCTGACCAAAACCACAAGAAATTGCAGAGAGTTATGGACAGAGCTCAGTCTGTCACAAAAACCAACCCCTTCTCCATGGACTCTGTCCACATGTCTTACTGGCACAGGAGAACAGCCAGCATAATCAAAGACCTCTTTCTTCCAGGACGTTCTCTTTTCTCTCCACTTCCATTGGAGAACATGCACCGCCAGGCTCGAGGACGGTTTCTATCCCACTGCTGTAAGACTCTTGAACAGTCCTCCTAAACTTTGAAAATGAGCTCTTGGCCTCACAATCTACCTCATCGTTATTGTTCACCTGCACCACACTTTCTCTGTAACTGTGATGTAACATAGGAATTATTCAGTCATAAAGGAAATACAGCGGCGATTTTACCTTCTTAGGAGGTTAAGGATGTTCAGCTTGTCATTAAACACTAACAGACTTCTACAGATGTACTTCTGTAGTTTTTCATTCTATCTCAGTACATGTGACAATAATAAACCAATACCAATAGCAATACCGGGTTTTCTCCACGCAGCTTGCGAAGTTTCGTCCAGTTATTCCTGTATAGAATACAAAACAAACATGATTCACCGGCCAAGTTACAGAGAAAGAGAAAATAAGTTAAAAAGCCTTGCTTTTTCTGAGATGGCGATTTCACTCCCTCTACTGGTAAGTGTCTGTCACAAACAAAATAATCTGGAGATGGTGTGAGGCTTGGCAAATGTCTGTTACTGTTTTTCATTTCTGTGTTTAATTGGCAGTTTAATCTGGAGAAATACCATCTATTTAGTTATTTAGTTACTGAGATGCAGCATGGAATAAGCCCTTCTGACCCTTCGAGCTGCATTACCCTGCAACCCCCAATTTAACCCGAGCTTAATCATGGGTCAATTTAAAGTTCAAAGTAAATTTATTATCACATACATATACGTCACCATATACAACCCTAAGATTTGTTCTCTTGTGGGCCTACTCTATAAATCCAATAATCATAATAGAATCAATGAAAGACCGCACCCAACAGAACGGACAACCAGTGTGAAAAGACAGCAAACTCAGCAAATACAAAAAAAAAGAAATAACAATAATAAATAAATAAGTTTGAATGTCTTACACAGATATCAGAACTCATTGATTTCCAACCAAGCTTCCCAAATACAGTATCTCCCCTCTTTCCACCACTCCTCCACCCTCTTTGCCCACCAAACCACAATGTGTCTTTTGCATTTTGCAATATATTTTTTGTCTGTGGTGGATAACTTTTTTGTGGGAAGAACCAGACCGATAATCTCAAATACTCTGAAGGTCTTTCACAGAAAAAAAAAACCTGGAACTTCCCGAGAGCTATCAGTCCAGTTGGACTCCTCACTCCAATCATTTCACAGTTTTGACGGTCTTCGATCCCAGGGGCATGGCTTAGCCAGCTGTCAAAGCATTACTGGAAATTGGGGGAGCTCTCTATGTTCAGCAGTGTTTGGCTCAGGAGCTTTGGAATCAAGTTGCCCCTCCAGGCAGTAATAATTATTAGACTGGCAAACTCAGGAGGAGAAATCAATACTCCTCCCGCTTACCCCCACCTCATCTTCAGCCATATCCAACACGAAGAACATGGATATATGGAGAGCTTTTCAACATTGGCAGGAGGATATAAAGTTTAAGGTTTTGGTAGACGTGATGCCAATTAGATCTATTACACACCTCAGATCAAGTTTTTTTAAGTGAAACAAAGTAATTAAAAGTTAATTTAAATTCTACTTAAAGTTACTATTATTTTGCACAGTTAAAACCTACACAACATAAATCCATTGCATTACCTTCTAAACATAATTTGCTTTTAAGGACAAATGAGACTTTAATTTCAAACAATGAGAGACTTATATCTCGTGATTACCTTAGCGGTAATCATTATTTCCCTCATAACTTTTATAGATGCCGAATTTCTTACAAATCTCATGACGTTGGATAGAGAGCAATAACCATTGACTCTGGATCTATAACTTGAGGTTGTTTTGTGACTCAGGTGTATCTGCAGATGTTTATGTTACAAGGTAGGCCGACAAGTTTGAGGCATTATCTTTTCTTCTAAATCAAAGGGAGTCATTTAAAGTAATTGCAACCGTAACTCATGAAGTGGTTTGGACATGTTGAATGATGTAGTGCTTATATGAGTTACCCCCAAAGTTCAGACAGTAAACTTGAAACATAATAATAAAGTTGAAACAAGCCTTTGTATTTTTATGTAACACGTCCAGTTCTGCAGATCACAACTTTGTGTGCTGCCTTGGGTATTTTACTCCCAATCCAAATAAATTACTTGCCACTTTATTATTTTGCTTTACATCTGTGAATCTTGACAGAAATATCTGCTATTCTTTTCACTCCTTTAATATACTTCAAGTACGATGTGTTGCGAGATGCACCCAACTGCACCAGCTTCTGGGGTTCAGATGCTCTGACTCTCCAGAGTACGGATGGCTGGCACAGAGACTGTAAGGGTTTAGGCAGTCCTGCTAATGGCAACCATGTTTTGGCATCTTACAGCACTCGGCGCATGGGATGTCACGATTTGAGTGCCAATTTGGGTATTCTCCTCCACTCCTCCCTGAGCAGGGGGCTGATGTTGGAATCCCTGCGGCCGATGATCTCATCGAACATTGCAAGCAGAAATGGACTTGGGAAAGGGAGCTTCTGCTGGCCTCTACCCGGAAGGTGGAAACCAAGGCTAATTGAAGGAGAAGACAGGGACCCGCCTTGCAGCCTAGGCAACAGGTCTGACTGTCCACTCAGGATTTGCCTCTCCAGGTGGAGTCTAGAAAGTTGCTGCCCAACTTCACCAGACCCTTCAAGATCCCGAGGAAAGTAAACCCGGTTAGTGGCTTACACCTTGCAGCTACCCAAGACCCTGAAGATCGATCCCATCTTCCCCATCTCTATATTGAAACCTGTCTGCACCAGCCCCTTAGTGCCACCTCCATCAGCCCTGTCACCACCCTGGTTTGTCATATGGGCACAGGTCTTCACAACGAGAAGAATTTTGGATGCAGGAACTGTGTGGGCTGTTCGGCAATACCTCGTGGACTGAGAAGGATTCGGAACTGAGGAAAGGCGCTGGGTGCCTGATCATAAACTCTACATGGAATATTGTCTAATATCTTGTTAAGTACTCAGTTCTCATTCCTATCTAGGATCCTGTCTTGATTCCAGCCTCAGATACTCCAGCTCTTGGGTCCTAACCATCATCTTCAAGGTCTCTTGTCACACGTTGATTCTAACATCATAATTGTCAGTGTTTAATGGAGGTTCTGTTACAACTATAAATTTACTATTCCTCTGGTGCAACACACACAAAATGCGGGAAGGACTCCAGCATTCTGTGAGTGTTGCTTGGATTTCCAGCTTGCGCAGATTTTCTCTGTTTTTTTATTCCTCTGGTGGTTCAGATTTTACTCAAAATAGCACAAAGACAAGGAGAGATCCATCTTCATGCCAGCTTTTGCAGAGTTATGGGCAATGGTTCTGTAGCTGAGCACAGCCTGGTTGGGAGGGAAGAAATAGTCAATGTGGGCTCCTACTAGTTTCTTACAGTGCCTGAGCATGAGATGTCCATTGAGGATCACAACAGAACTTTGGCAGCTGAGATTTAATTGGCTCTTCAGTCAGCTCTGGAACACGTGGACAATAAAGGTGCGTATGATAGAATGCTCCTCAATTGTTACAACTCAGCATCAACCCCTCAAAGCTCATCACAAAACTCCAAAACCCCTTCCGTGCAACTATTCCTCGATTTCCTCATTGGAAGACTCCAATTAGTATCGATCCTTTCTGCAATTTCTTTACTCCTTAGTAAAATAAGATCTATCTCATCTACAATCTCACCTCAACAAAATCTTAGTTTTGATCTCCTGAGGAAAGCTGAGGCAACAGACGGAACTCAGCAGGTTAGGCAGCATCTATAGAGGGAAGAGAACAGCTGACATTTGCCTCCGTAGATGCTGCCTGTCCTGTCGAATATCGCTAGCACTTTGTGCGCATGTTGCTCAAAATTTTCAGCACCTGCCGAATCCCTTCTGTTTCAGGCACCAGAACAGGCTCCCCTGTGCCCTTAGGACTGCCAGGTATATCTGAAGAAGGGAATGGGTGGAGTTGTTAGACTTCCCTCTAAGTTTAGTTAGAGCCTCTATTTAGGGATGATGATGTAACCTGTCTTAATATTGATCTGCAACTTCTGATACAATTTACAGGAGTAGGTGCTTTTCATTATATTTTTTAAAAATTCACCTTTTGGGATCTGGGCATCACAGGCAAGGCTCTGTGTCTCTTGCCTATCCTTAACTGCCCTTTAACTGTGACTTGAAGCTATTCCAGAGGACATTTAAAAATCAACCATATTGTTAATGTTCTGGAGCCACATCCAGTTTGGTAGATAAGGGAGGCAGATCTTTTTCCCTTGAAGGGCATTGGCAAATTATATATGTTTTTAATAATCTGCTGATTTTTTTGTCAGTAATCATAACTGACTTCTTTTTCCAAAAATGAAATGATTAACTGAATAAAAATTCCACAGCTGTCATGGTGGGATTTCAGCAAAAGATTTTGTTTTGTCAGTTCTAGCCTCTTGATTTCTAGTCCAAAAATATATTTGCTGAAGCACCATGATACTCAAATGTACATTTGCTTTTCATTTATAGCAAGAGGTAATGTTAGCATGGGGTCAACAGAGTCTCATAGTATGATGCAGTCCTCTGGACTCACCATCAAAGATATGCATATAGTGGCTAAAGTCTCTTACCATTTGCTGGTAATTACTGATCAATTGCAACAACTTTGCTGGCAAAGACAGACGAGCAGCACCACATCCCAAGTGTGGATTGGATGCGGGGGAGATGCTGAAATTTCTCAGGTTGAATGAATTGATAGGAATTTTCCCCAACCCCTGCTGAAGGCTGCAAAAATGTTAATTGTAAACAGATTCAGTTGATCAGATCTCCTTGGTTTAGAGTCAGCCAGCGGAGTGCAAGTTTGTCTTGCATATTGTTCAGACAGATTGGTAGTACAAAAATTCAATAAAACACAATAGACTTTTCCAGCTGCTTTTTATTGCTTGAATATTCATATTGTTAAGATTGCAAGCTGGTTCTGTTTAGTCAGGTCAATCATGTCACTGGCCTGCAGTGCTTTCAATGGGTTATACTATCCACCCACTTATATATCATAAATAATTGAAAAACGCTTTCATGATCTAAAATATTTTGATTGAATCTCTTTAGATTTATCCTAATCAAGAAATGAACTACTTTTTCAGGTGCTATTACATTACATTGCAGTGCACTTCATGCTCATAATTGTAGAAGATAAAGCCTGCTTCCTCAAAATAGCTGCATGTGTTGTTAAGCCTCGTTGTAACATTAACATTTCTATAATGCATCCTGACATCTCTGTGGGTCTGCCACAGACGGAGGGTCAAAGGAGTTATACTGCCTTGTGTGTACAAATATCAGTACTGTACTGAGGCATGTGGAGCAGGACGTTCTCGGTTCTGTGCTGAGCTTTGTTTAGAGTGCAAGAGAATGCCACACATGACACCAGTGCTTTTGAAGTAGCTGAAAGAAAACAATAAGCACAGTATCCAAGGTGCCAGGGGGTGGATTCACATCCTTGTAGCATAACCCTGCTCTTGTGGAGTTGCAACCAAGATCTGACTTGTGTCCAGCTGTGGACGGTGTTAGCTCAGTTTTAATGCTCTAAAGTCAACTACCTCGTCTGCTCTCAGTAATATTCCTGTGCAATAAACTGGAAGATAGATGTCAATCATGAGACAGCTTTCAGAACAGAAGCAAAACTTGTAAATTTTTAATGAAAATCTAAACATAGCAAACCTGGAGATCTGAAATAAAACCAGAAAATGCTGGAAAAACTCAACTCCTCAGCACCGTCTGAGGAAAGAGGACTTTTAGCGCTGAAGACTCTATATCAGAACAGTGAAAGAAAGAAAACAGGCCAATATAGGTAGCAAAGAATTCTGGACTGCAGGAAGTGAGTGCAGTTTCCATTGATTAAGGAAGCACAGCTGCTGGGACAGGCTGCAGGTAAAACTGAAACATAGGGGCCCAGAGTCCCCCACTTCCCTCCATCCTCCTGACGAATGCACAGCCTCTGGAAAATAAAATAGAACATTTCAGAGGAAGATTTCAGTACCACAGGGATGTCAGGGTCTGTTGTACTCTGCTTCACAAAAATTTGGCTTGCCCCCAACACTCCAGACACTCCAAGGGCTTCAGCTTCTACCACATGGGCGGATGGAGGCATCAGATAAAGGCAGAAGTGGTGGCACTTGCTTCATGATTAACTCATTGCATTTCTGTCGCAGTCCTGCTCCCCTGACCTGGAACATCTAGCAGTCAAGTGTTGTCCATTTTTATCTGCCAGGCAGGTTTCCACCGTCATCCTGGTTGCAGGGTACATCCCACCATCGGGCTGGCACTGGGGGAGCTGAGCACTGTGATCAACAGTCATAAGACAGCACATCCTGCTGCCCTCCCCATCATTGCAGGCACTTCAACCAGGCCAGCTTGAGGAAGAGTCTGACAACCTACCTCCAGCATGTTACATGTGGAACCACAGGAGCCAACATTATTCCACCACCATTAAGAATGCTTACCGTGCACCCACACTTTGGCAAGTACTTCTTCTGGCTGTACTTCTACTCCCAACGTACAGGCAGCACCAGTAATGAGGAGCACAAAAGTATGGTCAAGGGAGGCAGAGAAGTACTTACAGGAATGCTTCAGAACAGTGGACTGGACCATATTCAGGGATTCAGAACTAAATGAATATGCCATATTCCTCACTGCCTTTGTCAAGGCCTCTGTGTGTGCCTTCGAGAACATACCAGACATAACCAAACCAGAAACTATAGATGAACCAGGAGATTCATGGTCTGCTGAGGACTAGATCTGTGGTGTTCAAGACTGGTGATCCAGAACATACAGTACAAAATTCCAGATACAACTTACGGAAGAGAAAAGCAATTCCAAGAGAAGTTAGAGACACAATCAGTTGCAGGTCAGCGATGGCAGGGTTTGCATGCTGTTACCTCCTATAAGGTAAAGCCTAACATCAAAAATGCTTCATTCCCTGATGAGATCTGTGCTTCTTATGCATACTTTGAAAGGGAGAATAAAACTATAGCTGTGCGAATCCCTGCAGCATCTTGAAACCCTGTAATCTCTGTCTCAGAGGCCAACGTCAGACCATCTTTCAAGAGGTGAACCAACTGACTAGAGTGTTCAAGGACACGTTCAACCTCACAGCTGCAGTCAGAAGTTCCCACCTGTTGCAAACAGGCATCAATCATTCTGATGCTCAAGAAGAACAGGGTGAGCTTCCTCAATGACAATCACCCCATAGCACGCACTCTACCCTAGTCAAAATGGTGCCAAGCTGTGTTGTCTATTGATGCTGTGACTCAGACTTACTGGTTGTTTAGGTTCATAGAGATGGTTTTGGGGACTGCGTGGAGAGTTAGGGGTCAAATTTAGGGAAAAGGATGAGGGAGAAGCCTGTGTTTGGAGTTCAGGTTGGAATGCTCTGTGGTTGAAGGTTAGTGATTTGGAGGTTGGGTCTTGTCAGTTCAACAAGCACCAATGACACCAGTGATCACCAGATTACCAAATCTCAAGTTAGAGTTTTGTATGGATGGTTGTCACAAGTTCTGGAGAACCCCCCCCCCCCCACCCCCACCACCACCATGCTGGCCATCAGGATCAGAGTAATGACTCCAAACTATAATACTAGTTGAAAGAAAATCATGGGGAGACTGATTTTCTTTACTTTTAGTGAGGCATGCATAGATGACGTGGTGGTGGAATGATGTAGGCCATTCACATACTTGTATATATAACTCATAATGAATTATTTAAACAACAAAGAATGCTTCAAGCAATATAATTACCACATTACTCAAATGATACTGAAATATTAAAGGCGCAACATTCCTCCCTGCTCGGTGTAGAATCTACCAAGCTTCTATGACAAAAACACTAAAGAAATGGCAAGGTTGCCACTTCATGCACAAGACACAGAAAGGTACTACAGCAACAACTCTCTCTCTCCATATGTATACACAACTACTATATAGACATATGTAGTTTAGTAAATTTTAAATTGTCCCATTCAGATCTGATGATTTAATCACTGTGGAGGATCTCTTACTCTTGCGGAGTAACATCTTTCCTGACAAGGATGGGGTCGCTCAGCTTGGAACTGGTTCTGACAGCTTTGGACACCTTTTGTCTCCTTTCTCCTTTCATCTCCAAGATGCTCTTTGGCCTCTTCTGGACATGCTGGAATCCCAATCAGTGCATGGCAAGCTGTTCAATTTGCCAAACTATCGCAGGCCATCGGACAAAGCTTGGAGAAAACAGTTCCAGTTTGACCACACCGAGATGACTGACATGTAACTCCTCCAACACGTTAGCTCTCAGCTTGGATGGTACAGCAACTCTCAATCCCCACAAAAAGCAGCCCTCGTCAAGGGCAAGTTCATCCCAGCGCTGGTAAAAATGGGGGAACTGGAGTTTGTGCTGCACATTCCAGCCATTTTGGGGGGGGGGCTACATAGACCTGAAGAAATGTGGGGTCTTTTCTGATTTCCCTTTTGATATTCTCTGCCGTAAAAGGAAGACTTACAATTTGCATTAGGGAGCATATGTCAAGATATTTGTAAATTTTTCAGTTATTTCCTTTTTCAAGGGTAAATGGGACAATCCATCAGCATTTCCATGATTAATTATCCTCTTGAATTCAATCTTGTAATTGTGTCCTTCCAATAAACAGAGCCCATCTCTGCTTTCATGCTGCTGTAGTTATTGGAATACCCATGTGTGCGTTGAAAATGGACAATAGCGGTTGATGATCAGCAATGAGGGTAAATTGTCCCCCATACAAATACTGGTTGAAAGATTTTACACCCCGACCCAGTCTCAAGGCCTCTCTGTCAATTTGTGCATAATATTTCTCAGCAGCGGTAAGAGAATGTGATGCAAAAGCTCGGAGGTATTCACTTCCATCTGTAGTAATGTGTTCAAGGGTTACAGCGCAGTAGCCAGACTTGGCGAGAACCTATTATTGTCATGGTCCGGTCCAAATTCTGCTTTCCGGTTCACGGTCTGGTCCGCGGACTCCGGACTCCGGGTCCTCCGGCTGTCCCTTGTTTCGGTTGGACTAAACCATAAACACCTGATGCTCCTCTTGGGGCTGGGAATATAAGTGGCTCTGGGATTGAGTGTGGTTGGGGGGGTTGTCTTGTTAAGATTCTTGGGGAGCAAATAGCCAGTGGAAGGTTAGAATGGCCACTTGCCATCTTTAGGCCGCATTGGAGAACCATTGCTTCTTTTGGCCTTGCTGTCAGTAGTCGGAGCTGTCATTGCGGTA
The DNA here is from genome assembly GCF_048418815.1 of Hemitrygon akajei. Lineage (NCBI taxonomy): Eukaryota > Metazoa > Chordata > Chondrichthyes > Myliobatiformes > Dasyatidae > Hemitrygon > Hemitrygon akajei. Next base: position 56,783,794 of record NC_133136.1, read on the forward strand.
TGGATTCGGCCGTTTTCTGGGCCAGCTGGATGGCTGTCAGTCACTCTGAGCTAGGTAGGGATCCGGTTGTTTCTGTAGCCAGCCAAGGTTGCTGGCTGTAACTGCGACTCGGAACAACCCTAATGCAGAGATGGAACTGTCTGTCATTCTTCAGTGTTTGTCTCTTCCTGTCCTCGCCCCGTGGGGTAAGTCTGGCTGTTCTGCTGTTGCCCTGTGAGGAGAAACTGTCTTGTCTTTACCTCTGTTGGGTAAGTCAGGCTGTTCTGCTGTTACCCGACAGATGGTCCTGCCCCACCTTAGTGTCTTGTGAAAGATGAGTTCCGGCTTGTCGAAGGAGAAGCCCTGGCTCTATGTTGATGTACAGTTCCTAGTCTGCCACCAAGCTCCAGCCTCTGAGTTATGCAAGCCTCAAGACCCCAGCCTCTAGCCTCTAGCCTCAAGCTCCAAGAACCCAGGCCTCATCACGTCTTCGCCTGGTTTGGGGTCCGAGCCCGAGTCAAGACCCAGGTTCTGGGTCCTTTTCCAGTCTTGGGCTCGGAGTCCAGGCCCAGGCTCCTTGTTCCCAGTCTCTTGTCCTGGCCCTGCATCCCTAGCCTAGTCTGCGACCTCTCCCGTCCTTTAGTTTTGTCCCGTCCTGTTACTTCAGTGTCTGTGTCCTGAATTTGGGTCCATTCCCAACGCCCCCCTTATGACAATTATAGTAGTTGACAAATCTGAAAAAGGACAGCAACTGTGACATGTCCCTTGGCTTTGGGGAATCCACCACTGTTTGAATTTTCTCAGCACACTTGTGAATTCATACTAGTTTCATTGTACTGTGAGTCCATGATGTTCTAATCTCTTTTTAACACTGTCTTGACATTTGGGAGATGTTCCTTTTCACCTTCACCAGTAATAATGATGTCATCCAGGTAACACTGAGTACCTGGGCAACCTTGCAATAACTGGTCCATAGTTTTCTCCCAGAGTGCAGGTGCAAATTCTACTCCAAAAATAAGCCTAATATAGCTATAAAACTGTGATTTATGGTGGGAAACCCCTTGGACTCTTCTTTCATATCCACCTGTAGTTACAGTAGGCCTTAACTAAGTCCACTTTGATGAAGCGTTTTCCTTCAGAAAGGGTTGCAAAGATAACCTCTGTCCTGGGCAGAGGGTATTGATTTACTTTCAGTACTGGGTTGATGGTGACCTTCAAATCACCACAGAGACTGACAGTCCCATTCTGCCTGGCTACGGACACCACTGCCATTACCCATGGGTTCTACCCAACCTTGGAAATAATTCCTTCTGCCTCTATGTGATTTAGGTCACTGGCTACTTTATCACAGATCGTATATGGAACTGGATGGCCTTTGTAATACTTGGGTGTGGCATTTTCATTTAACACTATTTTACCCTTGCAACACACACAGAATGCAGGAGGAATTCTGCAGACCAGGCAGCATCTATGGAAAAAAGTACAGTTTTGGGCCAAGACCCTTCAGCAGTCCTGCTTAGGTTTCCAGCATCCACAGATTTTCACTTGTTTGTGACTATTTTACCCTTGATACGTTCAGGTTTTTCAATGCCATTCTTGAACACTGCTGTGCTATCATCCTGAACCTTTCTTAATTCACTTTCATTTGACTCTATTGCAGGGGATGTGGGATGGTGGATGGTTCACAAATTGTCTCAGCCAGTCACAGTCTCACAAAACTGGCCCTACTATTTTTCCCACATACAAGCCCAATGTGGCTTGTTGGTTGTTACATTTCACTGTTATGAATGTCATTCCCACAGGAGTTATCTTTTCTCCAGTATAAGTTCTTAGTAAGATATCTGTAGGTTTGTTCAAACTCATTTTGTGGAATGACTGAAACAACTATGCCAATGTCCAATTCCATTTGAATGAATTTGCCATTCACTTCTGGTGCAAGCCATATTGTTTGTCTCAAGTACAACTCTCATTTAAAAGAGCAGTTGAAATTGTTGTATCAATGGAATCAGCAGGTGGAGATTTATTCACAAAGTAAATCTCAAGGCTACCCAGTGCTGTGTCACTCTTACCATTATCAATTTTTTCATGCCGATTAGTGCTCTTTTGAAACTGCAACTTGACTTTTTATCTTTCCGCTTCCCTGTGCAGTCCACTTATTTTTTGTCTGTCCGACATGCCTTCTGTATGTGTCCCACTTTGTGACATTTTCAGCAAGTTTCACATTTAAACCTGCATTGGTCTTGTGTATGTGAGACCCTGCCACAATAATAACACAATTTGTTCAGACAGGCAGGCCTCTGTGTTGCAATTTTGTTCATGCTTACTTTCATTCCTGGGGGAGGGAATGATGACTCAGGCCTGAAAGGCCAGTGTTGGACATTTTCGTGGAACGAAAGACTGTGTGGCGCGTATTTATTTTTTATTATGAGGTCAAGTTGCGAGCTCAACACTCAACCCGGCACAGATGGAAAGCGTACTCAGGAATTGCCAGACTAGATTCGAACCTGGGAACCTCCGTTCCGAAGACTGGCGCTGATGTCACTGTGCCACCAGCCGACCTAAGTTGCAGTCATTCCTGCAACTCAATTGTTTCTCTGCCTGCTGTTTCCATTGATTCAATAATTTCAACTGCTTCTTGAAATGTAAGCTGAGCTTTCAGTCTTTTTTGAATGCTTTTTTGTTAGACTTCACAAATAAGTAATCTCTCAGTGCATCATTGAGGCTGTCACTGAACTGACAATGCACACAGAATCTCTTCAATTCAGCCATGTGTACTGAAATTGACTTCCTTCCTTTTGATTCTACTTATGAAACCTAAAGCATTTTGCAATCTACAATGGTGTTAGTTCTAAATGTTCCTGCTTTACTTTCTCAATATGAGAAAAGCTAATTTTGATGGTTTGGTTTCAGCAGCCAAACTTCTAAGCAAACTGTATGCTCTTCAACCGAGTGTATTCAGCAAAACTTGCACTTGCTTTGCTTTGGCTATTGCAGTTGCTTCAAAAGACTACCCAATTTGCCCCATATACAGTATCTAGTTATCTGTTGTGTAATCAAACATGTCTATCTTTCCAAAGTAGCCAGCCATTTCTGCATTGATTTATTTATTATTATTATTATTATTATTATTATTATTATTATTATTATTATTATTATTATTATTATTATTATTATTATTATTATTATTATTATTATTGTTATTATTATTATTATCACTTGGTACTCACTGATTTGGAAGCCATGGAATTGTCCATTTTCTGCCTTTTTTAACACTTGATCATTTCTTTCCTCTTGTAAAGAAATGATGCTGTGCTTTTTTTTAAGTTCGCATATCTTGATGCACTCTTTTTTTTATTTCAAATGTCTCACTGCACTTCAACAGGTACTGTAGGCAATTGTCCCCAGTTCACTTAAAACGTTCTCATTGCCACTGTTATGTTTTGAAACTCCAAAATATAAAGCTGATCAAAAGAAAAACACAGGAAGATTGGGACAAACGTGTCTTCTTTGTTTTTACTTTTAGTGAGGTTTGCATACATAATATGGTTGTGTAATGATGTATGCCATTCACGCATAACCCAAAATGATTTATTTAAACAACAAAGAGTGCTTAATCAAACAATATATTTACAATATTACTCAAGTATTACTGAAAGATTAAATACACTCATCCCAAGGTGTGGAAGAAACATGACAGAACTGAATACAGACGCAAATTGAGACCACTCAAGTTTACTTGCTGATTCTGCTTGTGCATGTATGAACTCAGAGGGCTGAGAGAAAGGAAACAGAGCCTTATGTTTCCAAACTACAAGTGTTAGGATTAATAAGTGGCAGGAAATGGGTAACAGATTACAAAAGCAATCTTGTTGCCAAATATTTAATGCCTTCTGATTAAGTTGTCATTCATTCTGTTGCGACTTAGATCATGAGGTTACGCTATGTCTCAGGTTTCTGACTCATTTTACAAAGAAATAGGTTCTGTTTTTACACGTGGATCTGTTTCAGTGACACCGTTACACTTCAGGACCTTGTTTAAATACACAATCGCGTGAAAGGCTTCCTTTCTCACGCGAGCAGTATGCTAATTAAAACTGCGGTATGAAGTGCCTGTAATGAAAAAAGTTCTTATGACCTATTCTGTAAGACGTGTTATAAGAATGTCACCTCATATCCAGCAACGTGTCTGCACACAGAACCCAAATCAGCACTGTCAGTAATCAGGTCCCAAAGTTTAAATCTTGGTGCAAAGCACATTTAATTTAATGTGTTTTCACTCCTCAGAGAGACTAAACATCTGGAATTTTGCTTCATCCTGCTCACATTCTACTCACCAATTGCAAAGATCTTGACCTAATTTGAAGTCCAGTGTTTCAGCACTTCAGAAAATAATTTGTGGTGAAAATTGTGGTTTATAATCACAGTCACATTAAGTATTTAGTCTATATTTCACCTTAGATTGAAAAATTCTTCTTACCTGGTTTGAAATCAACAATCAGAAATTACTCAGCACAATCTATATTTGTAGGGCTATTGAACTTGTTTGGTTGCAAAATTTATGGTAAGATGGAGGAATGCTCGAATGCAGTGGCCTTTCGCGGGCCAGCCAAATGTGTTACCATCTTTTTAAAGAGCAAACACGAGGAAATCTGCAGATGCTGGAAATTCAAACAACACACACAAAATGCTGGTGGAACACAGCAAGCCAGGCAGCATCTATAAGGAGAAGCACTGTTGACATGATCAAACACCCTACTAGACATTAAGAACTCAAGATACTGTTGAAAGATGCTGGTTTCCCCATCAGCAAGTTGCTCGTTGGCAGAGAAACTGAAGGAGCTGGACTTAGTGCGAATTGCTCTGCTGCCTGCGACAGAGGAATAGTCTGGTTCACTGATTTATTGGTGGGTGGCAGGGGAGCTGCATGGCCTTGGTTGTAGCAAGGACTAGGCCCCAAGCCATGGTGTCAACTGTTTACAGATGCCCAGGAGTGAGGTTTCAGAGTCGGTGTCCTCCACTGGAGTGCTGGGGGTGGTGTGGCATAGCATCCAAGCTGGAGTCTGTGCTGCACCTTTCCCCATGTTCACTTGGCAGAAGACAAGCAAACTGTGTTCAACTGCAGACTGCTGCAACTTTCATAGACTCAAGGTCTTGTACTATTTTTTGTCTGACTGTATTTTGGTCATATCTTATAAGTGCTTGCTACCATATAAGTACTTGCTATCTTATGTGTGCTGTATCTGCCTTGTGCTGTCTGTGACTGTTGGTGTTTTACACCTTGGCCCCCAAGGAACACTGTTTTGTTTGGCTTTATTCATGGTGTTCATGTATAGATGAATGACAATTGAACTTGAACTTGAAGCTGAAGCTGAACTTACAAGAGCAGAAATGGTAAAATGGTGGCTTTCATTAATAAATAGGTTGATATTTCTGTACTGTTGGCAGTCCTATTAATTTTATTATAAGATTACACAAAGAAAGCCTTGAAAATTTGCAGCTCCTCATGATGCTCTATTAGGAAATTGACTGGAAGCAATGTCAGATGAAGTAAGCAAAATGAGATGAGAGACTTTGTGCAGTCAGAGAATTTATATTCCTCAAGTGCAACGAAGAAGATTGGGATTAGTGGCTGAGATGCCTGCCAAGTCTTTATCATCGCTCCCTCCCGCTTGTACATAATGTGCTATCTGAGTACTCCTCGCACCAGATCCAATTAATGAAAGCAGCTCGCTCCCCCACTCTCTCTGCAACTTAAAACAAATCTGTTTTCTTTCTTTTGCAGTTCTGTTGAAAGGTCTTTGACCTGAAACATTAATTCTGTTTCTCTCTGCACAAATACTGCCTGACCTGCTGAATGCCTCCATCATTTTCCATTTTACTTCAGATTTTTAGCATTGACAGATTTTTCTTTTCATTTTCATTTACAGAAGGAATAGTAGTTTATTTGAAAAATATCTTTCCTGTATGTAGGTGACCAGAACTGCACACAATACTCTAAATTAGGCCTCACCAATGTCTTATACAATTTCAACATGATATTCCATCTCCTGTACTTAATGCTTTGATGTATGAAAGCTCTCTTTATGACTGTTTCTACCAGTGACACTACTTCAAATGAATTATGTATTTCCAGATCCCTTTGTTCTGCTGAACTCCTCAGTGCGTTGCTGTTCACTGTGTATGTCCTAACTTGCTTTGTCCTACCAAAGTGCAAAACTTCATTAAATTACATCTGACATTTTTCTGCTCATTTTCCTGGCTGGTCCAGATCCCACTGCAAGCTTTGGTAGCCTTCCTCATTGTCCACCACACCCCTAATCTTGTTGTCACCTGCAAATTTGCTTATCCAGTTTACAACATACCATCCATATTATGAATATACATGACAAACAACGGACCCAGCACCAATCCCTGTGGCACACCTTTAGTCATAGGCCTCCAGTAAGAGAGGCAACCACTTACTACCATCCTCTGGCTCTTCTTACAAAGTCAACGGTGAATCCAATTTCCTACCTCATCCTGTATGCCAAATGATAGAACCTTCTGGATGAGCTTCTGTTTGGGACTTCATCAAAGGCCTTGCTGATGTCCACATAGACAATGTTCACTGAACATCCTTCATTACATTTCCTGGTAACCTTCCTGAAAAGATCTATAAAATTGATTAGACATGACCTTCCACACACAAAGCCCCATTGACTATCTCTAATCAGGCCCTGTCTATCCAAATATTTACATATCCTGTCCCTCAGAGTATTTCCAATAACTTACTCATTACTGACATCAGGCTCACTGGTTTGTAATTTCCTGGCTTATTCTTAAAGTCTTTCTAGAACAACAGGATACCATTAGCTATTCTCCTGTCCTCTGGCTCCTCATCTTGCTGATGGTTAGGCAACAGAGTAGGGTGCAGGTTACTCAACTACCTCAATTTATCACCAGAAGTCAAATTTGGTTGGAGACAGCTAAAATTTGTCCTCGATCTTCTCTTCATTCAAGAAATGCTGGTGGACAACCTGAGGAAGACTGCAGAGTTGATCACCACTTCAGCACCTAATTTGTCCAGCAACGTTTTGTGTTGAGGTTTGAATGTTCCTGCAAAACATGCTCTCTGATAGTTTAACATCTATTCTGATTGATCTCTTGGCTTCTCCATTTGAAGCCAGACAATATAATGGAAGATGTGAGCATTCAGTACTATTCCAGTTGATAACAGTTGTAAACAGAGTAGATTGAAACTGGTGTTACACACACAAAATGGTGGAGAAATTCAGTAGGTCAGGCAGCATCGATGGAGGGAAACAGACAGCTGACATTTCTGATTGAGACTGGGCACTTCATGAAAGATTTCAGCCTGAAAGGTTAACTGATTATTTCTCTCCATAGATGCTGCTTAACCTGCTGTGTTTCTCTAACATTTTCTGTGTTTCTCAAGATTTCCAGCATCTGCAGAATTTCTTGTTTCGATAGTGAAATTGAGCCCTCATCTAAAATATGACCTTTAGGTAAAGAATGACATGCACATGCAGACCTTTCCATTTGAACCCATGTCTTTTACTTCAAGCAACACACACAAAATGCTCGAGAAATTCAGCAGGCCAGGCAGCATCTAGGAAAAAGAGTACAGTTGATGTTTTGGGCCGAAACCCTTTGGCAGGACTGGTTTCAGCCCGAAACATCGACTGTTTACTCTTTTCCATGGATGCTGCCTGGCCTGCTGAGTTCCTCGGCATTTTGTGCGTGTGTTGCTCAGATTTCTAGCATCTGCAGATTTTCTCTTGTTTGTTTTTTACTTCAATCTGTTTTAAGCATCTATCAGTACCAGGAAACTGTGATCCACTTTTCCAATAACCCCACATCACTGTTCCCCAACCTTCTTTAGCCAATGTCCCCCCACAAAGCACTTCCATTTTTGCCAACGCCCCCTTAAAACACCTTCATACTTGCCAATGCCCTCTTCTACACAATATACTTTCCAACACCCCCATGTTGTAAAAACATGTCTACCATATGCTAACAGTAGAAAAATGATTCTGCTTTAAATTTTTTATTTGTGTTTAAATCTAACTTACACAGTACCTGTGTGCTGTACAGCAGCTTTGATATCAATGTGATCATTGAGCTTAATGGTTTTTAGCAAGAGTTGAAGTATCTGGTTCAAGTTATGACAGCAAAAACTTTGTCCCCATGAGTATCGATGTCCAAACAGTTTCTGTTTTTTTTTGTGAGTATGTGGTTCACTGCACAAGGTAGGTGGATGGAAATGCAATGAAGAGCAGTTTGTCTCTTCTCCAAAGACCAGGAAACTTTGTATGACAGTGCAGCCACATACCACAAAAGCTGTCATTTTTGTAAAGCATTTTTGCTTCCTCATCATTCTGGATTTAAATAATTTCTTCTTGCAAGCTCGCTTCCTGTTCTTCCACTTTGCAAAGAAATGGGGTAATTACCCAGTCTGGAATTTCCAGAGCTTTCAATTCCTTGAATCAATTCTTCTTCAGTGACTGCAGATATAAGCAGTACTCTCGCAAATCAACATCTGTGAAAGAGAGCGCCATACTTTCCATGCAGTGGAAATCTGAGAAAGTTCTTCTCCCAGTGTTTTGCTTATGTATTTCCAATTTTCTGATAAAATTGGACATTGCACTTTTTGCCTGGATTAAATTAAAATTCTCACCCTGTAGTTTCATATTTAGAATGTTAATTTTGTCATACAGATCAGCTAGGTATGCCATATCTCCATGTAGAAGTTCAATCTTGTTTCTCATCTGTTGTCAACTTTGAGCAAAAATTCAACCACGGTGTCAAAAAGATCAAAGCAACATTTTAAGCAGCAGCCTTTTGACAGCAAATGCACCAGTATGAAGAAGCAAGAGCTCAAACTCTTCATCATTATTTTGGCACTACTGATGAAATATTCTACTATTTAGTCAATGAGCATCAATTTCGTTGATAGCAGATATTGTAAGAGTTATGCTTGAAAAAAGTCACTGGCTGAGTCTTTTGGCTGCGAGATGTTAATGATGAATTACACAATGGATTCCAAACAGACTCAGAATTTCTTTTTCATAAATGCCAATAAACCAGCATGCAACCTGTCATATATAGTACTGCATCAGTTGCACAAGAAATCATGTTCCTAATTGGAATAATTTTATCCTCAATGTACATTTTGAACTCATCATAGATTGATTCTCAGTTGATATTTGTTCTTAACATTTTACCAAAGAGAATCTCTTCATAAACATTTCCATTTTTGATAAACCATACATATGCCACTAGCAATACCCTGTTGTCTCGCACAGTTGACCCGCCCAGTTGTATCCCAAATTCTGATTTTTGTAGCTCCATGAATAGTTGATACTCAATGTCATCACTCATTTTGTCATTACAACCAGCTACGGAGTTATTACTCAGGGGAATTGATTTTAAAATACTGGTACCCATTTTGACATTGCCTCAGGATTCAGGGGAGAAGATTTAGGATGGAGATGAGAAGCTGTTTTACCTAGAGAGTGGTGAATCTGTGGAATTCTCTGCCCAGGGAAGCAGTTGAGGCTTCTTCACTAAATATATTCAAAAAACAATTTGATAAGTTTTTACAGAGTAAGGGAATTAAGGGTTATGGGGAAAAGGCAGGTAGCTGAAACTGAGTTTACGGACAGATCAACCATGATCTTATTGAAAGGTGGGGCAGGCTCAACGGGCTGAATGGCCTACTCCTGCTCCTATTTCTTATGTTCTTATGCGAACAGTGGTGAGCACTTCTGATACAGCAGGCATTATTAATCTTTCACCAATTGTATGAGATTTTCCACACTTTGCAGGACTCATTTTGGAAATGTTATAAGAAACAATGAGAGCACTATCAAGTCATTTTTAGCTTGGCAAATGAGTCACGTGTGCAATGTTTTTCAAATGCTTCTTTCAGATCTTCTGGAACTAAGTAATACCATAAGTAGCCTTTACAGGATGTATTTTATGGAAGTGTTCCTGCAATCTTGATGGTATCATGGTTTCATTAGACAGTACAGTATTTCAAATAAGACACATGGGGCATTGCTGATCTGACAGGAATGGAATAAAACCATACTCCAGGTATGTAACATTGTAATGACTCACGTTCTGTAGTTTCTGTTTCTTAGCAGGTTTAGAATTCAAGGCTTCATCGTCTTCAGACTCAGAGATTATGCTGTATGTATTAATCCATCATTAATAGGGGTAAATTAAAATTAATTAACACAACTTGGGAATGCCTTTTGGATGTTGATGACAGCAGTGAGATGACACGGTTGGTCAGGTCTTGTGCCTGAAGCTAGGGTGCCACTTACTGCCCCCACCCCCGATGACTTCTACTTCACCGAACACCCCCTTAGAACATGTAACTGCCCCCATTGGGAATCACTGCCCTACGTGTTTTCTCTGGAAAAAGCCTAATGGTCTATGAGAATGAGTGCAAAGGCATATCTATGTCTGTTCTTACAACTCTGGCCAATTTTGCATTTGCTTTCTAATGATTTGTGATTAACTGTCATTGTTTGAATTTGTTTTCTGGCTCAGTCTCAGATCTGCAGGCTGCTGGAATGGGACCTATATTTTGGCAACCGAATTACCTGGCTGCTTTAAACTGAGGTGAAAGATAGCCATCACAAACATAGCAAACGACTGAACTGGTCTCACCAGTACCCTTCGGTCTTTGTCTTTCTATCCTTGGATTTGACCACCCTTCTCTGACTGTGTATTGCTGTATATTTGTGGAGGATGAAATACTCTAGTATTCTTGAATGCTATTTCCATTTATAAATGTATATGCAAAGTCAAAGTAACCTTTGGTTGCATAACAGCTTCTAATTAATTTATGAGCATAACAGTCTTGACACAACCTGTTGTACAAGGGCCATTCAAAACTGCAATGTTCTTTAGTGAAGTAGTATATTCATTATCTCAGCGACTTTTGGTTTTGTTCCAAGTTTATTATTTTCAGTTATTTCTAACTGCATTGAGTTAAAACATCCTTTTCATTGCTACACAACATACTTAAACAATTTTTAACTATGGGATTTGTCTGTGCATCATGCAGGAGTCTTTTTGTGCACATATAGTTCATTGTTCCTGGCATTTGCATCACAGTATTTCCATTCACCTGCCATGATATTGCCTGTTTAAAGGAACATGTCCACCTGTTCAATATCTGAATGAGATGATCTTTAGCACCTTTAAACAGAGTGAATTACAGGTAAACTCAGCTGTTGCTTTTCACTTCAGCATGCTGTCCTATGTATTCTCATTACACACAGTGGAGACAGTGAGACCCAATGTAATGGTTACAGGAAGATGCTTCAAGAAACCAGTGTCATTGCCAAGAAACCAGTGCTTTTAATTCTGAAGAAGAAAAAAAACAAGATCCCATTCTCAACTTTTACTGTCTTCAGAAATACATTAATGCACAGTATACATAAACTCAACTTATAGACATGTTGAAACTTTGAACTCCTGTTATAGATTGAATATTCCCTTTACTGTACCATTGTTACAAAGCATTTCAATAAGGGGTGCGACACTGGCCAGCGGTGGGATGCTGAACAGCAGTCCAACCTCCATGAACTACGGCACCTGAGTTCTATTTAATACTCTCTAACTGAGGGTGCTTCTTTGATCATACCTGGAGTATCACAACATCTGGGTATCATGGTCTCTTCTGGCTTCCAAGTTGACACCCTTTTTTAGGCATGTCATTTACACAGACCACTACAGTAGTATATCCTGAGGTTCCACAAGCATAAACAGCATATTTGATCACAATTAGTGACTCACTTTTAGATTGTGTAGCCACACTCCCCCTCCCCCCACCGGGCTCATATACAACCTTGTCTCACCAGCTGGCTCTGCTAACAGCCACGTAACTCAGCAGTGAGATGGCCAATTTTCAGAAAAAATATACGTCAAGGGTTGGTATGATTTGGGGTTCAACCAAAAAGGAATGTTGTGATGTTCCGATTAAAGAAACTTTGATTTGAGTGGATGCTGTGTAAATGCTGCCCATACACAATTATCAGTCGACAAGAAATAACATCATACACCGCGTAAAATGATAAAGAAAGCATATTTACAGATTTTAGTATTATTGAACAATTAGTAGGAAAGGGAAAGGTAAAAAATAAAAGGACCCATTACAGTTAACACAGCACAACTGTGCAGATAAAGGAGGAGTTCATCCTCGAGTTGTCTTTTACTGATGCACTGGACCCACAGTTTGTGTGAAAGCACACACCACGTTCCAAACTTTGCTCGAAACCACATCTCGAACAAAGGGGCTCTCTCTCAGGAGTAGTGGCTCCTCCTCCTTCGAGTCATTCGCCTGCACAAAGCACTTGATGCAACGGAGATGCTCCTTCCTGCGGCATCCACAGGCACCTTCGTCCTGTCTTTTCCACAGTTCCTGCCAAAAAGACCCTGAACCAGACTGCAGTCCATCACAAATCTCTCTCCCCCCGCTCTCTCTAGATCTTTCTCCCGATCCCACCATACTGATTGGCTGACACAGCATTCCTAAGTTGAACAGAAGGGCTTCTTATCTCTAGGCGAAAACAAAATGTTCCACCAGCAGTTCACACTGCTCTTGCAGAAAATGCTAATATGAAATATCTGCAGCACAGCAGTAGAAATCTTAACCAGCTCTTTACACTCTCCCTTGACCAGGTCTTTACACTCTCCCTTGACAAGGTCTTCACACTCTCCCTTAACCGGCTCTTTACACTCTCCCTTGACCAGGTCTTTACACTATCCCTTAACCCGCTCTTTACACTCTCCCTTGACCAGGTCTTTACACTCTCCCTTAACCCACTCTTTACACTCTCCCTTAACCCGCTCTTTACACTCTCCCTTAACCCGCTCTTTACACTCTCCCTTGACCAGGTCTTTACACGCTCCCTTAACCCGCTATTTACACTCTCCCTTGTCCAGGTCTTTACACTCTCCCTTAACCCGCTCTTTACACTCTCCCTTAACCCGCTCTTTACACTCTCCCTAAACCCGCTCTTTACACTCTCCCTAAACCCGCTCTTTACACTCTCCCCTGACCAGGTCTTTACACGCTCCCTTAACCCGCTCTTTACACTCTCCCTTTACCCGCTCTTTACACTCTCCCTTGACCTGCTCTTTACACTCTCCCTTGACCAGGTCTTTACACTCTCCCTTAACCCACTCTTTACACTCTCCCTTGACCAGGTCTTTACACACTCCCTTAACCTGCTCTTTACACTCTCCCTTAACCAGGTCTTTACACTCTCCCTTAACCAGGTCTTTACACTCTCCCTTGACCAGGTCTTTACACTCTCCCTTTACCCGCTCTTTACACTCTCCCTTGACCAGGTCTTTACACTCTCCCTTAACCCACTCTTTACACTCTCTCTTAACCCACTCTTTACACTCACCCTTGACCAGGTCTTTACACTCTCCCTTAACCCGCTCTTTAGACTCTCTCTTAACCCGCTCTTTACACTCTCCCTTGACCAGGTCTTTACACTCTCCCTTAACCCACTCTTTACACTCTCCCTTGACCAGGTCTTTACACTCTCCCTTTACCCGCTCTTTACACTCTCCCTTAACCCGCTCTTTACACTCTCTCTTAACCCACTCTTTACACTCTCCCTTAACCAGGTCTTTAAACTCTCCCTTGACCCGCTCTTTACACTCTCCCTTAACCCGCTCTTTACACTCTCCCTTGACCAGGTCTTTACACTCTCCCTTAACCCACTCTTTACACTCTCTCTTAACCCACTCTTTACACTCACCCTTGACCAGGTCTTTACACTCTCCCTTAACCCGCTCTTTAGACTCTCTCTTAACCCGCTCTTTACACTCTCCCTTGACCAGGTCTTTACACTCTCCCTTAACCCACTCTTTACACTCTCCCTTGACCAGGTCTTTACACTCTCCCTTTACCCGCTCTTTACACTCTCCCTTAACCCGCTCTTTACACTCTCTCTTAACCCACTCTTTACACTCTCCCTTAACCAGGTCTTTAAACTCTCCCTTGACCCGCTCTTTACACTCTCCCTTAACCCGCTCTTTACACTCTCACTTGACCAGGTCTTTACACTCTCCCTTAACCCGCTCTTTACACTCTCTCTTAACCCACTCTTTACACTCTCCCTTGACCAGGTCTTTACACTCTCCCTTAACCCACTCTTTACACTCTCTCTTGACCAGGTCTTTACACTCTCCCTTGACCAGGTCTTTACACTCTCCCTTAACCCGCTCTTTACACTCTCCCTTGACCAGGTCTTTACACTCTCCCTTAACCCACTCTTTACACTCTCCATTGACCAGGTCTTTACACTCTCCCTTAACCCACTCTTTACACTCTCCATTGACCAGGTCTTTACACTCTCCCTTAACCCGCTCTTTACAGTCTCCCTTGACCAGGACTTTACACTCTCCCTTAACCCGCTCTTTACACTCTCCCTGAACCCGCTCTTTACTCTCTCCCTTAACCCGCTCTTTACACTCTCCCTTGACCAGGTCTTTACACTCTCCCTTTACCCGCTCTTTACACTCTCCCTTGACCAGGTCTTTACACTCTCCCTTAACCCGCTCTTTATACTCTCTCTTAACCCACTCTTTACACTCTCCCTTAACCCGCTCTTTACACTCTCTCTTAACCCGCTCTTTACACTCTCCCTTGACCAGATCTTTACACTCTCCCTTAACCCGCTCTTTACACTCTCCCTAAACCCGCTCTTTACACTCTCCCTTAACCCGCTCTTTACACTCTCCCCTGACCAGGTCTTTACACGCTCCCTTAACCCGCTCTTTACACTCTCCCTTTACCCGCTCTTTACACTCTCCCTTGACCTGCTCTTTACACTCTCCCTTGACCAGGTCTTTACACTCTCCCTTAACCCACTCTTTACACTCTCCCTTGACCAGGTCTTTACACACTCCCTTAACCTGCTCTTTACACTCTCCCTTAACCAGGTCTTTACACTCTCCCTTAACCAGGTCTTTACACTCTCCCTTGACCAGGTCTTTACACTCTCCCTTTACCCGCTCTTTACACTCTCCCTTGACCAGGTCTTTACACTCTCCCTTAACCAGATCTTTACACTCTCTCTTAACCCACTCTTTACACTCACCCTTGACCAGGTCTTTACACTCTCCCTTAACCCGCTCTTTAGACTCTCTCTTAACCCGCTCTTTACACTCTCCCTTGACCAGGTCTTTACACTCTCCCTTAACCCACTCTTTACACTCTCCCTTGACCAGGTCTTTACACTCTCCCTTTACCCGCTCTTTACACTCTCCCTTAACCCGCTCTTTACACTCTCACTTAACCCACTCTTTACACTCTCCCTTGACCAGGTCTTTACACTCTCCCTTAACCCACTCTTTACACTCTCTCTTGACCAGGTCTTTACACTCTCCCTTGACCAGGTCTTTACACTCTCCCTTAACCCGCTCTTTACACTCTCCCTTGACCAGGTCTTTACACTCTCCCTTAACCCACTCTTTACACTCTCCATTGACCAGGTCTTTACACTCTCCCTTAACCCACTCTTTACACTCTCCCTTGACCAGGTCTTTACACTCTCCCTTAACCCACTCTTTACACTCTCCCTTGACCAGGTCTTTACACTCTCCCTTAACCCACTCTTTACACTCTCCATTGACCAGGTCTTTACACTCTCCCTTAACCCGCTCTTTACAGTCTCCCTTGACCAGGACTTTACACTCTCCCTTAACCCGCTCTTTACACTCTCCCTGAACCCGCTCTTTACTCTCTCCCTTAACCCGCTCTTTACACTCTCCCTTGACCAGGTCTTTACACTCTCCCTTTACCCGCTCTTTACACTCTCCCTTGACCAGGTCTTTACACTCTCCCTTAACCCGCTCTTTATACTGTCTCTTAACCCACTCTTTACACTCTCCCTTAACCCGCTCTTTACACTCTCTCTTAACCCGCTCTTTACACTCTCCCTTGACCAGATCTTTACACTCTCCCTTAACCCGCTCTTTACACTCTCCCTAAACCCGCTCTTTACACTCTCCCTTAACCCGCTCTTTACACTCTCCCCTGACCAGGTCTTTACACGCTCCCTTAACCCGCTCTTTACACTCTCCCTTTACCCGCTCTTTACACTCTCCCTTGACCTGCTCTTTACACTCTCCCTTGACCAGGTCTTTACACTCTCCCTTAACCCACTCTTTACACTCTCCCTTGACCAGGTCTTTACACACTCCCTTAACCTGCTCTTTACACTCTCCCTTAACCAGGTCTTTACACTCTCCCTTAACCAGGTCTTTACACTCTCCCTTGACCAGGTCTTTACACTCTCCCTTTACCCGCTCTTTACACTCTCCCTTGACCAGGTCTTTACACTCTCCCTTAACCCACTCTTTACACTCTCTCTTAACCCACTCTTTACACTCACCCTTGACCAGGTCTTTACACTCTCCCTTAACCCGCTCTTTAGACTCTCTCTTAACCCGCTCTTTACACTCTCCCTTGACCAGGTCTTTACACTCTCCCTTAACCCACTCTTTACACTCTCCCTTGACCAGGTCTTTACACTCTCCCTTTACCCGCTCTTTACACTCGCCCTTAACCCGCTCTTTACACTCTCTCTTAACCCACTCTTTACACTCTCCCTTAACCAGGTCTTTAAACTCTCCCTTGACCCGCTCTTTACACTCTCCCTTAACCCGCTCTTTACACTCTCACTTGACCAGGTCTTTACACTCTCCCTTAACCCGCTCTTTACACTCTCTCTTAACCCACTCTTTACACTCTCCCTTGACCAGGTCTTTACACTCTCCCTTAACCCACTCTTTACACTCTCTCTTGACCAGGTCTTTACACTCTCCCTTGACCAGGTCTTTACACTCTCCCTTAACCCGCTCTTTACACTCTCCCTTGACCTGGTCTTTACACTCTCCCTTAACCCACTCTTTACACTCTCCATTGACCAGGTCTTTACACTCTCCCTTAACCCACTCTTTACACTCTCCCTTGACCAGGTCTTTACACTCTCCCTTAACCCAATCTTTACACTCTCCCTTGACCAGGTCTTTACACTCTCCCTTAACCCACTCTTTACACTCTCCATTGACCAGGTCTTTACACTCTCCCTTAACCCGCTCTTTACAGTCTCCCTTGACCAGGACTTTACACTCTCCCTTAACCCGCTCTTTACACTCTCCCTGAACCCGCTCTTTACTCTCTCCCTTAACCCGCTCTTTACACTCTCCCTTGACCAGGTCTTTACACTCTCCCTTTACCCGCTCTTTACACTCTCCCTTGACCAGGTCTTTACACTCTCCCTTAACCCGCTCTTTATACTCTCTCTTAACCCACTCTTTACACTCTCCCTTAACCCGCTCTTTACACTCTCTCTTAACCCGCACTTTACACTCTCCCTTGACCAGATCTTTACACTCTCCCTTAACCCGCTCTTTACACTCTCCCTTAACCCACTCTTTACACTCTCC
Source organism: Hemitrygon akajei (assembly GCF_048418815.1). NCBI lineage: Eukaryota > Metazoa > Chordata > Chondrichthyes > Myliobatiformes > Dasyatidae > Hemitrygon > Hemitrygon akajei. The sequence goes on from NC_133136.1 coordinate 56,801,263, forward strand.
ATTGACCAGGTCTTTACACTCTCCCTTAACCCGCTCTTTACAGTCTCCCTTGACCAGGACTTTACACTCTCCCTTAACCCGCTCTTTACACTCTCCCTTGACCAGGTCTTTACACTCTCCCTTTACCCGCTCTTTACACTCTCCCTTGACCAGGTCTTTACACTCTCCCTTAACCCGCTCTTTATACTCTCTCTTAACCCACTCTTTACACTCTCCCTTAACCCGCTCTTTACACTCTCTCTTAACCCGCTCTTTACACTCTCCCTTGACCAGATCTTTACACTCTCCCTTAACCCGCTCTTTACACTCTCTCTTAACCCACTCTTTACACTCTCCCTTGACCAGGTCTTTACACTCTCCCTTGACCCGCTCTTTACACTCTCCCTTAACCCGCTCTTTACACTCTCCCTTGACCAGGTCTTTACACTCTCCCTTAACCCGCTCTTTACACTCTCCCTTAACCCACTCTTTACAATCTCCCTTGACCAGGTCTTTACACTCTCCCTTAACCCACTCTTTACACTCTCCCTTGACCAGGTCTTTACACTCTCCCTTAACCCGCTCTTTACACTCTCCCTTGACCAGGTCTTTACACTCTCCCTTGACCAGATCTTTACACTCTCCCTTAACCCGCTCTTTACACTCTCCCTTGACCATGTCTTTACACTCTCCCTTGACCAGATCTTTACACTCTCCCTTGACCAGATCTTTACACTCTCCCTTTACCCGCTCTTTACACTCTCCCTTAACCCACTCTTTACACTCTCCCTTGACCAGGTCTTTACACTCTCCTTAACCTGCTCTTTACACTCTCCCTTAACCAGGTCTTTACACTCTCCCTTGACCAGGTCTTTACACTCTCCCTTAACCCGCTCTTTACACTCTCCCTGAACCCGCTCTTTACTCTCTCCCTTAACCCGCTCTTTACACTCTCCCTTGACCAGGTCTTTACACTCTCCCTTTACCCGCTCTTTACACTCTCCCTTGACCAGGTCTTTACACTCTCCCTTAACCCGCTCTTTATACTCTCTCTTAACCCACTCTTTACACTCTCCCTTGACCAGGTCTTTACACTCTCCCTTAACCCGCTCTTTACACTCTCTCTTAACCCGCTCTTTACACTCTCCCTTGACCAGATCTTTACACTCTCCCTTAACCCGCTCTTTACACTCTCTCTTAACCCACTCTTTACACTCTCCCTTGACCAGGTCTTTACACTCTCCCTTGAACCGCTCTTTACACTCTCCCTTAACCCGCTCTTTACACTCTCCCTTGACCAGGTCTTTACACTCTCCCTTAACCCGCTCTTTACACTCTCCCTTAACCCACTCTTTACAATCTCCCTTGACCAGGTCTTTACACTCTCCCTTAACCCACTCTTTACACTCTCCCTTGACCAGGTCTTTACACTCTCCCTTAACCCGCTCTTTACACTCTCCCTTGACCAGGTCTTTACACTCTCCCTTGACCAGATCTTTACACTCTCCCTTAACCCGCTCTTTACACTCTCCCTTGACCATGTCTTTACACTCTCCCTTGACCAGATCTTTACACTCTCCCTTGACCAGATCTTTACACTCTCCCTTTACCCGCTCTTTACACTCTCCCTTAACCCACTCTTTACACTCTCCCTTGACCAGGTCTTTACACTCTCCCTTAACCCACTCTTTACACTCTCCCTTGACCAGGTCTTTACACTCTCCCTTAACCCGCTCTTTACACTCTCCCTTGACCAGGTCTTTACACTCTCCCTTGACCAGATCTTTACACTCTCCCTTAACCCGCTCTTTACACTCTCCCTTGACCAGGTCTTTACACTCTCCCTTGACCAGATCTTTACACTCTCCCTTGACCAGATCTTTACACTCTCCCTTAACCCACTCTTTACACTCTCCATTGACCAGTTCTTTACACTCTCCCTTAACCCACTCTTTACACTCTCCCTTGACCAGGTCTTTACACTCTCCCTTAACCCACTCTTTACACTCTCCCTTGACCAGGTCTTTACACTCTCCCTTAACCCACTCTTTACACTCTCCATTGACCAGGTCTTTACACTCTCCCTTAACCCGCTCTTTACAGTCTCCCTTGACCAGGACTTTACACTCTCCCTTAACCCGCTCTTTACACTCTCCCTGAACCCGCTCTTTACTCTCTCCCTTAACCCGCTCTTTACACTCTCCCTTGACCAGGTCTTTACACTCTCCCTTTACCCGCTCTTTACACTCTCCCTTGACCAGGTCTTTACACTCTCCCTTAACCCGCTCTTTATACTCTCTCTTAACCCACTCTTTACACTCTCCCTTAACCCGCTCTTTACACTCTCTCTTAACCCGCTCTTTACACTCTCCCTTGACCAGATCTTTACACTCTCCCTTAACCCGCTCTTTACACTCTCCCTTAACCCACTCTTTACACTCTCCATTGACCAGGTATTTACACTCTCCCTTAACCCGCTCTTTACAGTCTCCCTTGACCAGGACTTTACACTCTCCCTTAACCCGCTCTTTACACTCTCCCTGAACCCGCTCTTTACTCTCTCCCTTAACCCGCTCTTTACACTCTCCCTTGACCAGGTCTTTACACTCTCCCTTTACCCGCTCTTTACACTCTCCCTTGACCAGGTCTTTACACTCTCCCTTAACCCGCTCTTTATACTCTCTCTTAACCCACTCTTTACACTCTCCCTTAACCCGCTCTTTACACTCTCCCTTGACCAGGTCTTTACACTCTCCCTTTACCCGCTCTTTACACTCTCCCTTGACCAGGTCTTTACACTCTCCCTTAACCCGCTCTTTATACTCTCTCTTAACCCACTCTTTACACTCTCCCTTAACCCGCTCTTTACACTCTCTCTTAACCCGCTCTTTACACTCTCCCTTGACCAGATCTTTACACTCTCCCTTAACCCGCTCTTTACACTCTCTCTTAACCCACTCTTTACACTCTCCCTTGACCAGGTCTTTACACTCTCCCTTGACCCGCTCTTTACACTCTCCCTTAACCCGCTCTTTACACTCTCCCTTGACCAGGTCTTTACACTCTCCCTTAACCCGCTCTTTACACTCTCCCTTAACCCACTCTTTACAATCTCCCTTGACCAGGTCTTTACACTCTCCCTTAACCCACTCTTTACACTCTCCCTTGACCAGGTCTTTACACTCTCCCTTAACCCGCTCTTTACACTCTCCCTTGACCAGGTCTTTACACTCTCCCTTGACCAGATCTTTACACTCTCCCTTAACCCGCTCTTTACACTCTCCCTTGACCATGTCTTTACACTCTCCCTTGACCAGATCTTTACACTCTCCCTTGACCAGATCTTTACACTCTCCCTTTACCCGCTCTTTACACTCTCCCTTAACCCACTCTTTACACTCTCCCTTGACCAGGTCTTTACACTCTCCCTTAACCTGCTCTTTACACTCTCCCTTAACCAGGTCTTTACACTCTCCCTTGACCAGGTCTTTACACTCTCCCTTAACCCGCTCTTTACACTCTCCCTGAACCCGCTCTTTACTCTCTCCCTTAACCCGCTCTTTACACTCTCCCTTGACCAGGTCTTTACACTCTCCCTTTACCCGCTCTTTACACTCTCCCTTGACCAGGTCTTTACACTCTCCCTTAACCCGCTCTTTATACTCTCTCTTAACCCACTCTTTACACTCTCCCTTGACCAGGTCTTTACACTCTCCCTTAACCCGCTCTTTACACTCTCTCTTAACCCGCTCTTTACACTCTCCCTTGACCAGATCTTTACACTCTCCCTTAACCCGCTCTTTACACTCTCTCTTAACCCACTCTTTACACTCTCCCTTGACCAGGTCTTTACACTCTCCCTTGAACCGCTCTTTACACTCTCCCTTAACCCGCTCTTTACACTCTCCCTTGACCAGGTCTTTACACTCTCCCTTAACCCGCTCTTTACACTCTCCCTTAACCCACTCTTTACAATCTCCCTTGACCAGGTCTTTACACTCTCCCTTAACCCACTCTTTACACTCTCCCTTGACCAGGTCTTTACACTCTCCCTTAACCCGCTCTTTACACTCTCCCTTGACCAGGTCTTTACACTCTCCCTTGACCAGATCTTTACACTCTCCCTTAACCCGCTCTTTACACTCTCCCTTGACCATGTCTTTACACTCTCCCTTGACCAGATCTTTACACTCTCCCTTGACCAGATCTTTACACTCTCCCTTTACCCGCTCTTTACACTCTCCCTTAACCCACTCTTTACACTCTCCCTTGACCAGGTCTTTACACTCTCCCTTAACCCACTCTTTACACTCTCCCTTGACCAGGTCTTTACACTCTCCCTTAACCCGCTCTTTACACTCTCCCTTGACCAGGTCTTTACACTCTCCCTTGACCAGATCTTTACACTCTCCCTTAACCCGCTCTTTACACTCTCCCTTGACCAGGTCTTTACACTCTCCCTTGACCAGATCTTTACACTCTCCCTTGACCAGATCTTTACACTCTCCCTTAACCCACTCTTTACACTCTCCATTGACCAGTTCTTTACACTCTCCCTTAACCCACTCTTTACACTCTCCCTTGACCAGGTCTTTACACTCTCCCTTAACCCACTCTTTACACTCTCCCTTGACCAGGTCTTTACACTCTCCCTTAACCCACTCTTTACACTCTCCATTGACCAGGTCTTTACACTCTCCCTTAACCCGCTCTTTACAGTCTCCCTTGACCAGGACTTTACACTCTCCCTTAACCCGCTCTTTACACTCTCCCTGAACCCGCTCTTTACTCTCTCCCTTAACCCGCTCTTTACACTCTCCCTTGACCAGGTCTTTACACTCTCCCTTTACCCGCTCTTTACACTCTCCCTTGACCAGGTCTTTACACTCTCCCTTAACCCGCTCTTTATACTCTCTCTTAACCCACTCTTTACACTCTCCCTTAACCCGCTCTTTACACTCTCTCTTAACCCGCTCTTTACACTCTCCCTTGACCAGATCTTTACACTCTCCCTTAACCCGCTCTTTACACTCTCTCTTAACCCACTCTTTACACTCTCCCTTGACCAGGTCTTTACACTCTCCCTTGACCCGCTCTTTACACTCTCCCTTAACCCGCTCTTTACACTCTCCCTTGACCAGGTCTTTACACTCTCCCTTAACCCGCTCTTTACACTCTCCCTTAACCCACTCTTTACAATCTCCCTTGACCAGGTCTTTACACTCTCCCTTAACCCACTCTTTACACTCTCCCTTGACCAGGTCTTTACACTCTCCCTTAACCCGCTCTTTACACTCTCCCTTGACCAGGTCTTTACACTCTCCCTTGACCAGATCTTTACACTCTCCCTTAACCCGCTCTTTACACTCTCCCTTGACCATGTCTTTACACTCTCCCTTGACCAGATCTTTACACTCTCCCTTGACCAGATCTTTACACTCTCCCTTTACCCGCTCTTTACACTCTCCCTTAACCCACTCTTTACACTCTCCCTTGACCAGGTCTTTACACTCTCCCTTAACCTGCTCTTTACACTCTCCCTTAACCAGGTCTTTACACTCTCCCTTGACCAGGTCTTTACACTCTCCCTTAACCCGCTCTTTACACTCTCCCTGAACCCGCTCTTTACTCTCTCCCTTAACCCGCTCTTTACACTCTCCCTTGACCAGGTCTTTACACTCTCCCTTTACCCGCTCTTTACACTCTCCCTTGACCAGGTCTTTACACTCTCCCTTAACCCGCTCTTTATACTCTCTCTTAACCCACTCTTTACACTCTCCCTTGACCAGGTCTTTACACTCTCCCTTAACCCGCTCTTTACACTCTCTCTTAACCCGCTCTTTACACTCTCCCTTGACCAGATCTTTACACTCTCCCTTAACCCGCTCTTTACACTCTCTCTTAACCCACTCTTTACACTCTCCCTTGACCAGGTCTTTACACTCTCCCTTGAACCGCTCTTTACACTCTCCCTTAACCCGCTCTTTACACTCTCCCTTGACCAGGTCTTTACACTCTCCCTTAACCCGCTCTTTACACTCTCCCTTAACCCACTCTTTACAATCTCCCTTGACCAGGTCTTTACACTCTCCCTTAACCCACTCTTTACACTCTCCCTTGACCAGGTCTTTACACTCTCCCTTAACCCGCTCTTTACACTCTCCCTTGACCAGGTCTTTACACTCTCCCTTGACCAGATCTTTACACTCTCCCTTAACCCGCTCTTTACACTCTCCCTTGACCATGTCTTTACACTCTCCCTTGACCAGATCTTTACACTCTCCCTTGACCAGATCTTTACACTCTCCCTTTACCCGCTCTTTACACTCTCCCTTAACCCACTCTTTACACTCTCCCTTGACCAGGTCTTTACACTCTCCCTTAACCCACTCTTTACACTCTCCCTTGACCAGGTCTTTACACTCTCCCTTAACCCGCTCTTTACACTCTCCCTTGACCAGGTCTTTACACTCTCCCTTGACCAGATCTTTACACTCTCCCTTAACCCGCTCTTTACACTCTCCCTTGACCAGGTCTTTACACTCTCCCTTGACCAGATCTTTACACTCTCCCTTGACCAGATCTTTACACTCTCCCTTAACCCACTCTTTACACTCTCCATTGACCAGTTCTTTACACTCTCCCTTAACCCACTCTTTACACTCTCCCTTGACCAGGTCTTTACACTCTCCCTTAACCCACTCTTTACACTCTCCCTTGACCAGGTCTTTACACTCTCCCTTAACCCACTCTTTACACTCTCCATTGACCAGGTCTTTACACTCTCCCTTAACCCGCTCTTTACAGTCTCCCTTGACCAGGACTTTACACTCTCCCTTAACCCGCTCTTTACACTCTCCCTGAACCCGCTCTTTACTCTCTCCCTTAACCCGCTCTTTACACTCTCCCTTGACCAGGTCTTTACACTCTCCCTTTACCCGCTCTTTACACTCTCCCTTGACCAGGTCTTTACACTCTCCCTTAACCCGCTCTTTATACTCTCTCTTAACCCACTCTTTACACTCTCCCTTAACCCGCTCTTTACACTCTCTCTTAACCCGCTCTTTACACTCTCCCTTGACCAGATCTTTACACTCTCCCTTAACCCGCTCTTTACACTCTCCCTTAACCCACTCTTTACACTCTCCATTGACCAGGTATTTACACTCTCCCTTAACCCGCTCTTTACAGTCTCCCTTGACCAGGACTTTACACTCTCCCTTAACCCGCTCTTTACACTCTCCCTGAACCCGCTCTTTACTCTCTCCCTTAACCCGCTCTTTACACTCTCCCTTGACCAGGTCTTTACACTCTCCCTTTACCCGCTCTTTACACTCTCCCTTGACCAGGTCTTTACACTCTCCCTTAACCCGCTCTTTATACTCTCTCTTAACCCACTCTTTACACTCTCCCTTAACCCGCTCTTTACACTCTCTCTTAACCCGCTCTTTACACTCTCCCTTGACCAGATCTTTACACTCTCCCTTAACCCGCTCTTTACACTCTCTCTTAACCCACTCTTTACACTCTCCCTTGACCAGGTCTTTACACTCTCCCTTGACCCGCTCTTTACACTCTCCCTTAACCCGCTCTTTACACTCTCCCTTGACCAGGTCTTTACACTCTCCCTTAACCCGCTCTTTACACTCTCCCTTAACCCACTCTTTACAATCTCCCTTGACCAGGTCTTTACACTCTCCCTTAACCCACTCTTTACACTCTCCCTTGACCAGGTCTTTACACTCTCCCTTAACCCGCTCTTTACACTCTCCCTTGACCAGGTCTTTACACTCTCCCTTGACCAGATCTTTACACTCTCCCTTAACCCGCTCTTTACACTCTCCCTTGACCATGTCTTTACACTCTCCCTTGACCAGATCTTTACACTCTCCCTTGACCAGATCTTTACAATCTCCCTTTACCCGCTCTTTACACTCTCCCTTAACCCACTCTTTACACTCTCCCTTGACCAGGTCTTTACACTCTCCCTTAACCTGCTCTTTACACTCTCCCTTAACCAGGTCTTTACACTCTCCCTTGACCAGGTCTTTACACTCTCCCTTAACCCGCTCTTTACACTCTCCCTGAACCCGCTCTTTACTCTCTCCCTTAACCCGCTCTTTACACTCTCCCTTGACCAGGTCTTTACACTCTCCCTTTACCCGCTCTTTACACTCTCACTTGACCAGGTCTTTACACTCTCCCTTAACCCGCTCTTTATACTCTCTCTTAACCCACTCTTTACACTCTCCCTTGACCAGGTCTTTACACTCTCCCTTAACCCGCTCTTTACACTCTCTCTTAACCCGCTCTTTACACTCTCCCTTGACCAGATCTTTACACTCTCCCTTAACCCGCTCTTTACACTCTCTCTTAACCCACTCTTTACACTCTCCCTTGACCAGGTCTTTACACTCTCCCTTGAACCGCTCTTTACACTCTCCCTTAACCCGCTCTTTACACTCTCCCTTTACCAGGTCTTTACACTCTCCCTTAACCCGCTCTTTACACTCTCCCTTAACCCACTCTTTACAATCTCCCTTGACCAGGTCTTTACACTCTCCCTTAACCCACTCTTTACACTCTCCCTTGACCAGGTCTTTACACTCTCCCTTAACCCGCTCTTTACACTCTCCCTTGACCATGTCTTTACACTCTCCCTTGACCAGATCTTTACACTCTCCCTTGACCAGATCTTTACACTCTCCCTTTACCCGCTCTTTACACTCTCCCTTAACCCACTCTTTACACTCTCCCTTGACCAGGTCTTTACACTCTCCCTTAACCCACTCTTTACACTCTCCCTTGACCAGGTCTTTACACTCTCCCTTAACCCGCTCTTTACACTCTCCCTTGACCAGGTCTTTACACTCTCCCTTGACCAGGTCTTTACACTCTCCCTTAACCCGCTCTTTATACTCTCTCTTAACACACTCTTTACACTCTCCCTTAACCCGCTCTTTACACTCTCTCTTAACCCGCTCTTTACACTCTCCCTTGACCAGATCTTTACACTCTCCCTTAACCCGCTCTTTACACTCTCCCTTAACCCACTCTTTACACTCTCCATTGACCAGGTCTTTACACTCTCCCTTAACCCGCTCTTTACAGTCTCCCTTGACCAGGACTTTACACTCTCCCTTAACCCGCTCTTTACACTCTCCCTGAACCCGCTCTTTACTCTCTCCCTTAACCCGCTCTTTACACTCTCCCTTGACCAGGTCTTTACACTCTCCCTTTACCCGCTCTTTACACTCTCCCTTGACCAGGTCTTTACACTCTCCCTTAACCCGCTCTTTATACTCTCTCTTAACCCACTCTTTACACTCTCCCTTAACCCGCTCTTTACACTCTCTCTTAACCCGCTCTTTACACTCTCCCTTGACCAGATCTTTACACTCTCCCTTAACCCGCTCTTTACACTCTCTCTTAACCCACTCTTTACACTCTCCCTTGACCAGGTCTTTACACTCTCCCTTGACCCGCTCTTTACACTCTCCCTTAACCCGCTCTTTACACTCTCCCTTGACCAGGTCTTTACACTCTCCCTTAACCCGCTCTTTACACTCTCCCTTAACCCACTCTTTACAATCTCCCTTGACCAGGTCTTTACACTCTCCCTTAACCCACTCTTTACACTCTCCCTTGACCAGGTCTTTACACTCTCCCTTAACCCGCTCTTTACACTCTCCCTTGACCAGGTCTTTACACTCTCCCTTGACCAGATCTTTACACTCTCCCTTAACCCGCTCTTTACACTCTCCCTTGACCATGTCTTTACACTCTCCCTTGACCAGATCTTTACACTCTCCCTTGACCAGATCTTTACACTCTCCCTTTACCCGCTCTTTACACTCTCCCTTAACCCACTCTTTACACTCTCCCTTGACCAGGTCTTTACACTCTCCCTTAACCTGCTCTTTACACTCTCCCTTAACCAGGTCTTTACACTCTCCCTTGACCAGGTCTTTACACTCTCCCTTAACCCGCTCTTTACACTCTCCCTGAACCCGCTCTTTACTCTCTCCCTTAACCCGCTCTTTACACTCTCCCTTGACCAGGTCTTTACACTCTCCCTTTACCCGCTCTTTACACTCTCACTTGACCAGGTCTTTACACTCTCCCTTAACCCGCTCTTTATACTCTCTCTTAACCCACTCTTTACACTCTCCCTTGACCAGGTCTTTACACTCTCCCTTAACCCGCTCTTTACACTCTCTCTTAACCCGCTCTTTACACTCTCCCTTGACCAGATCTTTACACTCTCCCTTAACCCGCTCTTTACACTCTCTCTTAACCCACTCTTTACACTCTCCCTTGACCAGGTCTTTACACTCTCCCTTGAACCGCTCTTTACACTCTCCCTTAACCCGCTCTTTACACTCTCCCTTGACCAGGTCTTTACACTCTCCCTTAACCCGCTCTTTACACTCTCCCTTAACCCACTCTTTACAATCTCCCTTGACCAGGTCTTTACACTCTCCCTTAACCCACTCTTTACACTCTCCCTTGACCAGGTCTTTACACTCTCCCTTAACCCGCTCTTTACACTCTCCCTTGACCATGTCTTTACACTCTCCCTTGACCAGATCTTTACACTCTCCCTTGACCAGATCTTTACACTCTCCCTTTACCCGCTCTTTACACTCTCCCTTAACCCACTCTTTACACTCTCCCTTGACCAGGTCTTTACACTCTCCCTTAACCCACTCTTTACACTCTCCCTTGACCAGGTCTTTACACTCTCCCTTAACCCGCTCTTTACACTCTCCCTTGACCAGGTCTTTACACTCTCCCTTGACCAGATCTTTACACTCTCCCTTAACCCGCTCTTTACACTCTCCCTTGACCAGGTCTTTACACTCTCCCTTGACCAGATCTTTACACTCTCCCTTGACCAGATCTTTACACTCTCCCTTTACCCGCTCTTTACACTCTCCCTTAACCCACTCTTTACACTCTCCCTTGACCAGGTCTTTACACACTCCCTTAACCTGCTCTTTACACTCTCCCTTAACCAGGTCTTTACACTCTCCCTTAACCAGGTCTTTACACTCTCCCTTGACCAGGTCTTTACACTCTCCCTTTACCCGCTCTTTACACTCTCCCTTGACCAGGTCTTTACACTCTCCCTTAACCCACTCTTTACAATCTCCCTTGACCAGGTCTTTACACTCTCCCTTAACCCACTCTTTACACTCTCCCTTGACCAGGTCTTTACACTCTCCCTTAACCCGCTCTTTACACTCTCCCTTGACTAGGTCTTTACACTCTCCCTTGACCAGATCTTTACACTCTCCCTTAACCCGCTCTTTACACTCTCCCTTGACCAGGTCTTTACACTCTCCCTTGACCAGATCTTTACACTCTCCCTTGACCAGATCTTTACACTCTCCATTTACCCGCTCTTTACAATCTCCCTTGACCAGGTCTTTACACTCTCCCTTAACCCACTCTTTACACTCTCCCTTGACCAGGTCTTTACACTCTCCCTTAACCTGCTCTTTACACTCTCCCTTAACCAGGTCTTTACACTCTCCCTTGACCAGGTCTTTACACTCTCCCTTAACCCGCTCTTTACACTCTCCCTGAACCCGCTCTTTACTCTCTCCCTTAACCCGCTCTTTACACTCTCCCTTGACCAGATCTTTACACTCTCCATTTACCCGCTCTTTACAATCTCCCTTGACCAGGTCTTTACACTCTCCCTTAACCCACTCTTTACACTCTCCCTTGACCACGTCTTTACACTCTCCCTTAACCTGCTCTTTACACTCTCCCTTAACCAGGTCTTTACACTCTCCCTTGACCAGGTCTTTACACTCTCCCTTAACCCGCTCTTTACACTCTCCCTGAACCCGCTCTTTACTCTCTCCCTTAACCCGCTCTTTACACTCTCCCTTGACCAGGTCTTTACACTCTCCCTTTACCCGCTCTTTACACTCTCCCTTGACCAGGTCTTTACACTCTCCCTTAACCCGCTCTTTATACTCTCTCTTAACCCACTCTTTACACTCTCCCTTGACCAGGTCTTTACACTCTCCCTTAACCCGCTCTTTACACTCTCTCTTAACCCGCTCTTTACACTCTCCCTTGACCAGGTCTTTACACTCTCCCTTAACCCGCTCTTTACACTCTCCCTTAACCCACTCTTTACACTCTCCCTTGACCAGGTCTTTACACTCTCCCTTAACCCGCTCTTTATACTCTCTCTTAACCCACTCTTTACACTCTCCCTTGACCAGGTCTTTACACTCTCCCTTAACCCGCTCTTTACACTCTCTCTTAACCCGCTCTTTACACTCTCCCTTGACCAGATCTTTACACTCTCCCTTAACCCGCTCTTTACACTCTCTCTTAACCCACTCTTTACACTCTCCCTTGACCAGGTCTTTACACTCTCCCTTGACCCGCTCTTTACACTCTCCCTTAACCCGCTCTTTACACTCTCCCTTGACCAGGTCTTTACACTCTCCCTTGACCAGGTCTTTACACTCTCCCTTAACCCGCTCTTTACACTCTCCCTTAACCCACTCTTTACAATCTCCCTTGACCAGGTCTTTACACTCTCCCTTAACCCACTCTTTACACTCTCCCTTGACCAGGTCTTTACACTCTCCCTTAACCCGCTCTTTACACTCTCCCTTGACCAGGTCTTTACACTCTCCCTTGACCAGATCTTTACACTCTCCCTTAACCCGCTCTTTACACTCTCCCTTGACCATGTCTTTACACTCTCCCTTGACCAGATCTTTACACTCTCCCTTGACCAGATCTTTACACTCTCCCTTTACCCGCTCTTTACACTCTCCCTTAACCCACTCTTTACACTCTCCCTTGACCAGGTCTTTACACTCTCCCTTAACCCACTCTTTACACTCTCCCTTGACCAGGTCTTTACACTCTCCCTTAACCCGCTCTTTACACTCTCCCTTGACCAGGTCTTTACACTCTCCCTTGACCAGATCTTTACACTCTCCATTAACCCGCTCTTTACACTCTCCCTTGACCAGGTCTTTACACTCTCCCTTGACCAGATCTTTACACTCTCCCTTTACCCGCTCTTTACACTCTCCCTTAACCCACTCTTTACACTCTCCCTTGACCAGGTCTTTACACACTCCCTTAACCTGCTCTTTACACTCTCCCTTAACCAGGTCTTTACACTCTCCCTTAACCAGGTCTTTACACTCTCCCTTGACCAGGTCTTTACACTCTCCCTTTACCCGCTCTTTACACTCTCCCTTGACCAGGTCTTTACACTCTCCCTTAACCCACTCTTTACACTCTCCCTTGACCAGGTCTTTACACTCTCCCTTAACCCGCTCTTTACACTCTCCCTTGACCAGGTCTTTACACTCTCCCTTGACCAGATCTTTACACTCTCCCTTAACCCGCTCTTTACACTCTCCCTTGACCATGTCTTTACACTCTCCCTTGACCAGATCTTTACACTCTCCCTTGACCATATCTTTACACTCTCCCTTTACCCTCTCTTTACACTCTCCCTTAACCCACTCTTTACACTCTCCCTTGACCAGGTCTTTACACTCTCCCTTAACCTGCTCTTTACACTCTCCCTTAACCAGGTCTTTACACTCTCCCTTGACCAGGTCTTTACACTCTCCCTTAACCTGCTCTTTACACTCTCCCTTGACCATGTCTTTACACTCTCCCTTAACCCACTCTTTACACTCTCCCTTGACCAGGTCTTTACACTCTCCCTTAACCCGCTCTTTACACTCTCCCTTGACCAGGTCTTTACACTCTCCCTTGACCAGATCTTTACACTCTCCCTTAACCCGCTCTTTACACTCTCCCTTGACCATGTCTTTACACTCTCCCTTGACCAGATCTTTACACTCTCCCTTGACCAGATCTTTACACTCTCCCTTTACCCGCTCTTTACACTCTCCCTTAACCCACTCTTTACACTCTCCCTTGACCAGGTCTTTACACTCTCCCTTAACCCACTCTTTACACTCTCCCTTGACCAGGTCTTTACACTCTCCCTTAACCCGCTCTTTACACTCTCCCTTGCCCAGGTCTTTACACTCTCCCTTGACCAGATCTTTACACTCTCCCTTAACCCGCTCTTTACACTCTCCCTTGACCAGGTCTTTACACTCTCCCTTGACCAGATCTTTACACTCTCCCTTTACCCGCTCTTTACACTCTCCCTTAACCCACTCTTTACACTCTCCCTTGACCAGGTCTTTACACACTCCCTTAACCTGCTCTTTACACTCTCCCTTAACCAGGTCTTTACACTCTCCCTTAACCAGGTCTTTACACTCTCCCTTGACCAGGTCTTTACACTCTCCCTTTACCCACTCTTTACACTCTCCCTTGACCAGGTCTTTACACTCTCCCTTAACCCACTCTTTACAATCTCCCTTGACCAGGTCTTTACACTCTCCCTTAACCCACTCTTTACACTCTCCCTTGACCAGGTCTTTACACTCTCCCTTAACCCGCTCTTTACACTCTCCCTTGACCAGGTCTTTACACACTCCCTTAACCTGCTCTTTACACTCTCCCTTAACCAGGTCTTTACACTCTCCCTTAACCAGGTCTTTACACTCTCCCTTGACCAGGTCTTTACACTCTCCCTTTACCCACTCTTTACACTCTCCCTTGACCAGGTCTTTACACTCTCCCTTAACCCACTCTTTACACTCTCCCTTGACCAGGTCTTTACACACTCCCTTAACCTGCTCTTTACACTCTCCCTTAACCAGGTCTTTACACTCTCCCTTAACCAGGTCTTTACACTCTCCCTTGACCAGGTCTTTACACTCTCCCTTTACCCACTCTTTACACTCTCCCTTGACCAAGTCTTTACACTCTCCCTTAACCCACTCTTTACAATCTCCCTTGACCAGGTCTTTACACTCTCCCTTAACCCACTCTTTACACTCTCCCTTGACCAGGTCTTTACACTCTCCCTTAACCCGCTCTTTACACTCTCCCTTAACCCACTCTTTACAATCTCCCTTGACCAGGTCTTTACACTCTCCCTTAACCCACTCTTTACACTCTCCCTTGACCAGGTCTTTACACTCTCCCTTAACCCGCTCTTTACACTCTCCCTTGACCAGGTCTTTACACTCTCCCTTGACCAGATCTTTACACTCTCCCTTAACCCGCTCTTTACACTCTCCCTTGACCATGTCTTTACACTCTCCCTTGACCAGATCTTTACACTCTCCCTTGACCAGATCTTTACACTCTCCCTTTACCCGCTCTTTACACTCTCCCTTAACCCACTCTTTACACTCTCCCTTGACCAGGTCTTTACACTCTCCCTTAACCCACTCTTTACACTCTCCCTTGACCAGGTCTTTACACTCTCCCTTAACCCGCTCTTTACACTCTCCCTTGACCATGTCTTTACACTCTCCCTTGACCAGATCTTTACACTCTCCCTTAACCCGTTCTTTACACTCTCCCTTGACCAGGTCTTTACACTCTCCCTTGACCAGGTCTTTACACTCTCCCTTAACCCGCTCTTTACACTCTCCCTTGACCAGGTCTTTACACTCTCCCTTAACCCACTCTTTACACTCTCCCTTAACCCACTCTTTACACTCTCCCTTCACCCGCTCTTTACACTCTCCCTTAACCCGCTCTTTACACTCTCCCTTAACCTGCTCTTTACACTCTCCCTTGACCCACTCTTTACACTCTCCCTTGACCAGTTCTTTACACTCTCCCTTAACCCGCTCTTTACACTCTCCCTTGACCAGGTCTTTACACTCTCACTTAACCAGGTCTTTACACTCTCCCTTGACCAGGTCTTTACACTCTCCCTTTACCCGCTCTTTACACTCTCCCTTGACCAGGTCTTTACACTCTCCCTTAACCCACTCTTTACAATCTCCCTTGACCAGGTCTTTACACTCTCCCTTAACCCACTCTTTACACTCTCCCTTGACCAGGTCTTTACACTCTCCCTTAACCCGCTCTTTACACTCTCCCTTGACCAGGTCTTTACACTCTCCCTTGACCAGATCTTTACACTCTCCCTTAACCTGCTCTTTACACTCTCCCTTGACCATGTCTTTACACTCTCCCTTGACCAGATCTTTACACTCTCCCTTGACCAGATCTTTACACTCTCCCTTTACCCGCTCTTTACACTCTCCCTTAACCCACTCTTTACACTCTCCCTTGACCAGGTCTTTACACTCTCCCTTAACCTGCTCTTTACACTCTCCCTTAACCAGGTCTTTACACTCTCCCTTGACCAGGTCTTTACTCTCTCCCTTAACCTGCTCTTTACACTCTCCCTTGACCATGTCTTTACACTCTCCCTTAACCCACTCTTTACACTCTCCCTTGACCAGGTCTTTACACTCTCCCTTAACCCGCTCTTTACACTCTCCCTTGACCAGGTCTTTACACTCTCCCTTGACCAGATCTTTACACTCTCCCTTAACCCGCTCTTTACACTCTCCCTTGACCATGTCTTTACACTCTCCCTTGACCAGATCTTTACACTCTCCCTTGACCAGATCTTTACACTCTCCCTTTACCCGCTCTTTACACTCTCCCTTAACCCACTCTTTACACTCTCCCTTGACCAGGTCTTTACACTCTCCCTTAACCCACTCTTTACACTCTCCCTTGACCAGGTCTTTACACTCTCCCTTAACCCGCTCTTTACACTCTCCCTTGACCAGGTCTTTACACTCTCCCTTGACCAGATCTTTACACTCTCCCTTAACCCGCTCTTTACACTCTCCCTTGACCAGGTCTTTACACTCTCCCTTGACCAGATCTTTACACTCTCCCTTTACCCGCTCTTTACACTCTCCCTTAACCCACTCTTTACACTCTCCCTTGACCAGGTCTTTACACACTCCCTTAACCTGCTCTTTACACTCTCCCTTAACCAGGTCTTTACACTCTCCCTTAACCCACTCTTTACACTCTCCCTTGACCAGGTCTTTACACTCTCCCTTAACCCGCTCTTTACACTCTCCCTTGACCAGGTCTTTACACTCTCCCTTGACCAGATCTTTACACTCTCCCTTAACCCGCTCTTTACACTCTCCCTTGACCATGTCTTTACACTCTCCCTTGACCAGATCTTTACACTCTCCCTTGACCAGATCTTTACACTCTCCCTTTACCCGCTCTTTACACTCTCCCTTAACCCACTCTTTACACTCTCCCTTGACCAGGTCTTTACACTCTCCCTTAACCTGCTCTTTACACTCTCCCTGAACCCGCTCTTTACTCTCTCCCTTAACCCGCTCTTTACACTCTCCCTTGACCAGGTCTTTACACTCTCCCTTTACCCGCTCTTTACACTCTCCCTTGACCAGGTCTTTACACTCTCCCTTAACCCGCTCTTTATACTCTCTCTTAACCCACTCTTTACACTCTCCCTTGACCAGGTCTTTACACTCTCCCTTAACCCGCTCTTTACACTCTCCCTTAACCCACTCTTTACAATCTCCCTTGACCAGGTCTTTACACTCTCCCTTGACCAGATCTTTACACTCTCCCTTGACCAGATCTTTACACTCTCCCTTTACCCGCTCTTTACACTCTCCCTTAACCCACTCTTTACACTCTCCCTTGACCAGGTCTTTACACTCTCCCTTAACCCACTCTTTACACTCTCCCTTGACCAGGTCTTTACACTCTCCCTTAACCCGCTCTTTACACTCTCCCTTGACCATGTCTTTACACTCTCCCTTGACCAGATCTTTACACTCTCCCTTAACCCGCTCTTTACACTCTCCCTTGACCAGGTCTTTACACTCTCCCTTGACCAGGTCTTTACACTCTCCCTTAACCCGCTCTTTACACTCTCCCTTGACCAGGTCTTTACACTCTCCCTTAACCCACTCTTTACACTCTCCCTTAACCCGCTCTTTACACTCTCTCTTAACCCACTCTTTACACTCTCCCTTGACCAGGTCTTTACACTCTCCCTTAACCCACTCTTTACACTCTCCCTTAACCCACTCTTTACACTCTCCCTTCACCCGCTCTTTACACTCTCCCTTAACCCGCTCTTTACACTCTCCCTTAACCCGCTCTTTACACTCTCCCTTGACCCACTCTTTACACTCTCCCTTGACCAGTTCTTTACACTCTCCCTTAACCCGCTCTTTACACTCTCCCTTGACCAGGTCTTTACACTCTCCCTTAACCCACTCTTTACACTCTCCCTTAACCCACTCTTTACACTCTCCTTTGACCAGGTCTTTACGCTCTCCCACCAAAAATAGTCATGTGCTCATGACCTTGTAACTTATTAAACCATTATTAATAACACAGTATTCAAATGAATGTCATGATTTCAAGATCCCAATCCATTTGTAAATGAAAGTAGCATATCCCACCAGGAGGGATTTGCCTGGTGCGTCCTCTGTCAGTCTAGCTAGGGGTTTCCTGACTCTCTGAGACCTCCTTATTTCACCTTCAGCTTCTCCAGCTTCAACCAGACTTTGTGACCCTACCTGTCTATTACTCATACCTTCTGTCAGCTCAGCAACCTCAGCTCCATGACTGAACTTAGCATCCTTCAGTTTAAGCAGGTGCTGCTGAACCTCTTCAACCTCTGCTGGTGCTAACCGGTGAGACCTCTCTCGGAAAGGGGAGTCCTCGGTCACTCTGAGTGGTTCCAATGGTAAATGCGTCAAATGGCTGTTGTAAAAGGATCCATAAAGCAACGTAACTTGAGAACCTGTGCCAAGTATGGCTCTGGCATAAACAGCTTCAATCATATAGATACATCAGAGTTTGGTCCCATGAACCCTTCAGGAGTAGTGTTTTGACTTTAGTATTCCCCTTGATACACTGATAGGGATGTGTCCTCTAAAATGCCAGCCTGTTCCATTACAGGGTCCCTCTATGGTTTGGCCCCTTTTTTCTCCATTTGATCAACTGCTGACTTATACCTTGAAGATTTTCCTGTCCCTTACAGTCTTACTTGAAGTGTCTATCTTCTCCAGAGTTTCCAGAGTTTCAACTGAGAATACCATTTGGCTCTCTGCAGATACACTTCTGCATTTATCAGCCAGTGACGTAATAGCCGAAACCAGCTCAGAATTTAAATCAACCGCTGATCGACCCATTAGACTATCACATCAGGCAACTCTTTTCCCTCACTTCGCAGAAACAGGAACAACTTGTCTTCAAAGTCTTTGCCCTCAGCTATGTGCCCCCCTCTCTAAAAATATGGACTGCCCCTAGCCCCGCTTTTCCAGGACCTCCCAACCTATCAGGCAGCGCAACTTCAGTCACGTCGTTGCTCGTGTGGACCAACATGACATCCTTAAACTCCAATTGGTCAAAACAACTTTCAGTCAGTGTAACTTTCCCCAAAACTTTTACAGAACTTAGCACTCCGAGTAACCATTCATTGGGAGTTCGGGCATCCACTGCACTCAAAACACAAGCAATATTTGTGGATAATCTCTTTGAATTGCACAAAACCTTAATCCCTACAACATCCATAATAAAGTACCTTAGTCACTTTCCCCCAACAACCCAACAATAGTTTAGACACAGGCTTAAACACACAAACCACATAATCAATTCTAAAACAGCAGTCACACAACATTTGAGAATCCCTGGACGACGATAGTCCTCACAAATGTACCCCGCCCCCCCCACCATCACCAGGCTCATATGCAAACTCGACTCACTAGCTGGCTCTGCTATGGGCCATGTCACTCAGTGGTGAGATGGCCACCTTTCACAAGCAATCTTCAGTATGATTTGGGGTTCAATCCAACAGGAATGTCGTAATGCTCCGATGAAAGAAACCTCAATTTGAGCGAATGCTGTGTAAATACTGCTCATACACAATTGTCAGTCTTCTCCACAGCTCCAGCCAAAGTGACCCTGAACCAGATTATCTGCCTGTCACAAATCTCTCTCTGCCCTGCTCTCTCTAGAACTTTCTCCTGATTCCACCATCCTGATTGACTAAAGTGAAATAACTGCAGCATAGTAGTAGAAACTTTAATTAGGGCATTACGGTTGTACTGCCTGATATTTAAAAAGCTTGCACTACAAAGTAAATTGCCAGCCTTTGTTCTCTAATGTAGCATTCCTACTGAAAAATAGTAGTCATGGAATCATAGAGCACTACAGCACAGAAAAAGGCCCTGCAGCCCATTTAGTGTGCACTGAACTATTATGAACAAGCAAAATGATTCTATTAAGCTAAGTTTCAAGGAGACAAATACAATTAAGTGGATGATGATGTCAAAATCAGTGAGTATTTTGGCAGTTTTAATTTTGTTAATAACTTTGTTTATCTGACTTCCTTTAGTGATCAATGGAAAAAAAACTGGTGAATCTCAGGGTTATCTGTGGTGACATATATGTGCTTTGATAATAAATTTACTTTGAACTTTTAACCTTGAACTTTGAAAAGTCAAAAGGTAAACTACGATGCCATGTAAAGTTTTGCAGATTGAAATGATATCTGCATGAATAGACCTAAAAGAGTAGTGTCTATTCTCAAATTTTCATATCATTATGGTGGAGCTCCTTGCTTGAAATTAACTTTGCAGGTCAATATGTTTCAAGGACAGGAAAGTTTATCATTGTTTTAAACCCTCAAGAGTTAGAGATAATGAGAAATTGATCAGGAGAATTATTAATGTGAAGATTATCTATTTCATTCATATAGGAATTTAACCTGTTGACATAGAAACTATAAAACATCCCAGCACCCGTGATGCAATGAGAATAGTTTCGGATTGTGGTCGTAACATTGCAGACCTGAAAGGATTCATTTTTGCTGTTCACTGGCATTTTTTATGGTCATAAGCAGGCAAGCAATTGGGAAAACTTCCATCTTCACAACAACAAAATAATGATGATGCAAGTTATACTGTGGCTAATATTTTGAAATCTTAGTGACATTGAGTGCTAAAAATGGAAGAAAATGTGGCCTAAGAAACTGTGTTCCTTTGCAACTTGAACTTTTATAGTTTCTAAAAAAAGTCCATTGTAAGCACAAAGAACAATACCTATGTTATACTTATTTGCTGCTGTACACACATGGAGAAAATATACCCTCTATTTCTGAGTACTTTGTTGCACTTGGCTTGTTTTTAACACAAACGTGAACAAAATGCTAGGGTCAGAGATGGATTAACTTCTCATTGAAAGCTGGGCACATGGGGTCAATTGAGTGAAACAACAGATGCTGGCTGACTGGACGTTGGCGAGTGAGTGCCCCACAATTCAATTTGTCTTGTGTTGGAGAATGAAGACTTATTGCTCCAGGCAGGAAATAGATTGCAGCTGCCTTCCAGATGCAAAGTGAGGTGTTTGCTGCTCGGAATTTGCAGGCTGACATGTAAGTGACAGCTCTTGGGATCCCCTCCTTTCTCCGCAGTCAGGTGTGGTGCAGACTCACTGAAATTCCTTCATAAGCCTTCTTGGCCTGCAGGCTAAGGCAATGTTGTCTGTGTCAGTTCAAACCCCACCTGGGAGTACTCAAGCTGTGGATCCCCCATGGTGCTGTTTCGCCTCCTCCTCAGATTTCTCCTCTGGCCCCCCGACGGTGCAGACTCTTGCTGAGATGTGAGGGGCAACTGCCGACCTGGGTGTGTGCCCAGCAGGCTGCTCTTCATTTGTAAGCCTACAAAATAGATGTAAAGAGCTTCCTAACCCTGGGGAATGTTGCACACAAGTCCAATTCTAGCCTCAACTGTCACTCAATGTGCTTTTCCTCTGACAAGAATCACCAGAGAAAGGCCAAGAACAGAGTCAACAACCAATTCCAGGATTGCTTAGGTTGGAGTTTCAGTACAATCATCCTGGAGCAAGAGCGGGGAGAAGGGCTGAACGGCTCACTCACGCTGTGTGGTTCTGTTAAAAACCAGCTCATTCAGATCTCCAACACCTGATCATGATCTATGCTTGTAGAGCAAGGACAAGATGGGGTCCCCTGACAGTTCTGGGTTTTTGCAGGTACTATGGCCACTTTGTTGAGGGCTCCTTTGCCAGAAAAAGGAAATTGGCATACAATGTAGAGGTATTAATTGAACAGTGTTTCATTTCCATCTCTTAAAAGGTTATAGACTTATTTTTGCATTGCATTTACATCTCTTGACTGTCTCTGTGGTAAAATAATGTGGTGACTGATTGTACTGAACTGTTTTCTAAGAGCTGGGGAGATGTTTGCAACTAAGGAATGCTGGTTTCATTTATAAAATACTGTTTTTGCTATATCCCCTTGGTGGAGCTGTATGTGTACCTAAAGAAGGATAGTCTCTGCATTATTTATTTTTATGGGTTAGAGCACAACAGCAACAGAATTATTGGATAGGGAAACATTAATTAATTTTGAACCAATTTGAATAGCTGGCTCCGAACAGGTTTGTGGGGTATGTTTTTGCTACAGTTTTAAGTGTTTTTAGTAACAATGTCTGTTTTGAGCCAGTCTGCAAAAGACCAACAAGCTATATGGAAATCCAAGCTCCAATGTTTAGAAAGCTTACATTGAAGCATTATATCTTATGACCATTCAATTTTAGCTGACTTTTAAGAGCACAGCACAAGATACAAATTATTTTAAATGAATTTTACTTACA
The DNA here is from genome assembly GCF_048418815.1 of Hemitrygon akajei. Classification (NCBI taxonomy): domain Eukaryota; kingdom Metazoa; phylum Chordata; class Chondrichthyes; order Myliobatiformes; family Dasyatidae; genus Hemitrygon; species Hemitrygon akajei. The sequence continues at coordinate 56,823,822 of NC_133136.1, forward strand.
GCATATGATTAATAAAATTGCAATTACTAATTACTTTAATTAAAAACATTTTCATGATATTATTGTTGGAAAGTGTGTTATGAAGTAAATGGTTTCATGATGACAATCTAACTTTAATATCTCATTAAATGGCCCATTAAAGTAAAAAGCAAGGCTTGTATTTAAATTGCATCTTCCAGAACCTCAGAACATACTATAATGCTTTATGGCAATTAAGTATCATATGAAATGCAGTCACTGTGAAAACAGCAGCAATATTTTTCATGTAGTTTGTCAATAACACAAATGCAGTCACAAACAGATGAAAGATTTAGTGATGTTGACAGAGAGTCAATATTAGCCCATATATCAAAGGTGATTCTGTATTTTTTTAAATACTGTAGGGAATATTTCATATGCAGCTATGAAAACAGTTTGAGTTTCAATTCAATATTTTTGCCCATAAGATAGTATCTTCAACCGTGCAGCATTTCCGCAGTCCTGCACTGAAACGTCTGTGTGGATTTTGTGCTCAAGTTTTCGGACTGGGACCCGAGCCTTTGACTGAGAGGTATGAATGCTGCCCATGGGATCCAGCTACCACATTTGCAGCTTCAAAGCATCCATTTTGTGGGATGTTGAAGAATAATCTGGAGAACTGATAGTACTTCAAAAATCGAAAGCATGCTGTACCAAAAACCTGTTGACCATTTACAAAGATAAACAATATAAGTTTAAATTGAGCGAACCCATCCTAAATGCTACTTCAAATAATTTTTCTTCTTCACCCCATAACTCACTCTGGCTATCCTCAAAACTGCTCCAACAGAGGCAAATGTAAGCTGAAGGGAACCCCAACTTGTGACTTGGAGTCAACATTGAATTTACCACTTTCAGATCATTCAAACTTAAGAGTATTTTCAGCATCAGTTTTTGTTCCTTTTTATTGCATTTCTAATTCTCCTTCTATTTATATCTCATCCAGACCTACCTTTGGTTATTCAGCAACCACAAAAACAGAACGCAGGAGGATGCAGAGTCTGAACTTAAAATATTGACTCACATCTTTTGCCTTCATAGATGCTGACTGACCCACTGACTTCTTCCAGCATTCTGCTTTCGTGCTAGTGTCAGCATCTACAGTCTCTTTCATCTTCACACCATTTTTTATTCTGCCACTACTTGTACCATTCCGTCTCTCCCAGTAACCTCCACTCTCCCACAGACTTGTCCTCCATTCCTTTCCTCTACAACATTAAACCTTTTGTGTGAAAGTTGATAAGATTGTTAAGAGGCATATAGTGTCTTGGCCTTCATTAGTTTGGGGATTGGGTTTGAGAGCCACCAGGTAATGTTGCAACTCTATAAAACTATATTTAGACCACACTTATTCAGCTTTGGTTGCTTTAGTTATACGAAGACTGTGGAAGCCTTAGAGGAAATTTATCAGGACCCAGCTTACATGAGAAAGCATGCCTTATGAGGAAAGGTTGAGCAAACTCGGGTTTTTCTCTGGAGCAAAAGAGGATGAGAGGTGATGATGAAAGTGTATATGATGATAGAAAGCATTGATGAAGTTGGCCATCAGCACCTTTATGCAAGGCAGGAAGGCTAGGATGAGAAGGCATAATTTTAAGGTGATTGGAGGAATGTATAAGGGATGTCAGATTTAGTTTTTTTACACAGAGTGGTAGGTGCAAAGAATGAGCTGCTAGGGGTGGTCACAGAGACATATACATTAGGAAAACTTAAGAGACTCTTATAATGGAAGGCTATCTGGGAGGGAAGCATTAAATTTAGCTTAGAGTAGGTTAAAGTCGCAGAACAATGTTGTGGACCAAAGGGCCTCTACTGTGTTGTACTGTTCTATGTTCTGTGACAAATATGTGCCCCAATAGAGACCTATATCCCATACTTTTCATGGTGGTTGCTGAGAAATCAGATGGTTGCAAAACCATTCTCATTGGCCTACAAGGCAGGACCCGTAACAACATTGTTAACTTTTAGAAGTCACTTAGTTGCAATAAATTGGCAGAAACAACAGAAAACATTCAACAGCAACAGTTCACGAAGGGCTCTCAACACCACCTTCTCTAGGGTCTTAATGTACACAAAATAAATGTTGATTTTTGCAGTGACTTTACATGAATAAAACAATGAAGTCTTTTCTACAAAGCATTACTACACCTTTGAAGTCATTCAACCTCTCAGCCTTCTTCTCTTTTAAATTCAGTACAGCTTGCAAATACTGGGGCAAGAGTTAGTGACTGTTGAGATGTTGTGGATTTCTAGTTGATATTCAGTTTTGGAAATGGAGAAAAAGAAAACAAAACATGGCCAGGGAGAAGATCAGAACATCTATATGGAACTTACTGGAAAAAAAGCAGTAAGGTTTTAATACAAATGTCTGAAAATCTGAAATGAATAGGAAAATGCAGGAAGTAGCAAAGTAGCCATTAACGATGTTAAAAGAAACAATTAAGGTTCCAAGCAACACACACAAAATGCTGGAGGAACTCAGCATGTCAGACAGCATCTATGGAATAAAGTAAAGTGTCGATATCTCGGGCTGAGACCTTCCATCAGTCCTGATCAGCATTCTCAGCTTTAATGAGAAACAATGCTCATTTTACAGCAATTCACAACCACGACTTAACCACAGTTACACATTCCAGGCTGTATCTTCTGCACTGGAAGTGATTGTAGCGGTGAGAGATATGAAGTCTCCAGTGGACTAAAAAGGACAAGTTATTGTTAGGGTCATCTGGAAGGTAAACTGGGTTTCTTAAGTTAAGCAAACTCAATTCTGTTAAAGTGGACAAAATGTTGAAAAAGTTTATCTGCGTGTTATCTCCATTACAAAAAAAAAGTCTACGTGATTGCTAAATAGAGGGTATTGTATCCTCTTTGCTTCTCACTTACACCTACTGTCCCAAATGGCACAAGAAGGATATGTACCTTCCCCTATAAAAAAGTAGAATCATGTTTTACAGTGCAGGAGCTATATGACCAAACATACCTCCAAACTATTTTATAAGAACTATCAATGACTTCCGCTTCCTGTGAATTTTTTTACTCCCTTTTATGCAACTGGACTCTTCACATACTGTTTCAAGAGCCTCTTTTGGATACAATGAAGAAATCTCACCACATCTAAGTGATTGCATTAAGGAAGTTCCGATCAATACTGAGGAAGTTAAAGTTTGCTGCTATGACAAACCAGTTGTATCTGCACTTTCCCATAATCTGTATACATATCTTAGCAATTACAGAGGCATCTCCCACAGTCACCAACATGCAATGTGTTTGTACATATCCTTGTCAACCAACTCCTTCTGCTATCTGAAGAAGTTCTTCCTGAATCAGAGTGTGGTTTCTGCCCATCTAGATGTACCACAGATAAGAGTCATAGAGAAGTACAGCATAGAAACAAGCTCATTAGCCAATCAAGTCCAAGCCGAAAAACTATTTAAACTGCTTACTCCCAACGACCTGAATTGGGACCCTAGCCCTCCATATCCCTACTATCCATGTAGTTAACCAAACTTCTCTTAAACATTGAAGTCGAGCTTCCATGCACCACTTGCACCAACTTCTTCTGTGTGAAGAAGTTTCTCACCTTTCACACTTAACCCATGACCTCTGCTTGTAGTTCCACCCAACCTCAGTGGAAAAAGCCTGCCTGCATTTACCCTATCTATACCCCTCATAATTTTGTATACTTCTATCAAATCTCCCCTTAATCTTCTATGTTCCAAAGAATACGATCTGAACCTATTCAGTCTTTCCTTATAACTCTGGTCCTCCAGACCCGACAACATCTTTGTAAATTTTCTCTGCAGACTTTCAACCTTGTTTACTTCTTTCCTGTAGGTAGGTGACCAAAACTGCACACAATACTCCAAATTAGGCCTCACCAACATCTTATAATACTTCAATATAGCATCCCAATTCCTGTACTCAATACATAGATTTATGAAGGCCAATATCACCTATTTACCTGGGATGCCACTTTCAAAATCCCAATATCCCTTTGTTCTACCACACTCCTCAGTGCCATACCTTTCACTGCGTAAGACCTACCCTGGTTGGCACTACTGAAGCGTAAAACCTCACATTTTTCTGCATTAATTTCCATCTGCCATTTTTCAACCCATTTTTCCAGTTGATGCAGATACCTCTGCAAGTCATGATAGCCTTCCTCCCTGTCCACTACACCCCCAATCTTGGTGTCATCTACAAATTTGTTGATCCAGTTAACTACATTATCATCCAGATCACTGATATAGATGACAAACAACAGAAGACCCAGCACTGATCCCTACGGCACTCCACTAGTCACAGGCCTCCAATCAGAGAGGCAACCATCTACTATCAGTCTCTTGCTTATCCCACAAAGCCAATATCTAATCCAATTTACTAACTCATCCTGAATGCTGAGTGACTGAACCCTCTTGACCAACCTTCCATGTGGAATTTTTTTTTTAAATGCCTTACTATATAGTCCATGTAGAAACATCCACTGCCTTGGTTTCATCCACTTTCCTGGTAACTTCCTCGAAAAACTCCAAGGTTCGTTAGACATGACCTACCATTCATGAAGCCATGCTGACTATCCTTAATCAGTCCATGTCTGTCCAAATACATACATATGCAGAAGATATATATACTTGTATACTTTCTAATAACTATCCCATAACTGATGTCAGACTCACCAGCCTATAATTTCCTGGATTCTGTTTAAAGCCTTTTTTAAAACAGCAGAACAACACTAGCTATCCTCCAGTCCTCTGGTAGGAGATCAAGTATTGCATGTTCTCTCATTGGGAGTTCTATGTACTGGTGAAGGAAACTTTCCTGAACACATTTGACAAACTCGATCTCATCTAGCCCTTTTACAGTTTGGTAGTCCCAGTCAATACGTGCAAAGTTAAAATAATTTACTAACACAACCTTATGCTTTTTGCAACAGTCTGTGATCTCTTTACAAGTTTGTTTCTCTAAATCTTGTGGACTGTTGGGTGGTCCATAATATAGCCCCACTGATGTGGTCATACCTCAATTCCACACACAAAATCTCACTAGATGAGTTTTCCAGTCTGTCCTGACTGAGAACTGCCATGACTTTCCCCTGGCCAGCAAACACCATCCCCTGCTGCTTTTAAATCCCTTCCACTTTATGACTTCTAAACCAACATAATCCCAGAATACTGAGCTGTCAGCCCTGCCCCTCCTGCAACCAAGTCTCACTAATGGCTACAATGTCATAATTCCAGGTGTTAATCCATGCCCTGAGCTCATCTGCCTTTCCCATGATACATCTTGCATTGAAATATACGCAGCTCAGGATAGTAGTTGCACCATGCTCAACCTTTTGATTCCTGACTTTTTTTGAGGTCTTAGCAACATCTATCTCCACAATCTCTCCATCATCTGTTCTGGGACTCTGGTTCCTATTCCCCTGCAACTCTTGTTTAAACCCCACTGCGCAGCATTAGCATACCTTCCCACTAGGATATTAGTTTCCCCCTCCATATCAGGTACAAACTGTCCCTTCTGTACAAGTCCCACCTTCCCTGGATGAGAGTCCAATGATTCAAAAATCTTATGCTTTCCCTCTCACACCAGTTCCTTAGCCATGTATTAAACTGTATAATCTTCCTAGTTCTGGCCTCACTAGCACGTGGCATGGATAGCAATCCTGAGATCACAACTCTGGAGGTCCTGCCCTGTAACTTGGCACCTAACTCCCTGAACTCCCTATGCAGAACCTTGTCACTCATCCTACACATGTACCTACATGGACCACAACCTCTGGCTGTTCACCGCCCACTTTAGGAGGCTGAGGACTTGATCAGAGATGTCCTGGACCCTGGTAGCCAGGAGGCACCATACCATCTAGGAATCTCATACTTGCCCACAGAAGTCCTGTCCTTTCCCCTAACTAACAAATCTTCTATCAGCATAACGTGCCTCTTCTCCCCACCCCCCTTCCCTTCAGAGTCACAGAGCCGGACTCAGTGCAGGGAACCGACCACTGTGACATTCCTCCATTAGATCATTCCTCCGCAAAAGTATCCAAAGAGATAAACCTGTTGTTGAGAGGGTTGGCCACAGCGGTACTCTGCACTAACTCCTTAACCCCTTTCCCCTTCCTGACCATCACCAGTTTACTGTGTCCTGTACCTTTCCTGTAACTACCTCTCTTTTTGTCCTAACTATCACCCCTTCAGCTTCTTGAATAATCTGGAGTTCATCCATTTCCAGCTCCAACTCCTTAACACTGATTGTTAGAAGCTGCAGCTGGAGGCACTTATTGCAGTTGTAGTTGTCAGGGACACTGGAGGACCCCTGCCTCCCACATCCTGCAAGAGGAGCATTTCACTATCCTGCCTGGCATCTCTACTGCCCTAGCTGAGTAGATATAAAGAAGAGAAGGGAAAAAAACCTAGAGCTTTTTTTTCTTTGCTGTCTATGAGTAAAGCCTCTCTTTGCTGAAGCCTCGAAGAGCTAAAGCCTCAAGATTACCAATCTGTCCTCTCAGACAATGGCCGCAGCGCTTGACCTTGCCTTAGTTTAATTTGCTCTTGTTAATCAATCCTAAATGCTGATTGGTTGCTAGTCAAAACTCAATTTACGCTGCAGCCTTTTTCTTCTTGGGCAGTAGACCTGGGTGAAATCCCTTCCTCTCAAACTTTTGATGCCTGGTCAAAGCGCAATTATCTTCCCAGCACTTCAACGACAGGAAAAGCTGCTGTGAACCCTTGTGCTTGACTTCCATAGATTTAACAAAGGTATTTAATACAGTAGACCACCAAGCTCTCTCATATATACTATTAAGACATGGCTGTCCTGACAATGAGGCTACTGCATGATGGCATGTCAGCCACAGTTCTCAGCGATAGTGGTGTTGAATCAGAACCCTTCACTGTCAAGACAGGAGTCAAACAGGGCTGTATCATTGCACCCAACCTATTTGCTATCTTTCTTGTTGCCACCGTTCACTTCATTGACCAAGACCTGCCACAGGGAATCCCAGTCGTGTATAGAATGGACAACAGGCTTTTCAGTCTCAACTGGTTCAAGGCCGAGAACAAGCTCAGCACTACCACTGTTATGGTGCTTCAGCATGTGGATGCCTATGCCATTGCAGCACACTCTGAAGAAGACCCCAATGTATCCTGGATGCCATGGCATATAGGGCTCTTGGTTTTGTTTTGAAAACAAAAAAATAAATAGGTCCTCTATCAGCCACTGCCCAGTCTGCCATTTTCCCAGCCCTCCATAAAAGCTGACAATATCATCCTTAAAATGTAGGCCACTCATCCTACCTTGGCAGCATTTTCTCCTTAAAAGCAGACATTGGCTCAGAGATCATCCAGTGCCTGAGTAGTGCTAGTGGAAGATTAAGGAAAAAAGTCTTTGAAGACAGTGACCTACAGGTCCAAGAAAATTTTGTCTATGCAGCAGTCCATCTTTGAAGAAATAACAAGCAGGACAGACAAAGGAGAATTGGTTGATGTTGTGTACTTGGATTTTCAGAAGGCCTTTGACAAGATGCCACACATGAGGTGGCCTAATAAGTTAGAGCCCATGGAATTACAGGAAAGATACTAGCATGGATGGAGCATTGACTTTGGTAGGAGGCAGCAAGTGGGAATAAAGGGAGCCTTTTTTGGATGGTTACTGGTGACTAGTGATATTCCACAGAGGTCTGTGTTAGGACCGCTTCTTTTTATGTTATATGTAAGTGATTTGGATGAGGGAATTGATGGCTTTCTGGCCGAGTTTGCAGACGCTATGAAGGTGGGTGGAGGGGCAGGGAATCTATAGAAGGACTTAGACAGATAAGGAGAAAGGGCAAGATGATGAGCGGCTGCAATACATACTTGAATTTACCACCAAGGATGTAGCACACCATCCTGGAGCCTCAATTGCAGTCACAGAAACACCTGTCAGTGCCCCTTACTATCGAGTCTCTTGTCACTATTGCTCTGCCTGACTTTATCCCTTCCTGCTTTGGCGGAGCTTGGCATGGTGCCACTAACCCAGTTACTGCTGCTGGCCCCTTAATGGTATCCAAATGGGTATTATATATCTGCTACGGTCTGCCTACTCCCTGTACTTATCCAGATGGTCAGCCATGTACCTGTAGCCTGACCACTTCACTAAGATTCTCATCAATGGTATCTTCAACCTCCTGGATCATCCAGAGTACATCCACCTTCACTCCTGTTCCTTGACATAGTCTGTCTGGAGCCAGAGCCGATGCTCTTCCCTCAGATGTAGTCATTAGAGAGACTATGAGATTCCTGACTTCCCACACCTTGTTGGTATTCTATACACTGTTCTGATTGCCATTTTATCTACAGAAAGTCAAACATCATGTAGCAACAGGAAAATTAAACCTAACCTGTTCTTACCTGCCACTCACCCGAATCTCCTTGCTGAAGCGTCTTGATCCAAAGCTTTGGCTCCCCTCTTTCCCCATAGCTGCTGCAAAATGGCTACTCCATTTTTGCCAACCTTCTTTTTATTGGCTGAGCTGCCACACACTTAGACAAGCCTCTTTTTTAAAATCCACATTTATGTTCAGTGTGTTGGCTGAATCTATGTGCCTGTGATGATGTTGCAAGCAAGTTTTACATTGTACCTGTACCTCACTATGGCTATAACAATTAACTCGACTTGACTTAAGTCTGATTAGGGAGCGGGCCTGATGGCTCCCCGTGATCGGAGTTAACCAGTAGACTCTCAGACTAAGGGCTGTACAAGTTGCAATTAACAGTTCACAGAATCCTTCCCCTTTACTGAGTCTGTCAGCCCTGACCGTTTGCTAATAAAAATTTCATGGCAGCATTCATTGAACATAAATATGAGAACTCGGAACACACATTGTTCACTACATTTGGTGCGATATATTCCTTATTTTATTGTAAATGCTCATTATGATGTTCGACAAATATAATTGAATCTTGCATGTTATGATAGTTAGTACCATATTATGATGGTTAGAGGTCACAAAAGTCTGATCCAGTTATTGGTTCATTGGAAATATGATGGGCAGATGAAACTGTGTTCAGGATAGTGTTCGGAATATCCTGACCTTTATGGGTGAAACTTCCTCTGTAAATAGCTGCAAACACTTCAAAACATTTTATACAAGTTAAATGGATCCAAATTGGCCCAGTTTTTAGGCATGTGTATCATTTGAGATCTAATCATATTTCAGACATTTTAGGACATGAATCTTTTCTTCAGTCAGAAATGTTTTGGAGTTCGAGCTGGTGCCTACGCAACTGATTTGTATATCCTGTGCATCAACCCTTTTCACCCTGAGGCAGCTGACATTTGCAGAGCTCAGATTATACACAAGAAATGTAAGACTTGCACCCTGGATGAATAACGTATAACGTTGTGAGAGGGATACCCATTATTTTATGCCATAAGTTCAGATGGAAAAGAATGTACTTTTTTATGAACATGATTAGTAGGCTTCCATTCATTTTTAGTCTTTCTTTAACACACAAAAGTATTACAACAAAGAAACATTAACTTGTCAAGTTAGATCAGGAAAAAGAACGCAGGTTTGAATTGGTCTTCCATGTCTGTACCATAACTGAAGCTTTATGGCACAGCTTTACTAAGCCTGCTGTGCCATCGACCGGAGAGCTCTGCACTTGAATGTCTGCCAGCTCGTGCTACAGGCCTCAGCACCAGAGATTTAACCTAACATTTCTCGGAATGGGGAAGGAGGGAAGAGCATAATCCTGTAGTTTTAATGAAAGTTTAGTTAGCCTTAAAATAGTTAAAGGGTTTGAACTTAACTTCAGCGTGTGTGCAATAAGGACAGCCAATAGAAAGGAAAATCAGAAGATACATTATATAGTATAATGGCAAGTCAATTCATTGCTGCCTATTTAATGTTTGGCTGATTTTGAATGCTTGTCTTCTGCTTCTTAAAAACCAGACAGTTCCTAGTGAAACTCACCATGGTGCTAATAAAAATAAACAGAACTGTCGCATGAGAAGCAAAATTGAATGACCTCTGGAGCAACACAGTATTCCTTGTGGCTAATACTACGTTACTGTGAATGCCTTGGATTATTCATAGTTTACTTTGCTGTCTTGTAAGTTAATTTTTTTGGCAGCAAGTATCTTTATTTATCTGTTTATCTATCTATCTGTCTATCTATCTATTTTTTGTATTTGCATAGTTTGCCTTTTGTACATTGGTTGTTTTGTCAGTCTCTGTGTGTAGTTTTTCATTGATTCTATTGTATTTCTTTGTTCTACTGTGAATTCCTGCAAGGAAATGAATCTCAGGGCAGCATAGGGTGACATATTGTATACAGTATGTACTTTGGTAATAAGTTTACCTTGAACTTTGAACTTGACGGCATAACTTTAAGTACACATGACATGCACGGTGGAAGTTTTGACCATCTCTCGACTGGATTGGATTTTCCTGGCATTACTAGATACAGTTTGCCATGGATGGAGCATCATGTAAGGAAGTGACAACCCCATGCCACTGCCCTCCAAAGACACCTGAGAAAAAAAAAAGGCGCTCTCTTTCCTGAGCTTACGGTTCATCCTCCAAATGATACAAAGTAGGGAGATGCTTTCTTCAAGTCTGGAAGTGCAGGGAGATTATAAGGAATTCCATCCTTGCATGTGCTTCCACTCAGGAAATCCATTTGGCTTCAGGGATCAAAAGTAGTTGTATTGGAATGCATCAGCAGTATTTAACAGAGGAGAACACCCCCCCCCCCAAAAAAAAAGCAGCAACTTTGGAATGACATCTGGAAATTGGATTGTGCCTTAACATGCTTTTTGAGCTCCTGCCTGTGCTGCAGCGAGCTGCATTTGCACTCAGTGATGATCATGCTGTGCCAAATTCTGAGTGTACAGCAGTTTCATCACTCCAATAGTGGAAAGTTTACAATAATCCTACATTTAGTATTCAACCATAATCATGTTAATAACATCCAATGCTAGCTTTTGAGTGTGCAGTGGTTTCTCCATCCCATTAATGCAAAGTTCACTGTGGGCAGTAGATCATTACCATGAAGCTGCTGACTAATTCTTCCACTGAAGGTTGTCATGCCTCCAACGTTTAACGAGAACTTCTCCATGAAGCCACAAACTGCTGGAAGTGAGCATCTTGCTGCTCATTTGAAATGACTGGAGGAGAGGCAGAGGATGACACGTGCCTCGGTTTAGAACATAGAACAATACAGCACAGGACAGGCCTTTCGGCCCACAATGAATTTAGTAATCAAATGGCTAACTAAACTAATCTCTTCTGCCTACACAATGCCTGCATCCTTCATTTACTTCACATTCATGTGCCTATGTATACCTCTCAAAAACACCTATGATTTTTTTGCCTTGACTACATTCAGGCATCCAACACAAGGTAAAAAACGTTGCCCCTCACATCTCCTTTGAAATTACCCCCTTGCACCTGTATGCCCTCTGGTAGTAGACTTTTCAACCCTTGGAAAAAGATATTCTCCGTCTATCTATGCCTGTCATAATCTTAAAAATCTTGATCAAATCTCCCCTCAGCCTCTGCCACTCTAGAGAAAACAACCCAAATCTGTCCAACCTCTCGCTATAGCGCATGTTGTTTAATCTAGACATCATGCACCCTTTCCAAAGCCTCGATATGAGGCAAACAGAACTGTATGCAACACTCCAGATGCAGCCTAATGAAGTTTTTAAAAACTGAATAACTTCCTGACCTTAGAACTCAGTGCCTTGACTAATAAAGGCAACCATGTCATATGCCTTCTTTACTACCCTATCAACTGTGCAGTCACTTTTAGAGAGCTATGAACATGGATCCCGATATTCTTCTGCTTATCAATACTGTTCAGGATATTACCCTTAACAGCGTACTGTCTCTTTGCATTGACTTACCAAGGTCTGACACTTCACAATTGGCTGGGTTAAACTCCCTAGGCTGTTTCCCCACCCATATCTGCAACTGATCTACATCCTGTTGTATTCTTTGTCATTTTTATATGCTATCTTACAACACTGCCAGTCTTCGTTTCATCTGCAAACTTACTCTCCTGTCCATCTACATATTCATCCAGGTCATTTATATACATTAGAAACAGCAGATGTCCCAATGCAGCTCCCTGCAGAACACCAGTAATAACAGAACTCCACCTAGAATAAATCCTTTCAATCATTACCCTCTATCATCTATGGGCAAGCCAGGTCTGAATCCAAAAGGCCAATTTACCATGGATCCCATGCATCTTAATCTTCTGCATGAGTCTCCCATGAGGGACCTTGTCACATGCCTTACCAAAATCCACAGCTCTCCTTCCTCAATCACCCTTGTCACCTCATCAAAAAACTCCGTCAAGTTAGTAAGACATGACTTGTCACTCAAAGTAATGCTGGCTCTCCTTAATTAAGCCATGATTTTCCAAATGCTCATGAATCGTATCCCTAAGAATTCCCTTCAGTAACTTCCCTACCACTGACGTGAGACTCACTGGTCCTCCAGGACCTCTCCTGAAGCTGGGGAGGACACAAAGGTATTAGTCATGGCCGCAGCCATCTCTTCTCTTGCATCTCTCAATAACCTGGGGTATATCCCATCAGACCCTGGGGACTGACCCAGCTTAATGCTCTTTAAGAGACCCAACACTACCTTCTCTTTTATTTTGAAATGCCTGGTGGAAACTACTGTTTTTAATACTTTGTATAAGATGAATTAATGTAAAATTAAAGTTGTGTTTTAAACATTCGTACTTGTTAACAAACTGATGCATTTTTCACAGTATGTGGTGGGTCATTTGCCCACTTACAGGCAGAAAACTGATTAGCAGTTAAACTAATGGTTTATCACTTTCTCATTATTAATTGGCTAAGTATTAGCACCTTACCCATGTGATGTACCTGTGCAATCATTGATTGGTTTATTTTATCTAAGGAATTTCTGTTATCTCAGTTATGAAAGTAATGGATTTTTCAGAGGCGTCATCTTTCCCTTTCGCATTCTTTGCTGTTCATTCGCCTCTATACTTTGTTTCGCGGCTTTTTATTTAGTTTGCTCAGCATTTGTTTATTTGTTTGTACTTTAAAATAAATGATTGTTAAGAATTTAAGACTGCTCACCATTCCTGACTCCTGGAAGAACCGTAAGGATCAGAAAATAAACAGAGATGCAACATGCCCCAGCATATCAATATTCTCAGCACTGTCTCCCTGTCCTCCACATTGTTCTCCTTGGTAAATACTGATATAAAGTAACCTTACCCATGTCCTCTGCATCCAGGCAAATATTCCCTCCTTTTTCCTTGAGTGGTCCTCCTCTCTTCCTAGTTATCCTTTTGCTCTTGATGGACTGTATGAATAGAGTGCTTTGGGATTCTCTTTAATCATATTTGTCAAGGACTTTTCATGGCCTCTCCTGGCTTTTCTAATTGCCTCTTGAGTTCTTTCCTGATTTAGAGACAAAGCCGATTGTACTAACGTGGATGAGGTCATGCAAGGGCTTGGCCTTTACGATGGGGCCCAGTGCAGTTACAAGGAGATGATAAGATGTGGAAGCAGTAATTGCTGCACAGACTGATTTAACCATCATCCTAGGAATAGTGTTGGAAGAACTTCCATGATTTCACCAGATCTGTCAAGTTTAGAGCTCTGATACTTAATTCAATACTGAAAACCACAGTTGACAAATGCAGCCTTGAAATAGATCTATCCACACTGCTCACACATTGGACATTGCAGCTCACAAGGATACTCACCTGTTTGGCAGCAAGTCCTCCAAATTCCTTCTTTTATGTCTATGATGTATTTCATCTCAGCAACACAGGCAACTCTAAGCCTGCATAAGACACACATGTAACAGCACATCTGTGATCCTCAAGTCTCTCTATCACTCAGACATTAACCTTCCCTTTTGGATAAGATGGTTTGTAACAGGTACTTGTCACTTTGAACTGAATCCTCACAAGGCTGGAAGAAATAACCCTTCTCCTGATGGGACTGGTTGACATGGTCGTTATCTCTGATGGTGATAATATCAGCGTAGGTACAGAAGGAATGTATCTATCTATGGGACCATTACAGAAGTTCCTTTCCTCATACCAATGAAGTTCAATCTGTGTATCTCTCTACATTCCTATCACATTTATTGTTGCATAAACTTGGGGAAAGGGTATTGAATTTGGAACAAGGGCCAAGGATTCCTTAGGCCACTGGTGGCAGTAACAGAGCAGTGGAGAAGGCATCATTTCCTTTTCTTGGAGAGATTTAGGGGATTCAGGTGTCAAGAGCAGGGCAAACATTTACTGTAGTGTCTCTTCTATTGGCTTTGAATGGAGCAACTTTAGCAAAGCAATTTCGGAGGGCAGATAAGAGCCAAACAAATAACTGTGGCTCTGGAGTCACACATTGATTTAAACATCAGAGTTATTTTTCCAAAGGATTCATGCTTCTTAAATTTTAGATATACATACAGTCATTATCCACCATGCCCAGAATCAGAATCCAAATCAAGTTCATTATTGCTGAGATATGTCACAAAATTGTTTGTTTTATGGCAGCAGTCCAGTGCAATACATAAAATACGTTATGAATTACAATATGAATTTGCATAAAAATTAAATCAGTAGTGCAAAAGAAGAACAAAAAATAGTAAGGTAGCGTTTATGAATCCATTGACTGTTCAGAAATTTGATGGCAGAGAAGAAGAAGCTGTTCTAAGACATTGATTGTGTCTCTTCAGGCTCATGAACCTCCTTCCTGATGGTAGTAATGAGAAGAAGGCACGTCTTCGGTGATGGAGGTCCTTAATGATGGAAGCCACCTTTCTGAGGTATGGCCTTTTGAGGAGATCCTCGATGCTGGGGAGTCCATCTGTTAATGTAAAGAACTGGAACTTAAAGAAGACAAACCACTGGTAATAGTGGCCCAGTCAAAAACAAGAGTAGATCTGCAGGTGCTGGAAATCCAAGCAACACACACAAAACTCTGGAGGAACTCAGCAGGCCAGGCAACATCTATGGAGAAGAGTACAGTTGATGCTTTGGGCCAAGACCCTTCTGCAGGATTCCTTACAGTGGTATCCCTGAACCATAATGAATGACCCTTCCCACCCTGGACGTTCCCTTTACTTTTCCCTCACATTATGCAGAAGATACAAGAACCGGAAGGCAAGTACCACCAGGCTCAAGGACAGCTTCCATCCTGCTGTTAAACTGACCTCTTGTATGATAAGATGGACTTGGACCTCATAATCAACCTTGTCATGGATTGCATCATAATGTCCATCTGCTCTGCCCTTCTCCGTAACTGTAACACTGCCTATCACATCTTGTTATTGCTTTTCCTTGTACTGATTTTATGAAATGATCTGTAAGGATGGCAGGCCTTTGGTACAATGTTTTTCATTGTACCGCAGACTATAATGAACCAGCTTACCTATATTAGGGATATAGAGACAGACACGAGCTCTTCTTCTTACCTTTTGGAGTCTCTGCCATGCTCATCTTACCTCTGTGGGTCAACTCCTTGCAATACACCTGACCCAGACTGCCATGCACAAACAAGGAAAAATGTGGAGAAATAGTACACCAGTTCAGAAGTCATTCTGCCAGGCTATAATGCCTTTCTGGGGTTGGGTGGGGTGGCTGTGCAGCCTTGCTAAGTTCATTGTGGAATTCTGTAGGAGTAAGGACCCAGAGAGGCCAACAGACCCATTAAACAGCAGTGAATGGAGCTAAGTATTTGAAGCAGAAAATCATTATCTATTTTAGTTTCCAACACTCCAAAAAGCTGATGTCCCACTCTGTTCCTTGTAGCAAACACTGATCATGCCTGTGCCCACTGTGACCAGCAGTACCAACCTGAACTTCAAAACGGAGCATGGAGCTATGTGACCCAATGTGCAAGTCACAAAATCTACAGTGCAACTTTTTCCAGGCAGACACTGTATTCTTAATAAATCTTTGACCCTTAGTCTTATTTTATCAACAGAGCATTCAGTCCATATTTATTTGGATGTTATTTTCAGTCCTATGGTGCCCTCTACTGAAAATCAAGTGTAATAAACTGAGAGCTTTACAATATTGTTACTTTGGAATCACCATCTATTTCCCAAAGTCAATGGTGATTCTGATACTACAGTAACCACACAGTAAAGTTTCTCAAGTGATATTTGCCTTCTCTCTTATACAATAGCATTGAACAGGTGAGGCTCACCTTTCCTGACTGCCATTGACATGCAGTTGTCAAAATTATGCAAAGCATTGATGGACTACAAATCAATCACTAAGTAGATTTATAATAACAAAGCACTGATACATTTTCCATGCATAAATAAATCTACATATGTCTATTAATGGTGAGATTTTATTGTAGATGATTATTACCTGCTAGTTAAAAGTGATGCAGAAATACCATACCTGCTATAGTACAATGGCCCTTTTAGAGGGGCAGACTTGTATTTCAATTTCTTTGCTTTAAATCTGTTAGTAGAGTGGGTTCTACTGTTGTTGAGAGAGATAAAATTTAATCACCAAAATATGATAAAACATATTGTACAGAGATGTTTAAAAGTGCAAGGATGCCTTCTTAAGAATTGGTCATTGGAACACCAGACTGTTACCGGCACAGACACCTAACGTCCCTGAGACGTGCTGCTCTTCCCATGGTGTATTGCTTTTCTCCTGCACAAAGATGGCTATGCCCAAGGTACACCATGCCTCGGACCTTATCAATGTGAAGATGACACTGTTGGTGGAAGTAGCTTCTTTGGGTCTTGTAGGAGTCTAATATTGGAAGTCATTGGAATGGGAACTTGTACTTTAGATTTAGAGAGAGCGAATCAAAATCACAGCTCTGACATTTCTTATGGGGACATTTTTTATTCTCCTAAAAGTGCAAAGCATTTATGTAAAAGTGAAAATAAGGAAAAGCTTTGTAAGATCTGCAGAAAGCTCACTTTGACTGTTATTTCTGTGGCCTTAATACTATAGGAAGAGGTGTTAAAATAGAGAACACAGGAAAGGTTTCTTACAATACATTCTTTGAGCTTAGATGTGACAAAGAAACTGAACACAAGTAAGTAGGAGGAGAAGAAGGCAACCTGGTGTAGAGAATCCCTAAGATTCTGTACCCTCTGCAAGAGGAAACATTTACACATACAGCTTCAAATGACCTTCCCTTTCTTGAACTATGTCCCCCTCATTCAGAACTCTCTCAATACTTAACACTGCGGAACTCGACTTGTCACTAGCAGCCAACCAGAATAGGCCCCTTTTATCTTGACTCTTTGCCACCTAGCAATCAGCCAAGCTTCCATCCTTGCTAGTATCTTTTCTGTAATACAAAGAATTCTGAAGATTCATCGGGCAAGATTTCCCTTTAAGGAAACCATGCTGATTTTGGCCTACTTTATGATGTGTCTGCAAGTACCTTGAAACTTCATTCTTAATAATGGACTCCACATCTTCCCAACCAGGAAACATTCCAGAATCTAGTGATTATTGAAATATCATTATAATGCCTCCACAATGTCTTCAGCTACTCTTTCAGAAATCTGGGGTGTAGTCCATCTGGTCCAGGTGACTTACCTACCTTTAGACATTTCGACTTCTCAAGCACCTTCTCCTCAGTAATACCAACTACACCCACTTCTGCACCCGACACTCAAATTGCTGTCATACTGTTAGTCTTCCACAGTGAAGACTGATGTAAAATACTTGAGTTCATCTGCCATTTCTTTGTCCCCTATTACTATCTCTCCTGCATCATTTTCCAGCAGTCCGATATCCACTCTCATCTCTCTTTTAATCTTAATGTATCTGAAAAAAATCTTTGATTTTTTGGCTAGCTTGCCTTCATACTTCATCTTTTCTCTCCTTATGGCTTCTTTAGTTGGTTAACACAGAATAACAATCTGCAGAATTTTGGCAACGCAGGGATAGAAAATACAACAAATTATTGCACTAATGGCATTTAATTGCATTGAGAGAGCTACAGCATCTCAAATGAATCTTCATCTAAGAGCAGTCTTTTACACTCTTGCAATACAGCAGAATTGTCCCCAATGAGTGAGCGTGGTTACAGCTTCTGAAAAGCAATTAAAACTCTTGATTTAAAACAATGTATTATTTCTGTCAGTATGCTATATGAAAGCTAGTCAGAGGAAACATCATGGTCAAACAGACTCAGTTTAGTTCTGTTAATTTCTCTTTTGGCACCTTCTGTCAGTTTGAATTGGCAATCACAGCATCTTGCTGGCAGAAGTGAACTAGAATGAATTCCCTTGTTACTCAGTTGTGAGGAGCTCACTATTTTGTTTTGCAGATGTAACAGTTATAGCTTGAATGTGATACCTCTTATTAACTGACAACATATGAACAAGGGTCCCGAATGTCTCATTTTTTTAGAGCACTGACAAGTCCAGCCACTTCTGGGACCATTTCTACCTAAGCCTTTGTTTCTGCAAAATGGGGAATCTGGAAAATGCCTACAGTATGAGAAGTCTTGTAATTTTTTTTTTCAAAGTACTGCATCCAAGCTAAATGTTGACAGAACTTCATTGAAAAATGACCTTAAGGAGAAAAAGAAACAACCTTTTTTTATATTAAAACTGTATTTGGGAACTGATGAATTCCTTAATGGAGTGTGGTCTCACCCACTTAAGGTTTTTTTGTTCAGTGAAGTGTATAGTAAGTAAGTAGGCACTTTATTTTTTTCAGTAGGAATTTCCAGATGTCCAGCAGAGGAACCTTAGTTGTACTGTATGCCAGTGCATTTGTTAAATGAAGCTTTGCAAAGAGACTGACACAACAGAAATTACACACAGCCGTACTGTTCAAACAGATCTCAAACACTTCCCTTGTTCTACATTATTTTGAATGTATGTTTGTTGGTATAGCATTCTTTATTGATGTAAAATTTACAACAAACAGCATGACCACATGTTCAAACACAAGCTCTGGACATTTCAACATTAATAAGTAATGTACTGCTGAGATAGAAGCAAACACTGAACCTCCAGTGGTGCAGGCAATCTGTGCAGTTATCTGACCTGCAAAAGGCAAGGCATTCTTCAGGGAATGGCTGAGGAATATAAACGGAGCTCAAAACGCATTGGTCCTAGAACCATAGAACCATAGAACATTACAGCACAGTACAGGCCCTTCAGCCCTCCATGTTGTGCCGACCCATATAATCCTTAAAAAAAGTACTAAACCCACAGTTATCATTATTTAATATGATTCCACGATGTTACCCAGCATGAAGCTGAGATAGTTGGTGAACATTTAGTGATTTGAATGTCCTTGGAACTTAAAAATGTTAATCATAGAGTACTGAGATATTTTCTTGTGAGAATGTTAACACATACTCAGAGAACATCAGGCAGAAGTGTGAAAACCAATATGTAAAGTTGTGTTGTTGACAAGTTTGTCATGAATGGTATTATTTTCAGCTAATATCACCTCCTAAACTGGCATAGCTAAACATCTATTCAGCAGCAGCCACCTCCTCCCAGCAGGGCTTCTTATCAGTTAGCTTCTTCTTTCTTCTGGCTTTTTAAAATTGGTGATGGTGTTTGGCCATTACTGGTAGGGACATTATCCTGCAATGTCCTTGAGGATATGTTGGTGAGCTGCCTTTTTGAATTTCTGCAGTTCAAGCATTTCCTTTCAAGTTGCTGAAGTCAGCAGAAAGGGGCACATATTGTCTGATTTATAGTCCTTTACACAATCCAGGCATACAATGCCGATTACTTGGAGTTTGCACTGGTATCAAAAATAATTTATCTGAACGCAGAGGTGGCTATTTTAGACATGAAAATTATTTTTGACAGCAATATTATGATCTTTTCAAGTAAAGGATGCAGTGAAGTGTCCGTCTGTCGTGTGTTTGAAGAGTTTCATTCATGAATTGAAAGTAATGGAATAGACACACTGCAAAAAGGTCACTAAAAGTACTTTTGTAAGATGTTATCTTCACTTGTTTGGCTAGCTATATGGAAACTAGTTATTATGATGATATTTTAAAATAGAACTGCTGACAGACTATGACCTGTTCATTTGACAAATTATGGTAAAGAGGTGAGTTTGAAAGAAATGTCCCTAATCGTGATGGATATTCACTTTCCGGGGCCGGAGACGTTTATTGCTAACCTCAGCTTTCCACCACAGCAGCATGACCTTTCCAAAGGGTCAGAGTTAAACTTTTAACAAATATTCCTTGCTCAAACTTCCTGTAAACAAGAACCAGTCTTCAGTTTTTAATATAAATTTCAAGCAGTAATTTGATTGAATCTGCTAAGTGATGTGGTTTGCAAAGTAAAGTAACCATGAAACTCCTTTACTGCATTAGCCAAATGCAAAACAGTGGGACTACGTTAATTGGACTACAATAAGCCAGGCAGCTGTTGCTAAGTTATTTGCACCATTATCCTCAGAAGTTCTTAGACAAAGTGTAATTTATTCTGTGCCAGCAAAGTTATTTTAAAAATGTCAATGCAGATGATGTCATCTAGTAGAAAACAGCATAAATATTGAGAAACGTTGGGGATTGTGCAAGTGTGCGTGTGTGTTTAAGTTATACCAGTAAGGTTGCTTCACATATGAGGCAAATGGGGTCTTTGCAAGTGGATGTTTTCTTGACGAAATTGAAGCCTGTACAAAAATTGCTGGACCGGTCTATTATTAAAAGGCATTCTGAGGCAGTATCATCCCATTAACGTCCATGGCAAGGGCTCCTGCTTTTGCACCTGTATGAAAGCTTCTTGCTTTCTTCACTCATGTGATTGACTGCAAACCAGCTTTCAGTGTCCTCATGACTCAGTTATGATGAGGAAGACCATAATGTTGTTACCATCGCTGGCAGCTTGTTTATTGCCTGCACATTTGAATTGTGTCCAGGATTAAGCTCTGTCACATTTTAGGTGCTCTCTCCGGTCCATTGCTTTTCTGCGTCCTTCTTCTTAGATTAGATCCAATGTATCAAACAGTTTCACTTGGCAGCCTGCACACAAAACAACCCTCCAATGGAAGGTGTGAAAACTATATCCTTTTGGAAGTGTCTTCAGCCCAAGTATATACTCGCCAGTTGCTTTCCTGATCCCCGAATGTGTTGGATTCATTATCTCTTGTAATTTTCTTTGTATTATCCTTATGAGTGAACTCGTGTATTATTTATGATGCCAGTAGACTCGTTAGCGTTGCTGGCCCAACAACCAATAATCATATTTCCTTCCTTTTCTTGCTTTCTCTGTTCTGTCTCTTCTTCTGGGATGTCAATAATATCATTCACCATCAGATATATTTCCACCCATATGTACAGAGCAAATGACTGTAACTGTTTAAACTTTGTAATCTCGCTGACAGGGAAACCATTCTCACTGCCTGTCATGAGCACTGCTCCACTAACCCCAGTCTTGATTACCGACCTGCTGCCCTCTCAAACAATATCCCCAACTTGTCAGTATAACGACTGCAGGTTCTGTGGTGTTGCTGGTTACTCAGGCAACTAAAAGAAGTCAAGCCACCTACAAAACATTCTTTACTGAAGGTAGTCAACTGTCAATCTTCAGAATTGCACCCGGGTCGCTGGAGCTGTAATTACATTACGCTAGCCACTATGCTACTGTACAACCTCTTTTGTTTGCCTGACTTTCTAAAGTCATCGGACTGAGGGAGAGTTTCAATGTAATGCGCATAAAGACGTATCTGTGAGTTCCCGAAAGAGTGTAAAAGGTATTTTTTTTCTTCTCTAAGACCAGTAGTTTCAGAGTACTCATGCTGTGCTTATTTATACCCACACAATATGTTTAAAGTTCAGTTTCATCTTTGATGGTACAACGTGCACAATGTTCCAATAATGTTAAAGCATTTTTCTCTTTAAGTTTTTATACCTGCAGGACACACTTGGTTGATGTCACAGAAATATGTTTCTAATGTCACTCATACATCATGTTGGGGACCATCGAGTGGGGACCAACATAAGTTACTTAAATGGTGAAAGAAATGTAAGAAGAGCATTTTTCGGTAAAAACACAGGAATAGCTCATATTTTTCAGAAGTAATGATGGCAAAGTTATCTCTCATCACCATTATCACCTTGTGCAACTTTTGGAGTCTTTTTAAGCGTTAAGAACACGGAAGTCCTGAAGCAACAAACAATCAGCTGGAGGAACTCAGTGGGTCAATCAACATTGATGTTAGGAATGAAATCGTCAGTGTCTTGGGTTGAAACCCTGCATCAGGACAGGGTGCTCCAGATTCTAGCATCAACAGACTCTTGCAACCAGTCGATCTTGATAATCCATTTCTCCTCTCCTGATGCACAAAGGAACAGTAATGTTTTATACATTTTAAACACAAAACAACAATAAATGATTAATTACAGTTTCAATGGCTATAAATAACTACTTTTAAAATATTTCATTATGTAAGCAGATAGCTTGTGCAGAATGATATATTTACAGTGAGGGCACAGCACAACAGGCAGAACCACTTGGAATATTCAAATACTGGTGACTGATCTGAGAACATCTGGGCACAAAGACCAAACATGGTAAGTTTACCGTGTTTGTTACAGAGTGGAAAGATAGCTCCCTAAACATGCAGCCAGAATATGAAATGACAAGGGACATATCCTGATCTGGGGAAATGCTTCTAACACTGTATTAATGCATGAGATGTCCACTAAATGGCTCTCCTGATCTCTTCATGAAGGTTTCAGTGAGCACTATTTAACTTGAGCATTCATCTATTGTCTTCCTCTGTGCATTGTAATATTATAGAATCAGAACTTTCCATCCCCGACATTGGTTTTGATAGCCTTAGAGAGTCAGGGGATGTTGAATTGCATCAGGTATTTCCTGAAGACTGTTTCTCATTTTAATTAAATCCTGTTATCTTATGAAAACTTCATGTATTTGCAAACAATATTTACGGTACCATGCTGTAAAATAAATTAAGCCCTGTTTTATCAGCATTCAGGAGTAATTATCACTAAACAGCGCTGTTGGATCTCCAGAACTAAAATACTGTATATGGATTCCTGATTCCCTTATGATTCTGTGCATTACAAAATCTTGACAACAGTGCAAGATATCAGTGCATTACACCACTAAATCTCTCCCTAAGACTTATTTGCTAAACCCTATTGCATCCATTGAGCAAAAATGAATTTGATTCAGGTCCTCCAGCTGCTTTCATCAGAAATGAGTGATAGATGCTGTTCCCACTAAAACAGGCCAGAAATAGAGAATTGGAAGCTGCTGTGGCACTGATTGAAGAGAGCTGAATATTCTTGGTCTCTTGCCATGGAGTTGAAGACATCTGTGTTTTATAGGTGGGCCTACTTGTTAATATAATGCTTTTTCTAGTGAAGTCTCAACTATTGATGATTGATCATCTAATGGCCTATTCCCTGTTCTTCAAGCCGTTAATGTTCATTTCCACATTCCATCTTCTCCCGAATTCCTGAGAAGTCTTCTTCCCTGAATATACTTCATCCCAGAGTTTTCTTCCACCAGTGTTCCTGAATGGTCACAGCCCTGACTCCAGGTTTGCTCGTTCATACTCTGCCCGTTCCTCAGGACCTACCACACTTCTGACAACTCCAGACTGGAAGAGCTTTGCAAAGGATTCTAATGCAAAGGTCCAGAGACATGAGCCTGCTCTCTTCAGAGATGAAAGGTTGTCATCCCTCAATATGGTCTCTGTTCATCTCCCCACAGATGGTGAGCACACATAGTGTTTTCTCTCCTTGTTTCAGATTTCCACTATTTTTTGTTCTTTGCAGCGGAAAGGCCCTTCTTCACACTAATATTTGTCAACCTTCTTATCTTATGCTCAAAAGTGTTTCCATGCCTAGGAACCTGCGCTCCTTTCCCAGCTAATTTTATTAGAGCTGGTGCTATGAAGTTAAAAATATCATCGAAAACGACAACTAAATTCTGAAATGTTATTAGTAGAAAATATCTTGCTTTTTTACTTATTCAAGATAATGATAAGAATTTACCAACCAGTGCCATTTTAAGACACAGCAACATTTTATGCCAAAGCAAACCTTGTTTGGAGCAGTCACAATGGAGACTACTGTAAGATCATAGATTCCTAACTTGCAGCATTATTTAAAGAAGAAAGATCTATCAACATGTGGAACAAAAATAAAATAAGGTTTACAGTGATATATGGTGAACACGTCCAATAAAAACTGTTGTGCATTTGATATTTCTGTAAAATTTGAGTAATTTTGTAAATATATTGTTTTAGTTTTTATAGTTTTAAAGCATAACAGTAGCGACAAGGAAGCTTTAAAATGAACCCAAGATGACATGCTGAAGACCAACGAGACATTCAGACAATAAAGCAGTGCAGCACGTGCGTCTTCAGAAAAGGAGACAGACATGTTCAAATTTTAAAAAAGGAAAAAGAGGAAGAATTCACAGATTCTTAAACAGTGAGTACTGCGTGACAATAATCATAAAAAGGAGGAGAAATGCTAGCTATATTGGAAAGATAGACACATTCCATTGCACAACAGATAATTGGATATTGTATACTGAACGAATGGAGCAGTATTTTAAAGCAAGTGGAATATCCGATGAAAAGCAAGTACTAATTTTGCTGAAGCAGATGTCATAAAGGCACAAGTTCTTTGTGCATTAGCCAGCATCAATATGTGAAATGAATCAGCACTCAGAGTTCTTGAGTTATTTCATCTTCCAGATTCAAAGTTGCTTCCCAGTTTAGTAGTCTTCTGACTGTCCTGTCTTTCACTCTCAGCAAACTCTAGTTCATTCAAGTCCTCACAGTCTGTAATTGATCCCGCACTAAAATCAACTAATCCTAAAAACCTAATCTTATTGATCTCTGTTACCTGAAATTAAATATTTTCTCCTATATTTAAGACCATAAGATATAGGAGCAGAATTAGGCCATTTGGCCCATCAAATCTGCTCCACAATTTCATCATGGCTGATCCAATATTCCTCTCAGCCCCAATCTCCTGCTTTCTTCCCATATCCCTTCATGTCCTGACCAATCACAAACCTGTCAACCTCTGACTTAAATATACATGAAGACCTAGCCTCCACAGCTGCCTGTGGCAAAGAATTCCACAGAGACACCACTCTCTGGCTTAAGAAATTTAAAAGGATGCCCCTCTATTCTGAGGCTGGGTCCTCTGGTCATAGATTCTCCCTCCATAGAAAACATCCTCTCCACATCCAATCCATTAAGGCTTTTCTTCATTTGATAGGTTTCAATGAGGTCATCCCAAATTCTTCTGACTTCCAGTGAATACAGGCCCAAAGCCAACAAACATTCTTCATATGACAAGCCATTCAATCCTGGAATGATTTTTGTGAACTTCCTTTGAAACCTCTCCAGCTTCAGCACATCCTTTCTGAGATAAGGTAACCAAAACTGCTCACAATACTCCAAGTGAGGCCTCAACAGTGCTTTATAAAGTCTCGACTGTACATCTTTGCTTTTATATTCTAGTCCTCTTGAAATGAATGCTAGAATTACATTGGCCTTCCTCACCACAGGCTCAACTTGCAAATTAATCTTTAGCGAATCCTGCTCAAGGACTCCCAGGTCCCTTTGTACCTGTTTTTTGTATTTTCTCTCTACTTAGAACATAGTCAACCCTTTCATTTCTTCTACCAAGATCCTTGACCAACATTTCCCGACACTGTATTCCATCTGCTATTTCTTTACCTATTCTCCTAATCTGTCTGTCCTTCTGTAGCCTCTCTACTTCCTCAAAAATATCCGTCCCTTACATCTAAATTCATATCATCTGCAAACTTTGCAACGAAGCCATCAATTCCAACATCCAATCATTGGCATATAACATAAAAAGAATTGGTCCCAAAACAGACCCCTGTTGTACACCACTAGTCACCGGTAGCCAGCCAGAAAAGGTGCCGTTTATTTTCACTCCTTGCCTCCTGCCAATCAACGACTGCTTTATCCATGCTAGAATACCATGGGCTTGTAGCTTGTTCAGCCTCATGCGTGGCACCTTGTCAAAGGCCTTCTGAAAATCCAAGTACACAACATGAAAGGATTCTCCATTGTCTATCAACTTGTTATTTTTTCAAAGAATTCCAACAGATTTGTCAGACAAGATACTTTCCCTTGAAGAAATCATGCTGACTATGGTCTATTGTATCATGTGCCTTTAAGTACCCTGAGACTTCATCCTTAATAATCAACTCCAACATCTTCCCAACCACTGAGGTCAGAATAACTGGCTTATAGTTTCCTTTTTTCTGCCTCTCTCCTTTCTTGAAGAGTGGAGTGACATTTGCAATTTTCCAGTCTTCCGGAACCATTCCAGAATCTAGTGATCCTCGAATGATCATCACTAATCCCTCCACAACCTCGTCAGCCTCCTCATCTAGAACCCCGGGGTGTACACCACCTGGTCCAGGTGACCTACCTACCTTCAGACCTTTCAGTTTCCCAAGAACTTTCTCTTTAGTTATGGTAACTTCACACACTTCATGACCTCTGACACCTGGAACTTACATCTGCTGCAAGTGTCTTCCACCATGAAGTCTGATGCAAAATACTTATATAGTTCATCTGACATTTCGTTGTCCCCATTACTACCTCACCAGCATCATTTTCCAGTGGCCTGATATCCACTCTCACCTCTCTTTTACACTTTATGTATCTGATGCACCATCAATAACTCACTCTGAGACGTAAGAAGCGAGATATTGGCTTTTATTGACTGGAAGAATGAACAACACTACATCCTGGAGAATGAGGCCGGGCACAGGCCTCAATTGCCTTTATACAGGGGTCTGTGGGAGGAGCCACAGGAGCAGTCAGCAGGGGTCTGTGGGAGGAGCCACAGAAGCAGTCAGCAGGGCTCTGTGGGAGGAGCCACAGGAGCAGTCAGCAGGGGTCTGTGGGAGGAGCCACAGGAGCTGTCAGCAGGGGGTCTGTGGGAGGAGCCACAGGAGCAGTCAGCAGGGTCTGTGGGAGGAGCCACAGGAGCAGTCCAGACAGGTATATGTAGTTCACCACAGTATCTGAAGAAACTTATGGTATCCTCTTTAATATTATTGGCGAGCATACTTTCATATTCCATCATTACCTTCTTAATGACTTTTTAAATTGCCTTCTTTGGTTTTAAAAGCTTCCCAATCCTCTAAATTCCCCTAAGTTTTGCTCTATTATATACCCTCTCTTTGGCTTTTATGTTGCCTTTGACTTATTTTGTTAGCCACATTTGTGTCATTTTTCCTTTAGAATACTTTTTCTTCTCTGGGATGTATATATCATGTGCCTTCCGAATTACTTCCAGGAATTCCAGCCATTGCTGCTCTGCCAGTGTTCCTTTCCAAGCAATTCTGGCCAACTCCTCTCTCATGTCTCTGTAATTCCCTTTACTCCACTGAAATACTGATACATCTGACTTTAGCTTCACCTTCTCAAATTTCAGGGTGAGTTCGATCACTTTTTTCTAAATGTTCTTTCACCTTACGCTCTCTATTCTGGTTCATTGCACAGCACAATTTAAGTACATTCATAACTCTGTAATATCTTTCAACCCCACAGTTTCATTTTCCCACTACTTTTTAGCACTGTTCGTCTTTTGTTTCATTCTAATATTGCTAAGCTTCTTTCAGCTCTAAAATGTTCTCCCTAAACCCCTCCACAGCTCCAACTCATTACCTCCTTTTGTAATTCTCCAAGGAACCGACAATGAATCACTTCATCACATTGCTTCCGGTGTCTCAGGATCAATTTTTACTTTATTTTGTTTCCCTGAGGTCCTGGTGGTATTTTTCCATGTTTAAAGTGCTATATAGACATTGCTATTGCTGTAATACTTTAGATGGGTAATTTTTAAAAAATTGCATTCTCTAAACTATGGTTATTTTATGGCTTGCTGGCCAAACTTAATTTGCAACTGCATTTCTGATGAAATTGGAGTATGTGAAGTAAATTGGTTCCAAGGAAGTACAAAGTGATGCTGCTTTCAAAAGATTCCAAACAAAATATTTGTGATATTCGGCAGCTTCAACAATAGCTTATGGAATTCATTAACTTTTTAAAGTTATCTGAACAACTTTAATCTTATAAAAGATCCACATATTATCTAAATAGATGTGTCTATGAATTAATAGTTTGGAATTCCTTGTTATCTAATAACATATCAGCCAAATTTTTATGTAGTTTTGTTTTATATATCGTGAATAGAATTACAGTGAATTAGAGGAACTGAAATGTGTGTCCGCCTCAAATACTAGAGGACTTGCATATACAGTTTCAAGTATTAGAAGATGTGCTGTGATGGATATTCACTATCCAGGGCTTGGGGAGCCAAGTTCTAACAGCAGCTGATTCTTCCAGGGGTCATAGAGTTGTTTTTGAGTAAGTTACACTTCCAACCAATATTCCTTGCTCAGCCTCTTGGCATAAACAAGTGAACAATAGGATCTTTGTTGGCTCATTATTTAATCAAGAGAAAATATTTGGTCTACTTCAGCTTAATTAAATAATGCATTCACCTGACCCAATGAATATGACTCAAAAATATCACATGTGTGTGAAGTAATCAAGTATTAAAAAGTAGTATAAATGTTAGAGAGCAGTCAGGCTTGTTCAGAATGGTCAAGGAATGACAAGAACAATGACAGAAAGACATTCAGGGACTAAAATCCATTCCTCTGCCTTTGATTTCTGCAATAGATGACTCATTCTGGGAGACACCCAGAAGAATTCCAGGTACAGGATTTATTTACCATTACGTTAAAAGGTCAGAATATTGTATTAACTTGTGCCAGAATTTCAGTAAGTCCTGTCAAGAACACATAGAGGAAAATTTATTCTTATGTATGTAAATTAGATTGTGTCATAACAATTAAAATGAGACAATTATTAAAGTGATTCATCTATAGTTTATATGAAAAGACAAGTCTTCTTTCAGGACTGTAAAAATCACAATAGCATAAAAATGTTTCTATTTAAAATAATAGTGGGTGAGAGCAAAAGTTTTTTATTTACAATTATCATTTAGATTGGGAAAAGGAAAAACTCCACTGGAGTTCTAACTAGATAGCTCCTAATCTTATTTGCCAGTGTTTTTTTTACCGCTCTTAGGTGCAGCTGCAAGTGTGGCCCAACCCAGCCTCAGTTTCCAACAGAGACTAAGCAAGATGCATGTGGATAGATTAATGTATTAACACAAATGCAGCAGCTCCTGTTGTAGATGAAAGTACCAATGATATTTTCCTTCTGCCATGTGTCCATAAGTACACAAGTTACGTAGAAAAAGTAATATCAAGGCCATTCCTTGCACTCTGGTACAGAAATCAACACAGGATTTATCTATCCACATAGAATTGCTACCTTAGGTATATCTTAACATGATTCTGAAATTATTTCACTGTGATTCTCACTTCTAAAAGACACACTTGCACAGCAAATCATTATTCTCCTATAGGCCAGGAATTTGAATTTATAGTCATAGAATGATACAGGTTCTCTGGTCCAACTGGTCCATGTAGCTCACAGAATCCTCACTGTCCTCACATTTACAAATCTTGCAAATGCATATTTATGCAAAATTATTTTCACATGGGTTTGAAACCTAGCTTCTGGCTAGGTCCTATGACTGTTTGGTAAATATGTGTACTTCACACACAGTTAGCCCCAGCTGACCTCATTCACCCCAGAATCATCCACGGCCTTCCCCTCCATGTACTTATCCAAAAGCCTTTTAAATGCTGCTATTGTACTCACCTCAACCATTTCTTCTGGCAGCTCATTCCAGGTACTCCTCTTTATTTCGTATCTTTGCCCTCTAGTTTTGGACTCACCAATCTGGGAAAAAGATTATGAACGTATCCTATATTTAGTTAGTTACTGCCTGTGATACTGCTGGCATTTAGGACAGCACTGGGGGTCCTCCATCTCTGTAAGTCCTTGGGCATCTTCTCTATTGTGCCCCATGTGTGGTTCAGCGTCCTCGCTTCTGCTTCTGCAGTAGAATGCCAAGTTGCCTTTGGTCTCCCACATTTCCTCCATCCTTCAGGGGTCCAGTGAAGTGCTGTCTTGTTGATGGACTTAGCCTCTCTTCTCATCACGTGCCCAATCAATCTCCAATGTTTCTTCATGATGATTGTAGCCATGTCCTCTTGGTAACACTGAAGGACTAGGGCATGGTTAGAGATCTTGGCCAGAAAATATGGAGGATCTTCCAGAGGCTTCTGGTGTGGAATGACACAGCAGGGCAAGTGTCAAGTGTCAGCATCCTGACCCATACAAGAGTGTGGACGGAACACAGCTCTGGTATAGCTTCACCTTGGTGTGAATGCTGTATTTGGTTGATCCCCATATGTTGGTCATAGAAGTGAAGTCGTTTCTAGCTTTGCTGAGTCTGCACTGGATGTTGTCCTTTGTCCCACCATACTGTCAAATGATGCTGCCCAGGCAGCTGAATCTGTAGGCTTTGGCTAGGCCAATTCCATTTGCCTTAATGGGAGGAGGAGACTCTACATTGAGGATCATGGTCTCAGTCTTTCTCTGGCTGACTCTGACTCCAAGCTGTCCACCAAGGGTATACAGGCACTGAGTTTTCTCTTGCATGTGCTGGTCTGTATGTGATAGTAATGCGAGGTCATTCACAAAGTCAAGGTCTTCTAAACTAGAGAATAGAGTCCACCTAATGTCTCTCTGCTTATCTTTCAATGTTTGCCTCGTAACCCAGTCAATCACTAGGTTAAATAATATCCTAGTGATAGTGATGGAGTTTTGGCTTCCAAGCTCAGACTCCAGTCCCTAGCTATGCAGGTGAAGTTAGCATAGAAACTCTGGATAAGGGGGACAGCTTTTGAAGGGATCTCATATGATCAGAGAAATCAACGGAGGCTGTCCCTGTGGATGCTATCGAAAGCATTTTCAGTGTCCACAGAATTCACATACAGTTGTCTCTGCTGCTCTGTGCTCTGTTCTATAAAGCCACACAGTGTGAAGTTCTGCTGGCCGACACAGCCGCCGTTTCTCCTGAAACTGTCTTGCTCTTACCTCAAGCACGTACTGAGAGCATCTGTAATCCATTGGACAATGACTTTGGCGAGAATCTTGCTGGCACTGAGAAAGGTGTGATGCCACTCCAGTTGTTGCAATCACTTAGCGCTTCTTTCTTGGGGATCCTAACAATAGCTCCCCTTGTCCCCTTTCTTCTTAATTTTGCATCTTTCTTCTAAGGCTGTCCATGTTTCCTGCTGTATCCAATCTTTGTTCTTCTTTCCTGCTCTGTAACCTAGACAAGCCTCACTGCTCTCCTTGAAGACAGAGGCAATCTGTTTTCACACTGTGTCTATCCTGTCTTCTGACACATCCTCATCAAGGTCTTGTGGGGCCTGGAATCTGTTCTTAAGCTGAATGGTGAAGGCAGATCTCACACTGGTGTCGTTGAGCTTCACAACATCAACACATCTTTCAACTCACAGACCTCCGTTGAATACCCCTTACCCCATCCCTATCTATAATTTTAGTCTGGTTCTTTTTCTCTCTCTTTCCCCCCCTCACTATAATCTCTCCCCAGCCCTACCTTTCTTTCTCTTTTATTTCCCATAGTTCTCCACCTTCCCCCTAGCCCATTTCCCTCCAGCCTATCACTTCCCAGCTCTCTACTTCATCCCTCCCCCCACTTCTTATCCCCCCTCGACCATCCCAGGTGACTTCACTCCTGATGAAGGGTTTCGGCCCGAAATGTCATCACTACCTCCTCCCATAGATGCTGTCTGGCCTGCTGAGTTCTGCCAGCATTTTGTGTTTTTATTTACACATCTTTGTACATGTGTTCTGGTCTCAGAGCTCCTCAGCGTGAGTTTCATCACTGTTACAACAAGTTGGTGATCACTTCCTGTATCTGTTCCTTCCTTCACCTTTCTATCCTGCTCTGTTTTTTTTCTTCCAATTAATTTTATGTTTTGGAGTTACAAAGCGTAACAGTGGCAATGAGAAAATTTTAAATGAACCTGTGACGTCTACCTACCTGTGGAAGTGCAGCGAGACTCTTGAATAAAAAAAATTGCACAGCTCGTTGTTTTTTAACTTGCAAGGAGACAGAAATGGTCGAGTTAAGTAAGGCAGAAAATGGATGAAATTAATAGGTTCATAAACACCGAGCACTTGGTGATAAAATAATAATTATAAAAAAGCAGAAAGGGCTGGCAACATTGGAAAGATAGATGCATTTGCTTGCACAAAAGATAACTGGGTGATGTATATGGACAGAATTGAGCAGTATTTTAAAGCAAATGGAATACCTAATAAGAACTGAGTCCCGATTTTACTGAGTGCCATAGGTGAAAGAGCTTATTGTTTGCTTAGAAGTTTGACTGCTCTAACCAAACAAGCTGAAATGAATTTGCTGATATTGTAAACATAATGCAGGAACGTTTGGAATAGAAACCAATGTTGATTGCAGAATGCTTCAGATTTCATATACGGAATCAAACGGAAGGGAAGTCAATTTCAGCTTATGTGGCTGAGTTGAAGAGATTCTCTGAGCATTGTCAGTTCAGTGATGGGCTTAATGATGCACAGAGATCATTTAGTTTGTGGAAGCCTACAAGAAAGAATTCAAAACCAGCTCCAAGCATAACTCATATTTAAAAGAGTAGTTGATATCACTCTATCAATGGAAGCAGCAGCCAGAAATGTAATTGAGCTATAGTGAGGAACAAAAGTGAGCATGAACAAAATTGTAATATCAAAGCAAGAAACTGGACTGGCCAAACAAATAGTGTTACAATTGTGGCAGGAGCTCACATTTATCATACCAATGAAAGTTGAAAGGTGAAACTTGGAGAAAATGCAACAAAGTAGGACACATACAAAAAGCATGTTGGCAGACAAAAATAAATGGACTGTAGAAAGGACAAGGAAATTATAAAAAGTCCAGTTGCAGTTTCATAAAGAGCACTAAACTGCATGGCATTGATGAATGACTTTTATAATGATGAGAATGACTCAGGACTAGGTAGCCTAGAGATTTACAATGTGAAAACTAACAAAATACAAGCAATATGGCTTACATCAGGAACAAAAACAATCAAATAATTGAAATGGAATTGGACACTGGCTTGGCTATTTCATCCATATGACCCAAATAGTATTTCAAAGATATTGAACTGAAGCCTGCAAATATCCAACTAAGAATTTATACTAGAGAAAAGATAACTCCACTGGGAATGACATTTGTAACAGTGAAATACGACAACCAACAAGCCACACTGGGCTTGTATGTGGTAAAAGCAGGAGGGCCAGCGTTGTGGGGCTGTGGTTGGCTATGACAACTACAACTCAATTGGAGATCCTTCCCACATTTGCATGCCACAATCCCTACAATAGACTCAGCTGAAAGCAAATTAAGAAAGGTACTAGTTGATGCCACAGCAGTGTACTAGGATGGCATTGGAAAACTCCAACCTATCAAGGGTAAAATAGTGTTTAATGAAAATGCCACTCCCACACTTTACAAGGCCCATCTGGTTCATTCTACCATCCATAATAAAGCAGCCAGTGAGCTAGATCACATGGAGACTGAAGGAGCTCTTTCCAAGGTTGAGTGGAACGCCTGGGCATCACCAGTGATCCCAGTAGCCAAGAAGGATGGGTCTGTCAGGATCTCTGGTGATTTTAAGGTCACCATCAACCAAGTATTGGAAGCAGATCAATACCCTCTGCTGGAGATACAGAATATTTTTGCAAACTTTTCTGGAAGAGAACACTTCAGCAAAATGAACTTGGCTGAGGCCTACCTGCAGATGGAAATAGAAAGAGACCAAAGTATTTCTAATAATAAACATTCACAAAGTGTTTTATCACTATAATAGGCTTGTTTTTGGAACAGCAGCTGCACCTGCACTCTGGCGGAAAGCTATGGACCAGGTGCTGCAAGGCTGCCCATACACTCAGTGTTACCAGGATGATATTATTGTTACCAAAGAGGATGACAAGGAACATTTCCAAATTCTCAAGACAGTGTTACAAAGATGAGAAGATTATGGGTTCACAGCACAACGCAACACATGTATATTTTTTAAAACAGGTATCCTTTACCGTGGTCACACCATTGACGCACAAAATTTAGACGTGTGCTGACAAAATTCAAGCAGTGGTGAATGCTCCAAGGCTAAAGGACGTGTCACAGTTGTGGTCCTTTCTGGGATTTGTGAATTACTGTAAGAATTTCCTGCCATATCTGGCTAATGCACCCCACCCCTTGAAGAAATGACAATGGACAAAGCAGAGTGAGATACTTTCCAAAAGTCAAAGGAAGTGCCTTCCCTTATGTTCCCTTACTGCTGCAGGAAAAAAAATATGCATGGATTGCCAGAGAGGCCTTGAAACAGGTTTGTGTAAAATGTTTCAACCAGTACTTGCATGGGAGAGAGTTTACCATCATTACTGATCATCACCCACTAGTGTCCATTTTCAATCCATAGAGGAGTGTTCCACTAACAGCAGCAGCACGAATGCAGAGATGGGCTTTTGGAGGACATAAATACCAGACTGAATTCAAGAGGGCAACTAATCATGGAAATGCTGATGGATTTACTCTTCGAAAATGAAGGACCTGAAAAATTTACAAAAGAGGGCAGCTATGCTGTTCCTACGTCATCTCCAATCTCAGAAGGAGGATGCAGGACAAGCAGCTGAGACAAACTGAGGGTTCCTCAAACAAGAAGTCATTATGCTGTCATGCTATAAGTGCATGCCTCACTTAAAGTAAAAACAAAGATTTTGTGCACTTTATCCCTGGCTTTGTGTTTTTCTTTTGATTAGTTTTTATGTTTTTGGAGCATAACAAATGGGACTAGCCAGAATAACAGTTCAGCATGAACTAGATGGGCCAAAGGGCTTGTTTCTTTGTTTAATGCTCTATGACTCTATAATAAAACTTAGTGAATGGATTATCATCAAGTTCCTCAATCTTTCACTCCTGGACAAGCAGCCCTGGCAAGGGACCATAGAAGTGATCAAAAGTGGTTACTTGGGAAAATTAAGGGCAGAACTGGACCACTCTCCTACACAGTGGAACTTACGTCTGATGTCATCTGGAGCTGACACATCAATCAGTTAAGGAGAGTAAAGTCAAATATTGGAAGAGCAAGGTGTCCGGAGCTGTCAGAAGCACTTCCTGCAGTCCCAGAGTCAATTTCTGCAACCACCCGAGAATGTTTCACAGCCATGTCTCGTCTGCCGAGTAGAGCAATCTCCCCTTTGTATGGAAAGGTGTTATCCCACAAGAGTAAGAAATCATCCACAGTGATTAAATCTGAATGGGACAATTTAAAATTTGCTATGCAGTGGATGTCTATAGAGTAATTATATTATGTAGTATACTGTGTGTATGCTGGAGATGCATTGAATTGGAGTAATATTTTAAATATATATTGTTTGATTAAGCATTCTTTGTTGTTTACATAATTCATTACAGGTTATATGTAAAAGTACATAAATGGCATACGTCATTATGCTGTCATGTCATAAGTGCATGCCTCACTTAAAGTAAAAACAAAGTTTTTATGCACTTTATCCCTGGCTTTGTGTTTTTCTTTTGATTAGTTTTTATGTTTTTGGAGCATAACAAATGGGACTAGCCAGAATAACAGTTCAGCATGAACTAGATGGGCCAAAGGGCTTATTTCTTTGTTTAATGCTCTATGACTCTATAATAAAACTTAGTGAATGGATTATCATCAAGTATGCCAATAATAGTTTGACAGCCCCTCTAAACATTGTACTAAATTTGGAGCAGAGTGAGATAAAATAAGCTTCCTTTATATCAAACAGTTATGTTTTCATTAGACTGTGAACAAACTTTATGAGACAAATGTTTCTGTAGAGTTCTTAATTACTCAAATAAGATAGTGTATACCAGCTGGGTTACAAAGTTCCACAATACCTTAAACTGGACTTCAAAAGTGTCTTTTTTGCTTAAAAACAGCTGATGGTAAACAGATGTAACACTGTGTGCTTCATTCAGCCTGGTTAACCCCCAGGGTCTTTGGAACCTGAATTTATGCTACTTCTATCTTAGGTAAACGAATGACAATTTTTATTGAAAGGATGCCATGTAGATACTTTACAGGCATGTGTTTGTCTTGGTTTAGGAAGTGAGGAATGTTGAAGAGAAGTGTTTGTCAAGTTACAAAGAGACCACTTTAGTGAAATAAAGCTTGCTACTCATGTTTCTTATAACGATCTTTTGAAAGGAAATTTTGTGAATAATAAAGTAAGCAGCTGGAGAGAGAGAGAGTAAAATTGGAGGGAAAATGAGATGAATAGATCTTCCTGTTTTCTTCAAACACACCAGTCTAAATGAGGTCAGCCAGCAAAGGATCACCTTGCCAGATTGAGCCAGATGTTCACTCCCTGCAGCTGTTCATAGCACTCTAGATAACAGGTCAGATATTGCTGAGTCTTAAAACTTGGGATATATTTTTGTTTTCAGAATGATTCATGGCATCAGTCATACAAATAATGTGAAACTCTGAGGAAGCATTGAATATGCACTGATAACTGAGAGCACAATCTCTGTTCCTCTTCTGCAGACTTCATCCCTCCCCATGGCAACTGAGTCCTACAGACTGCATGCATCCTTGATGTTATAAATGACCCTAAAGTATCTTTGAAGCTGCATTCCTGTGCAATACATAAAGTTGCCCTATTCCACTGGCACAATCTCTGTTCCTCTTCTGCAGACTTCATCCCTCTCCATGGCAACTGAGTCCTACAGACTGCTTGTATCCTTGATGCTGCATTCCTGTGCAATACATAAAGTTGCCCTATTCCACTGGCACAATCTCTGTTCCTCTTCTGCAGACTTCATCCCTCTCCATGGCAACTGAGTCCTACAGACTGCTTGTATCTTGATGCTGCATTCCTGTGCAATATGTAAAGTTGCCCTGTTCCACTGACAAAGCACCACCTGACACACCATGCTCACAAAACTCATAATGCTCAAGAGTAGATAATTTCTGGCAAGTTTTCCATCCTCATTTATCCATAGAGTATATTAATACTCTGATGTCTGTATCATATTTTGAATCATCCTGTTTTCCATGTGTCTCTCTCTTCACTCACCATGTTGGCTCCCAGCTGAGTAGTGTTTCATTTTTAAATTTCCCAGGCCAAAGTTCCAATCTTTTGACTTTCTATATAATTAGTGGCAAGTTTGATATATTAACACAAAATAAGTAGCTCCTGGTGTAATTTAAATCACCAATGATATTTAAATTGGTAAATTGGTTTATTATTGCCACATGTACCAAGCTACTGTGAAGAAGTTTGTTTTACATTGCATCTGTACCGATCATTTCATCACATCAATGCATTGAGGGAAAGCAATAACAGAACACAGAATAAAGTGTTACAGTTACAGAGAAAGTGCATTGCAGGCAGACAATAAGATGCAAGGCCATGACAAATTAAAATATGAAGTCAAAAGTCCAACCTTATTGTACTAGGGCACCCTTCAATAGAAGTGGGATAGAAGCTGTCCTTGAGCCTGGTGGTAGGTGATTACAGGACTTAGTATCTTCTGCCCAGTGTGAGGGGAAGAAGTGAACATTTCTAGGCTGGGAGAGGTGTTTGATTATGCTGGGTGCTTTGCTGAGAAAGCGTGAAGTATAGATAGAGTCCATGGAGGAAAGGCTGGCTTCTGTGATGTGCTGATCTGCGTCCACAGATTTTGCAGTTTCTTGCATTGTCGTCATCTAGAATTACAAAATGTTGTAAATTATAATTGAAATGAGTATATCCAACCTCTCAGACATTCACCCCACTGAAGAAATTTTACAGAACTGATCTTAACTTCAACCTAATAATTCAATTCCAGTGTGAAACCTCTTCATCACCTCTACTCACTGCAAAGCTGAAATTCTACCCCCTTTTTTAAATGCTAAGAGAGGAGCATTAAACATAAACAACAAGCTTTATAAAATTGTGAATGGGAAGACTGGGACAGCAGGCTGGTGGAAAAGCAACTAAAGTGGTGGGTATCAAAGACTGAGTTGCCTATTCTGATCTTATAAAAGTGTTATCAAGTGGAGAAGTAACCTGGGACTCCAACAGGTCAGCCATTGAAGGGCTAGTTCACACAGTCCCGTCACAGAAAAGACTTGTACACAGAGCATGTGAGAGGCTCATGGGTGCTCAAGTGAGGGACTTCTGGATATTGGACAAGGATCAGTCCAGGGAGCTGCTGTTGGAAGTATTCTGTGTGTGAGAAGGTGAGGTGGTGAGGTAAGTGGTCGGTACAGCTGGTATGTTACAGGGTACAGATTTAAGCAGTTGTGGAGCCTGGTCCAGGGAATCAAAAAGTCAAAGTCAAGAGTATTGTTATATGCTCAAGTACATGTATGCACAGAAACAATGAAAAGCTTACTTGCAGCAATATCACAAGCACTTTGCATCAGGCACACAGAAAATTATACAAATCAAACAATTGTACATGATTTCACAAAAAATGAACTCAATTAGAACAAAAAAAAATTACCTGTCACAACCTAACTCACCGTCTCTTGTCGACCTCTGATCCTTTATCTGATCTCTCTAGAGGGTCAGAGGCTGTGACAAGTTTATAAAATTATGTAAGACATGGATTGGGTAGATGGTCAGAGTCTTTTTAGAGCTGGAATGTGTGGTAACACTTGCTGGCATCCCCCAGCACACCCTTGGGTTGTGTGGTTGCTAACACAAACTACATATTTCACTGTCAAGGTATATGTGATAAGTAAAGTCAATCTGAATTGGAATCTTTTTCCCAGGATAGAAAAATCAAAAACATGAAGGAAGTGGCTGTAAGAAGAGAGGGGGTGAAGTTTAAGGGAGATATATGGGGCAAGTCTTTTATGCAGAGAATACTAAGTGCCTGGAATAAACTTCCAGGTGTTGTGGAGGAAACAGATACAATAATGACATTCAGATAGTCACACAGACGTGAAGGGAATAGAGGAATAAAGAGCTTGTGCAGGCAGATGGGACCAATTTCATTTGGCATCATTGTCAGCATAGACATTAATGGCCAAAGGGCCTCTTACTGCACTAAGCAGTTCTGCTCACTAAGTCCTGTGTTCCATGAAGTTATGATCCCCACACAAAACCTTTTTCAACCTTTCCTGTTGTTCCACTTCAATCAGTTGCATCCCCAGCACACCCACCCACAATTTTCCTCCTCCCTTATCATCTTCTCTGTTGCTCTGATCACCTCGTCAGCACCCCTACACACCATTACCTCACCACTACTCTTCAGTATCTCATCACTGTTTCTTTCCCTGACACGCTCTATCCCAACCGCCCCCCCAATTCTCTCCCCATTAAATACTTCAGTTGTATCTGATTCATCCTGATCTTTTACCAGCCTTCAGTCTTTCATCTTCTCTCAGCAGGCCTGAAATAGAATTCTACAGCTCATTACAGGCCCTTTAGCCCACAATGTTGTGCCAAACTACACTCTAAACTACCTAGAATTTCCCTAGCACATAGCCCTCTATTTTTCTAAGCTCCATGTACCTATCTAAGAGGATCTTAAAAGACCCTATTGTATCTGCTTCAACCACTGCAACTGGTAGTGCATTCCACACACCCACCATTCTCTGTGTGAAAAACTTAGCTCTGACATCCCCTTGGTACCGATTTCCAAGCACCTTAAAACTATGCCTCTTTGTGTTAGCCATTTCAGCCTTGGGGAAAAAGCCTCTGGCTATCCACATGATCAATGCCACTCACCATCTTATCAGGTCATCTTATCACCATCTCTGTCAGGTCACCTCTCATCCTCTGTCACTCCAAGGAGAAAAGGACAAGTTGACTCAACCTATGCTCTCCAATCCAGGCCACATCTTTGTAAATCTCCTCTGCACTCTCTCTATAGTATCCACATCCTTCCTATAGTGAGGTGCCCAGAAATGAACACAGTACTGACCGGGGTCTTGTATAGCAGTAACATTAACTCATGGCTCTTGAACTCAATCCCATGGTTGATCAATGCCAACACCCCATACGCCTTCTTAACAACACTGTCAACCTGCGCAGCAGCTTTGAGTGTCCTATCGACAGGCCCAAAGATCTCTCAGATCCTCCACACCGCCAAGAGTCTTACCATTAATGTTATATTCTATCTTCAAATTTGACCTACCAAAATGAACCAATTCACACTGATCTGGGTTGAAATCCATCTGCCACTTCTCCGCCCAGTTCTGCATCCTATCGATGTCCCGCTGTAACCTCTGACAGCCCTCCAGACTATCCACAACACCCCCCAACCTTTGTGTCATCAGCAAACTTACTAACTCACCCTTCTACTTCATCCAGATCACAAAGAGGAGGGGTCCCAAAACAGATCCCTGCAGAACACCACTGGTCACCAACCTCCATGCAGAATATGAACCATCTACAACCACCCTTTGCCTTCTGTGGGCAAGTCTGGATCCACAAAGCAAGGTCTCCTTGGATCCCATGCCTCCTTACTTTCTGAAGGAGCCTTGCATGGGGAACCTTATCAAATGCCTTACTGAAATCCATATACACTACATTCACTGCTCTACCTTTATCAATGTTTTGTTACATCTACAAAGAATTCAATCAGGCTCGCAAGGCATGACCTGACCTTGAAAAAAGCCATGCTGGCTATCCCTAATCATGTCTCTCCAAATGCCTCTCAGGAACTTGTCCAACAACTTACCCATCACTGAAGTCAGACTCACTGGTGTATAATTTCTTGGGTTATCGCTACTCCCTTTCTTGAAGGCAACAATACTTCTGTCCCTATTAATGATGCAAAGGTTATTGCAAGAGACTCAGTAATCTCCTCCCTTGCTTCCCACAGTAGCCTGGGGTATATCTCATCCAGTCCCAGTGATTTAAAAACTTACTGCTTTTCAAAAGCTCCAGCACATCCTTTTTCTTAAGGTCGATATGCTCAAGCATTTCAGTCTGCTGTAAGTCATCCCCACAATTGCCAAGGTCTTCTTCCCTGGTGAATACTGAAGCAAAGTATTCATTAACTACCTCCGCTACACCCTCTGACTCCATGCACACGTTTTCACTTTCGCACCTGATTGGTCCTATTCTCAAACAGCTCATCCTCTTGCTCTTCACATACTTGCAGAATTGTGTTGCCCTTAAGGCATTCGTTTAGTTTATTATCTTTTCGCTTTAGTAATTCGTTTGTAATCGTTTTCTAGTTAAAGTTAAGGTTATTGAAAGTAAATTCGTTGTCTGTGATATATCGCGGCATGCGATGACGTCACACCTGGTTTCGCTGCGTCCTGTGGGAAAATACCGGTTTGGAGAAATGGGAAGGAGGACCTTGTGTGTGTAGGATCAGCACTAGAAACATCATAGAAGCAACGCCGTAAGTTCATAAGATAATCGATATGTTGAAGTAAAAATGTTAACGCTGATTCTGTTAAAAGTAATGACGGTTGATAAAATTTATGTTCTTTGTTATTTAAAGAGTTGCGGATAGTTTGTGTTGAAGTGTATTTAAAGTCAGTCGATGGCGTAGGTAGATTCTGACTGTATGTTGTACTTTAATATAATATAGTTTGTTGTAGTTTTATTTTTCCAAGTATTTATGATGTAAATGTGATGCCAAGAAAGAAACAAATACTATATATATTTTGCATTGTTTTATCAATAGTTTTCACCATACGTTAATGTGGAAGAGTGAACAGTAAACGGTTAATCTTACTGGGACCGCCTCATTGACTCCAGTTTATACTTGGTGTTTAGTTCGGTGTTTTTACACCTGTGCGAGAACACTACAAGAATATCTTGGGCTTTTCCTTAAACCTGCTCACCAAGGCATTCTCATGGCCCCTTCTGGCTCTCCTAAATCCATTCTTAAGCAACCTTCCTAACAACCTTGTAATTTCCTAGACCTCTAACAGTACCCAGTTTCTTGAACCTTTCGTAAGCTTTTGTTTTCTTAACTAGATTTTCTACATACTTTGTACACCATGGTTCTTTAACTCTACCATCTTTTCCCTGCCTCAATGGAACATTATCTATGCAGAACTCCATGCAAATGTTTCCTGAACATTTGCCACATTTCTGCCTTGCACTTCCTTAAGAACATCTGCTCCCAATTTATGCTCTCAAGTTCCTGCCTAATAGCATCATATTCCCCCATCCCAAATAAATGTTCTCCCTCTCCAGCACTATGATGAAGGAGACAGAGTTGTGATCATGACCTTCAAATGCTCTCCCACTGAGAGATCTGACACCTGACCAGGTTCATTTCCCAATACCAGATCAAGTACAGCTTCTCCTCTAGTTGGCTTATCTACATATTGAGTCAAGAAACCTTCCTGAACACACTTAACAAACTCCACCCCATCTAAACCCCTTGTGCTAAGGAGATGCCAATCAATATTAGGAAAGTTAAAATATCTGGAATTTCCTGCGGTAATTCGGAAGGCACAGGATAGATACATCCCAAAGATTAAATATTCTGTAGGAAGGATGACAACTGTGGCTGACAAGGGCAATTAAAGACAGCATAAAAGGAGAAAAGAGGGCGTGATATAGCAAAAATGAGTGGGAAGTTAGAGGATTGGGAAGCTCTTAAAAAGTAACAGAAGATAGTTAAAAAGCTGTAAGGGGAGAAAAGATGAAATATAAAGGTAAGCTAGCCAACAATATAAAAGGGGACATCAAAAATTTTGTTCACATATATAGAGAGTAAGAGAGGTGAGAGTGGATATTGGACTGCTAGAAAATGACGCTGGAGAGATGGTAATGGGGGACAAAGAAATGGTGACCGAACTTACTAAATATTTTGCATCAGTCTTCACTATGTAAGACATCAGCGTTGTGCTAGGAATTTGAGAGTGCCAGGGGGCAGAAGTGAGTGTAGTTGTTACTAAGCAGAATGTGTTTGGGAAGCTGAAAGTTCTGCAGATAAATCACCTAGACAAGATGTACTACACCCCAGGTCTCTGAAAGAAGTGGCTGAAGAGATTGTAGAGACATTCGTAATGATCCTTCAAGAATCACTAAATTCTGGAATGGTTCCAGTGGACTGGAAAATTTCAAATCCTACTTTACTCTTTTAAAAAATGAGGGAGGTAGAAGAAAGGAAATTATAGGCCAGTTAGCCTAATTTCAGTGGTTGGGAAGATGTTGGAGTCCATTATAAAGGGTAAGGTTTTGGGTTTTTTAGAGGGACATGATAAAATAGGCCTGTCAGCATGGTTTCCTTTAGGGGAAACCTTACTTGACAAATCTGTTGGAATTCTTTGAGGAAATAACAGGCAAAATAGACAAAGGAGAGGCAGTGAATGTTGTTTACTTGAATTTAGGAGAGTGTTTTCTGAAGGACATGACAGATTTGATTAAATGGCAAAGAGATTGCTGATGGAATATAGTGTAGAGAAGTGTGTGGTCATGCACTTTGGTAGAAGGAATAAAGGTGTAGACTATTTTCTATATGGGGAGAATATTTAAAAATTGGAGGTGCAAGGGGACTTTGGAGCCCTTGTGCAGAATTCCTTAAAGATTAACTTGCAGGTTTATTTGGTGGTAAGGAAATCGAATGCAATGTTAGCCTTCATTTCGAGAGGACTAGAATACAAAAACATGGATGTAATGCCACACATGGAGAACTGTGATCAGTTTTGGGCTCTTATCCAAGAAAAGATGTGCTGGCATTGGAGAGGGTCTAGAGAAAGTTCACGAGAATTACTCTGGGAATGAAAGAGCTAATGTATAAGGAGCATTTGATGGCTCTGGGTCTGTATTCATCAGAATGAGGGGGGATCTCATTGAAATCTGTCAAATATTGAAAGGCCTATATAGAGTGGACATGGAGAAGATGTTTCCTATAGTGAGTGAGTCTAGGACCAAAGTGCACAGCCTCAGAATAGAAGGACATCCATTTAGACAGAGGTGAGAAGGAATCGTTGGATTTCCTTACCACAGACAGTGGTGGAGGCCAAGTCATTGGGTATATTTAAAACAAGGTTGAAAAGTTCTTCATTAGTCGGGGCATCAAAGGGTACAGGGAGAAGGCAGGAAAATGAGGTTGAGAAGGATAATAAATCGGCCTTGATGGAACGACGGAGTAGACTTGATGGGCTGAATAGCCTAATTCTACACCAATGTCTTATGGCCTTATATGACATATTTGACATTACAGAATGCCTCTTCAATGTCCAATGTGTTCTGATATGTAAATAGGTTGTAAAATGGGCATGGCTTCAGATGAACTGACACTGAAGGTGGGCTAGACTTAGTGTTGGGTTTCAGAGAAGGCAATGAAAAATTGCAGTGGTGCCCAAGAAAT
Organism: Hemitrygon akajei; assembly: GCF_048418815.1. NCBI lineage: Eukaryota > Metazoa > Chordata > Chondrichthyes > Myliobatiformes > Dasyatidae > Hemitrygon > Hemitrygon akajei. Next base: position 56,868,153 of record NC_133136.1, read on the forward strand.
TGCAGTGCTGCTCTACATATCATCCGTACACATATGAAGAAGAAGGATGCTTGTGTGAGAATGCTGTTCTTGGACTACAGTTCAGCATTCAACACCATAATTCCCTCCAGGCTTGACAAGAAACTCAGAGACCTCTGCCTTCACCCTGCCTTATGCAACTGGATCCTGGACTTCCTGTCTGATCATGGGCAGATGGTAAGAGTAGGGCCCTCACCTCCACCCCTCTGACTCTCAACACAGAGCCCCTCAGGGCTGTGTACTAAGTCTCCTCCTTTAGTCCCTGTATACCCATGTCTGTGCTGCCACCCACAGCTCTAATTTGCTAATTAAATTTGCTGACAACACTACATTGATTGGCCTAATCTCAAACAATAACAAGGTGGCCTACAGGGAAGAAGACATCTCTCTGACACAATGGTGTCAAGAAAACAACCTCTCTCTCAGTGTTGCAAAAACAAAGGAGCTGGTTGTGGATAACAAGAGGAATGAATACAGGCCAACCCCCATTGACATCAACGGATCTGCGGTTGGGAGGGTAAACAACTTTAAGTTCCTCGGCATCCACATCACCGAGGACCCCATGTGGTCTGTACACACCAGCTGTGTGGTGAAAAAGGCACAGCAGCCCCTCTTTCACCTCAGACGGTTGAGGAAGTTTGGTATGGGCCCCTAAACCCTAAGAACTTTCTACAGGGGCACAATTGCGAGCATCCTGACTGGCTGCATCACGGCCTGGTATGGGAATGTACCGCCTTTAATCGCAGGACTCTGCAGAGAGTGATGCAGACAGCTCAGCGTATCTGTAGTTGTGAACTTCCCATGATTCAGGAAATTTACAAAGACAGGTGTGTAAAAAGGGCCCGAAGGATCATTGGGGACCCGAGTCACCCCAACCACAATTTATTCCAGCTGCTACCATTCAGGAAACAATACCACAGCATAAAAGCCAGGACCAGCAGGCTCTGGGACAGCTTCTTCCACCAGGCCATCACACTGATACACTGTGACACTGAAATACACTGATTTGAGTGTATTTCTATGTTACATTGTCTGTTCTATTTATTATAAATTACTATGATTGCACTTTGCACATTTAGACAGAGACATAACGTAAAGGTTTTTACTCCTCATGTATGTGAAGGATGTAAGAAATAGTCAATTCAATTCAAGAATGTTGAATAAACAGATGACAACTCTTCACCAGGGTGTCGGTTTCAGATCACTCTGGCAACAATCACTGAATTCTCCATAATGTCCCATATTACTTCTTTCTATATTAAAAGCATTTGCTAGTTCACAAAGCTAAAATGCATTGACTGAGTAATGCATTCTCAAACGGTACCCCAAGTGATATTTCTTACATCCTTGGACTACCTGAAATGAGTCAGTTGCATTATAATTAAGTGCAGTCGTCACTTTCACAGCTGCAGGTAGGACTGCTCTAGCGGATGATCCTGGCGTCAGGTCCCTGTGCATGTGTGGAACAGCTCTTTAATCCAAAGTCAAACAGAAAATGCTGAGAATACTCTGCAGATCAGATAACCTCTGTGTAAAGAAGTTACCTGTTGAACTGTGTAAACCTCTGTGTTAATGTTTCATGTCCACGCACACGCGATTCTGCAGATGCTGGAGGTTTTGAGTAACACACACTTGTTGAGGGAAATCAGCAGGTCAGGCAGCATCTATAGAGGGGAATAATCAGTCAATGTTATGACTTTTTTATCAGGACGAAAAGGTCTCATCCCATAACATCAACTTTTTTCCCCTCCATAGATGCTGCCTGACCTGCTGAGTTCCTACAGAATTGTGTGTGTATTGCATAATGTTTCATGTCATCAAAGCCCTTATATTTATATTACAGAGGCCCTTAACAAAATTTTCATATGATCTCTGGATTTATAGCACTAAGGTTTAGGGGTGGTTGATGGGACAAACACAGTTTCTATCTCATGTTGCCTCCCATCAGCCAGTTCTGGCTGCTCTATACCATTTTAAAACAATGAAGAGCAACATTGCCCAGTGGACGTTTCAGCCCAGAACCTCATGTTAGATTTGAAATGGTTTCATATGGTGTCAGAGTTTGGAACTGCTTTATACAAACATAACTGTTGAAACACAACTGCTTTAAATGTCCACAGACATACATGTCTTTGAAGATTTTGCATCCTTCAGTGTAAAGCATTGGCAGCAGCTGCATCTCTTCCTACACATTCTAAGAAATCCATTCTGCTCAGGGGGTATAAGGTCATTGATCTAGAAACAGCACAACAAGAAAAAAGTTGGAAACAGACTTAACCCATGATGGAAGGGGTGGGAAATTCAGTCTCTGGTTTTCTAACACTGGAAACATTTTTCACTGTAAAACTCCCTAAAGCAAAGTCAGAGATGTTGCTATGTTCTAAAACGTGTCTTCAGCAGGATTTTCACTGCTTTGCTTACTCACAAAGTAACCAACTTTTAGTAGCTCTATTTCCCCTGAAGGGCCAATATGCAAACTGCATTCTTTGTCTTTACCTCCTGCAAACTCACACACTTATTTGGGACTTACTGTCTTAGGAGGCCAAGTCCAAGGTCATTCTCAGCTTCCCAACCCCAGGATGCTACCTGCCATAGTTTCCCACATACTGTTTAGGGAGATTACCCAAGCTCCATACTTAAGGACAGAAAACCTCATCCACTTTTCCTTTTGTCCACAGCAGAATCAGCACGGGACTCTCTAGAACTTTAGTATTCCCCAAAGCACAGGCATTCATAGACTGCACTCGTGTAGTATTACTCCTTACAGAGACCTCCCTGGTAACATCCGCCAGGACAGCCTGGGGTTTAAGGCTGGATGGTCTCAGTAGACCCCTTGCAAAATGAGTGCAGTATCTCCTATGGCTGTTATTCTTCACCAGCTTGCCCGAGACACTCTGGGCCCCTAGGAGCTTTCCACCACTTCACCTCCATCCGGTCATTGTGTGATCCTTTCCTTAAAACAGCAGCCACCAGTAAATGGGTGCTGCTTGTATTGTGATGTGCCCATTCAGGCACGTCTGCTAAGACCACAGCTGCTCAATTATGTGTGCAAGGCTGCAAGACCCCGAAGATGCTGAAACTGACACGGTATGGGGTTCCACAGAGAAACTTGACAACATTGTTCCTGGGAACCCTGCAGATGAAGATTGCAGTATTCATGGGAGATGCAAAAACAGCATTCCAGTGACTCAGTGAAACCATTCACATGAAGTCAAGCAAGGCATAGGATATTGCTGCCTTCTTTCAGATTTGCACCTTTAACTCCAATACCTATCAGAACTGGCAATTTAATTGAAGAGTGTCAACTCATCGCTGATGACACCTACTGTATCAGTCTGAGTCCACTCGAGGCTGGAGGCTGAAGACAGCCTGTCCAGGTGTTGGGTGACTGTGTGAATGGGTGGGAGAGGGAAATGGGACTTAACTTGCTGTTGTTGGTTTGCCTCTTGATGTGTTTCTCTGAGCGTTGTGTGCTTTCGATGTTGGCAACAGAATGTGCAGCGACACTTGCGGGCTGTCCCTTGCACGTTCTTGGGTGTGTTGGTTGTTAATGCAAACTACGCATTTCATTGTATGCGTGATAAACAAACTTAAAGAGAAGTACTTGCATAAATAGGTAAACCACCTTCATACGAGCAAGGACAGAAAACAGGGCAAAGAGAGTATGCTTATTTATTCAGTAAGTTATGGGTCAAAGTATTTGGTGAGTACATTTCTAATTCTTCTGGCTTCAGTCTTGTTGCTGTCTGTTCTGAAATTGTTAGGTTCCATTCAAGAAAACAATGAAATAGCACGCTGCCGTCACAATCTGTTCCGGCACATCATGACAGCGTTTTCAGATTTCTCCGGTTACCCCATCCACACAGCTCCAGCCTAGCGGTGTTTTCAAAATTACACACCCTGGAGAGCACTTCTGAAATTCTCCAGTTTTGGGGGATGAAAACACCGTTTTAGTGTGAACGGAGGGTAAAAATGAAGAGAAAAAGTTTCGGTTATGGATTTATCCGGTGTAGTGTGGATGTAGCCTGAATCTGCTATAATGTCCTGGAGATGATCTGCATAACAAGAGAACAAGAGACTGTGAATAGAAAATCTGGGTTTAGACAAACTGATGGAAGTTTAAGGTACAAGTTCACACAGACACAAATGTGGATTATACTATATACTGTACTCTTCAGCAAAATGAAGAATATATGTATAATGTTTTATTTGACTATAAATCAAACATTAAATGCTGAAGAGTTTTGCTTTGAAAAGCATGGTCAGATTTCAATCATGTAATTGAGGTTCACCACAGTATCTTTACTACAGAAGAGCCACTTCACAAGCCCCAGCTCTGAAAGTGCAGTTTTACCCACTGGATCACATATACAATTTTTAAGCATGTCTCTCTCAGGGATTTTCCACTTTCCATGAGTGGATGAAAGGTTATACAGAGAGTGGGGGAAGGCACTCCTGAAATGGCTTCCTGACAGGGGCACTAATTTGTAAAGTGACCTTGCAGTAACTGCTGGTGACGTGAAATAAATTCAGACAATACTATCAACGTGCAATAATTCTGGCAGTACCTGAAAAGAAAAGATAGATTAATAATTCAAATTAAGTTTCTATGTAGGACCTGGAACCATTAACCAGATTATTTTTCAAATGTTGACAGACTTGCTTCGAACATTTCTGTTCTGATTGATATTGTATCCACCACCTTCATACAAAGTAAATCTTTTAGCCTCATTACTGATTATGGATGGAGTGCAAAACTGATTTTAAAGCAAATGAAACCAGACTAGGAAAATTGAAAGGGTGAAGAAACAACTAATTTTACCAAGTTCTTTGCCTTATCATTTCAACAAAACATTTACAGATTATGTTATATATTTTGAAGACATCCATTCTACCAAGTTACTAATTTCCAATATAACCTGCGAGCACCTCACCTCACGCAGATCCTAGAATAACCAGTGAAACTTGTGTTACGGTGAAATTGAAATAAATGTCGTTAACTAGGCAAGGTGCAATTTACTTCCGAATCTTCAAAAAATTCTGATAGCAGGAACTAAGGGAATTCTTTGCAGCTGATAAATAGATGGGAAAAGAGCTCAGTGTCCAAAGAGTGAATGGATTTTGAAGTCATAGCTCATGCCTCGCTCCATCTGCTGGATTTATTAGGGGTCATTTCAACTGAACCTGCCCAGCAGGCACTGACAGGATTGGACTGAATGTTCGTTTTACATCCCCTGCAATTGACTTCAGTGGAGAATAAAATCAGACAGCGTGTAAAACCAGGGTTTGACCTCATCCTCTTGGTTTCCTGATGGATAGGTTATACTAAAATGGCCCCTTGAGGATGTGTGCTTGTCAGGAGATATAAATCATTGCCCTTCTGCATGTGTCTATTAAATAAAAAGTTGTGGCTCATGGAATTATTGGCAACTTAACTAAAAGAATGAAAATGTGTGAGAGATTGTTAGGAAATAGGCAGTGATGATTCAGAAGAAAAGTTAAGCCTGCACACAGTATTATTCTTAAGTGACTTATATATGTCTTATACATTAAACATGATGCATTCCAAAAGAATGGTGCATTCAATTAACACTGTGAATATATTGGCCCAGTACATCCTGTAAGCTAGAATAAGTGCTGCCTAAAACAGCTGAAAAAGTTATTGGGAGTTAGCCCAAACTCTGCCTTAAACTTTCACTAAAATGCTTCAAGAATTCCTTAAAGCGAACTACAAATACATCGTTGATGTCTTGCGTTCATGTTTTGGTGACTGTATAGTTACTATAAGTCCGACATTATATCACAGTCGGTAGTGGGTAAGGACAAGGATTTGGATTGGGTGCAATGAAGAACACAGCCTAGAACCCATGACCAATGAAAATAAGAACGTAAGGAGATGACAGCAACAAAAGAAGGGCAAATATATTCCTGTCCACAAACACATATCCTAACCCAAATAAGTGCTGCATGAAAATAATTCCTTGGAGGACCTTCCTTGCAACATGAAATTATTCTCATTTCCGACTATTCAAAACACAGAGAAATGTACAGTGAATTCACAGAAGTTCAAAAATGATTAAAGAACAATCAGCTAAAACCAGCTAAAATGAATTGTATCAGCTAAAAAAAAAGCTGAAACAATTAAAAATGTAAAATATTTAGTATCATTATATTGTAGCATTATATAGTTGGAAACAGGCTCTGTGGCCCAACTCATCAACACTGACCAAGATGACAACCGTTGTTAGTCCCATTTTCCCGCAATTGGCCCATACCCCCGAGCCTCTCCTGTGCATTGACTTAAATTAGTTTAAAGATGTGTGAAATCAAAAAGATCTAAATTAGCTAACACTTCAATGAAGGATGGAGAAATGGTAGAGCAGATAGTGCTGCCATCTGTATATCTGGGACTTATGAACTAGGTTAACAGTGAGATGTTGGTACAGAAGTGTCAGCAACCTTTGTACCAACTTGCCACTGTCTGCAAACATTATGTGATCAGACCCAGTCCAAGTAACAGTAGGAAATGATAGCTTTGGAGCTAGACAGGAGGAACTGTTTATTAACTTTCATCAAAAGTAAACTTTTATCCTGAAAAGCTTTAACAAAATATTGGAATGAGATTCGTCCAGAAATATGTTACTCTGGATTTGACTTCTCCTGGTAGTTCAGACATATAGACAACACAAATTAAAAACAGAACAAAGTTCACTCTGTCCAGAGATCAGAAAAAAATGTGTTTCTAATTCAGGAGGAAGTGATAATCTAGTGCTCCAACATACTAAATTCCTTGTGTGTACATAATGGATGATCTAACCTCGACCTACAAGACCGCCTCAGTAGTCAAGAAGGCATAGTGCCGTCTACACTTTCTGAGGAGACTGAGGCGTGAAAGACTTCCCATCCCCATTTTACCAACTTTCTACAGGAGCACCATCAAGAGTGACCTGTCTGGCTACACGATTGTGTGGAATAGAAGCTGCAAGGCATTGGACTGCAAGACGCATAGAGGATAGTAAAAGCCACTGAGAGATTCACGAGGTTCTCCATCCCTCCTATTTGTGACATTTACTGGGAGTGTTGTACACAAAAAGCCCGAAGCACTGTTAAGGATCTCTACCACCCATCCCACAATCTCATTGAGCCACTACCATCAGGAAGAACGTACAGGAGCATCAGGAGTAGGACTGCCAGAACGGCTAACAGTTTATTCCCTCAGGTTGTGAGTGTAATGAATACCCTGCCTCTACTGAGGTCTCGTTACTAAGATAGCAAGCTGTTAACTGTTTAGTGGGGGACAGCTTTGTTACCTGACATAAACTGGATGTAATGTTCAATGATGGCACTGGAAAGCATATCAAGGGTAAGATAATTTTAAATACAAAGCCCATCTGGTTTGGGGTGTAAAACATTTTAACCAGTACTTGTATGGGAAAGAGTTTACACTCGTTACTGATCCTCAACCACTAGTGTCCATTTTCAATCCACGGAAGGGTATTCCAACAACGAATGAAGAGATGGGCTCTTTTTCTTTGAGGACATAATTACAAGATCAAATTCAAGAGGAAATGCTGATGGATTGTCCTATTTACCCTTGGAAAAGGTAACGTTGAAAAAAATTACAAAAGGGGATACTCCTCTGTACTTACTCTCCCTAACACAAATCGAAAATCTCCTCATTACAGCAGAGATGATCCAAAGGGAAATCAGAAAAGACCCCACAATTGTCTCAGGTCTACGTGGCCACACAAAATGGCCAGAATATGCAGCAGAAATTTCACTTCCTCTATTTTTGCTAGTGTCTGGATGAACTTGAGCTTGACAGGGGTTGTCTTATGTGGGGATTGAGAAATATTGCACCATCCAAGCTGATAGCTAAAACGTTGGATGAGCTACCTGCCTGTCATCTAGGCATGGTCAAAATGAAAGCATTGGCTTGAAGCTTTGTCTGATGGCCTGAGATAAATCAGCAGATCAAGCAGCTTGCCGTGCACTGCTCAGGATGCCAACATATCCAGAAGCAAGGTGCCCACAGCTGTCAGAACCACTTCCTGCAGTGCCAGAGTCAACTCCTACAAGCACCATTGTGGAGGCCCCAGAACCTGAGATTGTTTCACAGCCACAAGTCTCACCTGCCAAGCAGAGTGACCGCCCCCTCCCCTTTTCAGGACAAATGTTATCCAAAATGTAAATCCTCCACAGAGAATAAATATTTAGTCCTGAATGGGGCAATTTAAAACTTACTATGCTGTGGATATCTATATAGTAGTTGTATTATATTGTATACTGTGAATGAATATACAGTATATAGGTTGAGATGCATTCTATATTGAATTGGAGTTTATATATAAGAAGGGAATGTTGGGTATTTAATATTTCAATAATATTTGAGTAATATTGTAAATATATTGTTTGATTAAGCATTCTTTGTTGTTTACATAATTCATTTTGGGTTATATGTAAGAGGACCTGTCATTATACCACCACGTCATACGTGCGTACCACACCAACGTATCCCTAAGTAGACCCGTTTCCCGGCTCCCGTGTCTTTCTTCCGATTAGATTTTGGAGTTATCAAACAGAATACCGCATGACTCCAGATGTCTGGTTACATGTTCAGCCAGCATCACACAAACAGATCTGGGGTGATCATCAAGTTCCAGCTTTATTCACACATACTGTGCGCAAACTGGCTGACTGGCTTCTGTTACTTCTGAACGCGCTACACCTCATTACTGTTGAGACATTCAAGAAATGTGGGGATACAGTTCCAAGGGTCTCTTTCATTATTCCTTCAAATGTTAAATAAGTTAAAGCTATAACTCTTTGTCAAAAACCTGCTTAGAATTAGAATTTTATTGCCCAAATAAGGACATTTCAAAAAACAATTGTCAAACAATGCATTCATTCCTTGGCAAAAAGTAATGCAAAACAGTACTGACCCCAGTGGAATCTACACAGCCAAAACTATCCCTCTCTGATTAGCTGACCACGTACCACAAGAAGTCTCTGAGCTTTTTTCATGTGGACCAAGGATCACAAGCATTCACAATACATGTATTGAATATATTCTAACTTTTCTGGTTTTGCCTTGATTGTCAGATCACATTTGGTTGGAGCAATTATTAGGAATTTTTTATCTGCCATAAATATGCACAGGTAGATTTTATTCCTCCTTGTAAGGCACTAGTAGTACAAAAAGCACAATAAAGGAAATGAATATAGCATTATTCTTCATAATGACATTTGTCAAAGTCAAAATTGAGTTTATGTCATTTGCACAAATACCTGTAAGCCCAGGTGCAATGAAAAACTGACTGGTAGAGCAGCACAAACAGGTTGCAACAGATAAGCAGCAATCACAACAGCAGCACACACAAAATGCCGGAGGAACTCAGCAGTCCAGGCTGCATCTTTGGAGAGGAATGAACAGTTCTGGGCTGAGACCTTTCATCAGGATTAGAAAGCAAGGGGGGAAGATGCCAGAACAAAAAAAGTTGGGGGAGAGGAAGGAGGACAAACATAGGTGATAGGTGAATCCAGGTGGGTGGGCAAGGGTGATGAAGTAAGAAGATGGAAGGTGATAGGTAGAAAGTGCTTAGGGCTGAAGAAGAAGGAATCTGATAAGACCATAAGATATAGTAGCAGAATTAGGTCATTTGGCCCTTCAAGTCTGCACTGCCATTTCATTATGGCTGATCCTTTTTTTTTCTCTGAGCCTCATCTTTTCGCACCCCCCCCCCCCCCACCGTATCCCTACATGCCCTGACCAATCAAGAACCTATCAACCTCCACCTTAAACATACATAAAGATTTGACCTCCACAGCAGCCTGTGGCAAATAATTCCACAGATTCACCGCTCTGGCTAAAGAAATTGCTCCTCATCTCCATTCTGAAAGGAAGCTTCTCTATTTTGAGGCTGTGTTCTCTGGTCTTAGACCCTCTCACCAGAGGAAACATCCTTATCACATCCACTCAATCAAGGCCATTCACCATTCGATAGGTTTCAATGAGGTCACCCCTCATTTATCTAAAATCCAGTTAACACAGGCTCAAAGCCATCAAATACTCTTCATATGACAAGCTGTTCAATCCCGGAATCATTTTCATGAACCTGCTCCGGTTTCACAACATCCTTTCTAAGATAGGGGACCCATTACTGCACAAAATACTCAAAGGCCTCACCAGTGCTTTGTGAAGTCTCAGCATTACATCCTTGCTTTTATATTCTAATCCTCCTGAAATGAATGCTTACATTGTATTTGCCTTCCTCATCACAGACTCAACCTGCAAGTTAACCTTTAGGGAACCCTGCACAAAGATTCCGAAATCCCGTTGCACTTCAGATTTTTGTATTTTCTCTCCATTTAGAAAATAGTCAACCCTTTCATTTCTTCTACCAAAATGGTTGACCAAACACTTCCTGACACTGTATTCCATCTGCCATTTCTTTGCCCATTCTCCTAATCCATCTAAGTCCTTCTTTAGCCTTGCCACTTCCTCAAAAGTACATGTACCTCCACTTATTGTCTGCAAACTTTGCAACAAAGCCATGAATTCCATCATCTAAATCACTGACATATAACGTACAATAAATAGAATCAGTCCCAACATGACCCCCTGTAAATATTAGTCACCAGCAGCCAACCAGAAAAGGCTCCCTTTATCCTCACTCTTTGCCTCCTGACAGTTAGCCACTGCTTTATCCATGGTGGAATCTTTCCTGTAATACCTTGGTTTTGTAGCTTGTTAAGCAGCCTCATGTGTGGCACCTTGTCAAAGGCCTTCTGAAAATCCAAGTACACAACATCAACCAATTCTCCTTTGTCTGTCCTGCTTGTTATTTCTTCAAAGAATTCCAACAGATTTATCAGGCAAGATTTTCCCTTGAGGAAACCATGCTAACCAAGGCCTATTTTATCATGTGCCGCCACATATCCCAAAACCACATCCTGAACAATCGACTCTAATATCATAGGAGAAGGAGGTGGACCATGGAAGAGAAAGAAGGAGAGGGGGAGGTGATAAGCAGGTGAGGAGAAGAGGTAAGAGGCCCGAGTGGAGAATGGAAGAAGAGGGAAAGGGGAGGGGAAATTAATGTTCGTGTCATAAGGCTAGATGCTACCTGGACGAAATATGAGGTGTTGCTCCTCCACCCTGAGAGTGGCTTCATCATTGCATAAAAGAAAGCCATTGACTGACATGTTGGAATGGGAATGGGAGAGTAATTAAAATGGAAGGCCTTTGGAAAATTCCACTTTTTGTGGATGGAGCTGAGGTGTTCAACAAAGCGGCCCCCAATTTATGTAGGGTCTCAGCAATGTAATGGAGGCCACTACACTATGAAATGGGATGACATAATAGTTAGCACAATGCTTTATCGATCCAGCGACCTGGGTTCAATTCCCACAGCTGTCTACAAGGAACTTGTGTGTTTCTCCCCATGATCACGTCGGTTTCTTCCGAGTGGTCAGGTTTCCTCCCACATTCCAAAGACATACTGGTTGGTAGGTTAATTGGTCATTGTAAGTTGTCCTGTGATTAGGCTAGGATTATGTTGGGGGTTACTGGATGGTGTGACGCAACGGCCTGAAGGGCCTATTCTGACCTGTGTTCCGCAATCTCAGTGGCTCTCCACACAGCCTTGCATCACCTGGACAGTGCAAGCACCCATGTCAGGATGCTGTTTATTGATTATAGCTCAGTACTTAACACCATCGTTCCTACAGTCCTGATCGAAAAGCTACAGAACCTGGGCCTCTGTACTTCCCTCTACAACTGGATCCTCAACTTCCTAACTGGAAGTTCACCATCTGTGCAGATTGGAAATAACAACTCTACCTCATTGACAATCAACACTGGTGCACCTCAGGGATATGTGCTTAGCCCACTGCTCTACTTTCTCGACACCCATGACTGTGTGGCTAGGCACAGCTCAAGTGCCATCTATAAATTTGCTCGTCATACAACTATTGTTGGCAGAATCTCAGATGACAAAAGGGCATAGATTGTGAGATAAACAATTTGTGTGATAGTTGAGTGGTGTTGCAGCGATAACCTTCCACTCAATATCACCAAAACCAAAGAGCTGATCGTGGACTTTAGTTAGGGTAAGGCAAGGGAACACAAATCAATCCTCATAGAGGGATCAGAAGTGAAGACAATAAGCAATTTCCAGTGTAACACAACAGTGGCAATATTTCATTAGGAGTTTGAGGAAATTTGCTTTGTCAACTAAAACACTTGAAAACTTCTACAAATGTACCATGGAGAGAATTCTGACTGAAAGCATCACCATCTGGTATGGAGGGGGGTTTGATAGGGAGGGGGCTACTGCACAAGATCAAAATAAGTTGCGGAAACTTGTAAAGTTAGTCAGCTCCATCATGAGTATTCGCCTCTATAGTATCCAAGGCATCTTCAAGGAGCGGTGCCTTAGGAAAGAGTCGTCCATCATTAAAGATCCCCTCCACCCAGGACCTGCCCTCTTCACCCTGTTACCATCAGGAAGAAGGTACAGAAGCTTGAAGGCACACACTCAGCAATTCAGAAACAGTTTTTTCTCCCCTCTGCCATCAAATTTCTAAATGGACATTGAACCCACGAGCACTACCTCACTACTTTTTTATTTTTTTTGCACTACTTATTTTAACTTAACCATTTAATAGCCATATATAGTTAATGTAACCCAGTTTTCTCCCTCTATATTTATTTATCATGTATTTCATTGTATAAATTTCATGATACAGGGATACACGCCAGGAGGGAGTTTGGGGGAGGGATGAATGGACAAGGGAATCATGCAGGAAGCAATCTCTGAAGAAAGCAGAGGTTGGAAGTGGGGGAGGTAAATGTTTGGTGTTTGGTGGCAGGATTCCATTGACAATGGCAGAGGTTGTGGGGAATGGTGTGTTGGATGTGGAGGCTCATGGGGTAGTTGGTGAGGACAAGAACTCAAATCCTGTTACTGTGTAGGAAGAAGGAGTGAGCGTGGATGTCCGAGAAATGCAGGAGATGTGGAGAGGGCAGCGTCAATGGTGGAGGAAGGGAAACCCATTCATTGAAGAAGGAGGACATCACTGATGTCCTGGAAAGGAAAGCCTCATCCTGGGAACAGATGCAACAGAGAAAGAGAATCAGCTTTTTAGGTCGAGGACCCCTTGTTAAAATTTTCTGGTTTTAGTCCCAGCATCCACAGATTTTTGATTTCTATCAACACATTTCACAAATCATATGTCAGCCATGTAGACAATGTGCACACCTAGTGGAGCTAATTGTGAGTACTGATCAGAGTACAACTCTGGCAGGTTTTGCAAGACATTGCTTCCTACAAAGTGAAGCCCAACAGCATGAATAGCAGTGATAATTCACTACCAGATGAACTCAACACCTTCTATGCATGCTTTTAAAGGGAGAATATGACTGCAGTTGTGAAGATCCCTGCTGCACCTGATGACCCTGTGATCTCTGTCTCAGATGTGAAGCTGTCTTTAAAGAGGATGAACCCTAACAAGGTGGAAGACCCCGATGGAGTACCTGGTAATGCTCTGAAAACCTGTGCCAACCAACTGGCGGGAGTTGTCAAGGATATTTTCAACTTCTCTCTGCTATGGGTGGAAGTTCCCACTTGCTTCAAAAAGGCAACAATTATACCAGTGCCTAAGAAGAATAATGTGTGAGCTGCCTTAATGACTATTGCCCAGTAGCATTCATGTCTACAGTAATGAAATGATTTGAGAGGTTGGTCATGACTAGAATGAACTCCTGCCTCAGCAAGGACCTGTACCCATTGCAATTTGACTATCGCCCCAATAGGTCAACAGCAGATACAATCTCATAAGGCTCTTCATATGGCCTTGGACCACCTGGACAATACAAAACCTATGTCAGGATGCTGTTCATCAACTATAGATCAGCATTTAATACCATCATTCCCACAATCCTGATTGAGAAATTGCAGAACCTGGGCCTCTATACCCCCCTCTGCAATTGGATCCTCTACTTCCTAACCGGAAGACCACAATCTGTGTGGATCGGTGATTATATCTCCTCCTCACTGACGATCAACGCTGGTGCACCTCAGGATATGTGCTTATCCCATTGCTCTACTCTCTCTATACCTATGACTGTGTGGCTAGGGATAGCTCAAATACCATCTATAACTTTAATGGTAAAATCTCAGATGGAGACGAGAAGCCATACAGGAGTGAGATATACCAACTAGTGGAGTGGTGTTGCAGCAACAACCTTGTACTCAACATCAGTAAGATGAAAGATCTAATTGTGGACTTCAGGAAGGGTAAGATGAAGGAACACATACCAATACTCAGTGGGATCAGAATCAAAGAGAATGAGCAGTTTCAAGTTCCTGGGTGTCAAAATCTTTGAGGACCTAACCTGGTCCCAACCTGTCTCAGAAAGGCAGTGTCCATTATTAAGGACCTCCAGCACCCAGGGCATGCCCTTTTCTCTCTGTAACATCAGGTAGGAGGTACAGAAGCCTGAAGGCACATATTCAGCGATTCAGGAACAGCTTCTTCCCCTCTGCCATCCGATTCCTAAATAGACATTGAACCCGTGAACACTACCTCACTTTGTTAATATATATATTATTTCAGCTTTTGCACAATTTTTAATCTATTCAATATATGTATACTGTAATAGATGTATTTATTTATTTTTCTTCTATATTATGTATTGCATTGAACTGCTGCTGCTAAGTTAACAAATTCCATGACACATGCCGGTGATAATAAACCTTACTCTGATTCTGTGTCTCAGTGTTAAGGAGTTTGCCAGAGAAAGGATAATATCTTTGACTGGCCTTCCACTCTAACGCATTTGGTCAATGTGTCATTAGGCCCTGTAAGCCAGTTTGTTTTTGAAACTTAGAGCAGGCTAAGGGAGAGATAGAATATAATTTCTGATATGTTTCCCTTAAGGGTTTTAACATTGCAATGGAGAAGTGAGAATTTGAACATTATACCTATTGGATGGGCAGAGATCCAGGATTATATTAACATCAGCTTTGTTTGGCACAAACCTCACCGTATCTCACCGTAGCTGCTCTCAACGAATATAACTGCTAAACGAAGAAATAGGAGCATGTAATGTGTGCATTACTGACAAGGAGTATTCTTCTGCATTATCCATGTATCTCCCTAACAAAGATTCTCAGGTCAGAAGCTGAACGGTATCTGAGTAAGCCTAGAAAGTAGAATTGCATATGTTGTGGATAAAGGGGGAAAAAAGGTGAATAAATATTTCCAGAAGGCATGAGAAATTTTAGCTCAGCTTATTACTGAAAATAAAAACTCATGGGTGAGGAGATAGCATATTGGTGTGGATAGAGGATTGGCTGGCTAACAAGAAACAGAGAGGAGGCAATATATGGTATGGATCAGTGCTGGGGCCTCAACCACTTGCAACTTACATTGGTGATTTGACTGGAGATATCAAAGTATGGTTGCTAAATTTGCCAATAATACTGTTAAGTGGGAAGTTAAGTTGTAAAGAGGACATGAGGAGGATACACAAAATTCACCTTTTGTAGATGGTACACATATAACTTCCAAATCTACAGAACTGAGTGTTCACCCCACTAGTGGTGGAGGTAGATAGGGTGACAATCAAGTGTAATACCCTTTGAACTCATTACTGACGTGTAAGAGTCAGGCCTAAAGCTACTATGGGCTTTTTGTGGGAATCTGAATAATGACAATTTGTGCACGAGGAAAGACATCCAGGGAATGAGTATTTCAGCAATCAGGTTGTGGGGAAACATTCTCTGCTAGGTCAAGCATATTCTGTGGATCTGGAAGCTGCTTGAGCAGTCTGCAGAAATATATGAATCTATCCAATCAGATTTTCAATGTTAACTCATCACGCTTAAATAATGTTAAAGCAATGAGCTCATAGAACCTCCTCCATTTACTAATGAAACTCTTCTGTGGTGTTTCTACTTTGCAATTTAATCTCCAAGATATACAAGTATAAGCCAAAATGGAATTAGTTAAATAATGATGTAATTAAAATATGAAATAGGAAATTAGGTGAGCACCTGACTTTAGGAAAAATTCAGCCCTGCTAATGTAGATATCACACGAAGTGTCTGATTTCTTTTCATAACTGGCAGGATTTCAGCAATCTATTCTGCTTAATACCCAATTATGCACATTTAATGTCTAGAAAATGGACATTTCATGATCTAATTTCTCACATTTGTTTGAAAATCAATGTGCTCTGGTGATATAGGGTAGGCACCAAAAATTTATCAATGTATTTTGTGATCCCTGTACATATCTTAAGGTCAATCTTGGATTTTCAAATTGGGCAAGTACTGTAGTTGTACAATGGGATAGTATTAAGGATCAAAATTAACTGTGAAAGAATATTCCCTCTGCAGAGATACTCATTTATCTGTATTGCACACTTTAGTTACATTTATTTCTTCATTAAGCAACTACAACTGTTGACAGCAACTACATGAAACTAAAGTGAAGTCTGTGTCGAGCCAAGCTGATGTTAATATAATCCTGGACCTCTGCCCAACAGTAATATGAGGCTAGCTGTAAAATGACAGAGGCAAGCCAACATGCTAAGCCAACTTCCACACCTGGATTTCACAGAAGGTTGGCAACCAAAGCAAGTATTTTTAAGTTCCCACAAGAACTTGTAGGGAACGGCAAGTAGATTCATTACTCAAAGCAGTGTTTACTTATGACAAATTAATCTGGAAAATTTATAATAGACAGTTTATTATTTCAATGCTTACACTTGAAATCAATTATCCACTTTAATGTTTAGATTTTCATACACGAGGCATACAATATGTCAGAGTCTTGAACAATCACATGACTTTTTGTGTCCTTATTAAAGTCAGTTCAAAATATGATCCAATGACTGTTAGTCATTATCTATTTCCCAGATAACACAATTGTTAAGTTGTAAAATTATATATATATATATATAGCCAAAACGGGGAATCTAAAATATATTTAAAAAAACAGAAGACTGCTAGTAACAGTCTCCAACTCAGGCAGCATTTGTGGAGGGAGGTTGGTACAAAATAACTTTCAAGTGGGTGACCCTTCTTCGAGTTTGGTTGTTTTTGCAAAACCTGGCTTAGCTCTTTGCCAAAACTCAGGAATTTTAAGTTCCATCATCAACTAACATGATTCTGGCTGAATGGAACCAACATATGATCCCTGCCAGTTATATCCAGGGAGGTCCTGAATACTTAGGAAGAAGGCAGTCAGTGCCCCAAGCAGGATTTAAAACCACGCATCAGTTGAAAGAAATAGAGTAAATGGATGAGAGCAGAGACAGTGAAGGACAATGAGAGCTGAAGACGTTACAAAAGGTGATATGGCAGTGATGTAAATCAGAGAATGGAACGCATTCATGAGAATAGAATCAAAAAAGCTGATACTTCTGCCTTTGTGAGGTTGAAGGAGAAAGCCAGTGCCAACTCTAACACAGGCAGTAAAGCTAGCTTCCAAACCACCTCCTGGTCAAAGTTGCTTGGTGAGTTAAGCTTGAACTTGTGTTTGTGGTTGCCCTGGTAAGATCTATCACACAGAGAGCCCACATGTGGATTCCTCCACCAGCCTTCATTCACAGCTTGCACATGTGCACATTGGCTAAGGGATCCTCACATTTTTAACATATTAGTAACCAAAAAAGGTAAATGTGAGCAATGAACAACGTGCTGGAAGATCTCGGAGGGTCAAGCAGCATCTGCTGGAGGAAAGGAGCTGTCAACATTTCCGGTCAAAACCCACATCAAGATTTAGATGTAAAGGTCAGCACTTGCTGCTCCACTGCCTCAAACATTACTGGATCCCCAGATACCCAGCATCCCAGTTTGAGGAGCATTAGCCCATGGAAATTCAGGGAAGTAACTCTTCCTCAGCTGTGGCAGCTTGATGGCTTGGAGGTCACGGACTCAGTTTTGATGACCACATACATTCACATAAAGGTCTGATTATGAAAACAGATTAGCTTAAATTCCAAAATCAGATAATGTGACATTCAATCACACAAGGCCCTTTGTTTCTTGTTTGTTTCCTCACATCTAATAAGCAAAGCAGGTGCAGAGAAACAGCAGGAGAAGGGAATCACCGGGACTACGACTGCGCCATTGATCTGCTGTCGGGTACTTGTCGTCGGAGAAGCTTCTACTCTCTATCAGCCCTGGAGAGAAAAGCCATGGAGGACTTTTCCAAGAGACTCTGATGTCTGGGTTTACTCAACTGTCCACATCTTCTGGTGTGACTGGATTTTTGTTCGCCACCAAGAAGGGTGGTGGACTAAGGCCCTGCACAGACTGTATGGGGCTAAATAAGATCACTATTAAAAACTGGCATCCTCTCCCTCTCATTAACACAACCTTTGGGATTCTCCAGAGAGCTGCGATATTTACCAAACTGGACATTTGTAGTGCCAGCAACCTAATCCACATTCGTGAGGAAGATGAATGGAAAATGGATTCAACATACCTACGAATATCGGGTCATTCCTTTCAGCTTGCTAAATGCTCCAGTGGTATTGCAAGCCTTCATCAATAACATGTTTTTGGAGTTCCTTTGTCTTTGACTACCTAGATGAAATATACTTATTTTCTCCCGGTCCACTCAAGAACTCACCCAGCATGTTCGACAAGTTCCACAATGGCTTTTCGAGAATTGACTATTTGTCGAGCTCGAGAAGAAAGGATTGTCTGTGTCCATAGTCTCCTTCCTTGGGTTTGTTATATGTAATGGCAACCCTCTGTTACGAACCCCGTAACTGGGTCACTTACCAGCAAAGATAGAGAGGTCCGTTGAAGTCTGATGGTACTATTTTTAACAGTATTTATTGATAAAAATACACAAAAATAATATCAATGCAAACATACAGATAATATACATCATCAATACTAAATCTAAAAGTGCGGGTATAATAATAATCAATAAGAAATAGCTCTATCGTTGTCTAGGGGATAATGTATTGTCCGATGGAAATATAAAAGTCACTCAGTTCATTCAGTTCATACAGGCTTCAGCCTTTGGGGACCGCTGGGTTTTCAACTGTTGGAGAGAGAGAGAGGTTTTGAGAATAGAAACTTGCCAGCTTTCTTTTATCCGCTCTTGATCCGTATTCGTCCTTTAGCGAGGCCGTTCCGTGGAGGACTTGTCATCCGAGCAAGGATGGACACACACACGAGTCTCATACGTTTCTCCTGGTGTGTCTAAAGGGGTTGTTCCCCAGACCCTCTTTTATCCTTACTCACGGGGTCGCAGATGTCAATCAGGTTGGGATGATGCAATCCCTCAACCAGCCCACTCTGGTCATCTCCTGAGGGCTTCAATGAATAGTACAGTACTCAATAAACAATTCCATCTCCAAGAGACAATGGCCAGTATCAATGGTTTCGCCTTGCGGAGGCCAGGACACATTCCAAGCCCTGTGTATTCTGGACGTCTCTCTCTCATTTCCTGGGTCCCAGACCCGAATTAACAGCAATCTTGCGATTCTCAAAAAGGAGGGGGCTACTTTGTACCCTTCGGCCCCTCAGAGTTGTGGCACATTCGTAACACCTCAAACAGACCTCAGTAAGACCCAGGCCATGCAGAATTGGCCACAACCTACCTTCATGAATCAGCTCCAGTGGTTTCTAGGATTTCGCAACTTTTACATGCATTTTGTCCACAATTTCAGTTCAGTGGTGGCACCATTCACCAACCTCACCAAGAAATCTCTGCGACCTTCTGCTGAACTCCGATGGCTGAAATGACTTTTGCTGAATTAAAACAAAGGTTCCTGTCCTAGCCTAGTTTCACTGGACCCAGGCTTACCTTTTGTGGTGGAGGTCAATGTGTTGGACATGGAAGGAGGGACCATTTTGTCCCATTGACCTGCCTCATACCACAAACTCCTCCCTGCACCTTCTACTCAAGACATCTTTCTCCTGCAGAGGCAAACTATGACAATGGGAACTGGAAACTGTTAGCTATCAAACTTGCACTGGGGAGTGGAGGCACTGGTCGGAGTTGTCCAAATATCCTGTTTGTGATGTGGACCGACCACAGAAACCTCGCCTACATCAAGGATGCAGAGAACTGAATTCCAGGCAGGTGTGTTTGGCCCTTTTCTTTAATAGGTTTAATTTCCTTATTACTTATCACCCGGGATCAAACAATCAAAAAACAGATGCCCTCTCTTAGCAGTTCAAAGCATCTTAAGGAGGACAACCCTTCAGACATGATTCCCAGCTCTAGAGTGGTAGCACCCATTCACTGGAACAGTGTGCTGAGGCTGAGCAGCTCGGGCAGACCTAGGTAATGGTCCTCCCAGGTGTATCTCTGTTCCAGAAACAGTTCATTTGGAGGTGCTCAACTGGGCACACACTTTGGACCTGGCTGGGCATCCAGGAGAAGTTTGCACCCTAGAGTTCATCAAGAGCCATAACTGGTGTCCAGGCATGACTAAATGTGTCATAGTGTAATGTGTAATGAGTCTTAGTGAGTGATGTCTGCACATGAAGCACCCAAGCACAGCATTAAGGTCTGCTTCAGCCTCTCCCCCTTCCTACTTGCTCTTGGTCCCACATTTCTATGGACTGTGTCACTGTTCTTCCAGCATCTTGGGTAATGGTGGTCGTCAACTGATTCTCCAAGGCCTGCCACTTTGTACCCCTTCCCAAATTACCATCAGCTTCAGAGACCACCAAGCTCGTGCTACAGACCTTCTTCAGGATTCATGGTTTCTCCTAAGTTATCATCTCCGTTGCGACCCCCAGTTTGTCTCAAGGTTTTGGAAGGCTTTTTATGAGCTCTTTGGGGCATCTGCCAGTCTGTTATCTAGGTTCCATCCACTGACAAATTGGCAAATGCAGAGGGTCAACCAGGACCTAGAGAGAACACTCAGATGTCAAGCTCTGGGGAACCCTGCCACATAGAGTGACCCTGATATGGGCAAAGCTTGCACACAACACACTTCAGCATTTGTCTATTGAGAGATCCCCTATCAAATGCCAATCTGAGTACCACCCTATGCTACTGGATCAAGAACTGGGTTCTAACAGTGGACCAACCAGTCCAGAGATGTTGCCAGAAATGGGCTAACGGTGAGAGAGAAGTTATTGGCCTATTCACAGCAAAACAAAGCCAGGCCAACTGCCAGAGAAAACAGGAATCAGCAGTTCTTCCCAGTCCACGGGTCTGGCTGTCAATGAAAGATCTCAGCATATGGGCTTAATCCAGAAAATCAGCCCCTCGTTACATCGGTCTGTTCAAAATCCCGTGAGGTGTCAATCCAGTTACCTATTGTCTCCAACTCCCAAACACCATATAACTTCACCCTACACCCTGTTGAGGATTGTAGATTGGGAAGGATAAAGTCCCGAGAAAAGGTTGGACTCCTTCATGGGACCCGACCTTGGTAGGTGACTTTCATCAGCACCATTCTGATTTCCCTAGGCTGTCAGGAGCTGGCTGTGGGCAGTGGAGGGGTGAGGGGGATGATTCTCTAAAAGTCCTGGATGAACAGGGTCAGGCATTCAAGTTTTGGTGTTCCAGTCACCGCAGTACGGTTAGCTTCCACTGTTCCTTTATGATTCAGACTGCCAATTACTGCCTACCACATTCCCTCATGAAAAGTCTGCACTTAAAGGCCTCATGCTGAGCACTCGGTGCTCAATCATAGGAGTTTTATTTCTAGTACTCTGAGTGTGATTCGCTTTTGGATTTCGTTTGGGTCATCTTGTTTATTTTGAGTCTGTGTCTGAGTTAATTCTAGACCTTACTATGGCCTTGGGTTCACCACCGTCCATACTGTAGCTCTCCTGATACACATCCATACAGATGCACATTTGATCACATCCATACATACATAGTGATAATGCAAAGGGTGTTTATTAGTTCTTTACAACATAGATGG
The DNA here is from genome assembly GCF_048418815.1 of Hemitrygon akajei. Lineage (NCBI taxonomy): Eukaryota > Metazoa > Chordata > Chondrichthyes > Myliobatiformes > Dasyatidae > Hemitrygon > Hemitrygon akajei. The sequence goes on from NC_133136.1 coordinate 56,890,093, forward strand.
AGGTTAATCAGACCATTGAGACTAAGCCAGCTCACAAAGCAATCCCAGTATTCCCACTCTCTCATTACATTCTCTTTGTAACCTAATCTCACTCACATGGGCAATATCTCCCCCTAATTCTCCCAACCCAGCTGCAGTAGGGGCAACTTATAATTCTCAATAGACATGACAACCAGTGTGTTCTGTGGATGTGGAGAACCTGGGGCACCCAAATGAAATGAGCATGATCAGAGGAAGAGAGTGCAAACTCCACATAGCAGATATCAAAGGTCAGAATTGAACCAGAACTGTCAGACAGCTGCACTACCTGCTGCTCCACCTTGCCACCCTTGCTTGCATCTACCTCAATGCCATTTCACCCTAACCCCTTGAGAGGTCCGTCCTCTGCCATAAGTGAAAATTAGAGAACAGAACAGGGAGCTGACGACAGTTCAGCACACTTCCATTCGTGAGTAGCTTACTGCTTCTAATATACACAAGAATGTAACCCTCAGACACCTGGTAGTTCCCCGGGAGTAAGTGGATCATGTCTGTCCTGCACAACCTAAAGAGACACTGCAGGTCACCAGGCTGCTGACCTGTGTGAGAGGAGTGAAGTGTGAACTGAACAGACACCTGCAGAGTAGAGATATGCAGGTAGAGAATTACCCTCTTCTCCAAGAGCACTAGTCACACGCCTCTTCATCATGAGGACAGTCCTACTGAGGAGATGACTCAAAGAGGAACAGTGAAGAAGACAGGGCTCAGATATTAGTGATTTGAGTCTGGGCATTAAAGCAATGGTGGTGCAAATTGTGACACTGTCATCAACCCCATCAGAGAGATAACTTTGTGTGCAAGTTTTAGACAACTTACAGCCCGGTTTATGAGGCCTCCAACTCACCTCCCACTTCAGTCTCTCAGGCAGATCAGTCCTGGCTGCAGCTCCAGAGCTGCTCCTTCACTCTGTCCACGGGCACCAATCTGAACTCAATTCCAGCACACAGACTGCAACCACGTATGGGATAGGAACACCACTAGGAGATGTAGACACACATACAAGGTCACTAAAGGAGAAAGGGACTAAGACACTTTATTTTTCTGAACTATGAAAGGTTTTCCATGCTTAGTACTGATGATGGATCTTTGACCTGAAATATTGACCCTGTTTCTTCTTCTACCTGATCTGCTGAATATTTCCAGTATTCAAAGTTTTTATTCTCAAAATTAATATTAGGATTTTCTATTTTGCAAATTATACTTGGGAAGCTGTCGATGTGAAATACATTCATATTTAATGTCAGTGGTGTATTTCAAAGTTCAAAGTACATATATGTCACCATATACAATCCTGAGAATCATATACTTGTGGGCATATTCAATAAATCTATAGAATAATAACCATAACAGGTCAATGAAAGAACATCCAGCTTGGGCATTCAACCAGTGTGCAGAAGACAAGCAGCTGTGCACATACAAAATGAAATAAATAATAAAGATAAACAAATAAGCAATGAATGTCAGCGATGAGAATAGAGCACATCCTGGATGGTGGGGTTCCCTGATGGAGGCCGCTTTCCTGTGACAACATGCCATGCAGGTGGGCTCAGTGGTGGGGAGGGCTTTAATCGTGATGGACTGAGCCATATCCACTACTTTTTGTAGGATTTTCCATTCAAAGGCATTGGCATTTCCATACCAGGCTGTGATGCAGCCAGTCAATATACTCTCCGCTACACATCCATAGAAGTTTGTTGAAGTTTTAGATGTCGTGCAAACTCCGCAAACGTAGCAGAGGTGCTGCCATGCTTTCTTCATAATTGTACTTATGTGTTGGGCACGGAACAGGTCCTTTGACATAATAACACTGAGGAATTTACATTTACTGACCTTCTCCACCTCTGATCCTCCGATGAGGACTCTGGTTTCCTTCTCCTGAAGTCAATAATCAGCTCCTTGAGCTTGCTGACATGGAGTGAGAGATTGTTGTTATGACTCCACTCAGCCAGAATTTCATTCTCCCTCCTACATGCTGATTCATCACCACCTTGGATTTGGCCTAGGACAGTGGTGCTGTCAGCAAGCTTGAATATGGCACCGGAGCTGTGCTTAACCACTCAGTCATAAGTGTAAAGCGATAGTTAATAGTGTAGGTGTGGCAGCTTCTTTTAGCACCGCATACCCAAATAAACCTCACTTGGAAAGAAAAGCTGATAAGACTAGCACTCTGCACAACATAAGCTTTGATTGTGTCTGCACATTGAATAACGCTTTCCCCTTGATAATCATTGCACCAGTATGTTGGACCACATCTTAAAGATACTTAAATTCTCATGCCACTGTTCCCATGTTGTTCTTGTATTGATTACATTGAACTCCCAATGCAAGATAGATTCCTATCGAAATGCATATCCTTATTTGTTTTGTTCTTGCAGCAGTTATCATGGCCATCTATGAGGAGGCCCTCACTCGCGATGGACGCAGAGGGATTGAGAGAAGCTGCATGTTGAAATAACACATCCACTCACATCTTTTCAAGAACCATCTATCACTAAATTGTGCAGGGGACATCATTACATGACAGAGCGCTGGTATGAAATGTTGGCCTTAGCAGAAATGTTAATCTCCAGCTTGCTGTGGCTACAATACTGACTAACCACTGAAGATGTTGAGCAGTAGTTGAGAGGGGTCAATAGCTCGACTGATGTTTACATCTGCTTAGCATTTCTTTTAATTTTGTTTATGTCTGCAGAGATCTGCTGATCCAAGGGACATCTATTTTGTACATTTTTTTGGTCACAGATTTGCTTTTAACCAGGGCGGCACATTGGAAGTTACAGTTTGTTGTCCTCATGTCATTAACATTACTCGTAGTCTTTGTTATCTGTGACTGGCTATCTGTAGCTCTGCGAACTCACGAGGTCTGCTGTGTATTAGCGGCATTATTAATAACTATCACATGATCTTTCAGAGCCCTTGTCTGCCGTGCCCGGTAAATCTTATTTGCTGTAAAGTGGTTTGCATCTGGCATTTCATGTTGCCAGGCAATGAAACATGATTACAGGTCCTCCCCAACTTACAAATGCCTGACTTACGTGAGTGAATGCCTGGGACACTGGTGCGATGGATTTGCCAGCTTTGCAAAGTTCTATGTCACTGCAGCTTTAGTGTCATTGCCAGCAGCCTTCAAGACATGTGTTTCCTTTATTATCCACGGGAAGACACGTCCTTGCCCCTTGCAGATAATGGGGTCGGGGATCTAACACTGAAGTATTAGATAAGTTGCAGATGGTTCTCTACAGCAGGATGTAGGGCATGAGTATGCATCTTCTGCAATTATTCAGGTGATTACAGTTGGACTGATTGGAAATGGAGTGATGTTAATGATTCTATTGCAGAGATGGTCACTTATTATGGATTGCTAATTGGAATTGGAATTTTATCGACCACGTCAGGGAAGTTCCTTCGTGTCAGAGATTTTTTGGTTACTCGTGAAGTCAATGCCTACTTCCTGCTGTAGGGTTGCTCTAAGATAAGGTTTCTGGTGAGTGTTTTCTGAAGTTTCTCCCGCCCTCCCCCTCTGGTCACTCAGTCTTTGGGTCTGGAATAGCGATGTTGTACAACACACAGCTCGGGGTGCTGGAGTCTGCTGGTGTGCGTATCACAAGGTGCCCCCGGACTTATGCAGACAGCAGAATCATATCTTAAGGGCATGATGATTCTGGCAACTGCATGGCTCTATTTGCAGTGACTCTCAGACAACTTTAAGGTTCCTGGCCCTCTTTTCCAGCATCCATCTCTCTGGGAATTGCTAGCAATGGAAAACGGCTGGCTGCTTTGTCTCCCTGAAGATGAAACTCCCTTGTGTGGTTCCCAGGCACTCGTTCAGCTGAGCAGTAACGGAGTGCAAACTCTCTTGGCTAAGGAGTTGGTCCTGTTGTTAATGTGAATCCTTATGGCTGCCTGCACTTGCCAGAAGCCTGTTTTATCAGCAGGTTCCAGTGCCAAACGGAAACTGAAAAAGTTCAAGTCATCTCCATGTCAATACATTGCCTGAATCACCTCTCTGATTCTGTTGTGAAGCAACATGGCAGCCATCTGCTGGAGCCACTTCGGAAGATCCTGTGGTGAGGAAGTTGATGGCCAACATGACCTTGACTTCAGCCTCCATGGAGTGAGAGGGATGGAGGCTGAGAATCTAGTCAAAGGCTTTTCCAGAGAATGCCACATACTTCAGTGAGTCTATCCTTAAGACTCCCTGGAAGTAGGTTTTGTGTTTGCTCCCTACCATGATGTCCCTAACCCTGGATTGTTCTCTTCCTATCAATCAAGGCCATATTGACTAACAATTTCTCTGCCAGCTTTCTTTGGAAGTCACCAGAACAATCTCTGCCAAACTTCTCTGTTCACCACGGAATCACAGTTTTCCCGGCATTGTATTTGTGCTGTCTTGATTTCATCAGCTTTTTAACATAGTCAATCATTGCTATAACTACACCCCACCAAAAGCATTACTACTGAGACCTTCGTTGAAAGAGTATCTCAATGGATATAGTCTGAAAAAAGAACTTTCCCTTCAGTGTTTGCATCCAGTGACTTCAAGAGCTGCCCAGTCAGGCCTCTCAATGACAGCAGACGTGCTTTTGAGCAGACTGAGATGTGACAATGTGTGCATGGTCATACTCTGAGTGGAGAATAAAGAGCTAGCTTGTACATAAAGCTCCAATTTATTTTCGCAAGGGTTGAAATAGGCATGACCTGATCTGTGACAACAATCAATCAGTGAGGGCCTGATGTTGGAATATCGCCAAAGCTTGCGAGATGTGTCATGCCTAAAAGGGCCTGGTCCAATTTCCCACTGAGCCCTCTTTCACTCAGAAGTGCTCACTCTGGTGAATAAACTTTGAAAAATTTGTTCTTGTGCATAAATGGGTTTAACCTCTGACATTGATACCCCTCATATGGCAGATGACATTTGCCATTCTCATTGACTTATGTAAATTACAGTAGGTATGAGAGTCTAGTATAAAATAAACATTATTCTATAGGCTGCAACACCAGAAAATGCCGGAAATGTTCAGGAGGCCAGGCAGCATTTGAGAAGAGAGAAACTGAGTTAATGTTTCAGGGTAGTGATCTTTCATCTGAAGCCCAAGACTTTCCAGCATTTTCAGTTTTGATTTTAGGTTTCCAACATCCACAGTAGTTTGCTTTTGTACTGTACAGTTAGTTCGATTCACTCTGCACTGGAAGATGCATTAAGTTAGAAATTTAACCAAGTGTAAAACAATACACCCGGGTAGGTGATGTCCTGCACCATAAGGGCTGCTGATTGATGTTTGATGAAATTAGGTTGGACAATTCTTCTTTCATGTGTCCCTGGGATTCTCCTGGAGCAGGTGGCTGACTGGTTACATGTGCAAAAGGGGAATCTGATGCATGTTCCAGGACTCCCTGGGAATTTGGCACAGACCTCCTCTTCTCAGTTTGCCCTGAAGTGGATACAGCCTGCGAAACAACTTCCACCAGAAATGTAAGCTTTTGGCATCTTTTAAATAATTCACGCGGAGCCCTCCTGCATCCACCTGAGGCTACAAGATAACAGATGGCTTAAAATGTGTTTAAGCAGGAGAGTAAGGTGCCTTTGGGACAGCAACAGGCAACAATAGCTCATTACCTCCTGCTCCACAACAAGGGCAGCCTAGATAGGACCTCACATAAACCGGGTGACTCCCTTTCAGCTGCCAATACAGCTCTTTGGTCATTCCTGTAAAACCATGAATCCTCTTCAGCCACCTGCTCTCAACAGGTTAAGTTTCTTTGTGCTATCGTGGACCAGAAGAGGCATAATTTCTCAAGAAATTTCCCAGCCAGATCCTGATGACAGAGAAAGGTCAGCAGCAAATCTGTCCTGTCTCCCCCACACAGCTGATACATTCAGGGTGTGCTCATTTATGGATCAATAATAAGTTTTGGACATATAATTTTGTAGAAAGCCGATAAACGGAACCTAAAATGAAAAGCTTCCTTATCGCATTGAATGAGATTCCCAGCCGATTCACACAGAGTTAAGACGGTCATTTCACTTGGAATATCCAAAATGTTTCCTTTAATCAGTGGCACATTGACTTATTACATGCAGTATCTTGGAAGTAGGAGAGTGTGATTATCTAATGTTTGGAAATGCTTCAGCTTTTAGTGATGACCAACAATGAGCAAAGGAACAAATTTCTATTCATGCAACTGGAGAACCAGCGAACTGAGGTCAACATGAAAATGGCTGTAACAATTTGTTAAACTGAATTGGAACCAATATTAATTTTTTTTTAAAAACAAACCAAAGCACTAAGCCAAATTCTGCACCTGGTCATTAAATATGGTTCGTAGCACAGTCATTATCTTTTGGAATCAGGAGGAATAATTAGCAATGTTAAGTGTGTTATTTATATTTGTGCAAATGTCTAGAATCCATTCAGAAGATGCATGTACACTTTGGCAGTGTATATTATTTTAAGTTTTGTTCTGCAGCACAGATTGATTATCATTTATCTAACGTGTTCTGCTTGGTACACGCTATAATAAAATACTGATTATGCACTTTCAAATCTCTTGAGTTGCAGTCATTACCTCTTGGGATCAGAGTTTGACTTTAGTTCAAATGGCTGAGATATGCTATTTTTCACTAATGTCTTCCAAAAACCAGAAATTAAGTATTTTCACATATGACAGTACCCAGAAGAGATTAATTTACAGAACATAAAGGTCTTTAAAGAGTAATTGCACTACATGAGAGTTTGCTGTCATTTTTTCCTTTTTTATATCATCAAGATGCTTGTGCCGGATAGACCTGTACTTGTCCAGAATGACTAGCTGTTGAAAGACCCCTGCTGAACCTGAGAGGATAGAAATTCTTCCAAATTTTCACTTTTTCTTTCACCGGAAGTTGGCAGTGCTAGCCAGCTCAGCATTTATTGGTTGGCTCTATTATTCCTGCACCTAGAGGCTAGTTAGGCCATTTCTGAAGGGAGTTAATAGACATTACATTGGTGGTTTCTGAGTAACCTACACACTCAGTCTGATAAGAATGACAAATTCATTTCCTTGATGACAATTGCAAACCTGACAGGAATTTATAATAGTCCGGTAGTCTCATTATCATCAGACTTATTGAAATAGTGCCATGATGATACTTGAATTAATAAATGTCGATCTGTAGTCCAGCCTGAATGTTGGCTCTGTAATTTAACTGCTGTGCTTCCAGCCCCCATGCAGACAGTTAAGATGCTGAAGACGTGAAGATAAATACTCAGGAAGAATGTTATGGAATAGGTGCATTATCTGGTTATACTGTATACCAGCTCTTATACACAATGCTTGGAGGTCATTTTTATATTCTTAATATAGGCCTTAATATTTCCCTTTAATTTTCTATCCTGTTTACCTCCTTTTTCTCCTGAAGTCAGTGATTCAGATTTGGGTGCAAGCTGATGCATTCTAGAATCTTCTATTTACTTCTGTGACTTAACATCACAATGCTCCGCGACACAGAGATCAGCAAAGCTTTGTTCAGCACTGTCTATACTGTAACTATGGATACACATTTTGAATGGCTGCTGAACAGTGATCAGTAATCCCCTGCCATTCCCAAGTTTCTGATGCCAGTTCTTTCTCATCACCCCAGTCAGCTGAAATCATTACCAATAAGGGATCAAACTTGAGACTTTGTAATTCAGTTTGTCTCATCTGTAGAGTGTACTAATAGATTACTACCTTAAGTATCTTATCAAGTGGCATTAATGTTGCTGTTAAATGTCTCATGAATTATGTTCAATTACTTCAAAAGAGAAGTAGCCGCCAAGTTTTAGTTAAAGTGCAAAGCTGCCTGGTGTGGTAGAGGTAGATCCACCAGAGACTTTTAAAAGGTGTTTTAATAGGCACGTGAAAGTAATCAAAATGAAAGGATATTAGTAGGTGGAAGAAGTTAGTTTAGTTGGCCATTTGACTACTAATTTAACTGGTTTGGCATTATATTGTGGGTTGAAAGACGTGTTCCTGTGCTGTACTGTTCTATGCTCTATGTTCTAATACTGGAGAGATCTTGTAATTCTCATTGATTTATGTTTCCCTTTAATACTATTCTTATTTAATCCATCTTTCACTTTTGCTGGCTCTATTCTCTGACATTAGAGGAGACTGTAGGAGCTGTGCAGAAGATGTTACACCATGTGAATCAGCCAGACACTGCTAGATCATGATTGCCTTTGCTTTTAAATCTGTTGACCTCTCAAAAGCATGAAAAAAAAAGCCACAAAAAGACTAACAAACAAAGTTTGCGTGGACCAACTATGCTTTCAAACTTGGTTCAAAGCCTACTTTTGCAATGAGTTTTAGATTACAAAAGCTTATGATTTGCATTTTAATCTTCCTCCGTGCCAGTTTAAAGTTTTTTCATGAGAATCCAGTGGTAATTCTTGCTCTGTTTCTAATATTTGTTATTGATGATGTCTGACATTATTCTCCTTGTGGTCTGTATGTGGATGATGAGAAGTGGTGTTAAATGTATTGTATTTTCTGAAAGGATTTTGAGGATTTTGGGGCTAGGAATTGCTTGGCTCATAGAAATAAACACAGAGTGGGCACATGGCAAGGCCAAGAAGGCTGAATTTTTATGCATATAATGTGAAATGAATTGTGAATGTAAGTGGGATAATTTTGAATGTTTAATGTGAATATTCCAAACATAATTTTAGGAGTTCACAGGAGGTGCTCCAGTTTCTTCCCACATCCCAAAGATATGCCGAGTGCTAGGTTAAATGGCCACTGAAATTACCCCTGGTGTAAGGTGACTGGTAGAACCTAAGGTGGTTTGATGAGATGAATAAAATAGTGGAGTTATTGTAGAATAGTGTACATGTGTGGGTGATGGTCTGTGTGGATACACTGGTCTGTTGGGCCTGTTTCTCTACTGTATCTGTATGATTTTATGTTGAATGTAGAGTGTTGGAGACATGTGATACAGTGATAGGGAATGTGAAAAAGTAGCATAGCTCAACAGACATCCCTGTTTAAAAAAATTGGACTGATTTGGCTGTCCTAATGCCAGGCTTTTATAAATTTAATGTTATTTTTCTGAATATAGGTGCCCGGTGTTTCCTCAGAATCCCTAATTGCTCATGGTGAGCTGCCTTCCTCAACCATTCAAATCCTCCAATCAGAGGTAGCTCCCACAGTGCAGCTGGGTTGACAGTTCCAGGATTTAGATCCAGAAGTGAAGAATTGGTGACAGATTTCCCAGTCAGGATGCAGTGTGGCTTGGACAGAATTCTGCGGATGGTATTGTTCCAGTACATCTGCCGGCCTTTCCTGGCTGGTGATGGAGACTGCAAGCCTAGCAGCTGCTATGTGGGTGAGAAACTTCTTTGCAGAAGTTACTGTGCATGGCATCATGGGAAATAAATGCTCAGAGAGCATTGCCAATTAAATGGTCTGCTTTATCCCGTGTGGTGTTGAGCTTATGGAGTATGGCTGGAGCAGTATAGGAGGAAGCTAGAACAAAAGCTGCAGAAAAAAAGCATGAAGGAGGTGATGTAGAGAAAGCGAACCAGCTGAACAACTTCTTCAACAGGTTCGACAGCTCAATCTCATCCTCACCGCAGAAATCCACACCAGGCTTACTTCCCTCACAGGAAAATAGCCACTCACAGGAGACCTTGCCCATGCCCAGGATTACGGCTGCACAGGTGGAAGGTCAACTGAGGAAGATCTGTACCAGCAAGGCGGCTGGACCGGATGGAGTTTCCCCACGATTACTGAGGGACTGTGCGACTGAGCTGGGAGAACCACTACAGCGCATCTTCAACATGAGCCTGGAGCAGAGAAGAGTACCCAGACAGTGGAAAACATCCTGTATTGTCCCGGTACCGAAGAAACCACAACCAAAGGAGTTGAATGACTTCAGACCTGTTGCCTTGACGTCGCACGTGATGAAGACCATGGAGCGGCTGATAATACAGAATCTGAGGCCACAAACCAGGCACGCCCAGGATCCTCTTCAGTTTGCGTATAAGGAGAAGGTGGGAGTGGAGGATGCTATCATGTATTTGCTGCACAAATCACTCTCTCACCTAGATGGGGCCAGTTGTGCTGTGAGGATTACATTCCTTGACTTCTCTAGTGCCTTTAACACCATCCAGCCCAAGATCTTAAGGCACAAACTAACGGAGATGGGAGTAGACTCTCACATGGTGGATTGGATAGTGGACTACTTGACAGATAGACCTCAGTATGTGCGGTTGGGAGACTGTAGGTCTGACACAGTGGTCAGCAGCACAGGAGCGCCGCAGGGAACCGTACTCTCTCTGGTCCTGTTCACCCTGTACACATCAGACTTCCAATATAACTCGGAGTCCTGCCACGTGCAGAAGTTCGCTGATGACACGGCCATAGTGGGGTGTGTCAGGAATGGACAGGAGGAGGAGTATAGGAAACTGATACAGGACTTTGTGATATGGTGCAACTCAAACTACCTGCGTCTCAATATCACCAAGACCAAGGAGATGGTGGTGGACTTTAGGAGATCTAGGCCTCATATGGAGCCAGTGATCATTAATGGAGAATGTGTGGAGCAGGTTAAGACCTACAAGTATCTGGGAGTACAGTTAGACGAGAAGCTAGACTGGACTGCCAACACAGATGCCTTGTGCAGGAAGGCACAGAGTCGACTGTACTTCCTTAGAAGGTTGGCGTCATTCAATGTCTGTAGTGAGATGCTGAAGATGTTCTATAGGTCAGTTGTGGAGAGCGCCCTCTTCTTTGTGGTGGCATGTTGGGGAGGAAGCATTAAGAAGAGGGACGCCTCACGTCTTAATAAGCTGGTAAGGAAGGCGGGCTCTGTCGTGGGCAAAGTACTGGAGAGTTTAACATCGGTAGCTGAGCGAAGGGCGCTGAGTAGGCTACGGTCAATTATGGAAAACTCTGAACATCCTCTACATAGCACCATCCAGAGACAGAGAAGCAGTTTCAGCGACAGGTTACTATCGATGCAATGCTCCTCAGACAGGATGAAGAGGTCAATACTCCCCAATGCCATTAGGCTTTACAATTCAACCGCCAGGACTTAAGAACTTTTTAAAAGCTATTATTAATGCTTTTTGAGATAGTGATTTAGATGCATATCATATTTTTTACTGAGTTAAGTATTGTATGTTATTAGTTTTGCTACAACAAGTGTATGGGACATTGGAAAAATAGTTGAATTTCCCCATGGGGATGAATAAAGTATCTATCTATCTATCTATCTTTATTCACCCAGGCAAGTAGAGATCATTCCTGCAAGCTCCATAATGGGTTTTGTCTGTGTTAGAGTTGCTCTGGGCTGTCTAGGGCATTGTCTTTTAAAGACATTCTCAATGCTGTGGAGGCTAGTGCCCATGATCTAGCTGGCCAAGTTTGCTACTTTCTGCAGCTTTTCTGATCCTCTGCAGTGACCCCTGTATTCCAGACTGTGATGCAACAAGTTAGAATGCTCTCCATGGTACATCTGTAGAAACTTGCTAGTGATATACCGAATTTCCTCAAATTCCTAACGAAAGATAGACACTGTTGTGCCTTCTTTGTAATTGCATCAATGTGTTGGATCCAGGATAGATCGTCAGAGATGAAGATGTTGAGTGCAAATACCAACCAACCAGCTTCCTTGTCACCATCTGCAATTTTGCCAACAATAGTGAATTTATAGATGGTGCCTAGCCACACAGTCGTGGGTGTAGAGAGAGTAAAGCAGTGGGCTAAGCACACATCCTTGAGGTGTGTCAGTGTTGATTCTCAGCGAGGAGTAGGTGTTATTTCCGATTCGGACTGTGGCCTCCTGATGAGGAAGTCAAGGGTGCAGATGCAGAAGGAGTACTGGAACTTGTTGATTAGAGATGAAGATATGATTTTGTTGAACCCTGAGCTAATAGTCAAGAAACAGCAGCCTGACGTAGGTATTGCTATTGTCCAGGTGGTCCAAGGCACATGCATCTGCTATAGACCTATTCAAGATTCAAGGTTCACCTATTATGGTGATAGTCAAATTGCTGTGCGTCCCGGTCCTTGTTTACTTAGAAGTTAATTATGGTCACGACCAACCTTTCAAAACACTTCATCACAGCAGATGTAAGTGCAACTGGGCTATAGTTATTGAGGCTTCTTGGGCACAGGTACGATGGTTCCCTTTTGGAGCAGGCGGGAACCTCTGAATTCAGGAGTGAGAGATTGAAGATGTCCTTGAGCACTACTTCTAGTTGGTTGGCAAGGGAATTCAGTACCCTACCACGTTCAGCAAGGGAATTCAGTACCCTACCACGTTCAGCAAGGGAATTCAGTACCCTACCACGTTCAGCAAGGGAATTCAGTACCCTACCACGTACGCCATCAGGGCCTTACACCTTGTGATGGTTCATCCTCTTGAAAGATGTCCCGATGTTGGCCTCCTACACAGAGATCACATGGATCCACATAGGTATTGTCTTACTCTCTCTTTCAAAGTGTGTATAAAAGGGGTTGAGCTGATCCAAGGGTGAAGCATCGCTGCCATTCATGATGTTAGATTTTGCCTTGTAGGAAGTAATGGCCTGCAAACCCTGCCACAGCTAATGTGCATCCAATTGCATCCCAAATCAATCAGAATTGTTTTTTCGCTTTTAAAAAAACCTTCCGTAGGTTGTACCTGGAATTCTTGCATGGTTCAGGATCACCTGCCTTGAATGCCACAGATCTAGTCCTTAGCAGACTATGAATCTCCTTGTTCAGCCATGGATTTTGGTTTGAGTATATCCAATATATTCTTGAAGGCACACACTCATTCACACAGGTCTTGATGAAGTGAGTGGCAACTGTGGCATATTCACTCTGATTTGAAGATGAATCACTGAATATTTTCCAGTCCACCAATTCAGAGCAGTCCTGTCAGTTCTGCCAGCACTCCTCCGCCTCCCTTGGCCATATCTTCTTGATCCTCACCACTAATGCTGCAGTCTTTGATCTCTGCCTGTATGCCAGGAGAAGAAGTACAGCTGGATGATTGAAGATGTCCTTTCTAAAGTGTGGGCATGGAATGGCACAGTAAGTGTTCTGGATGTTGGTCACAGTGGTCAAATGTCTTGTCTCCTCTGGTTTCATAGGTGATATCTTGGTGGTAGATGGTCAGAGACTTCCTCAAGCTGACCTGGCTGAAATACCCCGCGATGATAAGGAAGGCATCAGGGTGCACTGTTTCCTGACTGTTGATCATGACTCTCAGTTCCTCCAGTGCCTGCCTGACGTTGGCCAAGGTCAGAATGTACACCACTACCAGAATGAAGGTGGAAAACTCACTCAGCAGATAAAATGGATGACACTTGACCGTTAAGTGTTCCAGGTTGGGTGAGCAGGTCTGAGAAAGAACCGTCACATCTGTGCACCATGATGAGTTAAGCATGAAGCATACTTTGCCTCCTCAAACTTTAAGAAACTCAGCTGTCCTGTCTTTGCGGTGAAGGGTGAAGCCCTCGAGCTGCAGTACTGCACCCAGAATGGTGGTGCTGAGCCAAGTTTCCATGAGACAATGTACACAACAGTAACTAATGTCCTTCTGATACAGCAATCTTGCTCTGGGTCTTCAATTTTATTTTCCAGAGGCTGGACATTTGCCAACAGGATAGTAGGGAGTGGGATTCTAGAGACACAATCTTACCTGCAGGCCAGAACACTATCCATGTTTCCTTTTTCTTAAGGGGAACTATACTCTCAGCCCGAGTGTGCAGTCCAGGGTCCGCTGATATTGAGGTTGAAAGATGTTTTAAATGTGTTAAACTGGTGTTCCTTACTGAAGTACCTATGTGGCTGTGTATTTCTGCTGTAGCAGTTCTAAATGTGAATATTTAACATTTCCATTAAAGGATTTAGTGTTTTCCTGGTGTATATGACAAACAAACTCTTCTTGGTCTTCCAGCCTGGTACAGGTATCAATTTTAACTTACGTTCCAATGGCAAACTCTGCCATCTTCATCAGGGATGATGCTTGGGAATGTCCAGTCTGGTGGTATTTATACCCCTGTCGTTGATGTTTCCCTTTGGAGCAGCACATAAAGTGCCTGCTTTCCCTGTTAAAACAAACTATTTCTCCGTAAGTTTTGGCATTGCCCAATGTATTAAAATCATGGTTTCTCATGTGCGTCTATATATATTTGTTGAGTTTACTGCCATGGAAACGGTACTACAGAGTTGTATGGGGCCAAAGGCAGAAGCTATTCATCAAAGCCATATATCTTTCATTCACACTCTTTACTAATTGATTCCTTTTGTTTAACCTAGTTTTCAAATGGGATACCTGCAGGAGATGTTGTCCAACATTCCCCATTCTGAAGTACAGCTAGGGTGACCTTTAATCAGTTCCAGCCGTGAGTCTGCATCAATCATCTTAAGTCAAACAGGTAGAAAGTGAAGCTCAAGCATTGACCTGAGTATGTAGTTCTGGAATGCTACATGACAAAGCAAAATTATTTTCACCAGCAACAAAATCTGAAATAACACATGTGAGGATCTTGTCTATCTTTACGAAAATCTCTAGACAGACAAAAACAGAGGCTCTCTTTTCAATTTGAACTTCAAACTCTTGAACTATGTGGCCTAAATAGTAATATCAAAAGTTAAGTAAACACTTAGAATGGGAAAAATAATAACCTATACTTACGTTTGCCGCTGTACAGCAATGGAGTTGTGAAACTGATGTTGTATGTTTTGCATGTCATTTTCAAAGTCAACCAATTTAAAGTGATTATGAATAGAACAGGGAGGACAATATTTCAGCAGTAAGCATATTAATAGTAAGCTGGCAGGGAAGCTTCCAGCTTCTTGCCTGGCTCAGGTTGAAGCAGTCTTGGCACTGAACAGCACATATGGTTGCGTGGGCCACATTTTAATTTCATAATACATTGCCAAGGATAGTCCGATAATTAAAATTTACGGATTTAGCACCTAAAAAATTAACTTCTTAATATTTGATATAGTTTGAAATGAATTGGAAACCTGAATTCGCTACAGAGGAAATTCCAGGATAGGAGTGCATTACAGGGCCTCTGAAATTAACTTCAGACATCACTGCGATGCCATGACAGAAAAAGCTAAAAACGTAAGTTATCTTTTGTTGCATTTCACCTGAAACATAAAGACTGAAAGAAAATGTTTACTCCAGTTAACTAGCTACAAATCTAAAGCAAGGATAAAAATACAAAAAAAAGGTTATTTGAAAGAAAAAAATAAACCAGAAAGAAAGTTGGTAATGTAGTGAGGACTAAAGAGAAAATGAAAAATTCCACAGGCAGCTCAAATTCAATTGACTTCAGTAAAGGAATACTATAAACAGATGTCAAACACATGTGGAGTAGATTAGCTTGATACTAATGTCGTATTACATTTTATGCACATTTTAACTCATTGTCTTCTTGTATCTGAAGTGCACATATTGTGAATGACTAAAGAATTTATACCAAATTCTATAACAGTAGATCGTAAAAATACCAGATCCTTATGAAATGCTGGTTCAAAAAATGCTGTTTCCTGATTCGAACTTCCATGATAAATGTGTTTCCCCTGCGCTGGGTGCCGTCTCAGGTGAAGAAGCCTTTGTGATATCTGAGAAGGTAGAGGAAAATAAAGAAGTGATTCCAAGGAGGATGAAAGCAACGATTTGGAAGGTTTTGAGAAACCACTGCCAAAAGAACACAGCAGGTGTACCTTTTCTTCAATACAAGGTACTTCCTGTTTCCTTCTTATGCTCAGCATGTCCTGTTTCTGGAATATTTTGAAACATACACTATTTAAACTCTGAATATTTAATTTAAACTCTGCAATATTTATTTTAAAATATTGCAACTGATCATAATTACTGTGTTACAATATGCTAAGACAATCATTTTTAATATAGTTATTTACTTAAAGTAAGCATGGGCACATTTCAAATCCAAATACTTATTTCTGAAATTTCCCATTGGACTTGGTGTGGATGACCCAAGGATTAACTTTAATTCAAACATAGGAAAACCTCTTCATTTAATTCATCAAATGATCTGCAGGTCAGTGATTGGGATTATTTTTAGGCTAAAACACACTTGGAACCCTAAGTCAGCTGCCTTTCAAATTCCTCTCTCCCACTTTCAGTTCTCTGTAGATGCTGATTCTTTTTAGAAGGTAATTCGGGAGGAATCATCAACCACTTGTGACCAGTAAACTGATTTATTTCAGCACCCTACAAATAACAAATGTACTTTACCCCGACTGGAATGGTAGCAACAACATCTGAGTCTCTTTGTTTCATCCTGGAATTGTGCTTGGGCACTTTCAGTATGAGCTGTACTTGTGGCTACCACACCTGACATACTAAATGACATCAGGCATCATTACTTCTTGCAGGAAATTTTAGACCATGTTTTTCTGGAAGCCCCTGTTAATGGTACTTGCCTAGAACTATGGTGGGACCACTAAAAGGAGCCTAAGTTTATCTTCTGTTCTTCAGCAACACTCCAGTACATCCCACCGCTGATTACTCTTTCCTTAATCCCCACAAAACCTCAATAATCCCATTCACAACTCTCCAAAACAATTTAATGGATTTTAATGGGTCTAATCCTTTTCCAATCATCTGACACCCTATCCTCTAATCCTCCAAGACCATCAACCTCAACTCCTTGACACCCTCCTCCGCACCCATGAGGCCCACAGCCTGCCTAACGCTCAGATGTTGACGAGTTTGATTACACCACACGTAATTGGCTCGTGTATACTGAACTATTGGGACAATATTTTGAAGAAAATGGATAGCCAATGAGAAGTGAATCCCAATTTCGCTGAGTTCATTAGGTTTAAAGCGAAACAGTTGCTTTGAAGATTGACTGCCCCAACCAAAATATCAGAATTGAGCTCTGGTGCTATTGTAAAAGTTATGCAGGAGCACTTAGAACCAAAGCCATCATTGATTTCAGAATGTTTTAGATTTTATAAATGAAATCAAAATGAAGGGGAGTCCACTTCAGCGTACATGGATGAAATGAAGAGATTGTCTGAGCATTGTCAGTTCAGTAATGAGCTTAATGATACACTGTAAGATATGTGGGAAGCCTATTGGACCAAGGAAGGACCAAGCTGCTTAGAGGAATCGTGAAAGTGATGAAAGCAGTGGTCCGTCTACATCAGTTTTTGTTGGCAACGTATCTGAGAAGCTTCTGATACATTAATCAGACAGTTACTTGCAAAATGCAGCTTGGTTTTAAGCTGGAAGAGAATTTAAGGAGCTTCAGGAAAGTTGCAAGCATTTGGCTTTTGTGAGTATAAGGAACCAGCATCTACTCTACGTCCAATAAGGTCATTGCATTAACTTCAAATGGGAGACAAAAAGCTGCTTGAGAAAAGTAGATTAAAAGACCAAAGCCCAGCTGGATGAATGGAAGGCCAAAAAGAAAGGAGTCAGTGGAGATACAAAAACAGAGGATTTGTCAGATGTTGTGGATGAGGAAACCAAGAAGAGATTGTAAAGGGAGTAATAGAATGACCAATAAGAGAATACTCCACTGAACTAAATGCAGCTTCCCAAGATCAAGATGTGCATTCTAGACGAAGAAAAGGGAAGAGATGGAGAAAAGGAACGTGAGAAAGGAAAAGAAAGGGATTGAAGTAGATCTAGTGTGAGAGAATGAGAAGAAAGGTGTCCAGAGCTGTGATAACCACTTCCTGCAGTCTCAGAGTCAACTTCTACAACCACCAAGGAGGAGGCCTCAGAACCTGAGATTGTTTCACAGCCACAGGTCTCACATGCCATGCAGAGTGACCCCCTTGTCAGCAAGAACTTTATCCCACAAGAGTAAGAAAGCCTCCACAGCAATGAAACCTTCTTGCTGGTATGGGACAATTTTAAATTTGCAATGTTGTGGATGTCTGTACATAGACGTTGCATTATATAGTGTACTGTGTATATAGCTGAGATACATTCTCTACTGAGTTGGAGTTTATAGTTAAGCAGGGAGGAGTGTTGTGTATTTAATATTTCAGTAATATTTGAATAATCTTGTATATATTGGTTGATTAAGTTTTCCTATTCATTTAAATAATTCATATGAGATATATAAAAATATATTTATATATTTTATATATATAAACATCATGATGCTATCATGCAATATACGTGTGCCTAGCTTAAAGCGCAGAGGAACTTACACCCTTATTTCAGATACCCACACCGCATTGGAATCAGTTTAATGTTTTGAAGGTGCAAGACAATACACTATCTGTACTCGATAGGTTTTAGAATGCTAGCCACCCAGCTCTTCATGACTTTGGCTGAACACAGCCTCGGACCCTTATAGTGAGCTCTGCAATGTATGGGGAAACGGTGCAGTGCTGGCTGAGTCATTCCTGAGGCCTCAGGGTGAAGTTTGCAACAATGGGCCCTCTTTCAAACCACTAGCATGCTGTGCAACAGCCAAATGGTGAGCTTCTAGTAACAACTTCAACAGCAACATATCCACATTAAAAGTTTCTGCATCTTCCTTTTGATTTGGTGCAACAGTTTAGATTGTTGAGACCGTAACAATTAAGCCATTCAGCCCATCGAGTCTGCTCTGCCATTCCATCATGATTTGATTTATTATCTCTCTCAACACACAAGGATTTTTCAGCTTCTGATCTCGCTAAGGATTTGATTTCATTTATTACCAACAGATCCAGCCTACTGCCCTCTGCCTACCTGCCAGTCCTTCTGATACAATGCTTATCCTCAGATGTTAAACTCCTGACTGTGATCTTCATTCAGCCGTGACTCAGAGATGCCCACAGGATAATACCTGCCAATCTCTAACTGTGCCAGAAGGTCACCAGCCTTATTCTGTATACTACGTGCATTCAAATACTATGCTTTCAATCCTGTATTCTTCACTCATTTTGAGTTTGGCCCCTTAGTACACTTTAACTCATCCCACTGACTGTCCTTCCTCACAGTCTCACTACACATTGCATCTACTTGTACAGCAACTGTTCCATCCTCAGTCTATCACTCCGGATCCCATCCCCCTGACAAATTACTATAAACCCTCCCCACACCTTTTCAAACCTGCCTGCAACGATATTGGTCTCCCTCAGTTTCAGGTGTAACCTGTCCTTTGTGTACATGTCATACATTCCCCAGAAGAGATCCCAATGGTTCAGAGATCTGAAACCCTGTCCCCTGCACTAATTCCTCAGCAACACATTCATCTACAAAATCTTCCTATTCTTATGCTCACTGGCACGTGGCTGGGAAACAGTCCAGAGACTACGGCCCTGGAGGTCCTGCTTTTCAGCTTTCTGCCTTCTCATCAGGACCTCACACTTTTCCTGCCTATGTGGTTGGTGCCAATATGTACCATGGCTTCTGGCTTTTCACCCTCTCCCTTTAGAATAACATTGACCCGATCTGACACATCCTGAACCTGACTACTAGGAGGCAACGTGCCCTCTGGGTCTCTCTTTCATGTCCACAGATCTGCTTTCTGCTTCTCTGATTATGGAATCCACTATCACTACTGCATTCCTCTTCTCCCTCCATCCCTTCCAAGCCACAGAGTCAGACTCAGTGCTAGAGACCTGGTCACTGTGATGTCCCGCTTGTAGGTTACCCTCTCCTAACAGTATCCGAAGTGCTATATATTGTCACAGGCTACTCTGTACTGGTTGCCTATTCACTTTCCCTCTCCTGACAGGTACCTGACTCCTGCAACGTAGGGGTGTCTACCTCCCTGTAGCTCCTATCTGTTACCTCCTCTTCTCCTTTATGAGTCAAAGGTAATCGAGTGGCAACTCAAGTCCCCTAACACGGCCCCTAAGGAGCTGCATCTTGGTGCACTTTGTGTGGATGTAATTATCAGAGAGACTGGTGGTCTCTCAAATTTCTCACATCTCATACGAGGATCATAGCTCCAGATCAATTCTCAGCTATATACTAACAGTAGAAGAGACCTTACTAGAAACTAACTCATCTACTTAGAACCACCGTCTGTGCTTGCCCAACCCTGTTCTTGTCCAAGCCTATTGAGCCAAAACCAGACCATTCTAACACTCGTCCACTCCAACAATGGCCTCTCCAAGAAAGGCTGCAATGCTTACACCTCCTTTCTTTTTATTGGCCCCATGATGATTTCAGCCTGCCAAAAGAAAGCTTAAAAACTCCCATGCTCTTTTTAAACTTTGAGCTGCGTCACCAATGAATGAAATTGTGGTGATTTCAGACGAATAAAATAAAGCCTTAAGCATTGAGTCATATTGTATATATTGATCCATATTTACTCCCAATGATTAGCAGTACCAGCAGATAAATGCCTGTTAATAACTGCCTTTTGCTTAATCAATCTAATGTTTAAAAAGGACTATACATCTATCAGAAGTTATTTTTAAAATATTCTTTGGATCACAACATCCCCTTGCACAATGAGTGCTTTCTTGTAAAACTAGCAAGAAAGTGACAGCATTAAAACAATAAACCTGATCTTGGATAAGTTTTTTTTTTGCATTTCACTGCCTAATTCACTTTAGTTTATTCAAACCCAAGTCTTCAGTTACAGTGTTCCGCTCCCTGCAGTTGGATAAAATAGAAATAGTCCAGTGTTAAAAAAACACTACTTCAATAAATATATCTTAGAATCAAACAACCAGCTTTAGAAAGCAATAAGGGACCATAAGCTTCATTATATCTGGACTTCATGAGATTGTTTTTGAAAATAACATTTGTTCATATTTTCCATTTTCTCTTGCTCTATCTCTAACCCAGGGGCTTAATATGATGAGCAAGCTAGTTGCTGTCTGGTCTCTGATTACAAATCTGTGTGACCAGTGTCCAGCAGGGATGCAGGCACACACACACTCGTGATCTTCCCTCTGCTTTGTCCTTCTATCAACAACAAAGAGTTTGTTGTTTTCCTTGAGCCACTCAGTTATGCATCAAGTTGTAATGGCTACATACACTCCGTATTATTTTCCTCACAGCTAATTCTCTATATTATTGGGCTGTAATTCTCTGATAGTAAATTGAGACATTGAACTATTGAACATTTCCGAAATGTTAACTTCCATTGCTTTATAACACCTAAAAATGTGAGTTTATTCCCTCCCTCCATTCCTGCCACAGTTGAAGTTTTTTAAAACTTTTTTCCTTATAATTCCTCCATGCCATTTTCAGGTAGGGGCAATTTAGAGTAACCAGTTATTCAATCAACCCATACATGCATGTGGTCAAAGGGAGAACTGTACGAAGTTAATGGATCATACCCATGTTGATGGAGCTGTGAATCTGCGGCCCTGTTTGCTGCACCACTGTGCCTCTAACCGTGCTGAACATAATCAGAAGAAACTTTGAGTCTAGTGAACACACACTCCATGGGGGCTGCAATCTCCTACACTAAGAGTGGTTTGAAGGCATCTTATTGACCGCACTGACAGTCCTGAAGGACACAATTACCACACCAAGCCTTTGGAAACCAGTGAAAGAACCAACACGGACAAAAACATGCTTGACCTCACTCTGATTATTCTCTATTATGGCTACGTCTCTCCTTGACAACACTAGCAAGACTGAGATGTAGTCATATCTTTAGAGTAATGATAGCCTGTACCATCTTCTGTAACACTGCCACCATGCTAAATAGAATGGATTCAGAACAGATCGAAAAGCTCAAACTTTACCACACATGAATTGCTGTGTGCCATCAAATGGAGAAGAACGAATCAGCCACAACCAGTCCTTCACTCTCTCATTGGCATCAAACCAGGGGACAAACTTTGGTTCGATAAGGGTCACCATACCAAGAGTGGATCAAGCACATCCAAAATACATTTCAATCTGGTGAAGCTACAATAGTATGATGAATCTGATGAAGGAGTTCAGGGGGTCAAGCAGCATCATCAGAGGGAGAGGAATTGTCAATATTTCAGGTTGAAACACTGCAGCAAGACCTGATATTCTTGTTGCTCCTGATCCCATTATTTACATTCTCTTGTCTCTCTGCAGAACAAACATGTATGTTAGACAGCAGAAACACCATAGTGTTAACAAATATTATCTTTATAGGGGTATCAGATGTTTCTGAAGGCACCAGAAATACTGCAGCAAGATCTGAGGAAGAAAACAGCTTCCAGTTCCAGAGCATTGTAGTGTATCAATCCTGTACTCTACTGGCACAGGATAGTATATTAACAAACTCTTAAAGAATTTGGCAATTCATTTACAATAATATCAGTTGATAATGTTCTTGGGAAGGAGTTGCAAGCCAGAAGTTAATTAATCAGAATTCCCTTTCTTTCTAGTTCTAATATTTATTTTCATTCACTCGAAACAGTGAGAATTCATCCAAAGAATTTTGAGAAGTGCACAGTGGGCAATAGCTGACTTGGCAGTTGTGATTTCTAAACTTCTGCTGCACTCACAATTAGTGACAGTTTACCATTGGATGTACTTATGTTTTATCACTTGGCACCCATCCCTGGATTTTAAGTTTATGACCCTGAGTGCCAAGAAAGGAAGTGAAGTAGCCTTCTCCAGTGTAATTCTGAATGGTATTTCCTTTTCTAATATTATTCTTATTTCCATGGAGTTTTCAACTGTAATCATGTAGATGTCGCATTTAAACTTTTCACAAAAATGCCACCTGGGGTGTTACTCATTTTCTCAAATGCAATCATCATTAGATGAATTAATGATTATATTCTGGAATTAAAATACCAGTGGAATGTCATCAACATGAAAATTTGACTCAACTTTTCTCTCTGAAGAAGCTGTCTGACAGATTGACTGTTCCCAGAGTTTTCTGTAACCTGGCCAGTATGAAATTTAGATCTGTGTGAAGATCGCTTCCAAGAATACTGGATAGGCAATTCTGGATAATAACAGTGACAACAAAATCTACTGGATACTATTTAGAAACACAGTCCACTCTCCCCTGAACACAGCCTGCCTCAAGAATGTTGCTATAATTCCCTGGATTAGAGAATTATTAGATAAATACACATTGAGTGTCATGTTCATATAGTGATTTACAGAGGTAGACAATTGTATTTGGTCTTAATGAGGTGACAGTAACCTTCAGCATTTACACCAGTTAGAGGGGAGGATATACTGACAGCCCAGTAGAAACTAGGTAGTGTGAAAAATGAGTGGTTGATTCATTCCCTCCCCTTTGCAGTGCTCCCAAAAAACAATTTCAATTTCAGGAAACCCAATATTTAAATTTACTTCTGCCAGCTGTTCCTAAACAAGATGCTGCAGTGGGTGATGTTGGTAGTTGTGGGACATATTCTTTCTACAGCTTTGAATCAGCTAATAACCATCTTGTGTTTCACATTTCTGACTTGTCCATATAATCAAGCAGAATGTACCAACAGCATTGATTTACCCACAACACACACAAAGTGCTGGAGGAACTCAGCGGCTAAGGCAGCATCTATGGACGGAAATGAACAGTCAACATTTCGAGCCAAGGCCCTTTATCAGGGATGATTTGCCTATTCTTTCTGATGACATAAATTTCAGATAAACCTTTTCTGTTTCTACACCCATCTGGAATTGTCCTGATCAAAAATGGCCCCATCAGGACTTTGAACAATGGCTCTTGTCACCTGAACTAGTTCTGGTTGTGAAGTAATGCTACCAGGACCATCAAACTTTGAAACCGAGTAAGGGCATTCAGACACATTCAAGACTTGTTAAAAAAAGTAATCACCACTTTTTAATCAAAAGAACATATCACTTAAAACATAAAAACATTTGAAGCAATTAAATCCATTATTAGAAATTCAGTCAATGCGTGGAAATATTAGACATGAATTACTTAACACCTTTGCCTTACAGCCATTCTTCTTCAAACAAAGGAAAGGATTCATCACACCTCTGCCAAATTCAGCAGTAGGCTGGCAAAATGTTTAGGCCTGCTACAGAATTCCAACATGATTCAATTCTGGGAATTGGCAATGAAGCTCAGCCAGCAGGTTTGGAACTTCTATCCCATGCATGAATCTGTTGCAAGGTGGTCTTGATGTCAAAAAGTGCCAACCGTTCTACTTAGGGCCACCAGCACTTCTCAAGACCATTCCTGAAATTACCAGTCCAGTAAAGAGCTTCTGAAGGAATGCTGTCTTGTTAAGTAAAATAGAAGTCTGAAGCTCCTGTCTTAGCTATTTTAACAAAATATTAAAAATAAACAAATAAAATTTCATTGGAATGCATAAGTGAGATCATTGGTAACCTTCCAGTGATTCATTTCAACACAGTTTGACGGATATTCTCAAGGGACTGAGACAACGAGAAATGGAAGCCAGTCAAACCCTTTGACTGTTCTCAAATGCTTTCAGCAAATATAGCAGCCACAGTAAATTTAATATTTTCTATTTTTATAGAGTATTTGAGCTGCTTATTACACTACTTTCACAAGGTCTACCTCAGGTTAAAACAAACTATTATTAAAACTCTACATATGTCAAGAATTCATCTTGCAATTAAATAGCAAAGCAAATTTGTCTAACCGTGTTCAGCTTTGTGAGGGGAATTAGTGGGGTGAAGTCAGTAATGGAAGCCATACATATAGTGCAAATCTTTCAAAAGATTTTCCCATCATTGCTCCTTAAAATGGTATGTCCACCTCACTAAAACACATTCATGCAAAGCCACAGCCTCACAGAACAACAGATCTCTTGATGTGAATATACAAGTCTGCTTCACTGTGAAATCTTCTCCAAGCGTAAAGTGGTAAAAAGCAAGAACTTCTTTCTGTACTTCAACTTCATGACTTGTTCATCATTAAATAGTTTATAACAGATTAGTACTTTTGTACTACAGACACTATTGGAATATAAGAAAATCTCAGAGATAAATTTGGTTTGAGATGCTATCAGATCAGGAAGTGATTAACAGGCCCTTTAAATCTGCCTAATTTTTTATTTCCAACGGAGCAAAAGCAACTGTTTAATAACTGTCAGAGCCAAACATACATATCTGATATTATCATCAAAACTGGATGTTCAATTAAAGCTTAGTTGACAGCACTGATACCTTTGGATCAGAAGATTGTGAGCTCAAGTCCCAAAGCAAAATCTTGATCACAAAATCACTTCATTGTGGTACTAAAGAAATGTACTGTTGGAGTTATTGGTCCCACATTTGCTCTCTCAGAATAAAAGATCCCGTGACATTGTTTCAAATAAAGCAGGGGCATTATCCCCTGCTGGAGAAAAGAACTGTAACCGCTGAAAATTCAAAATAAAAATTGAAAATGCTGGAAGCACTAATCAGTTTAGCCGACATCCAAGGAGAGAAAACAGAGTTGACATTTCGGGTCAGGAACCTTTCACCTGAAGTGGAAAAAAAAGTATTAAAAAAAAGCTTTTTTCAGTTTCAGAAAAGGGGCAAGGAGGAAAGAACAGAGGGAATGTCTCTGATAAAGCACAGACCAAATTACTTTAAGAAAATTGTGGTTAGAGATAGAAAAGCAAAAAATGCAACCCATTGAAACAGAAAAGATCCAGATCTGGAAACAGCCAGATCTGCGGAGAGAGGAAGAAAGAAACAAGGTGGTGACTTGAAATTGTTAAATTCTGTGTAAAATTCTGCTATCACTGGTGTCCTGTATAATAAATAATCCCTCAATCCTATTAGCAAAGTAAATAATATAGTCATTACAGATTGTTGGAGTTGGGAGATTGCTATGTGAAGATTAGTTATGTATATCCCATGTTACAGCAGTGACTACATTTCAAAAGAACTCAATGGCTGTAAAGTATGTGGTGATATATAAATTAAAGATTTTTTAAGTAGTTTGAATGCATTATCGGGGAGGAAACAACTATTGTTCATTACTATTATTGCTATTCTGTACTTTTAACAATAGTCATACGACAACCACATTGATGAAAAGAATTCTCATCAATAAATGAATATCTGGCAGAATGAAGATTTAGCCATATCACTGCCCATACAGTGAAGACGAAAATTTACCTCATTGTCAATAACACGCAGCCTTTGTCACTTCAAAAAAAAAGTTACCTTCTTTTCCTGACTGATATCTTGCTGATCTAAGTTATATTGGAACCATATGCTTCAAATAACCATCATTCCAAAACACAGATTTATCCTTTTTAGTTTAAAGCATTGACTAAATTTCTGTTCTTTCATGCAACTATACTGCCATCAAGTGACTGAAGTTGGAGAGCTGGTATGGGATTTCGTGAAACTTTGCCCTGAAATGATGGTGTAAATATGGTGTACAGACAAGTTTTACTGTCAGAGATCAAAGAGTAACTGAACCCTGTTTTTGTGCTATGCAAATGTACTCAACAATTGCTAAAAGCTTCTGCTGCTCATTAAAAAAGTCTACTTCCTACAGAAAGAAAGCTCACTTAAAGGATAAAGGTCTGGATTTACAATAGTTCAAAACATCCTAAGATGTTAGGAGCAATTGGGCTAATACCATATTTCTCCAGTTTCTTGGCAGCATTTTTGTTCATTTCTCTTCATGTCAGATCGAATATGCACTTTCTGTATCTGAGGGAACACCAGAATCAGCTCCATTAACTATTGAAACCCTTCCAGGATGGCAAGTTGTCAAACATTCTTTGCTTATCATGGATAAATGTTGATTTCAAATTCGAACTTTCATCTAATTGACAGGATTAAGGAGGAAAATTGGTAAAACTCTTAAGACTGCTTTACTAATATTTCTTTCTACTAGTTTTCCCATTACTGATTATATGAAAGTCTCAGAACATCTAAGAAGAGTCTAGATGAACACTTGAGCCATCCATGCATAGAAGTATGTAGGCCACTTTTTGAAAAAGGGGATTAATATGTATGTATGCATGTTGGTCGATGTAGATGTGGTGGCCTGTTTCCATGCTGTGTGACTCTGTAACTCCAAATCAGAAAAAAATATTTGGGATGTTTGTTATAAACTTCTTCTTTATTTGCCAATCAGCCCTTTCAGGAAAATTTGTGTCAATTTTACTCCCATTCACACCTGGTATTTGAATAGTCCTCTGTGTGATGAACTTAGTCACCAAATGAATATTGACACATGTCTAATTCATGATGTAGAGAAGTCCTGCCAATATTCTTTGTCGTTAAAGTGCGACCAGTACAGTGTCAGAACTCACCCACAATATTGTGCCTCAGTGGAAGTCCTTGGCTCCATTATTACCATGCATTTCCTGACTCGGAGCAGGAGTAGGCGATCTGGCCCGTCGAGTCTGCCCTGCATTTCAATAAGATCATGGCTGATCTGGCCATGGACTCACACATTAAGCCATGGAAAGGGCACCATCAGTCCTACTGTGAACTAGTACGGATTAGCATTGACAGGAGAATTCAAGAGAAAAATATCAGGGAAACATCACTTCAAAACCAAGAAAGTGACCACAAATTCTATTGAACCTCCTGACACAATGCTTGAAGCTCCTAATTGCTTTACATTTTAATAAAATGCTCTGTGTCAATATGCACAAAAATATTGCTGGAAAGATTTACCTAGTGTTCTCTAGCAGTGATTGCATTATTTTTTAAGAACACATTGACTCATTTATAAACCTCCAGTTTCCCTGTGACCCAAGGAGACTTTGCACTTTTGGCCTCTGGCCTACATCATTAACAGGTCAACGAAAACCTTGAAATGCGTTAAAATTCTGGTCACAAACCCGAGAATTGGATTTTGTCTCAAATTTCATGGCAATTATTGACATTCCGAGGATTCCTCCCTGAGGGAAGTCCATTGCTGCCTTCCATTTCCCTAAAGCATCTGCTTTATACCTGGTGCACACTGAACTTTGGTCCCTCTCCTAATGTAGGTTTGAAGTTGCATTTAAAGCTCAATTCAGCGATTGCTCAGACAAGGCATTCTTGCTTGTCAATAATTTTATTTCATTTACGTACATTTAAAATTTTCAAATCTGAACCTCTCAATGCCAAATCACAATTCTAAAACAGGAAATCAACAAACAAGCAGTGTAAACACATGGAAGTGACAGAGTTGATATAATCTCGGAAACAGAATCAGAATCTCAACAAAATAATTAACAGACTAAGTAACAGTAAATTGCCTAGCGTTTATAGTAATTATGGTTTTTATTTTAAGATATCCTGATGCCACTATTAAATTTAAAAAAACTTCATCAATGATTTAGCACTCTATTTTATTACTATAGAACAAGACCGATGTTGTAGAGCTAGATTGTAAAACTAAATTTCGGGAAATTTAAATATTGCAAAACAGAAGAATGAGTTCCGTGCAGCTGAAATCATGTTTACTTGAATAGCTTGAAATGCCTAAGCTCTGTAAAATCCACAAGAGATATGGTTCTTATAAGCTGAAGCAAATTCCAAGAAATACTTCTCATTGACTAATAGGCCTCCAGTTTCCTTTCTTGACATCTGGTCCAGTATTAAGAACGAAATGTGGAATACTGGCAATGATGGCAATAACGTATTATGTTACTGGGTTTTATAGCACCACAGAAATCAAAATTAAAGATAAAAGGGGAGATTAATAGAAACAGTCACCCTTTCTCATTTTTCTATTCAAGTTCTTATTTATGACATGAGTATGTGCATAATGAAAAGATTCATTATCAAACCTTATTCTAATGCTTGATATTCTCCATGGAGCTTCTACAAGTACGTGGTATCATCTGAGGATGCTTGTTTGGTTCACTATCTTAAAGCTTCTATTTCTCTCTCCAGTCATTAGCCATCCTCTCCTGAAGATGCTAGTTTATATGGTGTTATAGCAGACACTGGACAAGTAGCTTCCCCCCATCAACCAGCTCCTCTGCATGTGGCATAAATTTTTTGCCAACTCAGGCTGGGGCCAGTTCTGAAGCCCTTCCTGTCTCCATTGCCTGGGGCCAGTTCTGAAGCCCTTCCTGCCACCATTGCCTGGGGCCAGTTCTGAAGCCCTTCCTGCCTCCATTGCCTGGGGCCAGTTCTGATGCCCTTCCTGTCTCCATTGCCTGGGGCCAGTTCTGAAGTCCTTCCTGTCTCCATTGCCTGGGGCCAGTTTTGAAGCCCTTCCTGTCACCATTGCCGATGATCAGACAATGAGCTGGAGGTTGAGTCAAAGTCTCCTGCTGAGCTAAATTCTTCAATGTTTTATCATTCACTACACCAACTGGGAGCTGTGATTCTGATCCCTGGAATGTCCTTCCTGATATTTTTCTTACTGTTAACATCTAGAAAACACTACAGATATCTCTAGCTTGAAAGTATCGCAATTTGACAAAGTATGTTGGTGTGGGCCCATTCTTGTCCTGGGCATGCTTCAGGATTTCAGGAGGAACACCTTCACTGATGTTCAGGTATTTAGTGGACTATTTGTCATTCAGATGAGGATCTTTTCAGCAATGTGTCTGTACATCTTTACAGGGAATACATTGATAAAATGTACAACAATTGGAAATGCACTCCAAACATTGTGCAGGGAGATGAAAGGGAAGGAATGGTCAGTTTGTTAGCCCTAAGAGTGATGTCCCTAAACACTCTAAATAGATATGCTCCTCTTCTAAAGGCCTTACCACCCTTCCTCTTTTCCCCTTTCCCACAAAGTTGTCCTTCTCTGTATCCTTTACTTATTTTCCTGCTTTCCAAGGGGATAAGCTCATGAGAAATGTGTGCAGACCATGAACAGGCCAAGGTTTTCAACGCCCGCTGCACCAATCATGGTGGCCCTTAGCAACATTAAAGAACACAATAAAATATGAAGCACTTATCATATAACAGCAAGAGGAAAAGAAATTAGTCAGTAATTAATCAGCAGTTAGTTGATAATTCCTCTAATCAATTCCCATTCCCATAGGTATTATGTGTGTAATTCTTAGGGCTGCTTTTAAAGTAAAATATTTACAAATGTAAGACAAGTTGCAAGTCCTATAACTGGTCAGGAGTCATCTATTTTTAACTAGAGTCATGATTAGCATATAATCTTCTGGGTAAACAGGCTGTGAGGTAATGAAAAGAAAAATAACAAACTTAACATCAAACTAATTCAGGGATATTTTGGAACTGGAATTGGAATTGGTTTATTGTTGACACAACTGTAGTTTGTAGAATCTCCGATGGTGTTGAGAAGGCACACAGGAGTAAGATAGATTGGCTGGTTGAGTGCTGTCTCCACAACAACTTTGCACTCAATGGCAGTAAGACCAAGGAATCGATTGTGGATTGAAAGAAGGGGAAATTGGGAAAACACACAGATACTCATTGAGAAGTCAGAAGGGGTGGGAAGCTTCAGGTTTCCACATATGAACATCTCTGAAGATCTACCCTGGGTCCAACATTTTGAAGCAATTATGAAGAAGGCCCACCAGTGGCAATATTCAATTAAGAGTTTGAGGAGACTTGATTGGGGCCAAAGACTCTAGCAAATTTCTACACTGGAGAGCATTCTGACTGATGACTGCTTCACCATCTAGCATGGAGGTACCAATGCACAAGACTGGAAAAAGCTGCAGAGAGCTGTAAACTCAGCCAGCTCCATTATGGACACTAGCCTCCTACTATCAAGGACATCTTCAGAAGATGATGCCTCAAGTAGGCAGCATCCATCAAGAAAGACCCTCACCATCCAGGACATTCCCTCATCTCATTGCAACCATGAATGGGGAAGTATGAGATCCTGAGGAACCAAACTCAGTGTTTTAGGAACAGCTTCTTTGCCTCCACCATCAGATTTATGAATAATCCATGAACCAGTGAACACTACCTCATTATTTTGCTCTCTCTTTGCACTATTTATTTATTATTATATGTTCTTTTTGCAATTTATATTTATTTTTATGTATTGCACTGCACTGCTGCCGCAAAACAATAAATTTCATGGCATATATCAGCAGTAATCATCCTGATTCTGCACGGACATACAATGAAAAACTTGTTTTGCATATGTTCATACAAATCAAATTAATACATAGTCCATTGAGGTAATATTCCTTGGCACTACAAAATTCACTATGAAGTGCTTATGTGGGAAGGTCACATAGCTTACATCTGCTGACAGCTGAACTGCAGATTACTCAAATATTGTTAATAGAAAAAGGTCATTGTCAGAGGTATTTTATAATTACTGTGCAGCAAATGCATTAATAATGAATGGAGAACTTAGAAGAAAATTATATTGTCTGCTCTTTGATAAATAAACGTGCCTTTCTGGAAGGTTAAAGGATACGTTACTGCTCTAGATCAAGAGTACTTTACTGGTGTCTATTGTCATATTGTAAATAAACTCAACTTCCATCTAAAATTAAGTATGGCTCTAATCCAAACTTGACCCCATAAGGTCATGTGTTCTGAAGAGGTTTTACATGTTATCATTTATTTTCTCCTATTTGGGATTCAATTTGCCAAACATTATCTTCTCACAAGCTGCACTACCAGCTACTTTATTGGCAGGTCTAAGTCCATTCTTTAAAAAGTCTCTGAAAGTCATGCAGGAATGCCTCAGGTACATTTCTTCCCTCATTTCTTCTCTTCAATCGACACCAGAGCAACAGCAGAGAATCTGCACACTGACTGAATGGAAAGCTACAAATCTGAAGACATGAGTTCTCAATATACGGACTCACTTTCAAGAACTCTATCTCGTGGTCTCGATATTTATTGCTTATTTATTTATTATCATTATTTTGTTTGTTTTTTTCTTTCTGTATTTGCACAGTTTGTTATCTTTTGTACACTGGTTGTTTGTCTGCCTTGTCTGCAGTGTTTCATTTATTTTGTTGTGTTTCTTTGCATTTACTGTGAATGCCCTTGAATATCTCAATGTAGTATTGGTGACATATATGTACTTTGATAATAAATTTACTTTGAACAAACAATAAGATTCTTCCCATTGAGAATAAGAGACTGAAGGCTAATTTGGTGTTCAGCTGTTTTGGATGAGCTGTTCATGCAAGCCTTGGCATCAGCTTCTATGTCTCATTTCTGAATATAAACGAGGGCAGAGAACTGGTACCCTTAAGGCCTTCTTGCTCAGAGTCATTACTGCTGGTTATATTAGTGGTTTGGAAAGATACCAGGAAAGTGGCTGATACTGATTGGCAGCTAGTTTTAATGCTGCTTGATTTTTATTTCCAAAGGCCAAAAGAACCAATAATTGGTAGAATTGTTTAACGTCTGGCAGATCCAACAGCAGACATTTGATACTGTTATCAATACTGATTTGTCAGGCCTCAGCCCAGTTGACAGCTCTCTCACTTTTGGTTCTGAAGGTTGTCGGTTTAAGTTCCAACATCACCACAAGCACAGAGTCACTGTGGCAGTAAGAGAATGCTGTGGTGTTGTTTTTTGGCAAAGGCATTCAACTATAATCCTACTAATTCTCTCATGTTGGCATAAAGCAGGAACATTTTCCTCAGTTAAGCAAAAAAAAAGATGCTAAAAATCCAACAAAATCTAAAAGCTGGTAACACACATCACCTACGGAGTCTCTGTGAGTGGAGGTTAGGAACAGGAAGGGGTCAATAACTTTACTGGGTGTTTTTTATAGGCCACCCAATAGTAACAGGGATATCAAGGAGCAGATAGGGAAACAGATCCTGGAAAGGGGTAATAATAACAGAGTTGTCATGATGGGAGATTTTAATTTCCCAAATATCGATTGGCATCTCCCTAGAGCGAGGGGTTTAGATGGGGTGGAGTTTGTTAGGTGTGTTCAGGAAGGTTTCTTGACACAATATATAGATAAGCCTACAAGAAGAGAGACTGTACTTGAATTGGTATTGGGAAATGAACTTGGACATGTGTCAGATCTCTCAGTGGGAGAGCATTTTGGAGATACTGATCATAATTCTATCTCCTTTACAGTATCATTGGAGAGAGATAGGAACAGACAAGTTAGAAAAGCATTTAAATGGAGTAAGGGGAATTATGAGGCTATCAGGCAAGAAATTGGAAGCAGATGTTCTCAGGGAAAAGTATGGAAGAAATGTGGCAAATGTCCGGAGGATATTTGTGTGGACTTCTGCACAGGTACGTTCCAATGAGACAGGGAAGTTATAGTAGGGTACAGGAACCGTGGTGTACAATAAATCTAGTCAAGAAGAAAAGAAAAGCTTACAAAAGAGAGCTAGGTAATGTTAGAGATCTAGAAGATTATAAGGCTAATAGGAAGGAGCTTAAGAAGGAAATTAGCTGAGCCAGAAGGGGCCATTAGAAGGCTTGGTGGACAGGATTAAGGAAAACCCCAAGGCATTCTACAAGTATGTGAAGAGCAAGAGGATAAGACGTGAAAGAATAGGACCTATCAAGTGCGACAGTGGGAAAGTGTGTATGGAACTGGAGGAAGTAGCAGAGGTACTTAATGAATACTTTACTTCAGTATTCACTACGGAAAAGGATCTTGGTGATTGTAGTGATGACTTGCAGCAGACTGAAAAGCTTGAGCATGTAGATATTAAGAAAGAGGATGTTCTGGAGCTCTTGGAAAGCATCAAGTTGGATAAGTTGCCGGGACTGGATGAGATGTACCCCAGGCTACTGTGGGAGGCAAGGGAGGAGATTGCTGAGCCTCTGGCAATGATCTTTGCATCATCAATGGGGACAGGAGAGGTTCCAGCGGATTGGAGGGTTGTGGATGTTGTTCCTTTATTCAAGAAATGGAATAGAGATAGCCCAGGAAATTATAGACCAGTGAGTATTACCTCAGTGGTTTGTAAGCTGAATGAGAAGATCCTGAGAGGCAGGATTTATGAACATTTGGGGAGGTATAATATGATTAGGAATAGTCAGCATGGCTTTGTCAAAGGCGGGTCGTGCCTTACAAGCCTGATTTAATTTTTTGAGGATGTGACTAAACACATTGATGAAGGAAGAGCAGTGGATGTACTGTATATGGATTTCAGCAAGGCATTTGATAAGGTACCCCATGTAAGGCTTATTGAGAAAGTAAGAAGGCATAGGATTCAATGGGACATAGCTTTGTGGATCCAGAAATGGCTTGCCCACAGAAGGTAAAGAGTGGTTGTAGATGGGTCATATTCTGCATGGAGGTCGGTCACCAGTGGTGTGCCTCGGGGATCTGTTCTGGGACACTTACTCTTCTTGATTTTTATAAATGTCCTGGATGAGGAAGTGGAGGGATGGGTTAGTAAGTTTGCTGATGACACAAAGATTGGACGTGTTGTGGATATTGTGGAGGGCTGTCAGAGGTTACAGCAGGACATTGATAGGATGCAAAACTGGGCTGAGAAGTGGCAGATGGCATTCACCCCAGATAATTGTGAAGTGTTTTATTTTGGTAGGTCAAATATGATGGCAGAATATAGTATTAATGGTAAGACTCTTGGCAGTGTGGAGGATCAGAAGGATCTTGGGGTCCGAGTCCATAGGACGTTCAAAGCAGCTGCACAGGTTGACTCTGTGTTTAAGAAGGCGTGCGGTGTATTGGCCTTCATCAATCATGGAATTGAATTTAGGAGCTGAAAGGTAATGTTGCAGCTATATAGGGCCCTGGTCAGACCCCACTTGGAGTACTGTGCTCAGTTTTAGTTGCCTCACTACAGGAAGGATGTAGAAGCCATAGAAAGGGTGCAAAGGAGATTTACAAGGATGTGGCCTGGATTGGAGAGCATGCTTTATGAGAATAGGTTGAGTGAACTTGTCCTTTTCTCCTTGGAGCAACGGAGAATGCGGTGAGTGCGTGGAATGGGCTGCCGGCAACGGTGGTGGAGGCAGATACGAAAGGGTCTTTTAAGAGACTTTTGGATAGGTACATGGAGCTTAGAAAAATAGAGGGCTATAGGTAAGCCTAGTAATTTCTAAGGTAGGGACATGTTCGGCACAACTTTGTGGGTCGAAGGACCTGTATTGTGCTGTAGGTTTTCTATGTTTCTATCAGGGCAGGTGGCTTTAAAGGGGAGTCAATAATTCAGGCCAAGGTCTTTTCCTCAGAACTGGAAAAGTGGTATTTTAATGTGTTTTATGTAGTAGGGAGGGGTAGAGATTTGTTTAATGATGTCCACCACCAACTTTCCCATAGGGATTTCGCAAATTAATGTGAATAAAGACAAACACGATGGATATCTGATAAGGATCCTTCTGCTCTCTCCCTCTGTCCCCCAGCCTTTCCACAGGGTGGGCCACTAGAGAAGAGTGCAGCAGCTCCAATACGCATGGGCAAAGCAATCGTAAGTACAACTCAGACACTAAACTAGCATGATGTTTCACTGACTCAGTTTCCTTCATGCTCCAGCACATTCCCATTGGATTTAGGTCATAATCACAGGAAAAATCCCAACCCACGTCTATAAGTGTGAGCTTTGGATGCAGCTGCTACTATGAAGTTTTTGGGTCTTAGGGGACTTGCCTTCCCACTCATTGTGGTTGTGTTGATAAAGCAGTGAATGTTGTTACCATTAATAATTTTCTTTGCTCATTACAGTCTGAATTTAGCTATTAATGACATCCAATGGAAAAGAAAGGTTTACTAGCATTGGTTGGAGATGGGGAAGTTATCTCCAATGTTCAAAATCTCAAAATTTAAACTAGGCACTTCCAGAATCACAATTGGACTTTTTTTTAACATTGGATAATTGCAAGGTGACACCCTTATTTAATTAGGAATTGTAGAACATCGAGGTGTATTTCCAATGCAAAGTGAATGCATACTTCATTATTCTGTAACACAGCATGGAGTATATGCCTGTTTCTATTTCCACCAGCAATTGTAACAACTGAGAATGAACTCCATGGTGTTTTCCCTATATGCTGCTAACAATTATGGTGTTCTGCAGCCTAATAACACTGATATACCACCTGCAAGATTTCATGCTCCCATGAAACTACAACTAACTGTTTCACATTAAGAGTTTGTTTCGAAGTTTAAAAAAATCCACTTAGTCTTGTATTTTATGGGGGATTTGCTCTTGTTTTGCTTTTTACAAGCGGTCCAACTTGCAGCATTTAAAATATAAAGGTCAAAGTTCACTCTTCAAATCACAATGCTACCCATAAATCAAGTGGAATTGCTGTGCCTTGTTTTTTGCTTCATATTAAACTTTGCTTTATGTTTTCGCGGAAGTAAAATTGTTTTATAATAATATGAGCATGAGGAATTCAAGGCAATGCAGAATAAGCCATGAATTCAAGCCATGATCCCAGGACAGATGATGATTTAAATATTGAAATTCAAGATTGTTTATTGACATACTTCGGTACGTAAATGGAAAGAAGAACAAAACAATTGTTACTCTGGATCTGATGCAGCATAAAGACAAAATAAGCATAAAGAACACAATAAAGACAAAAAATACATAAATATAAAAGCAATCCTATAAAACTCAATCTACAAGTAACTGCTATATACATAAAGTGGTGCTGGGCGAAGTTTATGTAGTGGTTGTGGTGTGGTGGTGTAGGTTAATGGGCATTGATCAGCCGATGGCTTGGAGCAAGTGACCATGTTTCCATCTAGTGGACCTGGCATGAATGCCGCATAGCTTCTTCCCTGATGGGAGTAGGACAAACAGTCCATCAGCAGGGTGGGTGGGATCCTTCATGATATTGCTGGGTTTTTTCTGGCGCCTTTTTCTGTATATGTTTTCTGGTGCCAGTGATGCATTGGGCAGTTTTAACTGCCCCCTGTCCGCTGTTAGGCAGCTTTTGTACCGCATGTAAAGATGCTCCGCACTGTGCTTCGATAGACGGTCATTGGAACATTGGAGTATATAGACCAACTCTCTTCAGGCTCCTCAGGAGCTAGAGGCATTGCTGTGCTCTCTTGACTGTAGAGGACCTGTTCTCAGACTGTGAGAGGTTGTCATAGAGTCATAAAACACTACAACACAGGAGATCCTTCAGCCTGTCTAGTCCATGCCAAACTATTAATCAACTGAACCCACAACCACCACTCCTGCTGGCAACTTGTTGCACACTCACACTACACCCTTATAGGGGAAGAAGTTCCCCCTTATGTTCCTCTTATACATTTTACCCTTCAGTCTAACCCATGACCTTTAGTTCTAGACTCACCCAACCTCAGTGGAAAAAGCCTGCTTTCATCTACTCTGTCCATACCCCTCATAATTTTGTGTACTATACCTTTATCAAATCTCCCCTTATTCTCCTACATTCTAACCTATTCAACCTTTCCCTATAACTCAGATCCTCAAGTTCTGGCAACATCCTTGAATATTTCTCTGCTATCAACAGCTTTCCTACAGGTAGTTGACCAAGGCTGCATACAATCGTCCAAATTTGGCTTCACCAATGTTTTATATAACTTAGCATAACATCCCAACTCCTGTGCTCCTTTGATTTACAAAGTCCAATGAACCAGAAGCTTTATTTATGACCCTATCTACCTGTGACTCCACATTCAAGGAATTATGGATCTGTATTCCCAGATCCCTCTGTTCTACTGCTCACCGTGCAAGTCCTACCCTCTGTCCTCCCAAAGTGCAACACCTCACTGTTGTCTGCATTAAATTCCATCTGCTATTTTTCAGCCCATTTTTCCAGCTGATCCAGATCCCGCAGCAAGCTGTGATAGTCTTCCTCTCTGTCCACTGCACCCCCAATCTTGGTGTCATCTGCACATTTGTTGATTCAGTTTACTACATTAACATCCAGATCATTGACCCACCACTGATCCTTGTGGCACTCCACTCGCCACAGGCCTCCAGTCAGAGAAGCAACCATCACTACCACTCTCTGGCTTCTCCCACAAAGGCAAAGCCTAATCCAATTTACTATTTCAACCAAGTGACTGAACCTACTTGGCCAACCTCCCATGCAGGACCTTACTAAAGCCTATGCAGACAACATCCACTGCCTTGCCCTTGTGAGCAGAGTTTGAAATTGTTCGCAGTCTTGACTGCTGTGCTGCCGATACGATGAGGAGTGAAAGTGGTGTGGGTTTTCCTGAAGTTGATAACCATCTCCTCTGTCTTGTTGACATTGAGGAGGAGGTTACTGGCCTGGCACCAGGCCTGGAATTCTTCCGCCTCCTCTCAGTAAGCTGTCTCATCACTGTTGACGATGAGCCCCATCACTGTTGTGCAATCAAGGTGATTGCTCAGGGTTTTGGCCGTGCAGTCATGCGTAAAGCAGAGTGTCCAGCACGGGCTCAGTACACAGCACTGGGGGGGGGGGGGTGGGGGGTACTCACTTCGCTAACCATAGCAGAGTCTTACAGCTGAGAAACAAGGTCTTTGGCCCACCATGCTGCTGATGGTTTGGCAATACAAATCCCATTTTCCAGCACTTGCATTGCAGCCAATACATCCTGGCAATTCCAGTGCTCACCTGGATAGTCACTGTGAGAGTCTCCCCCTCCATCACCTCCTCAGGGAGTGTGCTCCAGATTCCAGCCAGTCTCTGGGTAAAACCTTCTTCCCATTTCCCAGAAAAGCTCCTGTCCCTTAATTTAAAACTTTGCAATCTGGGTTTGTACAACGCCGCTATAGGGAAACATTTCTTACTATCTGTTGTTTATACTTTTACACATCCTCACTCTCACTCTCTCCCCTCAAAATCCGCAACCTATCCAGCCCCTCCTCATATCAGAAATATTCCACCCCAGGCAACACCTTGGTGGATCTTCGGCACGAGAGAGATGGTAGGCGCTGCGAGTCTGAGGTCTATGCACAAGATGCTGGAGGAACTCAGCAGGCCAGGCAGCGTGAATGGGGAGGGGTGGTGGAATAAACAGTTGGGCTGAGACCCTTCATCAGCACTGGAAAGGAAAAGGGCAAAAGCTTCAGCATTTTGTTTGTATTCATTTTCGTGAATCTTCTCTTAAACACCTTTGCTTCCACTAGCATCCTTGGCAGAACATCCCAGGCACCCATCACTCACTGTGTTAAAAAAAGACTTGCCCTCACTTGTCTTTGAACTTACCCCCTTCTCACATTAAATGCGTGCTCTCTAGCATTAGAAAATTTGACTTTAGGGAAAAACATACCGATTGTCTAACAATGCCTCTCATAATCTTATAAACTTCACTCAAGCCTCCGCTCAGACTCCGGCACTCAGAGAAAACAACTTTAGTTTGTTCAACCTCTCTTCATAGCACACGTCCTCCAATCCAGGCGGTATTCTGGTAAATAGTTGAACAGAAAAGAATATAACCAGATATGGCATGATCTGTCTGGATCGCACACAAAATAAAGCTTTTCACTGTATCTCACTGCATGTGACAATAATAAACCAATACCAGTTCTGAAAATCTGAGGACATTAAATTAAAGGAGAGTGGAAATGGGAGTTGGGGACCACAGACATTCCTAATGTAATTGGAAATTGGGAGTTGATTTATCATTGTCACATCTATCAAGATACAAAGAAATAATTTTGTTTGCATGCTACACAGGCGATTCGTGCCTTGCATAAGTGCATCAAGGTAGTGCAGAAGGATAAAAATGCAGAGTGCAGGATATTGCAGAATAGTTCCAGAGAGAGTACAGTGCAGATTGACAAATAAAGTGCAAGGACCATGTTGAGACAGACTGAGAGATCAAGAGTTCACGTTTCGCATGTGAGGTCCATTGAGAGTCTGGTAATAGTACAACGGCACCGAGAAAGAGGACAGTGAAAGCTGCCAAGAGGATCATTGACATCTCCCTTGTTTGTGCCATTTACTGGGAATGTTGCAACGAAGGGCCCAAAGTATTATGGAGGATCTCTACCACTTATCCTACAATCTCTTTCACCCACTACAATCAGGAGCATCAGGACTAGAACTGCCAGACTGGGTAACATCTTCTTCCCTCAGGTTGTGAGACTAATGAATACCCTGCTACCACCGAGGTCTCGCCACTAGCACAGTGAGCTGTTTACTGTACTGTTCACTGTTTACCCGTGCTACGCTTTACTGCAGCAATTTTGAATTATATTTACTAAGTGATTTATAGTACAATATTCTGGTTTATATGCTGTGTGTGATATAAGGTGTGTGGGGGCACTGTGGTCCAGAGGAACATTGCTTTGTTTGGTTGTATATGCAGAATTAACAGTCAGATGACAATGAACTTGAACTTGAATAGAGGCTCCCCTTGAGCCTGGTGATACATGTTCTCAAACTGTTGTATCTTCTGTCAAATGGGAGGAGAGAGAAGAGAGAATCTCTGGGTTTGGAGGTGTGCTTGATTGTGTTGGATCCTTTCCTGAGGCAGTGCGAAGTCAGTGGATGGGCAAACTGGTTCGCATGTTATACAAGGCTACATTCAAAAGTAATATTACTTGCAATTATTTACATGTAATTGTTACTGGTAAGTAGGTTAAGTTCAGTTAAGCAGACAATCCCTTTAGTTATTATCCAGTCACTTCACCATCAGCTTTGAATTTGTCCACCACTGAAAACCAATGTGGGCTTGGATTTTTTTGGTTTTGTTTTTTTATTATTATACAGTTGGTTTAAACTAAACCAAACACCAAAAGTTAAATTTTCAATCTAAGAACACTCTTACTGATGTGTTAAGTAAGTACATTGCTGCCAGATAAATTCTCTAAGATGAAAATGAATACTTACGAATGCGGACTTTCATTCATTCAGGTTTTTTTTAATGTACTTCTCTTTTCCATCTAATTTGTTTCTCATTCTTAAACCAGTTTCTTTCCCTCTCTTTATTTCCTCTTCTCTACCTGAAATGACTTTAACTTCATGTTCTCTAAGTTATGCTTTGTTGTCAATTTTACAACCCATCGTCAGTTTCATTTTGATGAAACACCTCTTTACCTTGTTGGCTCAGGGCTCAGTGCCTGGTTTCCCTTTCCACAATATTATCAGTTGACACTTCCAGCAATTTGTCATGTGAACAACCAGACAACCTAAACAAGAAGGTTAAATCCAGCACAGGACATTTAATTGCCCTCTCATAGCAAAAACCGACCTACTTTAATCTGCATGAGCAAGAGATAGTAAACATAGAACGAGATGTAGAAATAACTTAGCTTTTAAGATAGAACTTAAAGGGTGCATGTTTATGTTCAGCAATGCATATTATAAAAACATCTATTTTAAGATCAGGATGATTATAATTATGTGAAAATAATAGGATTTGCAAAAGAAAATAATATAGTTCTGATATGTTTTCCTTTAGACTAAAGCTTTAAAGTTCAGAGTATGGTAAATAGCATAATTATGGAATTAATCTTTTTAATTAATATTTTCTTTTTTTGTCATGTGCACATAGTGTACATACCAAAGTAGATTAAATAGTACAAATGGGAATTCCAGCTTTCTCTTTGATCAAGGGAGCTTCGTTTGTATTCTGACTGCTGAAGAGTTACATCCATATGGCTATACTTATCAAAATATTTGAAAGTCGCAATGTAATATTAAGATTCCTTTATATATTGATGATTATGACATATTTTAATAAGTACTTCTAGTCTTCCATGTGGAAATGGACAATTAAAGTGTTACTCCCTGTCTAATAAGTAACTTCTGCAAGCCTATCTTATGCTTCAGTATGGCACTTAGGAAATACTGTATATCTTGCTTACAAATGCCACAGAAATCAGAATCAGGTTTATTATCACCGGCATGTCTCATGAAATTTGTTAACTTAGCAGCAGCAGTTCAATGCAATACATAATATAGAAGAAAGAAGAAAAAAAATAGTAAATAAACAAATTACAGTACTACGTCTATTGAGTAGATTTAAAATCTTGCAAATAGCAGAAATAATAGATATTTAAAATGTGAGGTAGTAAGTGTAAAATATACTTTCAAAGGATATAAGAGAGGTGAAAGCTGATGAGAAAAATATGCAAAAGGGTAGTTCAGAATAATATAACACATGCATTCTATACCTTCACATTGGGTGTTTGATGATCTATTTTAATTGTTTCTTTTGGATTTCTTTGTTTTGTGGTTGTCAGTAATGTTATGAGACGCTCCTAACCAAACCGGCTTCTGAGATTTAAATGCTCTAACTCTCCAGCAAATGGATAGCTGGTGTGTTCTCTTTAAGGGCTTAGGATATTCCTGTTAATTGACAATCATATTCTGGGTGCCAAGAATTGAGTTCTTTGAACTTTAAACTCTATGTACACAGATACCTGATCCCTAGAGAATTATGTTAGCTTGGTTTTTAAAAAGCTATTAGTCATATTGTGACTGAGTTTAGGTACATCGCTATGTTCCACTCCCTTTTAATTTTTCAGGTACCCATCCTTTGACCACCCATTTATTCTTCTCACTCCTTATTAATCATTGTCTTCAGGAAGGGGGTGGAGTTTATGCTCCTGTTTATGTCAGTGGTGTTGAGGTTGAGAACGTTGATAGTTTCAAGTTCCTAGGGGTGAACATCACCAATAGTCTGTTCTGGTCCAACCATATTTACCACACCACCAAGAAAACTTACAAGCACTTCCTCAGGAGGCTAAAGAAATCTGGCATGTCCTCGTTCACCCTCACCAATTACCAACGCACCGTAGAAGGCACCCTATCTGGACGCATCACAGCTTGGGTGTGGAAACTGCGGTGCCCATGACCATAAGAAACTGCAGAGGGTTGTGGGCACAACTCAGCACAAAACAGAAACCATCTCCCCTCCACAGGTTCTGTCTAAACTTCTCACTTTCTCAGTAGAGACCCAATTACCCAAGACGTTCTCTTTTCTCATCTCCCCCGTCGGGCAGAAGATACAAAAGCCTGAAAGTATGTGTTACCAGGCTCAGGGATAGCTTCTATCCCAATGTTTTAAGACTGTTGTATGATTACAATCAGATGGACTCTCATTATGACCTTACACCTTATTGTCTCACAGTGCTACATTTTCTCTGTAACCATAGCCCGTTTGCCTGCACTCTGTTATCATTTTGCCTTGTACTTCGTCAAAGCACTGCTGTAATCCGTATGAAAGGTAAGTACGACAAGTTTGTCACTGCACATTTTACCTGTGGCAACAATAAACCAATTTAAGAATATACCAAAGCATTCTTTCTTCCAGAGTTTCATCTCTTCTGATTGTTCAGTCTGCCAATTGATCCAGAGCTTATGTGCTCACATAGTGACACAGTGTTCCTTATTGAACACAATAGTATAAATTTGATTGAATTTTCTCTAGCCATTGTCCGTACTCTGTCTATGTACATTATTGTTCTCCCAGCCTCACGATCTGTTACAAGGGGGCGTTGAGAGTGGACCCAAGTGCAGGACACAGACACAGAGGTAGTATAAACAGAACAGTGTTTATTGATACAACACACACAAAATGCTGGTAGAACACAGCAGGCCAGGCAGTATCGATAGGGAGAAGTGCTGTCGATGTTTCAGGCCGAGACCCTTCGTCAGGACTAACCGAAAGGAAAGATAGTAAGAGATTTGAAAGTAGTGGGGGGAGGGGGAAATGCGAAATGATAGGAGAAGACCGGAGGGGGTGGGATGAAGCTAAGAGCTGGAAAGGTGATTCGCGAAAGTGATACAGAGCTGGAGAAGGGAAAGGATCATGGGACGGGAGGCCTCAGGAGAAAGAAAGGAGGAGGGGGAGGAGCACCAGAGGGAGATGGAGAACAGGCAAACAACTAAATATGTCAGGGATGGGGTGGGATGGGGTAAGAAGGGGAGGAGGGGCATTAACAGAAGTTAGAGAAGCCAATGTTCATGCCATCAGGTTGGAGGCTACCCAGCCAGTATATAAGGTGTTGTTCCTCTAACCTGAGTTTGGATTCATTTTGACAATAGAGGAGGCCATGGATAGACATATCAGAATGGGAATGGGACGTGGAATTAAAATGTGTGGCCACTGGGAGATCCTGCTTTTTCTGGCGGGCCGAGCGTAGGTGTTCTGCAAAACGGTCTCCCAGTCTGCGTCGGGTCTCACCAATATATAAAAGGCCACACCGGGAGCACCGGACGCCGTATACCACACCAGCCGACTCACAGGTGAAGTGTCGCCTCACCTGGAAGGACTGTCTGGGGCCCTGAATGGTGGTGAGGGAGGAAGTGTAAGGGCAGGTGTAGCACTTGTTCCGTTTACAAGGATAAGTGCCAGGAGGGAGATCGGTGGGAAGGGATGGGGGGGACGAGTGGACAAGGGAGTCGTGTAGGGAGCGATCCCTGCGAAAAGCAGAAAGAGGGGGGGAGGGAAAAATGTGTTTGGTAGTGGGATCCCATTGGAGGTGGCGGAAGTTACGGAGAATTATATGTTGGACCTGGAGGCTGGTGGGGTAGGTAAGGACAAGGGGAACCCTATCCCGAGTGGGGTGGCGGGTGGATGGGGTGAGGGCAGATGTGCAGGAAATGGGAG
This sequence comes from Hemitrygon akajei, assembly GCF_048418815.1. Taxonomy (NCBI): domain Eukaryota; kingdom Metazoa; phylum Chordata; class Chondrichthyes; order Myliobatiformes; family Dasyatidae; genus Hemitrygon; species Hemitrygon akajei. Next base: position 56,934,333 of record NC_133136.1, read on the forward strand.
AGATGCGTTTGAGAGCAGAGTTGATGGTGGACGAAGGGAAGCCCCTTTGTTTAAAAAAGGAAGACATCTCCTTCATCCTGGAAAGAAAAGCCTCATCCTGAGAGCAGATGTGGCGGAGACGGAGGAATTGTGAGAAGGGGTTAGCCTTTTTGCAAGAGACAGGGTGGGAAGAGGAATAGTCCAGGTAGCTGTGAGAGTCTGTAGGCTTATAGTAGATATCAGTAGATAGGCCGTCTCCAGAGATGGAGACAGAAAGATCAAGAAAGGGGAGGGAGGTGTCGGAAATGGACCAGGTAAATTTGAGGGCAGGGTGAAAGCTGGAGGCAAAGTGTTTATTGATAGTTACTAGGACTAAATGTCAACATGGACATAAACATTGGATAACAAACCGGTAAAACCTGGACTAGGTCTTGGACTTGTAACATGGACTTGGACCCTGAACCTCGGCTTAGACTCGGAACTTGGATCTCAACTTGGACTCGGAACTTGGACCTTGACTTAAACTCGGAACTCAAATCTTGACTAGGACTCAGAACTCAGACCATGAGCTTGGACTTGGACCACAAAAAGACAGAATACCCAACTCAGAGTAGTGGCAAACGGCCAGGCCTACTCAGCTGGAAAGGACTTGGACAACGAGGAGACAAAACCACACAATGGCAATCCATTCGTATCTTAACTCGGAGTGGCAGCAAATGGCCAGCAGTCTCAGCTGGCCACGGAAATGACAGGATTCGTACCTTACTCGGAGCAGCGGCAAAACAGCCGGCAACTCAGCTGGACGTGAAAATGACTGAATTCACTAAGCAGCAACAGGCACCGAAGCAACTAGAGTCCACGATTCACAGCAGTCCCGGGATGGGCATAGCCACAGTGGTTACAGTGAGACGACTGGCTTCCGGTGACTGGTTTCTGGTGGCGTGCGTATGGTAATGGTCCAACACTGCATAGCTGTCCCTGGGTCCTTTTAAGCTGCCAGTTCAGAATGAGGGTTAATCAAAGCGCCCAACGGAACACGGGGAAAAGGAAATAACTGGAACAAGGAATCCATGGACCGGACCGTGACATGATCATAGTCACAATTCAGAGCTTACACTCCCCGACCACACGGGTGTCATGTCCTTGCACGAATGTTTTTACAGCGGCTGTGACAAGGATGCATGATGTGGATCAAATCGCTGATTGGTGGAGAAAGGGCTCATGGGAAAATCTATGCAGTTCTTACCCTATGTTATTCTTATTCCCTGCAAATGCACTGGGGCAGTCGAAGCCCAATGTCTACAAACCCGAGGCCGAGTCTGCTGGCGGCTGGAAGCCAGTCCTGGGGTTGGAGCATGGGGACTGTGTATGGATGGGAGGGAGGGACAGGATTTGTTTTGCTGTAGCTATTTTATTGCTTGTTGTGTTCTGTTTATGTTGTTAGGCTGAGCACGGTGGGAATGTTGTGTTGGCGCTGGTATATGTGGCAACACTGGCAAGATGCCCCAGCATGCCCTCAGTTGTGCTGATAGATAATGTAAACAACTCAGATCATTGTATGTTTCAATGTACACATAATAAATAAATTTGAATCTTGAAATCTTGTATCTGATAGGGCAGTTCAGAAGTTAGGGGGCTAATTGTACTCGTTTCTTTTCTCAATTACAGTAACAGGGGTAGAAGCAGCTGCAGAGATTTAAACAGTGATCTGATACCAATTCTCTTTCCCCTTCTCAAAAATTTGCTGTGCACTGGGGTTTGAAGTGGACTATTAAAGCAGTAATGATACATTACAACAACATTACAGCAAAACAAGGACTTTCCCTGTTCTCGATCAGCTCTCTACCCTTCGTGGATGCTGCCTAAACAATGTGACTGGAAGTTAACTCCAGGCCAGCATTAGGTCCTGAAATAGTTGCAGTGCTGCCTTGTGTATGTGATACTTCACTGGTTAATTTCTTTTCTCCCTCAGTTCAGCTCAAAAATGTATTTCTTTAATCAACTGTGACCCTCATTAGAGCATTCAAAAACTGCTCTGAGATATAATCACTGATGCATTAATAGTAAATTGATTTATGCCTTGCTAATTATTGCCAGAGTCTAGCCCACTACCAAGATGTTATGTGAAGTTTATTTTCAAGTTCTACATTTTTTATGGAGTTTTTCTCAGTCAAACAAAGCAACCACTTTCCTCAGTTATGATTTTTCATGGAATGTACTTACTTTTCCTGAAAAGTTAATACTTGTTTTCTTAAATTGCTTCTTTTAATTTTAGTTTTCTTCATAATGATGAGCCATAGTACCTACATATTTTGAGAAGAGAGAAAGAATTCCAGTGCTCTTTCACCACAAGCGTTTACAGATGTGAATCAGAGACCATGAATGTTCAGGAAAGATCATGTTTGTTGTGTCTGTATAACTACATATCAAATAAATTAAGGCACGTACTCGGAGGTGAAGTTAACATGAAAATTCACTTAGCAGAGAGAGCAACAAATCAATGTGCAAGTGTAAGTTGTCAGTCAATAATTAGTGTAAGGGGAGTCTTTGTGCTAAAAGAAATAGATCCGTACACTACATTTCCTCCTCCTTAGATTAATGTAATATAAAACTATACAACATTCAATTTCCCTTTAACAGACCATGTTCAAATAAACATGCTTTCACAATAACAATGCTCTCTTGATTTTTTTTCTTTTTTTTATACTAAAGACCCAATCTTTTCGGTTGTGCTCTGTTTCTTTCAGGATAGTGCCTTTGGATCTGTGGAGTGGCATCAGGTTTGGCCGGTGTCTTGTCAAAAACAACTTTCTCTGTTGCAGGTGTCACGTTGTTGTTAGTGACATGATCATCCCTGAGAGGTAAGTCCGATGGCTGGAATGTGTCCATCTTGTTGGATGCAGTTGACTCAAATATGTTCTTGGAAGGTTTGGATAAACCTTTCAGCTAACCCATTGGGTGGTGAGGGGCTGACTTGAAATGCTTGTTGCCATTTTTCTTCATGAAAAGTCTGAACTCTTCTGACATGTATGTAATCCATTGCCACTTACAATTTGTTCTGGTAAGCCATTTCTGGAGAATATAGTCCTCAGAGTTGAAACAGACATTTCTGATGACTTCATTGGTAAGGCCTCCAGCCACTTTGAATGAGCATCCACAGCAATCAGAAACATGGAGTCCATCAGTGGCCCAGAAAAGTCAATATGCACTCTTTGCCAGAATGAAAATGGTCACTTCCTCAGGTGTAAAGGTGCCTGTGGGGGGCCAGTTGAACTTTGTGGCATTCTACACAGCTTTTGGTCAAGTCTTCAATCTGTCTATCTATTCCCTGCCACCACACTTAGCTCCAGGTAAGATTCTTCATTTAGAAAATACCCAGGCGTCCTTCATGCAGATTCTCTAACATCCCGGTGCACGGTTTAGAAGAAACCACAGCGTGAGATCCTCACGTCAGGGTTCTTTGACATAATAGACAATTGGCCCTGTCTCACTGAGAACTCTGGAAACACAGGGTTACCATGACATCACCTTGCATGGTGATGTCATAGAATTTTAACAAGGTCAGGTCATTCCACCTTTCTCTTTGTATTTCAGAATTTGTTACTGGCAGCTGGTCCACCAATGTTGGGTGGGACTCCTCTGCTGGGTCCCAGAATGAAGACATTTCTTCTTGAGTTGTCAACAGTGGAAGGCGTGACAGCATTGCTGTTTGGTACCCTTGAACTCTATGACGTAAGAGTGGGCTCCGGGGAGAAGAGCCCAAAGTTGTAACTGGGCAGCAGACATCATTGGGATTCCTTTCCTGGGATTGAAAATGGACATAAGGGGTTGGCGGTCTGTCACTAGCGTAAACTTATGCTCATAGAAGTAGTGGTGGAACTTCTTTTTGCCCCATAATAGACGAAAGACCTCACAGCTCATTTGTGATTAGTTGCATTTTACACTTGTCGGTGATCGTGAAGCAAATGCAGTCAGACATTCAGATCCATCTTTCATAGTTTGTGACAAAATGGCACCAATGCCATAAGAGTTCGCATTGCATGCCAGTCTGATGGGCAGGGATGGGTCATAACGGGTGAGCAGTTCATCTGTTATTTTGTTTCCTTGAATGCTCTTTCACATCTTTCTGACCACTCCCACTTTGCTCCTGTCTGTAACAGTGTGTTCGATGGGTGCAGCACTGCAGCCAGATCTGGGAGAAACTGGAGGTAGTCGTTTACAAGGCCCAAGTATAACCTGAGTTGTGCCACATTTTCCACTTTGTGTACCTACAGCACTGCTTCAGTCTTCTCTTGTGACTTATATAAGCCATGCTTGTCAATGACATATCCACAATATGAGATTTCATTCTTGAAAAACTCACATTTCTCTCTTTGTGTGCAGGCTGTGCTCACTCAGCCTGGTAAGCACTTCATCATTCTTGCAAGCCACAAGGTAACGTTGTGTTCCTGAGACGGCTTGGACCAGTTGGTCCATCGTTCTTTGCCAAATTGCTGGAGCTGATGCAACAACAATGACGAGACGATTATACTGCAACAGTCCCTTATAAATATTGATTGTGAAGAACTTCCTGCTTGGCTCCTCAATTTCAATTTGCAGGTAGTCTTGTGACAAGTAAATCTTTGAAAACCTCTCCCTGCCCGCTAAGGGGGCAAAAATGTCTTCTACTTGTAGCAGGAGATACTGCACGGTACACAGATGCTCACTTTGAAGTCCCCGCATCTATGAACACCTCCGGCCTTCCCTTTCTTGATCACCATGATAATGGGCATGGCCCAATCTTTCCTCTTAACCTTGCAAAGAATGGCAGATGCCTCCAAGCTCTGAACTTACCATCCACTTTAGGACATAGTGCGTAAGGCTCTGGATGCACTTTATGGAATCTTGGTGGTGCTGCTTCAACCAGTTCAATTCTGGTCTTCATGCCTTTGAGTTTACCAATAACCTTCTCAAACACCCTCTCATTAGCATTAAGCAGCTGTGACAGTCTCTGGTTAGTGCTACCATTTGCGCTGCAATTGACTGTTGATTACACATTGAGAGTTTTGATTGTGTGCCACTCTAGTTGGAATTTTCTCAGCCATTCATGTCCAAAACATGGTGGCTCTCCACTTCTCAACACATGAAGCTCTAACTGTTGTGTTTGGCTTCCGTACATTACATTCACTTTCAGTTTGCCATTGGGAGACACTTTTCACCTGTATGGGTCTTTTCTAATGGTAGCTAGAAATCAGTCTGAAATTACTGACAAAGCTGACCCTGTATCCAGCTCCATTTTCAGTTTTACACCACACATATCTGTTGTAATCCTTTTGATTTTTTTTCACCTTCATTTGTCTTTTAACTGTCAGGCTGATTAGACCACTTATAAAGTCATGCTGCATTTGACCTGGCCACCCCAGAATGGATAGGATAAGATTGAAGAAATAGTAAAAGGCAAAATTACTATTGCTGGTAAAATGGTTAACATCTGTTTCTGAGTTTAAATTCCTAGCTTTTTATATTTATACAATCACATTTTGTGTAGGGGCGTGGTGAGTACAATGGAAGTATTGATAGTCTTGTGTAACAAGCTGAATATCAGGAATGATTGCATTGACTTTGCACCTCAGGATCATTAGGAGAAGCTTGTTTCTTGGTCTTGGATGGAGAGGTGGGTTGTCACATGATTACATTGGATGATGCCCAGCACCCAATGGAAGCCAGTGAAGAGCATCCTCAATCAAGCTCAATATAACCTTCAACCCTCGTAAAGACAGTATCAACTGCCTTACATTTCTGTGAATTTCTCCAGCAAAGCCTAGAATGATCCATAGGGATAGGGATTGACAGTGTTTGTGACTTTGACAACTGTTGGTCAAACACTTGAGCTTCCGGACACACTATTGGTCAGACACGTTGGAGAAGGCTTATGGGCCATTTGCAAAAGCTAGGGGTTTGGTTTGATCTCCTGTGAGCTGCATTTTTGATTCTGTCCTTGTACATCTGAAGCTACGTGAGGTTCAGGGCTGGTGTTGCTGAGCCTTCTGGTCTTCACCTGATTGTGCTCATCCTGACACCCAACCTATCAGAAGCAAAAGCAACCCCACACTGGGACTTGTCAAATGCACTTCCCCAAACATAAGGCCTTTTTTAAAAATATTGTTTTAAATGATACCTTTTTTGCTAGGGCTGACAATTTGGAAATTCAACTGTAAACATTACAAACGTGTAAGTTTTATGAATTTTGTTCCAATTTCTTTTCCCAAGTTACCTCTCAACACAACTTCTTTTAACAAAACCATTCTGCAGCTGTGAGGTTGCACCACAGATCAGGCTATGAACTTTTATTAACAACCAGTACTGGTGTGCTCTGACCAGGCATTCACCAGCAAGTTCCAGGAAGCTTGAATAACCCTTGCACCCTGAGTTAAATTTCAGGACTCCTGCTACAATTGTTCTTAATAAACCACTAACATGTCGAAATTGACAACCCACCTCTCCCAAGGGAATTGCTCACATTGTGTTTCATGCACTTGGATTAAGCGGAGAAATCAGCAGATTGAAGACAACTTCCCAAAGGCATTATTACTTTCAGCACATTTAACCTCTAGTCTGCTTCTAAACCCACACACTCACAGAAGTTAAAATCCAGCCCAGAAAGTCACTCATGATTAATAAAGGAGAAGCAACATACAAGTTGATAGTTCACTCAACAAAAAAGAGGCGCGGAGGGGCAGAAAGAAGGGAAAGCCCATTAAAGTGTCAATAAACTGCAATGATTACATTTTAAAGGTTCATTATCTGAAGAAATCAGGCTTAGAAATTCAGACAGCTGATTAAAATTAATGAGGTATTTTCCAGGAGCTAACTATGATATTACATGCACAAAATGGCTACTGAGTTCAGAACGTTTCAAGTCTTCCTCCAGCTATACAAAGGTGTTATTACCCTTCTCCCTTCTTAATAAAGTGTTATGAATTATGTTTTATTTACTTGCATAGATTTAGTATATCAATGGATTCAAATGATAATAGTTCATCACTGCTATTCAAATAAAATTGCACAGGCCTCTATCAGTGACCTCCCGCTGTAAGCTCAGGGAACAACACCTCATCTTTTGTCAGGACACACTGCAGTTTGAAAGACTCAGTACTGAATTCTCCAACTTCAAATAACTTGCCTTTCTTTCATTGTTTGCAGCAGCTTTGCCCTATTCCTTTCATTTTCTTTCATTTGTGTTGCTGTTATGTAGATTGATAGTAAAACATCTTTCTCAATAGAATACAATAATCTAAGTTCTTGCATTGCTTACGAATGCTGAAAAGAGAACCTCAAATTTGATATGTAAACTTTTGGATTTATTTGTTTTACAAATTAGGAAAATCTATAGCTTTCTGTTTCTAAAAGGGTATCTCCTCTTTTGATCCAAAAGTGTCATGTCTTGTGATAGCAATTCAAATATTCTGGGCTGAATCTGAGGAGAAGCCTTCTCCATTAGGGACTAGCCTCAACCAGCACTAAGGTCAGGTATGTCAAACTCTTCCTCTGAGTTACATACCTGAACTTTGACTTCTCTTGACTCTGTTAACTTAACTACTACTACTTCACTTGCATCCAAATTATCAGAATTGTTTAATTCCAGTTTTCACCTCTTCTGATCTCATTGGACAGAATGTAATCAATATGCATTAATCTAATCTTGCCACCACTGAGTTTCTCAACCAAATATGTGTCAGGACCTCATATTCCTACAGCTTCTAGGAACATCTTCTAGGTAACCACTTCAGCCAGGCTTAAACTTCTAACCGCTGGTCCATCTTCAGACTTCTTTCTGTGACTTTGCATGTAATGTGACTCAATGTCTTTTTTTTTCATTTCTCCTCCACTTACTGAGCTAAATATAACTTTAATAATAAGAGTCTTGTTTGTGGGCATCTTTGGAGCAACAGCTCATCAACCACCCACCAGCACTGGATTGGCACATGTTTCAGTAAGGTATCAGGCTGTGATCTAATGTTTTTCTCCAAATCTGAGTACAGCAATTTGTCAATAGAGAGGACATTTACTATTTTGTAGTGCATTGCTCCATTAAAAGCAGGTGATTTGGTGGAAATGTGGTATGTTTTACATCATTTCTACTTATGAATTATGTAAATTCTGTGAACAAAACTAAGGATTGTTAATTGACAAAGTGTTTCCTAGAAGCACAAGAGGCAAATGAATCTGTAAAGCATCCAATATTTTTCTTCTGGCTATTTGATTCATTGGAAACACTTCTCATTTTAAAAGAACAATTGCTGCCCTTCGAACTTAACAAACAGTAGTGTAAGCAGATAACCAGATGCCAGATAGACCCTATTCATGTGTGGTGAACTACATATACCTGTCTGGACACGCCCCCCCGCTGACTGCTCCTGTGGCTCCTCCCACTGACCCCGGTATAAAGGCGATTGAGGCCTGAGCCCTGCCCTCAGTCTCCAGGGTGTAGTATGGTGGTCAATTGCTGCTTGTTCTTTCTTCCAGTCAATAAAAGCTGATATCTCGCCTCACATCTCAGAGAGTTATTGATGGTGCATCATCATGTGTGCAAGGGAACCAGTATCAGCCAGTTACTTGACAAGAGTTTATGGGACATGTACTCACTAAGGTTTCTATATCTTTATCTAACCCAGGCCACCATAACTTGTTCTGTGCCAGACACTTCAGACTCTGACAGCAACCCAGGCAGGTTGGGGATGCTAAACAAACTCTGAACCATGCCTCAATCTCCTGGTTAAGAAGTGTGTCTGTATTTAAGGTGTACATACTCTTTTCTGCTGCTATATTCCTCCATTTTGCATTTGGGTTCATGCACAAAGGAAGCAAATGCAGTATCAACACACATTTTTGTTATCAGCTGTCACAGCTTGATTATAGGTGCCACAGAATGTGATGTCTTTTCTGGATGTATCTCTCCCCATCAAAGACTGGTGTCTTTCCTAAAGTTGGATGAACTACAGATTTTTGTAAGATTTCTTGTAGATCTTTAGACTTTCCCTCCCTTGAATGGCTGCTTTAATTTTTTCTTTCATTTGAAATGAGAGTATGAGCACAATTTTCTGATGGAAAATTTTAGCAAATTTAGTAAATTTATGAAATAAGATAGCAAATAATAAATAACTAGGATGGAGACTCCAATTAATTTTCATAATTGATTATCACATTGCGTTATCAGAAAGCTAACTGAATTCATTCTAGATTAAAATCCCATCTCCTGTGCCAGCAATTTCCTCATTTCGACACATTCTATGACTGTTCAGAGTTGGCCAGCAATTACCAAAGCATCAAACTGCAACAGAGTGATAATTATCAATGATGCAAAGAGTACATTGGAAAATATTGCCTGATAAACATGTGCATTCAAAGCAGAGAGCTGTTTTATGGATTGCTACCCAAAACACGTTTTTTTTTGCAATAAATCAAAGAGGCATTTACTCAGAATATGTACAATCTTGGTCAAACTGCATTTACCTTGCAAGTGGAGTGCAAATGGAAACTGGAAGAGTAACAGTGCACACACTCACACAGAAATGATAGATAGCATTCTTTGATGGAAAGAAGGCAGCTATTTCCATCTGGGATCAGCCTTGTATTCTCTGGAACTCACAGATCCTAAACCTGACTCACAGCCAGGAATGCAATGGCTCTGCTTTCATCAAAAATAGCCAACCTATGGGGGTTACATTAAAAAAAATCCAAGTTATGAGGTGCAAACATATTGTGGTTGCATTCACAATTGCAAGGACATTAGGAAGAAAAAGTTCTACATTATGTTGACATGAGATGGAAAAAAGAATGCAAAGTATAACTTTGTAACTGTAAGTAGAAGGTTGCTATTCATAAAGTTATTCTCAATAGGGTCTATTGGTAAAGAGATAACAGAATGAAGAGTAGGAGGACAGATAGAAAGATAATAAGATGATTGATTGATGGCAATTGTGTATCAAGTATCAGAGAACCATGTACGTTTTGCTTTTTGTAAATACACTTATAAAATTAAAATGCTGCCCAAGTGCTCTTGCAAGAACTGTTCGCTCTATGGCCCATTGTATTTTACCACCCACAGACAGGTATGTGATTAAAATGATTAATACACTTGTCAGCCATCCGTGGTTAATAACATAACGCTGTCAGTTATATTATGAGGATAAGAAAAAGCCAAATTACTCTGTATAATTCAACATATATCATTTCCTGTTCCAGGATGTTGAGTAAAAATAAATTAACTATCTGATATTTGTCTCCAATCAGGTCTTCAACTCAATAAAGACCCATTAGAATATCAAAGATCAGTTTCCAAAGATTTTTCTCCACCCAGAGAAATCATGTTTCTTTCTTAACATCTCCCTTTTCTTATTCTTAGTCTAAGCTGAGGATTTCCTAAGCTCATCAACCACCTGGTTGGGGGGATTTCAAGGGTCCTTCTTTCTAGCTGAAGAAGGAACAAAAGTAAAAGATAATTGTGAAGTAGACAGGTCTCAGGAATCCGACACAAAATTGTGTGCATCTCAACGTTTATTGCTCTTGCAGGTTTTCCTGCCAGGCATGTTCTTTTCTCTCTCCCTTTCTGATAAAGCAAGAGAAGCAATCTAAATGTGAGAATTTGGGACCACAATCTCCTTAGATTTCTATAACATAACAACTTACATAAGAAGTGGCATACAAAAATGTTAATTCTTTGGTTGCTTATATATGTACCGCTCTGTGGGAACCCAGGTTGAAATGAACATTGCCTTGTTTCTTCTTAACATTTTATCAATACTGGTGTGCAGATCTTCTTGCCTCCTTTATCAGTTTTCTAGAAAAGCTTCTGTTAATGCACAGCTCTGCATTAGATTGCCAAGATGATGGCAGGAATAGAAATGAACCTCATAAGTTGGTAGTGATATGCTTTGTAACTCCAAAGCATAAAAAGAAATATACAGAGAGTTGGTAAAGTAAGTCTAGTTCCTTCTTTACTTTAGTGAGATGTGCATGTATGAAGTGGTAGCGTAATGATGTATGCTGTTAACAGTACATACGTACCTTTACATATAACCCGTGATGCTTTATGTAAACAACAGAGAAAGCTTAATCAAGCAATATAAATAAAAAGCAGTATTTTTATTTAATTTATTATTCAAATATTACTGAAAGATTAAATACACCACATTCCTCCTTGCATAGCTATGAATTCCAACTCAATGTAGAATGCATCTCAACTTTCACACATTATATATATAATACAAATACTATATAGTAAATTCAGGCCTAAGGATTTAACTGGTGTGGAGGTTTTTCTTACTCTTGTCAGACTAACATCTTTCCTGATAAGATCACTCTTTGGCAGCTATGAAACAATCTCAGGTTCAAGGCTTCCTCCATGGTGGTTCTAGGAGTTGACTCTGGGACTGGAAGAAATGCTTCTGACAGCTCTGGCTACCTTTCTTTAACAATTGACTCTACTCTCCTCAATTGATCGAAGTGTCATCTTCAGGTGATAGCAGACGTAATCTCCACTGTGCAGGAGAGAGGTCCAGCTCTGTTCTTAATCTTTCCGAGTACCCATTTCTTCAGTCCCTCAACAGGACTGCTTGTCCAGGAATGAAATATCGAACTTCCTCATTTGAGGACCCTTCACTTTGTCTGAGCTGTTTGTTCTGCATCTTCCTTCTAAAGTAGGGTCTGAGAAGATCTAAGGGCAAATGCAAGGGTCGACTCAGGAACAACATAGCTAGTGAGCTGTCAGTTGTGGAGTAATTTGGTGAGCTTCTGATTCAGCATCAGTGTAGTGTGTTCTGTTGATATTGCTTGCAGTGCATCTTCACAGTTTCAAGGTAATGCTTTCATTTTAACCATGCCTAGATGACTGGCATGTAGCTCCGCCAACACTTTAGCTCTCAGCATGGGTGGATTAACAATTTTCATTACCACATTAGGCAGCTTCTATCAAGAGCAAGTTCGTCCCAGCACTGGGAGAACTGGAGTTTCTCCTACACATTCCAACCACTTGGGCGACCACGTAGATCCGAGGCACTGTGGGGTCTTTTCTGTTTTCTCTTTGGATCATCTTTGCCATAATAGGGAGACTTTCAATTTGCATTAGGGACAATAGGACAAGAGGAATGTTCTCGCTTATAAATTTTTCAGGTATTTCCAAGAGGGATAGGAAGGTAGGCAGAGGGGTGGCATGCTCCTGCTAGTAAAGAATGGCATCGTCTTTAGAAAGAACCCTTGTGAGTTGAGTTAAGAAACTGCAAGGATAAAAGGACACTGATGGCAGTTATATACAGGCCTCCGAACAGTAGCTGGGAGGTGGACAACAAATTAAAATGGGAAATAGAAAGACATGTCAAAAGGGCAATGTTATGATGGTCATGGGAGATTTTAACATGCAGATAGATTGGGAAAGTCAGGTTAGTAATGGTTCTCAAGAGTGAATTCGCTGAATGCCTAAGAGACAGCTTTTTAGAGCAGTTTGTCATTGAGTCTACTAGGGGATCAGCTATACTGGATCGGGTATTACATAATGAACCAGAGGTGATTGGGGAGCTTAAGGTAAAGGAATCCTTAGGAGTAGGCGATCACAATATGATTGAGTTCAACTTGAAATTTGATAGGGAGAAGAGAAGGTCTGACATAGTAGTATTTCAGTGGAGTAAAGGAAATTACAGTGGTATGAGAGAGTTAGTCAAAGTAAATTGGAAGGAGATGCTGGCAGGGATGTCAGCAGAGCAGCAATGGCTTGAGTTTCTGGGGAAAATGAGGAAGGTGCAGGATAGATGTATTCCAAAAACGAAGAACTATTCAAATGGCAGAGTAGTATAACCATGGCTGACAAGAGAAGTCAAGGTTAATGTAAAAGCAAAAGAGAGGGCATACAACAAAGCAAATGTTTGCAGGAAGATAGAGGATTGGGAAACTTTTAAAAACCTACAGAAAGCAAGAATCATTAGGAGGGAAAAGATGAAATATGAAAGCAAGCTAACAAACAATATCGAGGTGGATAGAAAAAGCTTTTTCAGGTATATAAAAATTAAGAGTGATGAGAGTGGATATAGGATCACTAGAAAATGAGTCCAGAGAAATAATAACAGGGAACAAGGAGATGGCAGATAAACTAAATTACTATTTTGCATCAGTCTTCACTGTGGAAGGCATTAGCAGTGTGACAGGTATTGAAGGGTGTGAGGGAAGAGAAGCGTGCAGTTAATATACAAGGGAGAAGGTGCTCAAAAGGTTGAAAGACCTAAAAGTGCATAAGTCGCCAGACTAGCACCCTAGGGTTCTGAATGAGATAGCTGTAGAGATTATGGCAGCATTAGTAATGATCTTTCAAGAATCATTGGACTCCGGTGTGGTTCCAGAGGACTGGAAAATTGCAAATGCCACTCCACTCTTTAAGAAAGGAGGAAGGCAGCATAAAGGAAATTATAGACCAGTTAACCTGATTTCAGTGGTTAGAAGATGTTGGAGTCAATTGTTAATGATGTTATGGAGTACTTGGTGACACAGGACAAGGAAGGACAAAGTCAGCATGGTTTCCTTAAGGAAAAATCTTGCCTGATGAACCTGTTGGAGTTCTTTGAGGAGATTACAAGTTGGATAGATAAAGGGGATGCTGTAGATGTTGTATAGTTGCAATTTCAGAAGGCTTTTGACAAGGTACCACACATGAGGCTGCTTACCAAGTTAAGAGGCAATAGTATTACAGGAAAGTTATCAGCATAGATAGACCATTGGCTGATTGGTAGGAGGCTTCGACTGGGAATAAAAGGATCCTTTTCTGGTTGGCTACCAGTGACTAGTGGTGTTCCCCAGGGGTCAGTGTTGGGACCGCTTCTTCTTATGCTGTATATCAATGATTTAGATGATGGAATAGATGGTTTTGTTGCCAAGTTTGCAATTGATACAAAGATTGACAGAGGGCAGGTAGATTTGAGGAAACAGGAAGGCTGCAAAAGGACTTCAACAGATTGAGAAAATGAGCAATAAAATGGAAAATGAAATATAATGTTGGAAAATACATGGTCATGCACTTTGGTAGAAGAAATAAATATGCAGAGAAATTCCAAAAATCTGAGATGTAAAGGGACTTGGGAATCCTTATGCAAAACACCCTAAAGGTTAACTTGCAGCTTTTGTTGGTGGTGAGGAAGGCAAATGCAATGATAGCATTCATTTCAAGAGGTCTCGAATATCAGAGCAGGGATGTGATGTTAAAGCTTTATAAGGCACTGGGAAGGCCTTGCCTTGAGTATTGTGAAAATTTTGGACTCCTTATCTAAGAAAAGATGTGCCGGTATTGGAATTGGTTCAGAGGAGGTTCACAGAATGATTCTGGGAATGAAACCATTATCATACAATGGCTCTGGACCTGTACTCACTGGAATTTAGAAGGATGAGGGGGGATCTCACTGAAGCCTTGCGAATGTTGAAAGTCCTGGACAGAGCAGATGTGGAAAGCATGTTTCCCATGATGGGAGTATCAGGGCAAGAGGGCACAGCTTCAGGAAGGAGGGGCATCCATTTAAAACAAAGATGAGGAGAATTTTCTTTAGCCAGAGGGTGGTGAATTTGTTACCACATGCATCCATGGAGGCTAGGTCACTGGGTGCATTTAAAATAGAGATTGATAGGTTCTTGATTGGCCATGGCATCAAAGGTTATGCGTAGAAGGTCAGGGAGTGGGGATGAGGAGGGGAAAGAAGTGTCAGCCATGATTGAATGGCAAGGCAGACTCTATGGGCCAAATGGCGTAATTCTGCTAGAATGTTTTATTGTTGATGGCTATTTAGTCTGATGGATGCATGCAGTATCTGGAATAAGGTAGATGAACTGTAGCACAGTTACACATGGCATGCATAACATTGTGGGCATCACCGAATCATAGCTGAAAGAAGATTATAGCTGGGAGATTAAAGTCCAAGGATACACATTATATGGAAAGGACAGGCAGTAGGCAGTGGGGATGGGGTGGCTTTGTTGGAAAAAAGTGAAATTACTTCATTAGAAAGAGGTGTAGGATCAGAAGGTGTAGAAGTGTTATGGGAAGAGCTAAGGAACTGCAGGGGTATAAAGACTCTGATGGGAGTCCCCCAAACAGCAGTAAAGATGTCATCCACAAATTGCAATGGAAGATGGAAAATTCGTGTCAAAAAGACAATGTTACAATAGCCATGGGGGATTTCAATATGCAGGTAGATTGGGCAGGTTGGTGCTGGATCCAGAGGGAGGAAATTTCTAGAGTGCTTAAGAGATGGCTTTTTAGAGCAGCCTGTGATTGAGCCCACTAGATGACCAGCTGTTCTGGATTGGATGTTGTGCAAAGAACCAGAATTGATAAGAGTTAAAGGTAAAAGAACTCTTAGGGGCCAATATGATAGAATTCACCCTGAAATTTGAGAAAGAGAAGCTAGAGTCAGAGGTGTAATGGGAATTACAGAGGCATGAAGGAGGAGCTACCCAAAATTGATTGGAAGGGGACACTGGCAGGGATGATGGCAGAGCAGCAATGGCTGGAATTTCTGAGAGCAATTTGGAAGGCATAGGATATATATTCAGTTACTTAAGAGTGTGGATGAACAAAGGGACCTTGGGGTTCAAATCCATACATCCTTCAAGATCGCTGCACAGGTTGATAGGGTAGTTAAGAAGGCCTATGGGATTCTAGGCTTCATTAACAGGGGGATTGAGTTCAAGAGTAGAGAGGTCATGTTGCAACTCTACAAATCTCTGGTGAGACCACACTTACAGTATTGTGTTCAGTTCTGGTCACCTCATTATAGGAAGGATGTGGAAGCTATGGAGAGGGTGCCGAGGAGATTTACCAGGATGTTGCCTGGTTTGGAGAACAAGTCATATGAAGCAAGGTTAGCAGAGCTGGGACTTTTCTCTTTGGAGCGTAGAAGAATGAGAGGGGACTTGATAGAGGTCCACAAGATTATGAGAGGCATAGATAAGGTGGATAGTCAGTACCTGCATCCCAGGGCACCAATTGTAAACACCAGAGGGCATATGTACAAAATTAAGGGAGGGAAGTTTGGGGGAGACATAAAGTTTCTTTAGATACATAATGTGTAAAAGAGAGGCTAGAGTAGATATCAGAGCACTGGAAAACAATGCTGGGGAGGTAGTAATGGGGGTCAAGGAAATGGTGGATGAACTGAATAAGTATCTTGCATCAGTCTTCAATGTGGTAGACACCAGCAATATGCCAGTAGTTTGAGAGTGTCAGGAGGCAGAAGTGTGTGAAGTTGCCATTATGAGGGAGAAGATTCTTGGCAAGATGAAAGGTATAAATAAGTCACCAGGACCAGATGGTCTCCATCCCAGTGTCCTGAAAGAGATGGCTGCAAAGATTGTGGAGGCATTAGTAACGATATTTCAAGGATCAATTGATTCTGGAATGGTTCTAGATGATTAAAAATTGCAGATGTCACTCCACTCTTCAAGAAGGGAGAGAGGCAGAAGAAAGGAAACTTTAAGCCAGTTAATCTGAGCTCAGTCGTTGGGTAGATGATGGAGTCGATTGTTAGGATATGGTTTACGGATATTTGGAGGCACATGATAAATAGCCAATAGTCAGCATTGTTTCCTTAAGAGAAAATCATCTCTGACAAATCTGTGGCATTCTTTGAAGAAATAACAAGCAAGGATAGACAAAGGAGAATCAGTAGAAGTTATGAACTTAGATTTTCAAATGGCCTTTGTAAAGGTGTCATACAAAAGGTTAAGGCTTTATAAGGCACTGGTGAGGCCTCTCTTGGAGTATTGTGAGAAGTTTTAGGCCCCTTATCTAAGAAAGGATGCACTGATATTGGAGAGAGTTCAAAGGAGGTTCACAAAAATGAGTCTCGGATTGAAAGGCTTGTCATATGAGGAGCATTTAATGGCTCTGATCCTGTAATCACTGGAATTCAGAAAAATGAGGGGGGAATCTCATTGAAACCTATCAAATGTTGAAAGGCCTTGATAAAGTGGAAGTGGGGTAGATGTTTCCTATGGTGGGGGAGTGTAAGACCAGAGAGACAGCCTCAAAGAGGAGCATCCATTTAGAACAACAATGAGGAGGAGTTTATTTAGCCAGAGAGTGATGAATCTGTGGAATTTGCTGCCACAGGTGGCTGTAGAGGCCAAGTCATTGGATATATTTAAGGCAGAGGTAGATAGGTTCTTGATTAGTCAGAGTATGAAGTGATATGGGAAGAAGGCAGGAGACTGGGGTTGAGAGGGAGAATGGAGCAACCATGATGAAGTGGCAGACTCGATGGGATAAATGGCCTAATTCTACTCCAATATCTTATGATCTTATAGTCAAACCAGACTCAAGGCCTCTTTGCCAATCTATGTATAATTTTTCACTGCAGCAGTAAGGCAACATGATGCAAAGACTAGTGTGGGTTCACATCCAACACTCACAGCCACAAGCATCACAAGCAAGCTTCACTGGATGATGTGGATCATAATGTGCGAGTACAGTGTCTGAGGTCACTATTTATTTTACCTTTTTGAATGCTACCACACACTGCTTTATCCATTGCCAATTCTTCCTGATCTGTAGAAATGAGTTTAAGGTGTGGAGCACAGTATTCAGGTTTGTCAGGAACCTGTTATAGTAAATTACAAATCCTAAAAAGGACCACAACTGCGACACTTCCTTTGTCCTTGGGACATCCACAACTGCTTGAATTTTCTCACCTCACTTGTGTACATCTTGTGAGTTAATAGTGTGACCACAGAAGTGATGCTTGATATAAAGAATTTGCATGTGTTACATTGTGCTCGAAACCCATAATCTTTTTCACACTGTCTTGATATTTTGGAGATGTTCTTTGTCATCCTCACTGGTAACAATGTGTCATCCAGGTAACACTGAGTGCCTGGGCAGCCTTGCAGCACCTGGTCCATAGCTTTCTGCCAGAGTGCAGGTGCAGATGCTACTCCAAAAGTAAAGGTTATTATAGCAATAAAGACCTTTGTGAGTGTTTATGATGAGAAACAGTTTGGACTCTTCTTCCATCTCCATCTGTAAGTAGGCGTCAGCTAAGTTCACTTTGCTGAAGGGTTTTCCTCCAGCAAGGTTTGCAAAGATACCCTCTATCCTGGGCAGAGGGTATTGCTCTACTTTCAGTACTGAGTTGATGGTGACCTCAAAATCACCACAGATCCTGACAGACCGATTCTTCTTAGCTACCGGGACAACTGATGTTGCTCATTGGCTCCACTCAATCTTGGAAAGAATTCCTTCAGCATCCATCTGATCAAGCTCATTGGCTACTTTATCATGGATGGTATATGGAACCAGGCGGGCTTTGTAAAATTTGGGTGTAACATTTTCATTTAATGCTATTTCCCCTTTAATATGTTTGAGTTTTCCAATGCATTCCGTGAACATTGCTGTACCATCATCCAGTAACTTTCTTAATTTGCTTTCAGTTGATTCTGTTGCAGGGAATGTGGCATGCAAATAGTGGATGGATCTCCAATCAAATTCTAGTTGCCTCAGCCAATCACAAATGCACAATGCTGGTCCTATTTTTACCACATACAATCCCAATATGGCTTGTTGGTTATGGTATTTCAGTCTTCCAAATGTTATTCCCACAGGCGTTCTCTTATCTCCTGTATATGTTCTTAGTTGGATATCTGCAGTCTTCCTTTCACCACCAGTGTCCAATTCCATTTTAATTAATTTGCTGTTTACATCTTTTGTAAGGCATATTGCTTGTCTATTTATTGCATGTTTTCACATTGCAAATCTCAAGCCTACTCAGTCATGTGTCACTCTAATCATTGTAAGATTTTTCATCAACAGCATGTAGATTCCTGCTCTTTTTGAAATTGCAACTTGACATTTTATCTTTCTCTCTTCCCTGTGCAGTCCTTTTCTTTGTCTGTTCGAAATGCTTTTTGTGTGTGTGTCCTACTTTGTTGCATTGTTTCACCTTTAAATCTGTATTGGATTGGTTTATGTGAGCCCCTGCCACAATGGTAACACAATTTGTTCAGCCAGAAAGGTTTCTGTTTTTTCAGACATTGCAATTTTGTTCACGTTTACTTTTATTCCTGACTGCAAATAAATTGTGTCTCTGCCTGCTGGTTCCATTGATACACCTATTTCAACTGGTCTTTTAAATGTAAGTTGTGCTTCAGTTGAGAGCCATTCTTGAATGCTTTATTGTAAGATTCCACAAGCTCAACGATCTCTCAGTGCATCTTTAAGCCCATCACTGAACTGAGAATGCTCAGACAACATCTTCAATTCAGCCTCCTAAAAATGAGCTCCCCTTCCTTTTGATTCCACTTAGGAAACCAAAAGTGATCTGCATTCAATAATGTTTTCAGTTCTAAATGTTCCTGCATTACTTTCACAACAACAACAAAGCTCATTTCAGCTGGTTTAGTTGGACCAGTCAAATATTAAGCAAACTGTATACTTTTAAATCCATTGCACTCATCAAAATTGACATTCGCTTCTCACTGGCTATTTCATTTGCTTCAAAATACTGCTCAGTTTGATCAGTATACAAAATCCAGTTATGCCCTGTGTAATGGAACATATCAATCTTTCAGATGTAGCCAGCCATTTCTGCTTTTTTTATTTATTATTTTCACCCAGTACTTACTGTTTATGATCCCATGAATTTCTCCATTTTATGTCTTTTTTTAAATTCAATCACCTTTCCTTTTCTGAAGTAGCATGCGCTCCTCTTTTTTCACTTGTATGTTTCTCACTGTGTTTTTCTTTAAACTGGAAGTCTTGCTGGGTTTGTTGTCTCAGGTTTATTTAAAACTTCCTCCTCACCACTATTATGTCTTGTTATTTCAAAACAATTGAAAGGAAAACATGGAGTTTCCATAATGCGTTTTCTAGTTCGTTCTTTACTTCAGCAAGATGGGCTCGTATGACGTTGGGGGAGTAATGATGTATGCCGTTTACATTCTTTTACATATCACCCAATGCAGTATGGAAACAACAAAGAATGTTTAGTCAAACAATATATTTACAATATTACTCAAATATTACTGAAATATTAAATACACAACAGATAAAAATGTAAAACACGAACTTTTCAAACTCTCCTACATGCCGATGGAATTCTCTTCCATTTGATATGGCATACCTTGCATGGGAAGGCTCAGAAGCACCAGGTGGTTTAATACTAGGCTGGTATACAATTTCTTCAAACTTACTTTCATCCCAATGAGCTCTAGAGCCAAATTCATGAGACATCTGTCTTGCAACTACCTCCAACTGCATTCAGTTTAATGTCACCTAATAGCCAATAAAACAGAATTCTTTTTAACAGAAATATGGTCCCCTATCAACTGAAGCTTTTCAATGTTTGTGCCATGTTGTTGAACTCAGCAGGAAAACAAAGCTAAACCAACCTATATGCACTAATGTCCTCTGAGGCAGGTCAGTAGTGAAATCACGTCCGAAGCAGATCAGTCCATTGTGTCTCTGTTGTCCCAATATTGCCAATTGCAGCAAGAAAGGTGAACTTTTACATCTGTTTCTGTTCTTTTTCACCCAAACCTCGATTTTTTTTCTGGTGTCAGTAAAAGGGATCTGATGATAGTGTAGGATTTTGTGAATAAAACATGCAAGAGTTATTTTATGTACTTATCAAAAGCCTCAGACCTTTATTTCCATTACGAACAAAATAAAAGCAATTGACTTACACTGACATCATTACATCAGACATTGTCTCTTAAAGCGAACACAACAACTCAATGACAGTGTTTGTGAATTATGTAAAACAGTTTCGATAACGAACAATATGTGTAATCTGTCACCCATTACATTATCATACACAGGTCAACCCAGAATTTACCACAACCGGCATTGTGAGTCTGTCAGGAGTTCGTACAAGCTGCCTACTTGGGTCCTTTGTGCCTTGGTTGGAGTAACAGCAGGAGCTTCTGGCTCATCCTGGGGTGTGCTGACACGCACATGGTCATGTCATGATGCAGGGGATATGGCAGTGGAACCATCTAGGTCTTGGAGGGCCAGTTTAAGGCAATTTATAGAAATGCATTCATGTTTACCCTTCCTATCTACAATAACAGTCTTTTTGCCTCATTCCAAAATGCTAATGGGCATAAGGAGGCTTAAGGGGATGTTGATATACATCATGGCGGACAGAAACGAACAAGGTAGAACGTTGGTCAACCTTGAGTGTGGTACGCCATGATGGGAGGTAGGAATAGGTGAAGAAGAATTGAGTTTACTGAGGAGGGCAGAACGCCGCTGGAAGGCAGACCAGGTAGTCAGGGCGTCGAGATCACCTAGATCCCATAGTGGCTGCCCGTACACTATCTCATCTGTGGAGGACTGTGGGTACTCTTTTGGACCCATTTAAGTCCCAGCAGGACCCATGGGAGATGATGGTGTTAACACTCATCCTGCAGGGAGGGCCTCAGAGAAGCTCTTAAGGAAAGATGAAAAAGCTCGTACAGGCCATTGGACTGCGGGTGAAATGCCATGGTCAATTTGACTCCCAGGTTCTGGGCTGACATGAACCAGGGATCGTGGTCAGAAGATATATCAGATGGGGTGCCAAACTGAGCGACCCAGGTGTTGAAGAACACTTGGCTGCAGCTGTCATTGATACTAGAGGGACAACCTAACCTGGTGGTATGGTCCACATGGAAAGGAGACGTATATAACTGCAGGAGTGGGGGGAAGTGGACCAACCAGGTCCATATTGACATGGTCAAACCATCACTCAGGGACCTCGAAAGGTGCAGATGGTGCCTGATCATGATGGTTAATTTTCGCCTGCTGACCTAGACTACAGGTTGCATTCCAGTCTCGTAGTTCCTTCCTCAGAGCAGGCCACACAAACTTTAAAGCAACCATTTTCTGTGAAGCCATCCCGCCCAAAAGCAAGAGGCCATGAATGGAGTTAAAAACAGTATGCCTCCAGTTTGCCATCCCTATGGGGCAAGAGCAACTGGTTGAGACATCACACAGGAGAGGAACTCTTGCGTTCTCGAACTTGACGTCAGCCATCCACAGGCCCACGGCTACTGTCCTGTAATCCTGGACCTCTGGATCAGTAGCCTAGTCAACGCCATGCCAGCATAGTCAACCACAACGTGTACAGCATCGATGGTGGGCCATGAAAGGCAATCAGCCACAGCATTATTTTTTCTTCAATATACTGTATGTCAGTCATGAATTCCGAAATGTAGGCCAGGTAGGATTACTGCCATGTAGACTGAGTGTCTGACTCTTTGGCCATTGTCTGCACAAGGGTTTTGTGGTCAACAAGCATTGTGAAATGCCGACCCTCCAGCAGAAAATGAAAATTGTGGACAGCCAGGTAGAGACCGAGAAGCTCACAGTCAAATGTGCTGTATCTCGTGAGCTGTTTAACCTGTGTACAATGCCAAGCATTTCCATGTTGGCAAATTCAGCCTTCCCACTGGCTAGCTTTACTACGTGCACTGGCGTGGACTGGCAGGCCAGTTGTGGAAATGTGGTGGTCTACACCATGGTTTATGAGTGTAGTGGAAAATGAAGGCTTGATGAAGTTTGGGAATTCACCCAGCAGGCGAGTGAATTCACATGTGATGGTGTATGTGTAGACAGAGTCATCATGGGGAACTTACTAGGGGTTAGGGGTAGCAACCCAAATTCCTTCGCAGCCACAAGCTGGCAGTTATTAAGATATACTAACAGTCCTTTGGCGCACAGGAAATCTGTGCTGAACAGAGATCTAGCAGCTTTAGCCAAGATCAAGTCCCATACGTAGCATTTTCCACTGAAGCAAAGCATCATGCATCATATCCCTTAAATCCAGATCCTGTTGCCATTAGCAGCCTCCGGTGAGGGTCCATCGCCATCTCCGTTATAATCAATGGGTGACACTAGCAGGACACTCACTTGAGCACCCGTGTCACACAGGAAACATCACCTTAAAAGGGTGTCCAAAATAAACAGTAGATGACCCTGGCAGATGGAACCCATGGTATTCACAGACCTCTGATGTCCTGATGCACTGGCACTGTCAAAGATGTATGGCAGTAGGCCCTTCTTGGCGATTGTGCCAAAGCATGCTCAGTAAAAACTTTGACTCACCACGGTCTGGTTCGGAACTGTGGGCGTGAGTCTGCTGGAGCTCTGCTGCAGGGCTTACTGAGACAGGGAAAGGAAAAGGAATGATGTACCTCTGCCTGGCTGAGTGTAGACTGTCGGCCATTTTAGCAAGCTCCCTCTAGTCCTCACGAGTGTATTAGCGAGGGCTATGCAAACTTGATTAGGCATTTGTTGCATAAAGATTTCTTTAAAAATAAAACAAGGATGGTGTTTGCCCAGGAGAGAAAGCATGTGGTCCATTAGTTCTGAAGGCCTAGCACCACCGAGGACAGGCGAGAAAAGCAAGTGTTTGGCATGCTCAAACTCAGACAATACAAAAGTCTGTAATAGGTGAGTTTCAGACATATTTATCATGTACAGCCAGACCTTCACTCTGGCTGCAGTGGAACCGCTTAGCAATGCTACGATGTAGTGAAATTTGGTATTGTCCACGGTGATTTCTCACAGCGCTAGCCAACCTTCCACCTGTGTAAATCACATGGTACAGTGCTGCTCCCAAAACTCCAGCAGCTTCAAAGTGACTGCGTTGGTTGACATATCATTGAGCAATTCTGGAATCACCTCAGAGGGTCAGGGTCACCAGCATAGGATTTTGTGAATAAAATAGGTGAGTGTCACTTCATATGCTTGACAAAAACTGCAGTCCTTTCCTTTCATTAGGAATAGATAGATAGATACTTTATTCATCCCCATGGGGAAATTCAACTTTTTTTCCAATGTCCCATACACTTGTTGTAGCAAAACTAATTACATACAATACTTAACTCAGTAAAAAAATATGATATGCATCTAAATCACTATCTCAAAAAGCATTAATAATAGCTTTTAAAAAGTTCTTAAGTCCTGGCGGTAGAATTGTAAAGCCTAATGGCATTGGGGAGTATTGACCTCTTCATCCTGTCTGAGGAGCATTGCATTGATAGTAACCTGTCGCTGAAACTGCTTCTCTGTCTCTGGATGGTGCTATGTAGAGGATGTTCAGAGTTATCCATAATTGACCGTAGCCTACTCAGCGCCCTTCGCTCAGCTACCGATGTTAAACTCTCCAGTACTTTGCCCACGACAGAGCCCGCCTTCCTTACCAGCTTATTAAGACATGAGGCGTCCCTCTTCTTAATGCTTCCTCCCCAACACGCCACCACAAAGAAGAGGGCGCTCTCCACAACTGACCTATAGAACATCTTCAGCATCTCACTACAGACATTGAATGACGCCACCCTTCTTAGGAAGTACAGTCGACTCTGTGCCTTCCTGCACAAGGCATCTGTGTTGGCAGTCCAGTCTAGCTTCTCATCTAACTGTACTCCCAGATATTTGTAGGTCTTAATCTGCTCCACACATTCTCCATTAATGATCACTGGCTCCATATGAGGCCTAGATCTCCTAAAGTCCACCACCATCTCCTTGGTCTTGGTGATATTGAGACGCAGGTAGTTTGAGTTGCACCATATGTATCAGTTTCCTATACTCCTCCTCCTGTCCATTCCTGACACACCCCACTATGGCCGTGTCATCAGCGAACTTCTGCACATGGCAGAATAAAACAAAAGTGGTCGCCTTACACTGATGTCATTACGTCAGACACCGCCTCTTATAGTGATCACAACTAAATAATGGTTCTTGTGAATTATCTATAATAGTTACTATTATGAACAATGCGTGTCATCTGTTACCCATTATGTTAGCCTAGAATAGCAAAGCTATTCAGGCTCTTGTACTGTCATTTCAATGGTGGTGAAGTGAAGCCTAATGATTACAGTGAATAAGATCATTTCTTGGGAGGAACATTTTAGATGCAAAACAATGGATTGTATTGTAACTCTATATTTACTGTAATGTTTTAATCTTGTTGCTACTGACCAATTTCTGAAGACAAAACCAATGGGACTTTGAAGGATTCCTGCTGCTGAAAAGTGATGCTTAAATTGCTGACATACAGTACGTTTGGCCAGATTGTACAATTAATATTTTGATATTTATGACGGTGTTTTTTAATGTAAACATCGAGGCAAATTCTGTAACGATGTTGGCTATATTATTCAATTTAGATCAGGGGTTCCCAGCTGTTTTTATGCCAAGGACCCTTACCATTAACCAAGGGGTCCGTGGCCCCAGGTTGGGGACCCCTGCCTTACATGCACATTGCTTTGTGGGGGACACAGGTAGCAAGTTTCAATCGATCATCCTGTAGGAATGGAGGCAAAGCGGCTGAATGATATTATTGCTTCCCTGCTGCTTCTTTACACCAGCTGCTGTTTTCCTGGAGGTCACTGCATGAACAGTCCAGGTAACTCATCAACATCATTATGTGCCATGTTGTATGATGTGGATAATCATGGTCTATCCATCACCATAATTGTACTTGGCAATTTTTTCTACAGAAGTAGTTTGCCATTGCCTTCTTCTAGGCAGTGTCTTTACAAGACGGGTGACTCCAGCCGTTATCAATACTTTTCAGAGATTGTCTGCTGGGCGCCAGTGGTCACATAGCCAGGACTTGTGATATACACCAGCTGCTCATACGACCACCTGCTCCTGTGGCTTCATGTGACCCTGATCAAGGGCCCAAGCAGATATTGCACCTTGCCCAAGGGTGGCCTGCAGGGAAGGAGCGCCTTGCACCTCCTTTGGTAGAGTCATATTTCCATCCCTCCACCCTTTAAGCAAGGGTAAAAGACTCAAACCCATTCAGAAATGATCACTTTATTGTTTCTTGTTTTCTGTTGAAGGCCCAGAGAATTTCATTGCTACATCGGAAACAGCAGCCTAATCACTTTTAAACATGGACCTACTCTGGTTTATCTCATCAGTCCCAGGTTTTGCATCATTAGTGGTGACTGAAGCTTGGATGCATGTTATCACCCCACAACAATCACCATGGAGCCTCGCTTCTTGCCTGGAGCCACCAGGAAATAGACAAATACATTTCATCAAGTAACAAGGAACTGACTTCCAGATATTTCATGTACTTAACACATTAAAATTAGCTCATCCACTGAACTTAGGAAGGTTAATCATCTTCATTTATTTACGCTCAATTATTAAAAAGAAGCCTAAAGTCAGACTGTGTAGTTACCATTACTCCAGAAATGTTGTCTACTGTATTTCATTTTAAATAAAAAAAGATATAACTCTGTAAGGATGCATTTAGAACTGAATAAAAATAACAACAGCACTCCTGCACATACTGTTTAAAATAGACTGTTTAATGGCATATAATTATATGAAACATGGCTGATCTATTTTTGTTTTTTTGTTGACTGAACTAAAGAACAGATTGCTTAAAATTGCTATTACAAGAAAAAAACAATATAAAAAGCCAAGAAACTAGAGTTTCTCTGAAGTCCATAATAGCCCACAATATTCTTGTTGGAAAATTTCCAGATAACTCCCCATAAACCTTAGGCAATATTAAATTTTTGCACTGGAAATAGTTATCTATATTTTTATTAATAGACCAGTCTGCACAGGATAAATAAAGAATACCAGGTGAGTTCACAGTTTTATTGGTTGTCCTCCTGTTTCATTACAGACTAAAAGTCTTGGCCAATATATTTTCTAAAATGGAACAGGATATGGTGTGGTATGGTATCAGAAATTGAAAGAATTAATTAATTAACAAATATATGACTAGCTTTGAAGCCTGGTTGCTCTGTTCAGTTTCAATATTTTGCTTTCCAGCTGACATGCTTATCCTAAAGTCAAACTTTATAAAATTATGGTACATATGTTGAATTAAACGGGTTAGTGTGGCATTGGGTGTACTGAGATACAGTATATCTTCTGCACTGAATGGAGTTGTGTATTTAATATTTCAGTAATAACATTAGAGTAATATTGTAAACATATTGTTTGATTAAGAATTCTTGTTTGTTTAAATATTTCTTTACGGGATATAGGTATAAGCACGTGGATGGCATACACCATTACACCTCCATGTCATACGTGTGTGTGTCTCTTTCTCTCTTCAGCTCCTGTGATGCCTCACCTTGAGTACGTGCAGTCACGTCACACGTTATGAGTGATGGAAGTGAATGGCCCACAGCTTTTGCATCACGTCCCCTTACTGCTGCAGAGAAAATTAATGGAGAGGCCTTGAGTCCGGTTTGTGGTGTAAAACATTTCAACCAGTACTTGTATGGCAGAGAGTTTGCCCTTGTTATTGACCAACCATTAGTGTCCATTTTCAATCCACAGAACAGTGTTCCACTAACAGCAGCAACACAAATGCAGGGATGGGCTCTGTCTCGTGGAGAACACAATTACAAGATTGAATTCAATAGCACTGATGCACCATCAATAACTCACGCTGAGACTTAGGAAGCGAGATATCGGCTTTTATTGACTGGAAGAATAAACAACACTACATCCTGGGGAAAATGAGGGAGAGCAGCAGCCCACAGTTGCCTTTATACAGGGGTCTGTGGGAGGAGCCACAGGAGCAGTCAGACAGGTATATCTAGTTCACCACAAGCACAACTACCGTAATCATGGAAATGCTAATGAAGCATCTTGGGTAAAGGAGAAGAAAGGGGCCCAGAGCTGTCAGAACCTCTTCCTGCTGTCCCAGAGTCGACTCATACAACCACCATGGAGCAAGCTCCAGAACTAGAGGTTGTTTCACAGCAGCAAGTCTTACCTTCCAAAAAGAGTGACTCTCCTTGGCAGGAAAGACGTTATCCCACAAGAGTAAGAAACCCTTCACAGCAATTAAATCATTAGGTCTGAATGGGACAATTTAAAACTTACTATCCTGTGGATGTCTGTATATTATATCATATAAGGTGCATATAGTTGAGATGCGTTCTTTATTGAGTTGGAGTTTATAGCTAAGCAGGGAGTAGTGTTATGAATTTAATATTTCAGTAATATTTGAGGAATATTGTAAATATATTTTTGATTAAGCCCTCTTGTTTGTTTATGTTTGTTGATGGCATATGACATTTTGCCACCACGTCATATGTGCACGTGTTGCTTAAAGTGAAAAATTAAGCTAACGTACATGCATTCCAGACTCCCATCTTTTCTTTTAATTACTTTTATGTTATAGAGTTATCAAAAATTAACAATATGTATGTGGGCAAACCTGGGGCTTTGGTGCAGAGAAACACGTAATGGGCTACTGAAACATCTGTCTCCAGAAGCTCTATCGATAAGTGCATTTTCTATTTAATTCCTTGCTGCAGCACTGTTCCCAAAGACCAATATAACTTTTGTCAATATAATCCTGTAGGGGATTTCCATCTTGCCATTACTCTCAAGTGATGACTCAAATCTTACTTGGTTTGCTTCTATTAATATAGACAGGGTTTATGCGCCCAGAATTGGGTGCAGAGCAGGTCAAGACACAGAACCCAAAAATGGCATCGATCACAGTGGGCAGTGTGAGCAGCTGAGACAGGATGACAGAATAAAGAAGGCTGAAGACTGAGAAGCAGAAAGTAGGATGGGTAGAGGGTTGGGACTTCTACTGTAGAGCACTGGTCATAATTAGGAAATAGACATAGGTATCAGGAGTTCTACCAGGTGCTGCTTTCTCTGATACACCGATAACCATAGACTGCAGGAAGTGCGCGGTGCCGGAAATGCCTCAAGACCCTGTAGGATCATTTGCCTCTCCCTCCCTTCCTTCCTTACTCAGGTCCAGTTCCTGAAAAATTTATGTCAGCACTGACCAAAAGGTTTGAACACTTGAGAAGTATTGAGCCTATAGATGGATAAATGGACTGTCTTGGTGGCTCTTGGAGGGGCATTTGAGCTTGGCCAAGATTGAATAAACCGAGTAAATTTATTCTGTCTTTCTTGTGGTTTAGTCATCTCCGGTGAGATCGATGTCTATTTCCCACGCTTAACTACCATGTGAAGTTACTTTGGACCACTTGTATCCTCGTGCAGTTGGATTAGTGAACTCCCCTCACACCAAGTCAAGGCTCCTTTCATTTAAAGGATAATGTTTATGGGAGTAGAGTCCTTCCAGGCAATGCATCACCTCACATCTTATCAAAGGAAGGTATTAGATGTATTCATCAAACCTCATTAGAAAGGGTCTGAAACCCCTCAGAAGTTATAGGGCTCACACTATGTAGCAGTCAGCACATCATAGACTCTATACTAATACCAATTATAGTTTCTCCTTTGAACTGCTGTTTTTAATGAAAGCAACCAGGATAGAACTTCAAGCCAAAATCCTTTAAGAATGACAAACAAACAATAGAGCTAATACAACACTTAGTTCTTTCTCACTGCTGCCTTCAGGCAGAAGGTACAGGAGCCTCAGGACTCACACCACCAGGTTCAAGAATAGTTACTACCCCTCAACCATCAGGCTCTTGAACAAATGGGGATCACTACACTCATCTACTGAGACGTTCCCACAACCAATGATCTCACGCTAAGGACTCTTTATCTTATTATTTCATGTTCTCATTATATATTGTTATTTATTTATATTTGCATTTTCACAGATTGTTATCTTATGCACTCTGGCTGATCTTTCATTGATCCTGTTATAGTTACTATTCTATAGTTTTACTGAGTATGCTGTAGGAAAAAGAATCTCAGGATTGTTTGTGGTGACATACAGAATTTACATATACTCTGATAATAAAATTTACTTTCAAATTTAAAAGTGTGTGTATATATTTAACATGTAACATGCTGAGTTACAAATATAAGCAAGACTGCTTTCTCTTTTTGCCTATGACTGCATACATGAAATAATTTTGCAACATAAGAAATAGAAGCAAGAATGCTTGTTTTCATCATTAAATAACAGCACAGCTGATCTTTTATCTCAACACCAGTTTCCTGCATCAATGCTGTATCTGAGAATTCTCAATATTTACAAAATAGAAAACTATACAAGTAGCTTACTAATTGTAAGTACATCTATATATTCGCCAAACATAAATCTACAGTGATATAACATAAATTAGATTTACCAATTCTAAAGTGTGTGCCCTGGATCCTGATAAACTCAATCTCATCAAAATCTTCTCAAATCTGCTTTATATAAGATAAACTACAATTTGTATGAAAGGGTTACTTTAAACTGTCTATAAATATAAATTGAATCGTGCTGAAAAATGAAGCTGAGATAGAGAATCTGGATCAACGGTGGAGCGGATTTGTAGAACTACAGGTCCTACTCTTGCTCCTATTTACAGTATGTTCACGTGTGTTTCACACACTAAGTGTGAGCCCAAAAATTAGACCAATATTCCATCAATTACTACTGCAATTCAAAGATACACAGTTTCTAAAGTATTCCCAAATCTGCTAACCCCGATAAGGATTAGGTGAACAAACACGGATTGCTTTCTCTGGAACAATGCAGGCTGACAGCAGATCTGATAGAAGCTTATAAAATCCAGAGTGGGGTAGGTAAGGTAGGCAGTCAGAGGGTAGTAATGTCAGATATTAGAGGGCATAATTATAGACCGAGAGGATAAAATTCAGGATGCTTGGGGCAAGTTTTTTTATGCAGATAGTGGAAGGTGCCTGCAGCATGCTGCCAGGGATAAAAGCCAATGTGATGGTGACATGAGAATGTGCAGGGAAAGGAGGGATATGGATCATGAGCAGACAGAAAGGATTATTTCAATTCAGTATCGTGTTCGGCTGAAAGGCCTCTGTTCCTGTTTTGTACTGTACAGTGTTGTTCTACGTTCTATAAAACAGCATGCATGCACCCTGGCTCACTTCCTTTTCAGAATCAGAATCAGGTTTATTATCACCGGCGTGTGCCATGAAATTTGTTAACTTAGCAGCAGCAGTTCAATGTAATACATAGTACAGAAGAAAAATCAATCAATTGTAGTATATGTATATTGAATAGATTAAAAATTGTGCAAAAACAGAAGAAATATATATTCTTATACATATAGGGGAAGAAGCTGTTGCTGAATCTCTGAGCGTGTGCCTTCAGGCTTCTGTATCTCCTACCTGATAGTAAAAGGGCATGGTCTGGGTGGTGGGGGTCCTTGATAATGGACACAGCCTTTCTGTAGCACTGCTCCTTGAAGATATCCTGGGTACTTTGTAGGCTCGTACCCAAGATAGAGCCGAATAAATTTATGACCCTCTGCAGCTTCTTTCGGTCCTGTGCAGTAGCCTCCCCATACCAGACAGATGATGCAGTTTATCAGATTGCTCTCCACAGTACATCTATAGAAGTTTTTGAGTCTTTTTGTTGACATACCAAATCTCTTCAAACTCTTAATGATATCTAACTGCTGTCTTGCCTTCTTTGTAGCTGCATCGATGTGTTGGGACCAGGTCAGATCTTGACACCCATGAACTTGAAACTACTCACTCTCTCCATTTCTGATCCCTCTATGAGGATTGGTATGTGTTCCTTCATCTTTCCCTTCCTGATGTCCACAATCAGCTCTTTCATCTTACTGACATTGAGTGCCAGGTTGTTGCTGCAATATCACTCCACTAGTTGGCATATCTCACTCCTGTATGCCCTCTCGTCACCACCTGAGATTCTACCCACAATGGTTGTATCGTCAGAAAATTTATAGATGGTATTTGAGCTATGCCTAGCCACACAGTCATGTGTATATAGGAGCAGAGCAGTGGGCTAAGCACACACCCCTGAGGTGCACCAGTGTTGATCATCAGCGAGGAGGAGATATTATCACCAATCTGCACAGATTGTGATCTTCTGGTTAGGAAGTCGAGGATCCAATTGCCAAGGGAGGTACAGACTCACAGAAATCACTTGAAGGTTATACTCTGCCAGGGTTCATTCATAATCCCCAGTACCTGTCGAAGAGCTACTGCCATTTTGGGACTGTGGGCTGTTTAGCATGCCATGCCAACACTACCACTCCCTCCCTTTCAAGATGAAAATCAAAAAAAAAGAAACAGACTCTGCTGGAAATCTGAAATTAAAAACAAAAGATTGATAGGAATACTCAGCAGATCAAACAGCATCTGTAGCTAGAAAGATGTTTTAATGCTTGGTGAAATAAGGGCTTTCTATTTTTATTTCACACCAGCCTCTTTCTCACCTGCCAGCTATTTTGCAGCTCACCAGTGATCTACAACGAATCTGACTCTGGCCTCATGAAGGCAAAAGCTGCAAAGAAGAGCAGCTATCGACCATTTGTGGATCATTTGTACCAGAGAATTACGTGCACCTGGTGTTAACCTGCCAAAGACAAATAAAATCATATCTTAGAAGCAAGAAACTTTAATCTATATTTTACCTTTGCTTTTTAACAAGAACTGAAGTAATTATTCTATAATCTCTTCATACTTTCAAAACTGAAACAGCAGACTCTGTAGCTTCCATCAAGCATTTGGAAGCAATTTAATAATACTAGTTGGTAGATTTTTATTAGCACTTATACTTGGCTATGATTTCAACAAAGACATTTATGGGCTTTTAAGTTTATTCAGTATTTAAACATGAGATAGTTAATAAATAATATTGCTTTTAAGTATTATATTTCTTAAATAAAGAATTGTTTAAATGCAACTATTCAGGATCTTTTTTAATGTTTTCTTACGAATTACAATCCTTGTCCTATCCTGTGGCTACGCTGTTTTCCATTATAGCTGGTTTGACTTTTAACAAAGAAGAGGAAAAGACTTCTCCTGATGCTTGCCAGATATCCATGTGTTTCCCAGATGCCATATGATCCTAATGTATAAATAGTTGAATTAGGAAGTGGGAGGATGGAATGGAGGGTTCAGCCATTTCAGGAAAAGGTTTAATGAAGGAAAGCACACAAACAAAAATGGCACTTTCTACTGATGCTGCTTTAGAGGCAAAATTAGTCATCAGTAGAAATGGATTTCTTATGCGCAAGGATCACGCATAATGACATTGTAGAGTGGATTATTCCCACTTTCATTTTGGCTCTGGGCAAGGAATTTCTTTATGGGTACCTCTTGCAAGGCACCAGGCTATAATTGTCATGAATCCTTTGCCTTTGTGTATAAGTCATTGCTAGCAGTTTCTAAAAGGAACCTTTGCTTTGAGCAGTAGGGCCAAATTGGGGCAGTTTTTCCTTTGTGAAAAGTCAGAGACAGACATGACTGTCTGATCATCATCTTTGGTGTATGATGCAACTTTTTGAATCAGAAATAGGCATCCTAGCAAGATTTAAAGAAGTTCAATCTCACTCTAAGGAAAATAGAAATTCTCCCAGTAACACTGAGGCATCTGTTCTAGCACTCAATATTCAGATTTCATCTCCTGTGGAGGGCTTTCCCACCAGCTCATTTAAGGGACTCTAAATTAAAGCTTGAGGAGGCCTTTTATCTCATGTTAAAGATTGCTCTGCAGCCAAAGCTTCATGGTTTCTGAAAGATATTGTTTTCACATGTTTGAACATATCAGGAGTGACCTCAAAAGAGCATGGCAGGACGATTGACATCCTCGCTGTATGCCCTGCAGCTCCCTTGCAAAAACATATGCTGAGAGAGAACCACAGGACAACTGCATTGAACACTGCTTGTACATAACTTCAGGCATATTTGATAGAGATAAATAGATATACTTTATTGATCCTAGAAGAAATTATGGTGTCACAGTAGCATTACAAGTACACAGATATGCAAATAGACAAATATTAGCAGAGAAGTAAGAAAGAATAAAAAATAAGTTACCTCAAACAGTCTAACTTGGGGGGGGGGGGTCATCACTTCCCCAGTTATAGATTGACTCATAATAGATCCTAATGGCTGAAGGTAAGAATGATCTCTTTAGAGCAGTGCAATTGTCTTAGTCTATTACTAAAAGTGCTCCTCTGTTCAGCATTGTCAACTCCAATGTGCTCCCGGTAGGCAAACTGCAGGGGATCAAGGGCTGATCTGACCAGGGGTCAGAGGTGAGCCAGGACCAGCCTCTCTAGGGCCCTCATGATATGTGAGGTCAGGGCCAATGGATGGTAGTCATTCAAGACTTTTGGTTGGCCTTTCTTGGGTACTGGGACCACATGTGATGTTTTCCACACAGTCGCAACCCTTTCTAGGCTGAGGCAGATTGAAAATGTGCTGGAGAACTCCACACTCCTTCAGGACATTGGGGTTCACATCGTCCGGTCCCAAAGCTTTGCTGTGTCTCAGTTTCCCCAGAGTCCTTCTCACCCACTCAGTAGTGAAGGTGAGTCCATGATGACTGGGGGTTGGTGGAAGGTGGGAGCTGGGGTAGGTGAAGATCAGGACGATAGCAGTTTGTATATGGAGGTGTGGATGATAGGTGCAGGGCAAGGAGGGGATGTAGACAGTGGTAGCCTGTGTTGTTCATCACGTGTTGAATTGTGTAGGGCACAAAACCTACGTTAAATCATGTTAAAATGTATTATTAAAATTACACAGCATTCAACACAGTTTCTTCATCATGTGGTTTTAGTAAATAAATTGGTGTCATTAACTGCATCTTAGAGGAAGCCATTATCAGAAACAAATAGCCTTTCACATGAAAAGATATGGACTTATCTTGATGGGCTGGAAAGGGTTTGTTGGATCTGAACATCCAACCTGACTGAACAGTTTGAGTTAACAGACAAGGTTGATCAAGGTAAGCCGTGAATGTAACATCAAAGTGTCACACCTATCAGGTATATTTGACTGACATTTTAGGGAAAACGTTGGTATAGATACCAACTCGGGTCAGTAACTGGAAGCAAAAGGAAATAGTGGCTATATATTTTTAAGAACTGAGAAATAATTTGCGACAGTATTTTCCAATCAATTGATGACATGTTACAATTTGATAGATAATTTGTGCTTGGATCTGAGGAGCAATATTATGAAGCAGAAAATTATGCTTCAGTGTGGTAGAATATCAATGGCCAAAAATTAACAAGACTTTGCTGAATTCAGTATCAGTTTGGGTAACGAGACAACTTTTAGATGGATAATTTATTTATTTTTATTCAGAGATACAGCATAGTAACAGGTACTTCTAGCCCAATGAGCCACAATTACACACTTATGACCAAATAACCTACTTTGGAATTAACTGTCTTTGGGATGTAGAAGGAAACTAGAGAATCCCAAGAAAACCCACGCAGTCACACAGAGGACATACCAACTCCTTACACAAAGAAGCAGGAATTGAACCCAGTTCGCTGACAATGTATTACACTGTTACCCAATAAGTTGTTCAGCGCAGACCAATGTTCCATGTGATGAAGTTTTGTTTTAACTTGAGATTGTACAGTATTGAATCTTATTTATTTATTTATTAAATTTTAGAAATTACAAAGAATAAATGTGATGATAAAATAGTAAGAAAAATAATATTGACCCTCCCCCCTCCCCTTAACCCTCCCCCCTTAACCCTTATCTAAAGAAAGAAAAAAAGGAAAGAAGAGAAAGATTGCCTGGATATCGGAGGATCCCCACATGCTCCATGGAGTTCAAAATAATTTTGATATTTATTTTTACTTTCCCCCATTACTTTATAATTTTATCTTCAAAGGACCTATGTATTTAATCCTATCTTTTGTAAGTATGGGAACCAAATTTTCAAAAATATATCATATTCATTTCTTAGATTGTACGTAATTTTTTCAAGTGGAATACAACTATGTATTTCATTATTCCAACGATCCATAGTTAAATATAAATCAGATTTCCAAGTAACTGCGATAACTTTTTTGGCTACTGCCAATGCAATTTGCAGTATTGAATCTTGAAGAGTCTTATCTCTCATTCTCTACTCTCTGAGTCAAGAACTTTTTTGGTTACATGTAGGTTTCCTCTACGCTGTTCAAAATAATGCAACTGACGTTAATATATAACCATCATCTTCCCAACAAATATAGAGTTGAAGCAAACAACTTTCAAATAATATCCTGCTGCTGTTGTACTAGAAATAGCTATAAGGAGAGCTTGAAGGAAATGGCCAGACCTCTTCCATCACACTTAAAAGTAGAAGGAACGTGGGATTCCTCTCAATGGTTGTAACTTGTAAACTTTCAAACCATATGAGATTTATAATTAAGTCATGTAATTCAACTGCCTCTCAGGACTAATGTGAATTGGTCCAATCAATTGAGTCCTTCCTTCCTTGAACTAAAAATTATTGTATATAAATTTCAGTCAAATAATAACTTTACTTATTTACTGTATTCTCTGCTTTAAGTACTACACCCCTGGATTGTTCTCCATGTATCAAAGAAGGTTTTGGGAAATTTTGTTTGCTCTAAATCATGTAGAAGTTGCGTCACCAGAGGGCAAATACTTAAGATGATCAGCTGGGGGAAAAATGTTTTATGTGGTGAATTAATATGACATTAAAGACATCACATGAGAAGTTGGAAGAAGCAGATTCAATAGCAGTTTTTGGTTGAAAATTGGATAAGTACTTTAAGATGGAAAATTGACAGACTTTGAGAAAGTTCAGGGAATGGAGCTAAATGGATAGTTTTTCAAAGAAACCTTTCAGGCATGATATATTGAACGGTTTCTTTCTTTGATGTATGGTTCTCTGGCAAGAAATGTTATTTATACGTAAAAATGCACATTCATGAAGCCCTGCCAGAAATGGGCAGGGCCACACCAGTCACATGTTCAATGTACAATGCATCCCGTGGATTTCTGAAGACCTTAACTCCTCAGATGTATCCAACAACTTCTCCTCAGTGATCTCCTAGCAAAAGGTGGGGTGGAAATTGCAGGGGAAGTGTACTCTGAGGTAGATTGGGGTGGAAGTGGAATGACAGATGATTGATGAAGTTAATCAATTTGCCTGTAACAAATTTTGCTTTGAGACAGAGAGCACAATGTAGGTAAGATCCCAGAGGAGGAGAAGAGCTGGTGGGAGTTGGAGAGGCATTCAAGAAGATGATTAGGTTGGTGGGAGAAATGAGGAAATAAAAAAGGGTGCACCACAACTAACAGTGAAAAGTGGCCAAGATGCTGCTGCCTTGTGATGTCTGTTCAGGTCACGGTCTAGAATCAGTTTTGTTTTCAATTTGTAGGGATACTTTGCAGGTAGCGTTGGGGGATAGGGGAATGATTAGGGCTTAGGGACAGGGATGAGGGGAATTGGGAGCCAGGGGCAGTAAATGAAGACTAAGAGGCAGGAGCCAGAGTCCAGGTTGGAGTGCTCCACAGTAGGGGGCCAGTGATCCCCGAGGAGGTCCGTGCAGGAAGGGCTGGTGACCCACCAGGTGACAGTCCGCACTTTGAGACCAGAGTGCAAATTCCCATGGTCGCCATTTTCTGGGTTCATTAGCAAAGGTCGAAGCCCGAGGGCGGTACTTGGTGATCCGGAAGTCAAGGCCCGATGCCTGCATGTTGGAGGCCTGTTGTCTGCAAGTCTGTGAATCCAGGCTGGGGAACTGAAGTTTGGAGGCCCAGAGGTGGTCCATCCTGGAGTTGAAGGCCTGTCTGTATGTGTGAGTGGGAGGGAGGAAGCAGCTTGTTTTAGTGCTTTGCTTTTATTGTTGCTTTGTTGCTGTTGTTTTGTTGGTGTTGTTGCTTGTGTTGTTCTGCCAAACACTGTGGGCATGATATGTTGGCGCCGGAATCTATGGCAACACTTGCGGGCTGCCCCAGCACATCCTGAGTTTGTGTTGATTGTTAACGCAAAGGACGTATTTCACAGTTAATGTCAATGTACCTGTGATAATTAAATGCATCGGAATCTGGATTTGAAGCTAAAGGAAGCACCAACCTGTAGGAAGATGGATGCCTTTATCTCCTTGCTAGCATCCCAGGTGGATACAGTCCTTCAACTAAAATGGAAGAAGACCTTAACCTTCATTCAAAGCTGAGTTGCACATGGAGAGGTTACGGTGAATAGAAGATTTGCATTTAAGGACTGGGGAAGCATCTGATAGAAAATATACAGAGGGCCATGCTAATCAAAATAAATAGGGGAAGATAGGAGGTTTGGATGGAACATAAACCACGGCACGGACTGCTGAGGCCAAAGGACAGCTTCTGTACCATGGATCCCAAGGAATGCTATCAGTCTTCCAGACACAGCATTGGGCTCCGTGAGAGGATTTCTATCCCCAACAGAGCGGTTACCACACATCTCCAGTGATCTAAGTTTAATCCTGACTTCAAGCACTCCCCGTGTGTGGTTTGTCTGCTCCTCCCTGTGAGTGTGTGGGTTTCCTCGGGGTGTTTCAATTTCTTCCATGACATGCAGGGTGGTAGGTAATTGACCACTGTAAATTGACACTAATGTACAAATGAGTGGTAGAATCTGGGGCATTGAGAGAAACAGGTTACAGGGAAAATTAGTGTGGAAATGGGATTGCCCCGTGAGCCAGCATGGACTTGGTTGGCTGATCAGCCTCTACCCATGTCATACAGAAATAAATGAGTGCATCTTTACTTCTGTAATAGGGCTTATATTATTAGTATAACCAAAAATGGAGTTTTGTCTGGAACTCATTTTGACAAATTTCTGCTGGTCTGTATTTCTAAACTCAAGACTTTCATCTGCAATGATCAGATAGATGCTTTCTGGGTAAAGGGAGGATCATGGGCACTCTGATCTTTTCCACATTGTGCCTTGCCACTTTTAGCAGCGGGTCCTATTCAAGGCTTCATAAATCGCAAAGACATTCGCAGGATATATAAATACGTTCAGGATGAAAAATTCCTTGGAGCAAAAACGTACAGCAGACAATTTATTCACACAGTCTGTGTTAAAGATATTGCTTGACCTGTGTCGCTTAGGGTATGTTAATGTTCAGACTGGAAGTAAAACCTGCTCAAAGCAAGATTGTTCAGTGAGGAAAGATTTATTCTGAAGCTCATCAAATTCCTTTGTCAGGTACATATTT
The DNA here is from genome assembly GCF_048418815.1 of Hemitrygon akajei. NCBI lineage: Eukaryota > Metazoa > Chordata > Chondrichthyes > Myliobatiformes > Dasyatidae > Hemitrygon > Hemitrygon akajei. Next base: position 56,973,195 of record NC_133136.1, read on the forward strand.
CCACGCACTTATAATCAAATTGCTGGGCTGTTCTGGAGACTGAGAGCATCAAACCCAAAGAATTAAAACATTATTTTAATGGAATTCTAGGAAACAATTGTTCCAAAATGTTTAATCACAAGGACAGTGTTAAGGATTGGCGAGACTGTTAGTAGAGATAGCACCCAGGGCATTTATTGAGGCAATAAAGCAGAAGAATTCTAAGTCAGAGAGATGGATGAACTTGGTATTCAGCACTCAGCAGGATACCTGAGGTGGCTCCATGTGTAGCACACTCGAACATTTAAACAGGGTCACCAACCTTGACTAAAAAATGTGCAGGCATGTGCTTTGTTATTTTCTTTACTTTACTTGCTATTGATATCTATGATTAGCTTCTAACACATAAACAAGTTTCCAAGTAGTTTAATTGTTGTCAGGTTTGTAATTCTAATTGTTGTTTTTTTTAATTAATTACCCTTATCTGGACTGATTTTAACAAGAGATTTAACTTATATTGGCTCTTCACTCAACCCTGGAACATCTGCACAGCAAAGATGCATACATCAGAATGCTCTTTAATGACTACAGCTCTGTATTCAATACTATCATCCCCTCAGATCTAATCAGTGAACTCTAAGACCTATGCCTCAATACCTCCTTGTACAATTGGATCCTTTATTTCCTGACTTGCAGATCCCAGTCAGTTTGGATTGGCAACAACATCTCCTCCATGGTATCCATCAGCACAAAGTGCACCACGAGGCTGTGTGCTCAGTCCCTGCTCTACTCACTTTACACTTATGACTGTGAGACTAAGCACAGCTCTAATGCCCTATTCAAATTTGCTGATGACAGCACTGTCATTGGCCGAATCAAAAGTGGTGATTGAAAACCTGGCTGAATGGTGCCACAACAACATCTCTCTCAATGTCAGCAAGACCAAGGAGTTGATTATTGACTTCGGGAAGAGAAATTTGGAGATCCATGAGCCAGTCCTCATCAGGGGATCAAAGGTGGACAGAGGTCCTGTCCTAGGCCCAGCAGCCAAGTGTAAATATGAAGCTAGCACTTAGAAGTTTGTGAAGATTTGGCATGAGATCTAATACTTTGACAAACTTCTATGGATGTGTGATGGAAAGCATTTTGACTGGTTGCATTGTAGCCTGGTATGGAAACTCCAATGCCCTTGAATGGAAAAATCCTACAAAAAGTAGTGGATAAAGCCCAGTCCATAATGGCTAAAGCCCTTCACTCCAATGAGCACATCTACATGGATGGATGCTGCAGGAAAGCAGCTTCTATCATCAGGGAACCCCCATCATCCAGTTCATACTCTCTACTCACTGCTACCACCGGAAAGAAGATACAAAACTCACACTACCAGCTTCAAAAACAGTTATTACACCTCAACCATTAGGCTCTTAAACCAGACGGGATAACTTCACTGAACTTCACTTGCCTTATCACTGAATTATTCTCACAACCTATGGACTCACTTTCAAGGACACTTCATCTCATGTTCTTGATATTTATTGCTTATTGATTTATTTCTTCTTACTATTTATCTTTTTTTGTATTTGCACAGTCTGCTGCCCTTTGCACCTTGGTTGTTGGTCCACCCTGTTGAGTGCAGTCTTTCATCAATTCTATTAAGGTTTTTAGATTTACTGAGTATGCCACAAGAAAACAAATCTCAGGTTGTATATGGTGACATACATCTACTTTGATAATAAATTTACCTTGAACTATGAAATCCAGGGCAACACGTACAAAATGCTGGAGGAACTCAACAGGTCAGGCAGCATCTATGGAGAGGAATGAACAATCAATCAACATTTCAGGCCAGGACCCTTCGTTAAGACTGGAATGGAAAGGGAAAGAAGCCAGAAATTTGATTGATTTTAGATGTCTCTGATGGTCAGATTCATTGAAGATCAGATCAATGGACTGTGACAGCAATAAATTGCTGAATGTCGAATGGCCAACAGGGAGTCTTGGGGTCAGGAGCTCAGACTACCCTGCCTAAGGCCTAGGCACTGTTCATAGTCCACTCTGCTTCTGCTAAAATTCCAGTCCAAAGAGATCTGCAGAGATTCAAGAAGTACATACAACAGTGAGAAGCTACAGGGGGTAGGTGTAGAAAATAGTACAAATCAAGAACAATTCTTATTAAAGTGTCACAATTGTCTAGGATTTATCCAGGTAAATAGAAACCAATAGATGTGTCCAAAACTATTTCAGGGCTTTAAAGGAATTCTTGGAGAAACTGCTTCCACTCATAGTGAATAAGTCCCATTTGGATAACTAAACTAACACTAGAACCATTAGCGAATTCAGGAGAAACTTATTTACCCAGAGAATGGTTAGAATGTGGAACTCACTACCACAAACTGTTTTTATGGTGGATAGCTTGGGTATATCTAAGGAGACCCTACATATACAGTACGATCAAGGGAGTAGGGAACCAGAAAATATCAATGATTGAAGTAAAGAGTGGTGGGACAAGGCATAAAAATGACAGAAACATTTTACCAAATCACAAGACTTTCTAGTTCTTTAGTTTTAATTCTTATGTCTATCATACCTCCAGCAACAATCTGCCATTTGCATCAGTTATAAGGCAGTGTAAAGAAGCCTGAATTATACAATCTAAACTTACACAGGCAAGGGTTTATTCAAGGGTGAATGAATTACAAATGTTGCAGAATAAATGTCTTTTCTCTGTTCCTTAAATGTAGACTAAAAGGTGAGGCTGTTCTGTGGATAGGAGAAAGACTGCAAGCATTGGCCTTGCCTAGGTACCTAAGACAAATATTATCTCTTTGTTGGATTGCAAAGACTATTCACAGGATCAGGCCATTCAGCCCAATCTGTTCATGCCAGCCTTTAGGTTAGACTCAAATCTTCTCTGTTGTTTCTACAGTATATAAACAAGTTCCATTTTCCAACCATACCTGATCATTCTCTCTTTAAACGTATCTATATTATTTGCTTTAACCAGTCTTTCTTGTAGAACTTGTCTTCAATAACATATAAATCATGGCGGAGTATTCTGAACCCTTGTAGTTGCACTTGTGACTTCCTGACAACTACCCCTTCGTTGAACTACTTTCTTGCTGAACCTACTTGTGACATTTATATGACCCAGTCATTTCCATAGATGTGTATCCTATCTGCACCTCTGAACCCTATTCCAAGCAAAGCTGTTTCATATTTTCCAGTGCCATCTCCATAGCGATGGCTATTTTCTCATTTCTTTGAACATGAGGACCAGAGCTTTGTGTACCTGCTCTAGTTGTCCATATCTCAGAACACTGCAGAAAAACAACACTGCCCTCTTGTCCTCCCTTATTACTCCTGGAAGCAAAAATATTGCAAACTCATGATTATTGTAGAATACGTAGGCCTTTTCGGGTGTCTGTTCACTAAGGCAAGTATCAGCAAAAGAACAGCCAGTAAAAAGCTCAACTAACTCAATCAAATGTAAAGGCAGAATAAACGGTTAATTGCAGGATTCTTAATTGAGTGGAAGAACAGAGGGATCTTGGAGTCCAAGTCCAAAGATCCCTCAAATTTGTCAGCGTGACATAGTAACATAGCAGTTAGTATAACGCTTTACAGCACAACTGTAAAATTGGAATTTAACTCCCGCTGCTGTCTGTAAGGAGTGTGTATATTCTCTTTTTTACCATGTGGTTTTCCTCTGGGTGCTTCAGTTTTTTCCCCACATTACAAAGGTGTATGAGTTAGGGTTAGTCAGTTGTGGACATGCTACGTTGATACTGGAAGCACAGTGACACTTACGGGCTGCCTCCAGCACATCCTTGATACAAACGATGCATTTCGAATTACATGTGACAAATAAAGCTAATCTTACTCCTTGATAGGGTTGTTAAGAAGGCATATGGTGTGCTGGGCTTCATCAGTAGTGGGATTGAGTTCAAGAGCTATAAGGTAGGGCTCCAGCTCTGTCAACCCCTGGTTAGACCACATAGTGTGGTCAGTTCTGCTTGCCTCATTATAGGAAGGATGAGGAAGCTTTTGGGAAGTACAGAGAACATTCATGGGATGCTGCCTGGTCTCAAGAGTAGGTTGAGCGAGCTTAGGGCTTTTCTCTTTGGAGCAAAGAAGGATGAGAGGTAACTTGATAAAGGTCTGCAAGATGATATAAGGCATAGATCGAGTGGATAGCCAGAGACTGTTTTCCACGGTGGAAATGGCTAATATGGGGGGGGGGGCACGTTTTAAGGTGGCTGGAAGAAAGTATAGGGGAGATGTCAGAGTTAGTGGGTGCATGGAATGCACTGCCAGGAGTGGTGGTAGAGGCAGCTACATTAAGGAAATTTAAGAAACTCTTAGATAGGCAATGGATGATAAGAAATAGATGATAGGAAATAGGAGGGAAGGTTAGATTGATATTGGAGTAAGTTAAAAAGCCACCACAAAATTGTGGGCCAAAGGGCCTGTACTGTGCTGTAATATTCTATGTCCTAGATTCGAACAATGAATCAAAGCCATACTGTCACATAATACATACAGTTCTTAAAGCTGACATTCATATATTCTGTACCATGAATAAAGAAAGTCAAATAACAAAACATTTTAACCATGATAACAAATAAAATTACATCTGAAAATACAATTGAATTTATTCTACTGTGGAATACAGATTAATTCTTCCTCAGTTCGTCTTTTAAGGAATTTGGCATTTGATGCACCATCAATAACTCTTGGAGACATGAAGCAAGAGATAGGCTTTTATTAGCTGGAAGAGAGCACTATCAGCAGCAAGAGACCACCACACAACATCCGGGAGACTGAGGGAGGAGCAGTGTCTCCAATCGCCTTTATACAGGGGTCTGTGGGAGGAGCCACAGGAGCAGTCAGCAGAGGGGGCGTGTCCAGACAGGTATATGTAGTTCACCACAGCATTGGTATTGGCATTGGTTTTTGTTTTTATTATTGTCACATGTACCAAGTTACATAGAAAAGCTTGTCTTGCGTACAGTTCATAAAAATCAAATTGCTACCGAGTGCATTGAGATAGAACAAGATAAAACAATAACATGAACAATTAAGAACAGAGTAAGTGCATTGCAGGTAAACAATAAAGTGCAAGATGATAATGAGGTAGATTGGGGAGTCAAGTGTCCATCTTATTGTACAAAGGGTCCATTCAAGAGCCTGATAGCAGTGGGTGGAATCTATCCTTCATCTGGTAGTACGTCCAATCAGGCTTTTGTTTCTTCTGCCCAATGAGAGAGGGGAGAAGAGGGAATGTCCTGGGAGGGCAGGTCATTATTTCTGCTGGATACTTCACTCAGGAGTATAGACAGAATCCATGGATGGGAGGCTGGTTTCTGCAATGTGCTCAGCTGTGTCCACAACTCTGCAGTTTCCTGTGGTCATGTGCAGAGCAGTTGCCATATCAAGCCATTATACACCGAGATAGAATGCTGTCTATGGTGCATCAGTAAAAGTTCGTAAGGGTTGATGGGGACATGGCAAATTTCTTTAGCCTCCTGAGGAAGTAGAGATGTTAATGAACTTCCTTGGCTGTGACGTCCACATGGTTGAACCAGGAAAGGCTATGAGTGATGTTCACTCCTAGGAACTTGAACCTTGCAATTATCATGGAGGTAATATTGTAGGTTTTTGCAAATAAAACGAAATAAAAACATAGAAAATCTACAGCACAAAACAGGCCCTTCAGCCCACAATGCTGTGCCCAACACATACTTACTTTAGAAATTACCTAGGGTTACCCATAGCCCTCTATTTTTCTAAGCTCCATGTACCTATCCATGAGTCACTTAAAAGACCCTGTTGTATCAGCCTCCACCACTGTCACCAGCAGCCCATTCCACACACCCACCACTGTCACCAGCAGCCCATTCCACACACTCACCACTGTCACCAGCAGCCCATTCCACACACTCACCACTCTCTGAGTAGAAATCATACTCCTGGCATCTCCTCAGTACCTCCTTCCAAGCACCTTAAAACTGTGCACTCTCGTGTTAGCCATTTCAGCCCTGGGAAAAAGCCTCTGACTATCCACACAATCAATGCCTCTCATTACCTTATACACCTCTATCAGGTCACCTCTCATCCTCCTTCACTCCAAGGAGAAAAGGCTGAGTTCACTCAACCTATTCTCATAAGGCATGCTCACCAATCCAGGCAACATCCTTGTAAATCTCCTCTGCACCCTTTCTATGGTTTCCACATCCTTCCTGCAGTGAGGTGACCAGAACTGAGCACAGTACTCCAAGTGGGGTCTGACCAGGGTCCAGTATAGCTGTAACATTACCGCTCAGCTCTTAAACTCAATCCCACAGTTGATGAAGGTCAATGCACCATATGCCTTCTTAACCACAGAGTCAACCTGCGCAGCAGCTGAGTGTCCTATGGACTCAGACCCCTAGATCCCTTTGATCCTCCACACTGCCACGAGTCTTACCATTAATACTAGATTCTGCCATCATATTTGACCTACCAAAAGAATCACCTTACACTTATCTGGGTTGAACTCCATCTGCCACTTGTCAGCCCAGTTTTGCATCCTATCGATGTCCTGCTGTTACTTCATTAAGTACCTCTGCTATCTCCTCCGGTTCCATACACACTTTTCCACTGTCACACTTGATTGGTCCTGTTCTCTCACATCTTCTCCTCTTGCTCTTCACATACTTGTAGAATGCCTTGGGGTCTCCTTAATCCTGCCCACCAAGGCTTTCTCAAGGCCCCTTCTGGCTCTCCTAATTTCATTCTTAAGCTCCTTCCTGCTAGCCTTATAATCTTCTAGATCTCTATCATTACCTAGTTTTTTGAACCTTTCGTAAGCTTTTGTTTTTTTTCTTGACTAGATTTTCAACAGCATGTTACAGTATGAAATGTGGCATTTTATGTTGAATGAGACCTGTAACACATTTCATTGAACTCCAAAACCTACACACAAAAGTGAGCTGAAACTGTAGGTGAAAAAAGTTATCACATCAGACCAGCCTCTTAAAGCAAAACCCCAACTCAAAATCGGTGGTTGTGAATTATGTACATTTCTCCCAAATATGTTACCAGAATTCACTAAAACCAGCATTGTGAGCCTGTCTGGAGCTCGGATGAGCCACCCAGCTCGGGTCCTGTGTTCCATGGGTGCCTCGTCCAGAGGTGCGTTGACACGCTCACGGTCATGTTGCGATGCCAGTGGCATGGCAGCGGAATACCCCAAATCTTGGTAGGCCGGATTAAGCGATCTGCTGAAATACATGCCAGTATAATGGCTGGTTGTGAGAGGTAATAAGCCAAGCATTATTTCTCCCTTTGACAAGTTGTATATCAGTTGTGAAGTCAGATACGAAGGCCAATTGGCATTGCCTCCATGCAGACCAAGGATCTGATATTTTGGCCACTGTGCACATGAGGGGTTTGTGATCAATGAACACTGTGAAATGGCAATCTCATAGAAGAAAATGAAAATGGCTGATAACCAGATGGAAACCGAGGAGCTAATGGTCAAATGTGCTGTACCTCACTTCAGGGAGAAGGAGCTGCAGAAAAGTCTTGAATGTGTGAAATTGGGTAAAATTAATTATCTGGATGATGGGGTGGTAAATTGAGTTAGTAAGTATGCAGATGATACTAAGATAGGTGGCGTTGTGGATAATGAAGTAGGTTTTCAAAGGTTGCAGAGAGATTTAGGCCAGTTGGAAGAGTGGGCTAAAAGATGGCAGATGGAGTTTAATGCTGATAAGTGTGAGGTGCTACATTTTGATAAGACTAATCAAAATAGGACATACATGGTAAATGGTAGGGCATTGAGGAATGCAGTAGAACAGAATGATCTAGGAATAATGGTGCATAGTTCCCTGAAGGTGGAATCTCATGTGGATAGGGTGGTGAAGAAAGCTTTTGGTATGGTGACCTTTATAAATCAGAGCATTAAGTATAGGAATGGGGATGTACTGTTAAAATTGTACAAGGCATTGGTAAGGCCAAATTTGGAGTATTGTGTACAGTTCTGGTCACCAAATTATAGGAAAGATGTCAACAAAATAGAGAGAGTACAGAGAAGATTTACAAGAATGTTACCTGGGTTTCAGCACCTAAGTTACAGAGAAAGGTTGAACAAGTTAGGTCTTTATTCTTTGGAGCGTAGAAGGTTGAGGGGGGACTTGATAGAGGTATTTTAAATTATGAGGGGAATAGATAGAATTGACGTGGATAGGCTTTTTCCATTGAGAGTAGGGTAGATTCAAACAAGAGGACATGAGTTGAGAGTTAAGGGGCAAAAGTTTAAGGGTAACACGAGGGGGAACTTCTTTACTCAGAGAGTGGTAGCTGTGTGGAATGAGCATCCAGTAGAAGTGGTAGAGGCAGGTTCAATATTGTCATTTAAAAAAAAATTGGATAGGTATATGGACAGAAAAGGGTTATGGGCTGAGTGCAGGTCAGTGGGACTAGGTGAGAGTAAGCATTTGGCATGGACTAGAAGGGCCGAGATGACCTGTTTCCATGCTGTAATTGTTATATGGTTATACGGTTATATAACAATCAGGGCTGGTAGCCTTGTTAAAGTGTCGGTAATCACCACATGGGCGGCAACCACCATCGGGCTTAGGGACCATATGGAGGGGTAAAGCCCAGGGGCTAATCAGCCAGCATACAATTCCAAGTATTTCCACATTGGCAAACTCAGTCTTCACAGTTGCCAGCTTTTTTGGGTCCAGTCTACGTGCACTGGCATGGACTGGCGGGGCAGATGTGGGAATGTGGTGCTTGACCCCATGTTTTGTGACTGGAGAATGTGGGCTTGGTGAGGTTTGGCAAGTTCCCCAGCAGTCGAGTAAACTCACATGTGGTGGTGCATGTGCTTGACAGAGACGATGTGGGAAACTTACTGGAAGGAAGGAAGGAACGTCGACTCAGGCCTGAGAGGCCAGCGTCGGGCAATTTCATGCCCTACAAGGCACGGAACGAAAGACTATGTGACGCGCCACTCCTCACACAGACATTGTGCAGTATTTTTCTTTATTTTACGAGGCTGAGTTGCAACCCGGCACGGATGGAAGGCGTACTTGGGAACTGGATTAGAACCGGGAACCTCCGGAGTCCGGTGCTGATGTCACTGGGACACCAGCTGGCTTAACTAACTGGAGGAGCAGGGTAACAACCTAAAGTCCTTGACATCCACAAGTCGACATTTCTTAAGATCGACTCCCAGCCCTTGGGCATATGGGAAATCTGCACTAAGCAGAGGTCTAGTTACTTCAGCTAGAATGAAGTTCCCCATGTAATATCGCCCATTGACGCAGATCATCTCCTGTTGTGTCCTTTAGGTCTGTATCTTGCTGCCGTTGGCGGCCTCCAGCAACATTTGGTCCCTCCTTATTTTCTCATCACTAGGCAATGCTGGCAGCACACTCACTTGAGCACCCATGTCACTTAAGAAGCATCACCCTGAAAGGGCATCCTTAATGACTGGTAGACATCCCTGTAAGCTGGAACGCATGGTGTTCACAAACCTGGCACTGTTGAAGCTGCAAGGTGGTCGCCACTTCCTGGCGTCCCTACCAAAGTGAGCACGAAAGCCGCAAGCATCCTTATGTTGGAGGTCTTGCTGACTGGGCTTTTGAGGTAAGGAAAGGAGGAGGAATGATGCAGCCATTTTAGCAAGCTCCCTATAGTCCATCACGGGTGTGTTAGCGAGGGCTGTGCAAACTTGATCAGGCATTTGCTGCAGGAAGAGTTCTTTAAAAATAAAACAAGGATGGTGATTTCCCAGGAGAAGCAGCATGTGATCCACTAGCTCTGAGGGCTTATCATCGCCAAGACCAGGGAAGGGGAGCAACTGTCCAGGCTCCAGTCATCCAAAAGCCTGGAAAAGGTGAGTTTTCAGTGATCAGCATTTATCGTCTTCAGGCAGATTCACCACTCTTGGCAACGTGAAATTGCTAAGAGATGCCATCACATTGTAGAATTTGACTTTGTCCGTGGATATCTCTCTCAGAGTGACCTGAGCCTCAGGTTGTACAAACCAAGCGATGGCAGTTTGCTCCCCAAACTCTGGCAGTTACAAAGCAACTGCATTGGCTGACGTATTCAATAATTGTGAAATTGTCCTGGAGCATCGGGGTCACCAATGTAGGTTTTCACCAATACAACAAAGTGAGGTGTCTTATGTGTAATGAAACCCGTAACACATTTTATTCAGCTCCAAAACCTACACATAAAAGTGCACTAAAACTCTTTACATAAAAAAAAACTTCATCATGTTTGACCAGCCTTTTAAAGTGAAACCCCAACTCAATGTTTGTGGTTGTGAATTATGTACATCTCTCCCAGTTTCATTACCCTACAATATTACCAAATGGTTACTGACTTATTCACTTTTAACTGGACTAAAGAGTCAAGTTGAAACTGTAGCCAGAGGTCTAGAATAGGTTCCGCACTGGATTGTCAGCTGTGTATACTCAACTGGAAGGCACCAGTGTAGATGTTTGACAAGAGAATTGTAATGAGGTGGAGCCATGAAACTTAAATTCATAACTTAAGTCCATCACTGGTCAAGCCCTCCTCACCATTGATCACATCTACATCAAACACTGTTGCAGGAAAGCAGCATCCATTATTAACAACTCCCTCCATACAGGACAGGATCTCTTCCTGCAGCTGCCATCAGGAAGAAGGTACAGAAGCCTCAAGACTCACACTGCCAGGTTCAGGAACTACCACTCAACCTTCAGGCTCTTGAACCAAAGTGAATAATTTCACTCAACTTCACTTATCCTATTGTTGAAATGTTTCCACAACTCACTATCAAGGACTCTTCATCTCATGTTCTGATAATTACTGCTTATTTTATTATAATAATTATTATTATTGATTTCTTTCCTTATTTGCACTCTTTGTTGTCTTCTGCACACTGGTTGAAAGCCCAGGTTGGGCAGTCATTTATTGCTTTTATTATGGTTATTAGTCTATAGATTTATCGAGTATACCTGCAAGGAATGAATCGCAGGGTAGTATATGGTGGCATATATATACTTTGATAATAAATTTACTTTTAACTCTGAACTGTAGTTCAGAAATCAAGATTCCCTCACCCACCTCAAAAAAATATATAAATTGGTTTCTAAATTGAGACGTACAGAGCTCTCATCTCAGGTTTACATATCATTGGTTACTTTAAACACAATGGTAAAAAAAAATTCCCACTGATTTGATGTAACCACAAAATCTTAAATTACAGCACAGTAGTGAAAAAAGAAACATATTGATTGGGCAAACTTTTATGACTGAGTCAAACGTGGTTTGGCCATCTTTGGTCTAACTTTAACCCATAAAAACAGTGAATGTTCTCCATTCATTGAGAAGCCTTTTTCATCAGTACAGCTTGGAGCAGAAATACCTCACAACATCTGTGTTCTGTTGCAAAAGCAGAGTGATTTTATTAAATAAAAATAACACATTAGAAGTCTCAAAAAAAAGATGTGGGAAATACAGGGCAAACCTGTGAACATAGCAGAAGAAAAGATATTTATGGCCTCAAATTTAGTTTACTGCCTTTTTATCAGCTTTCTGCTGGCAGTGTTTAAAATCAAATGCCAATCGGAGCAAATGAACCAGTATAATACAAAAATACAACTGCAGATGCTGTGGATCAAAGAATACGTACACAACGCTGGAAGAACTCAGCAGGTCAGGCAGCATCCGTGAGAAAAGAGTAGCCAACGTTTCGGGCCGAGACCCTTCATCAGGAATGGGGGAAAGACTGGGCTTCGGCCCTCTCTTCTCCCCCATTCCTGATGAAGGGTCTCGGCCCGAAACATTGGCTACTCTTTTCTCACGGATGCTGCCTGACCTGCTGAGTTCTTCCAGCGTTGTGAACTGATATAATGAACTTTGTGCTTTACATAAAGACTGCCAAGAAAGTCTGGCAAAGCAATCACCTTTATGAATTTTTATCCATTGAAAATTGATAGTAGATGGACAGCTGTCAGCCATTGAAGTGGAAAACCACCCCTTTATCTGACATACATGAGCTTTAAACAGCAACATCTATTCAAACTGTGAAGTTACCCATGTCCAGTACTGAGACATCAGCATCTCTGCAGACAGTTTAATCATTGCATGGCTGGTTTAATTGGGGATTCTAGTGCCTTTCTACCCACATATAATGGCAGAGAGACGCCTTCATCTTCACTTCACTACATTATTGAGCTACCACAAAAACCAAGGCTGGGATCTTTGTATTCATGGGTGTGTCAAGGCCAGAAGTGAAGCCACTGATGCAGCACAAGCTGGAGCAGATACTTAGAGAGACGCTGGGTTCCTGGATCAGTTTGATGGAAAGGATAATAATTCTTACAATCAATTGATGAGCAAAGTCAGTAATTAAGGATTAAGGAAAGTCAGTAATTGAGAGCAACAACATTTTGCTAAAAAGATAACCATGAAATTGAACTGCCAAGAAGTAAATTTGAGCTCTGCTAATAATTTTATTTTAAAACAATTCCGAGTGGTTAAACAGAAGGAAATCTGCAGATGCTGGAAATCCAAGGTAACACACAAAATGCTTGAGGAACTCAGCAGGTCAAGCAGTGTCAATGGAAATGAGTAAACGTTGTCAACATTTTGGGCTGAGATCCTTCTTCAGAACTCAGGATTGCTAATATTTTCGTTATTGTTTTTGAAGTATGAATATTTAGTTATCTGATTGGGCTTATTCCAGCGAAGGAAGAATGAACATGAATTTCATCTTAAAATTGACTGCAAATCTTGTACTAACCCACCAGTACTGTAAAAGTATTGGGGATCGTTCCCTTTCCTCACAGATTCAGAACCCACTGTTGATTGATTCCCTCAGATGCAGGGTCCAATGAGCTAATAAATGGACTCTGTGTGAATTTCCCAAAATACCCTTCACCATGCCTGCAGCCTTTCAAAGTATGGGTAATAGCATTCACAGTTCCTCGTGATTCACAGCATTCTCAGGGACCTGAAGAGATTGCAAATAGCATTACAACCCTTATTGCATTCCCTCCACCATGACCCATCAAGCCCTTACCAAATTGCAGGTCCTCTAAATCTTCCATCTTCAATTTTAACTGAAGTTCAGAACTTTTATCTCAGTGAATTTTATTAACTGCCAATATGAAACAACCGCAGCTGTGAATAAATAAATGTTCAAATTATTTTTCTGCACTGTCAATAAACTAGAGTCAGAAATGCAAGACCAAAGACGTCTGTACTGTACAGGTTCTCGTACTCTACCGCACATAAAGGAAGTCAAAGCTAAAAGTAAATTTGTTATCAAAGTACATGTATGCCATCATATACAACCCTGAGATTCATTTTCTTGTGGGTATTCTCAATAAATCTAATAACCATGATAAAATCAGGGCAGACAACCAGAGTGCAAAAAGCAACAAATTGCAAATCCAGAGAGAAAGAAAATATACAAAGTAATGAACACCTTTTATACAAGGATAATTTGAAATTATATGCTCCTTCATTAGGTAAGCTAAAACAATTAATTCAAATAGTAGAGCTGTTTCTGAAAAATATAAACATGAACTTTGGGCTAGGTAAGTGCAGAACATTAAACATAAAGAAAGGTGCAATAGAGCTAGTAGAATAGAAAACGGCAGCAGGATACAATACAACCGATGGATGAATATGAAACAGTTTCTCCTTGGAGCGACAGAGGATGAGAGGTGACCTGATAGAGGTGTACAAGATGATGAGAGGCATTGATCGTGTGGATAGTCAGAGGCTTTTTCCCAGGGCTGAGATGGTAAGCACGAGAGGGCATAGTTTTAAGGTGCTTGGAAGTAGGTACAGAGGAGATGTCAGGGTAAGTTTTTTTACACAGAGAGTGGTGAGTGTGTGGAATGGGCTGCCAGTGACGGTGGTGGAGGCGGATATGATCGGGTCTTTTAAGAGACTCCTGGACGGGTACATGGAGCTTAGAAAAATAGAGGGCTATGGGTAACCCTAGGTAATTTCTAAGGTAAGGACATGTTCGGCACAGCTTTGTGGGCTGAAGGGCCTGTACTGTGCTGTAGGCTTTCTGTATTTCTACGTTTCTATGTAAGTATCTGGGATGTCAACAAGGAAAGAAAATAGATCATAGCGTGATAAAGGAAAATCTTTTGATAGAATTTACTTTGAGGCTTAAGAAAATCTGCCAAACAGAGCTCAACAGTAAAATTATAGCAAAGGCAATAAACACTTTCACTATTAATGTATTTTTTTGGCATAATATCTTGGTCCAAAACAGAGCTGGAAAATTTACAAAGGAAAATGAGAACTGGAATAATAAATAATGTACCTTCGAATGTGCTTAGATTAAGACTACCTAGAAGAGAAGGGGGAAGAGGAATAACAGATTACTAAAAATCTACGCATCAGTCAGATAAAGATATATTTTCCTCAACGACAAAAGGATTCAGCACTCCATGCAAACATATGTAATTCTTTCGAGAAGTACACATTACTAAACTTAAATGAGAGCACAACCCAGGAAAATGAAGGCATTGTTATTATTGAAGAAAAAGTTAAGCAATGGAAGAGCATGACCCTCCATGGAAGACATCCCCACAATCTGAGCAGACTAGATGTTGGTAAGGAAGCATTGAATGCCTGGATCAGAAACAGAAGGATTCCTTGTGACAATATAACCATATAACAATTACAACACGGAAACAGGTCATCTCGGCCCTTCTAGTCCGTGCCAACGCTTACACTCACCTAGACCCACCTACCTGCACTCAGCCCATAACCCTCCATTCCTTTCCTGTCCATATACCTATCCAATTTTTATTTAAATGACAAAATCAAACCTGCCTCTACCACTTCTACTGGATGCTCATTCCACACAGCTACCACTCTCTGAGTAAAGAAGTTCCCCCTCGTGTTACCTGTAAACTTTTGCCCCTTAACTCTCAACTCATGTCCTCTTGTTTGAATCTCCCCTACTCTCAATGGAAAAAGCCTATCCACGTCAACTCTATCTATTCCCCTCATAATTTTAAATACCTTTATCAAGTCCCCCCTCAACCTTCTACGCTCCAAAGAATAAAGACCTAACTTGTTCAACCTTTCCCTGTAACTTAGGTGCAGAAACCCAGGTAACATTCTTGTAAATCTTCTCTGTACTCTCTCTATTTTGTTGACATCTTTCCTATAATTTGGTGACCAGATCTGTACACAATACTCCAAATTTGGCCTCACCAATGCCTTGTACAATTTTAATATTACATCCCAACTTCTATACTCAATAATCTGATTTATAAAGGCCAGCATACCAAATGCTTTCTTCACCACCCTATCTACATGAGATTCCACCTTCAGGGAACTATGCACCATTATTCCTAGATCACTCTGTTCTACTGCATTCCTCAATGCCCTACCATTTACCATGTTTTTCCTATCTTGATTAGTCCTACCAAAATGTAGGACCTCACACTTATCAGCATTAAACTCCATCTGCCATCGTTCAGCCCACTCCTCTAACTGGCCTAAATCTCTCTGCAACCTTTGAAAACCTACTTCATTATCCACAACACTACCTATCTTAGTATTATCTGCATACTTACTAATCCAATTTACCACCCCATCATCCAGATCATTAATGTATATGACAAGCAACATTGGACCCAGAACAGATCCCTGAGGCACACCACTAGTCACCGGCCTCCAACCTGACAAACAGTTATCCACCACTACTCCCTGGCATCTCCCATCCAGCCACTGTTAAATCCATTTTACTACTTCAATATTAATACCTAATGATTGAACCTTCCTAACTAACCTTCCATGTGGAACCTAGTCAAAAGCCTTACTGAAGTCCATATAGACAACATCTACTGCTTTACCCTCATCAACTTTCCTAGTAACCTCTTCAAAAAATTCAATAAGATTTGTCAAACATGACCTTCCACGCACAAATCCATGTTGACTGTTCCTAATCAGACCCTGTTTATCCAGATAATTATATATACCATCTCTAAGAATGCTTTCCATTAATTTACCCACCACTGACGTCAAACTTACAGGCTGATAATTGCTAGGTTTACTCTTAGAACCCTTTTTAAACAATGGAACCACATGAGCAATACGCCAGTCCTCTGGCACCATCCCCGTTTCTAATGATATTTGAAATATTTCTGTCAGAGCCCCTGCTATTTCTACACTAACTTCCCTCAAGGTCCTAGGGAATACCCAGAGACTTATCCACTTTTATATTCCTTAAAAGTTCCAGTATTTCCTCTTCTTTAATCATCATATTTTCCATAACTACCCTACTTGTTTCCCTTACCTTACACAATTCAATATCCTTCTCCTTAGTGAATACCGATGAATATGTCCCACTCGGTGGTACAATAATATTAGTGCCGGACTCCGGAGCGAAGTTTCCCAAGTTTGAATTCAAGTCGGGTTGAGCGTCGAGCTAGCAACTCGGCCTCGTAAAAACAAGAATAGCTTGCTACGGAAACACCGTCATGATGGTGCCCCGATAACCCCACTGCCGAGTTAAGGGCTATTCTTCTTCTTCTTCTTGTGACAATACAAGACCAGGTGGTTAACACAAAAAATGATCAAAAATACATAATAAAAGACCAACAAATACAGGATGATAAATGTAGAAAATACCAAGAAAAACCAGAAACAATCCAACACATTACAGGATTTTGTAGTAGTTTAACTCGATCTGATTACTTACACAGATACAATCAAGTGGCAAACATCATTCATCAAAATCTTGTTTTAAAATACAAACTCATATATGAACTCACACCTTACTATAAATACAGGCCTGATCCAGTTTTAGAATCAGAATACCACAAACTATATCATGACTGATCCATTATAGCAACCATCCAGATATAATCACCCAGGATAAACAAGCAAGAACAGTTTATTTAATAGATACAGTCATTACAAACACACATAACTTACAGAAATCAACAAGTGAAAAACACCAGAAATGTGCTGAATTCAAAGAGGAAAGTGAAAGACTCTGGAACATAAATAAGGTATACATTGTTATAATAATAATATCTACATCTGGTATCTTCCCAACGTCACTATGCAATCAAATTAAGCAATTAGACTCACATAGTAAATCTTCAGAAAGCCACAATAGTAAAAACTAGAATAGTCCAGAAGTTCGTAGCAGTTGAGAAATGACTGTGCTTTGCTCTGCCTCAGGTTTTAACAGCTTGGGCTGAGAAAAAATAAATAATAATAATAATATCAAATAAGCAATAAATATCAATAACATGATATAAGGAGTCCTTGAAAGTGAGTCTATAAGCTGTGGGAACCTTTCAATGATGGGGCAAGTGAAGTTGAGTGAAGTTATCCCCTTTGGCTCAAGAGCCTGATGGTTGAGATGTAATAACGGTTTCTGAACCTGGTGGTGTGGGTCCTGAGGCTCCTGTACCTTCTTCTTGATGGCAACAGCAAGAAGAGAGCATGGCCTGGGTGGTGGGGGTTCCTGATGATGGATGCTGTTTTCCTGCCAAAGCATTTCATGTAGATACGCTCAATTGCGGGGAGGGCTTTACCTGTGATGGACTGGGCCGTATCCACTACTTCTTGTGGGATTTTCCATTCAAGGGCATCGGTGCTTCCATACCAGGCTGAGATGCAACCAGTCAATATACTCTCCACCACACATCTGTAGAAGTTTGTCAAAGTTTCAGACGTCATTCAGAACTTTTGCAAGCTCCTAAGAAAGTAGAGACACTGCCATGCTTTCTTTGTAATTGCACTTATATGTTGGGCCCAGAACAGCTCCATTGAAATGATAATACCAAGGAATTTAAAATTGCCGATCCTCTCCACTTCTGATCCCTCACATAAAGACTGGTTCCTCCGGTTTCCTCCTCCTGAAGTCAACAATCAGCTCTTATAGACACTGATTGTTGTTGTGGCAACACTCAGCCAGATTTTCAATCTCCTTCCTATATGTTGATTCTTGAATCAGCAACCTTGAATATAGGATTGGAGCTATGCTTAGCCACACGGTCACGAGTGTAAAGTGATTAGAGCAGGAGGCTAAGCACACAGCCCTGTGGTGCACCTTTGGTGATGGAGATTGTAGATCCCAATCTGAACTGATTGTGGTCTGCAAGTGAGGAAATCCAGGATCCAATTGCACAATGAGGTATTGAGGCCAAGGTCTTGAAACTTATTGATTAATCTTGAGGGAGTAATTCAATGCCAAGCTGTAGTCGATAAAAAGCATCCTGATAAGTGCATCTTTGCTGTCCAGATGTTCCAGGGTTGAGTGAAGAGCCAATGAAATGCCATCTACGGTGGACCTGTTGGTAGGTTAATTGGAGTGGATTTAAGTCATTTCTCAGGCTGGAGTTGATAAGTTTCATCACCAAGCTCTCAAGACACTTAATTACTGTGGATATAAGTGCTACTGGATGATAGGTATTGAGGCATGTTACCACGTTCTTCTTAGGCATAACTGAAGCTGTTTGAGCAGTTGGGTACCTTAGACTGCCGAACAAAAGGCTAAAGATCTCAGTGAACACTCCAGTCAGCTCATCAGCACAGGTCTTTAGTACTCAGCCCGGTACCCCATCTGGGCCAGGTGCTTATCGTGGGTTCACCCATGATACGTCAGCCTCAGAGACTGAAATCACAGGGTCATTGGGAACTATGCGAGCTTGTTATGGTTCCTCCATGTTTTGATGGTCAAAACGAGCATAGAAGGCATTGAGCTCACCTGAAAGCCAAGCCCAGTTGTCTCCTTTTATCACTTGATGCACTTTGTAAAGAGGAGATAGTATTCAAGATATTGAGCATCCTTCATTCGTTCAGGTTTGGTCTGGAATTGCCACTTCACCCATAAGATTGCTTTCCAGAGATCATAGCCGGACCTCTTGTAACTTTCTTGGTCGCCAGATTTGAATGCCTCAGCAGATTGCAGATCTCATGGCTCATCCAGAGCTTCTGGTTGGGGAAAACTCTGAATGATTTTGTTGGGGGCAGAGTCATCTACAACTGTTTTAATAAAGTCCAGGACATCCAGGGTGTATCCATTCAGATCCACAGAAGAGTCCTTGAACACAGCCCAGTCCAAAGACTCGAAGCAATTCCATGGCCACTCCTCTGCCTCCCACGATCACTACTTTGTTGCCCTAACCTTTGGAACTTTGCACATTAGCCTCTACCTGTGAGCAGGTAGGAGAAGGACAGCCAAGTGAAATTATTGGTTAGTTTATTTTTGAACTCTAGTTTAACCAAGCAACTTTAATCTCCTTATCAAGGGCTCAGATTTTCACATGAGGTATTGCAGTGTACTTTAGGAAATCAGATACAAGATGATTTTAGTTGACAAGTTGTTTTTTAAGTGGAATAAAGAACCATTGCTCAAATAGTTTACCATCCCTTGGTGAGAACTGCCGGTACTTTCCAAGCTTAATCTATAGCGCAGCACAGATTGGTTTTAGGTGCACTAGTTTGATACCTGAAATCTGTAGCTGATTTGGAAGAAATTATGGGTAAAAACCCTGGGCAGTTTACCAACAGTTAGTATCAGGGTATTATTTATGTGGACAGCAAAATGTATTGGGAGGGTTCCTGCTTCCTATAGCCAGAGTTTCCATGGACAAATGCCAGCCAGAGACAGCTGGCTTGTCACTATGAATCTAAGGAACCAATGCATCTAACCTCTTACTCCCTCTCCGAACTCATTTATTTGAATGGGTTTGTCTACTTTCACTAAAAATATAAATAAAGTGTCTTGTTTTATTTGAATCAACATTCATGTTTTTGACTAATTTTCTGTATAATGTGGATCTGTTATTTTTTGGAATTGTTCAAACTTTTGTAAATTATTTCTAAATATCTCTGATTATCAGATGTATTGATATTAGTATTGGTTTTTTATTTATGCATGTACCATGATACAGTTAAAAGTTTGCCTTAAATATTGTTCATACAGATCAGCTTGTTGCACAGTGCATTGAGAAAGAACAAGTCAAAACAATAACCAAGTGTAAAAGCTAAGAGAGAGTGCAGTGCAGGTAAACAGTAAGCTGGAAGATCATAACGAGGTAGATTGTAAGGTCAAGTGTCAATCATATCACACAAGAGGTCCATTCGAGAGTCTGATAACAGTGGGATAGAAGCTGTCTTTAAGCCTGGTGTTACGTGCTTTCAGATTTTTGTATTTTTTTGCCTGATGGGAGAGTCAAGAAGAGAGAATGTGTGGGTTGGGGGATGGTGAGGACCTTGGCTATACTGGCTGCGTTACTGAGGCAGCAGGAAGAATGGAGGAGTCCACAGAGGGGAGACTGGTTTCTGTGGTGTGCTGAGGTGTGCCCACAACTCTCAGCAGTTTCTCGCCATCATGGGCAGAGCAGTTGCACAAACAAAACTGTTATGCTGCTGGATAGAATGGGTTCTATGGTACACCAATGAAAAGTTTAAAGGTCAGCAGGAACCTGCTAAATTTCAAAGGAAGTAGAGGCATTAGTGAGCTTTCTTAGCTCTGATATCAACGTGGCTGGAGCAGGACAAGCCGTTGGAGGTGTTCACTCCGAGGAACTTAAAGCTCTCAACATTTGGAACCTCAACACCATTGATGTAGGCAGGAACACGTCACACTCCCTCCCCCACCCCACTTGCCAAAGTCATTGATCAGCTCTTTTGCTTTGTTGACATTGAGAGAAAGGTTGTTGTGATGACACCATGTCAGTAAGCTCTCAATCGCCTTCTAGTATTCCAACTCTCTATGGTGGTATCATCTGCAAACTTGTAGATGGACTTCGAGAAAAACCTAGCCATGAGGGTACAGGGAATAGTGTAGGGGACTGAGTACTCAATGTTGTGGAGCACCAGTACTCAGAATAATTGTATCTAAATATATTTATAAAGAGTGGAAAAAATGACTTTAATAATACAAGCAGAAGGCCACCACAATAGTTCATGTGTGGGTGTTTGATTTGATTTCTACCACATGCAGCCCAGTTGCCTGACCACTGCACTGACCACTTCTGTATTAGGGCCACAGATATGATGTTGAGAAGAGGCTGCAAAGGTAAAAAGATTAGCACCAGAGGCAAAATCAGTGTGTGGGCCCAGTGCATTTCCATTATGAGGACCTGTGAGATTTAATGTTTCTGGAATCTGTTCCAAATGATCCGCAAGTTTTGCTTCTTAATCAAGAATACAAGACGCTCAAGTAATTAGGCAAATGAGCCAAACAGCCCATGGGCTCACAAGCAACAGAGAGCATCAAACCTATGAGAAAACAGATGGCCAAAGTGTCCGGTCACTGAACCACCCACGGAGGACAGTTGTGCAGCTCCAGTGCTGAGGGACTGTGTGGGCCCAACAGTGTAGAATATGGAAGAGCAAGGACAGGTGTGCTGTTTATTTAGCAGGAGTTTGTAAGAACTCCCCGAAGGATCGTGTCCAAGCACAGGAACAGGATTAATATACCCACCCACCCAATTTCCTGTCAAAATCTGTGTGCTTCTCCTGCTTGGATAAATAGGAATCGACCGAGAAGTTTTAACGATTGGAACCAAAACACTGAAACTTTCTGTGAAACACATCATTTGATGTTTAAGCTCTGAAGAAGGAAAGCATTCTTGGCTGAATGAGGACTTTAATCATTTGGTTTGACTGAAGAATCTAAGGTTGTTCTCCTCAGAGCAAAGAGCTCTGATCGACAGGCTGAATATAGAGAAACTGCTACTAATTCCAGTTGCCAGGCAAGAGGAAGAGAAGATGCACAGGCTTATTCCCTGGACTGGAGGCCTCAAGTTGATAGGCTGATACTGTTTTTACTGTAGGCCAAGGGAGATTTATAAAATTCCGAGAGACGTGGACAGAGTAGAAAGTCACAGACTTACCTCCGAGCGAAGGAGAGTCTAGAATTAGAAAGCAAAGGTCTAAGGTGAGGGTGGAAGGATTTAAAGGGGATCTGATGGGATCATAGAGTTGTGGGCATATAAGTGAGCTACCAGTGGAAACGGGAGTTGCAGGTACAATTACAGCATTTAAGAGACACTTTAATAGGTACATGGATGGGAAAGTTTAGAGTGATAATGGCCAAACACAGACAAATAGAATTAGCATAGATAGATTGGCTGGTATGGGTGGGTTGGGATGAAGGTCCTGTTTACATGATTTATGACAATGAGTCTTTACAATCAAAGGACATTTTTATGCTATGCAGCATAGTTAAGATCTGCAATCTGCTCTCAAAGGTTGTTGAAGCACATTAAGTCAAGGTGTTCAAAAGAGAATGGGGTGAGAACATTGATTCACAGAGAAGCACACATTTACACACAGAAGGCCATTTGGCACATTGTTTCTACCGCAATTAAAAAGACCTACTCGGCCCCTTTCCAGTACTTTGTCTGTAGCCCTGTAGAGAGATAGATACTTTATTGATTCCAAAGGAAATTACAGTGTCACAGTAACATTTCAAGTTCACAGATGTACAATATTAGAAGAAAAATAAGAAGAATAAATACAAAATAAGTTACCTCAAACAGTCTAACAGGAGAGGGTCATCATTCCTCCAGCTGTAGGTTGACTCATTGTAGAGCTTAATGGCTGAGGGTATGAATAACTTCATATAGCGCTCTTTAGAGCATCACATTTGTCTTAGTCTGTTACTAAAAGAGCTCCTCTGTTCAGCCAAGGTGGCAAGGAGAGGGTGAGAAACATTGCCCAGAAATGCCAGGATTTTCTGTAGGGTCCTTTGTTCTACCACAGCCTCCAGTGTGTCCAGTTTGACTCCTATAACAGTGTCAGCCTTTCTAATCAGTTTATTGAGCCTGTTGGCATCACCCGTGTTGATGCCATTTCCCCAGCATACCACTGCATAGAAGACTATACTGTTGACAACAGACTGGTAGAATGTGCGAAGGAGAGGCCTACACACTCCAAAGGACCTCAGCCTCCTCAGGAGGCAGAAGTGACTCTGGCCCTACTTGTACACAGCCTCTATACTGGTGTTCCACTCAATTCTGTCATCTAAGTGCTCCCCCAGGTACTTGTAGATTCTCACCACATCCACATCTTCACCATCAATAGTAACAGGGAACAGTGCAGGCTTAGTCTTCCTAAAGTCCATCATCATCTCCCTTGTCTTACTGATGTTGAGCTGCAGATGATTCAGCTTGCAACATTTGACAAAATCCTCCAGCAGGGCTCTGTATTCACTCTCCTGTCTTCCCTTTATACACCCAGCTACTGTGGAGTCATCAGAGAATTTCTGCAGGTGACATAACTCAGTGTTGTATCTGAAGTCTGAGGTATACAGGGCAAACAGGAAGGGAACCCTGTGGGGCTCCAGTGCTGCTTATGGCCATGTCTGACACACAGCTTTGAAGCTGCACAAACTGTGGTCTGCCAGTCAGGGGCTCCATTACCCAGGATACAAATGGAAGTGCTACCCTGCATTGAATGGAGCTTTTCCCCCAGCAATAGGGGCTGTATGCTATTGAAGGCACTTGAGAAATCAAAAAAACATGATCCTCACAGAGCTGCGCTGCTCATCCAAATGAGAGTAGGCTCTTTTCAGCAGGTAGATGACAGCATCATCAACTCCAATGTGTAATGCTCCTGGGAGGCAAACTACAGGGGATCGAGGGCTGATCTGACCAGGGGTCGGGGTGAGCCAGGACCAGTCTATCTAGGGTCTTCATGATGTGTGAGATCAGGGCCATTGGATTACAGCTCTTAAAGCACAAATTCAAGGATCATTTATATGTGGGCGAGGGCTTCTACCTCTACCACACTCTCAGGGGCTGAATGTCAAATCTTACAACCCACTAGGTATCAAAGCATTTCCTCATTTCTCCAGTCATCCTTGTACTGATTACATTAAATCTGCGCCTCTGGACTTTCAACCCAATGCTAAAGGAAAACATTTTTATTTACTCTATTGAAGTTCTCATTATTGTATTCACCGTAATTATGTCTCGCCTCATCATGAAATGGTGTAATATTCAGTGCCATGCAGAAGTTTGGGCACCCCTGGTCAAAATTTCTGTTACTGTGAATAGCTAAGCGAGTAAAAGATGACCTGATTTCCAAAAGGCATAAAGTTAAAGATGACACATTCCTTTAATATTTTAAGCAAGATTACATTTTATTTCCATCTTTTACAGTATCAGAATAACAGAAAAGGAAAAGGGCCCGAAGCAAAAATTTGGGCACCCTGCATGGTCAGTACTTAGTAACATCCCCTTTGGCAAGTATCACAGCTTGTAAGCACTTTCTGTAGCCAGCTAAGAGTCTTTCAATTCTTGTTTGGGAGATTTTGCCCATTCTTCCTTGCAGAAAGCTTCTAGTTCTGTGAGATTCTTGGGCCATCTTGCATGCACTGCTCTTTTGAGGTCCATCCACAGATTTTCAATCATGTTTAGATCGGGGGACTCTGAGGGCCATGGCAAAACCTTCAGCTTGAGCCTCGAGGTAGTCCATTCTGGATTTTGAGGTGTGTTTAGGATCATTATCCCGTTGTAGAAGCCATCCTCTTTTAATCTTCAGCTTTTTTACAGATGGTGTGATGTTTATTTCTAGAATTTGCTGGCATTTAATTGAATTCATTCTTCCCTCTACAAGTAAAATGTTCCCCCGTGCCACTGACTGCAACACAAGCCCAAAGCATGATCAATCTACCCCCATGCTTAACAGTTGGAGAGGTGTTCTTTCCATGAAATTCTGCACCCTTTTTTCTCCAAACATAGCTTTGCTTATTGCAACCAGAAAGTTCTATTTTAACTTCATCAATCCACAGGACTTGTTTCCAAAATGCATCAGGCTTGTTTAGATGTTCCTTTGCAAACTTCTGACGCTGAATTTTGTGGTGAGGATGCAGGAAAGGTTTTCTTCTGATGACTCTTCCATGAAGGTCATATTTGTGCAGGTGTCATTGCACAGTAGAACAGTGCACCACTCCAGAGTCTGCTAAATCTTCCTGAAGATCTTTTGCAGTTAAACTGGGGTTTTGATTTGCCTTTCTAGCAATCCTATGAGCAGTTCTCTCAGAAAATTTTCTTGGTCTTCCAAACCTCAACTTGACCTCCACCGTTCCTGTTAACTGCCATTTTTTAATTGCATTACGAACTGAGGAAACGGCTACCTGAAAACGCTTTGCTATCTTCTTATAGCCTTCTCCTGCTTTGTGGGCATCATTTATTTTAATTTTCAGAGTGCTAGGCAGCTGCTTCAAGGAGTCCATGGCTGCTGATTGTTGGGACAAGGTTTGAGGAGTCAGGGTATTTATAAAGCTTTGAAATTTGCATCACCTGGCCTTTCCTAATGATGACTGTGAACAAGCCATAGCCCTAACAAACTAATTAAGTTCTGAGACTTTGGTAAGTTATCTGAGAGCTTAAATCTCTTGGGGTGCCCAAACTTCTGCATGGTGCTCCTTTCCTTTTTTTCACTCTAAAATTGTACAAGACAAAAATAATACACTAATCTTGCTTAAAATGCTGAAAAGAATGTTTCATCTTTAACTTTATGGCTTTTGGAGATCAGTTCATCTTCTACTCACTTAACTATTCACAGTAACAGAAACTTTGACAAAGGGTGCCCAAACTTTTGCATGCCACTGTATATTTGTGTCTCATTAATTATGAGTGGGGACTTTCTGTCAAATCTGAATGAAGCCAACAGGCAGACTTGATTTGGATACCATAAAGACTCAGCCTACAGAGTATTGCTGCAGTTTAAACACTTATCTAACAAAGCAATGATTCACTGTAACTTGGATGTCCTCTGAAACTCCTTCAGCCTGAACCAGACTTCACCACAATGTTTATTTAAATGGTCTTTGACCTGTAACCTTTGTACTCTTGTAGTGTTTAGCAATACTGTTGGAGGGTTGGTGGTGTTGGAAGCAGAGCCAGCTAGTGAGTTACATGAAGCAACTGTTGGGTTTGCCTTTGGGGTCAGAGTTATTCTGTTGTTGCTGTTATCTTACAGTTTGAAAGCCTGGCCCTATTTTAACCTGAGCATTCTGACGAGATGGCCCAGAATCGTCATTGGTAGTAAATTTCTAGAACTAAAAGGACCATGGCATCAGTGAGATGTTGCTAATATACACCCATGGCCTGCACAACTGAAGCTGCCATTCCTACTGGTTTGGAGGGGCCTATGTACAGGATCAGGAAAAGCTGCAGAGGGTTGTAAACTCAACCAGCTCCATCATGGCTACTATCCCCCTTAGCATCCAGGGTATTTTCAAAAGACAATGCCTTAAAATGACACCAATAGTCCGAAGGTCCCCCACCAACCAGGACGTGCCCTCTACTCGTTACTACCATCAGGGGCGAGGTACAGGAGCCTGAAAACATATACTCAATGTTTTAGGAACAGTTTCTTCCTCTCTGCCATCAGGTTTCTGAATTGTCCATGAACCCAGCATTCCCTTTTTGTGCTATTTATTTATGTCTGTTAATCTAGTAATTCTCTATGTTTTGCACTGTACTGCTGCAAAGAGAAAACACATTTCATGATACATGTCAATGACAAGAAACCTGATTCAGATTCATTGGAAAGCAGCCTCAGAAATCAATCACCACCAGCAAAGAAATGATCACTATGCAGCAAGCCAGAAAATAATTTGCAATCACAAGGAAATTCAGCTCCACATTCAGTCTCTACTTTTCATGTAAATTGCAGCACACAGCTTTAACAAAAAGTTGTGTTATGCAATCCAATTTCCGGTCACGTATGACTCAAAAGACCCAGACATGGGGATTTCCATTCTGCTACTAACCACCCACCGAACTCTACTCCCAATGCTACTCCTTCACAATCTTGCATATGCAATATGGGAAAAAAAAACAATCATGTAATTTAATCTATATTTAATGTCACACGTACACTCAGTGGCCACTTTACTAGTGCCTGTTGTATGTTAGTGGTCATCTGCTTCTGCACCCCATCCAATTCAAGGTTCAATGTGCTGTGCATTCAGAAATGCTCTTCTGCACGCCATTATGGTAATATTTGGTTATTTGAGTCACTGTCAGCTTGAACCTGTTTGGCCATTCTCCTCTAACCTCACTCATTTTTGAACTGCTACTCACTGAAGGTTTTATTTTTGTTTTTCATAGTAGTAGGCCTCCGTTAGTCTCAATAGACTATGGATTTGCACCCTGGAAACTTTCCAAGCCTGGGCAGGGTTGTATGGAAGTCAGGCAGTTGCCCATGCTGCAAGTCTCCCCTCTCCATGCCACTGATGATGTTCAAGGGAAGGGCATTAGGACCCATACAGCTTGGCACCGGTGTCGTCGAAGAGCAATGTGTGATTAAGTCCCTTGCTCAAGGACACACACGCAGACTCAGCCAAGGCTCGAACTTGTGACCTTCAGACCACTAGACAAACGCCTTAACCACTTGGCCATGCGCCACTCAATCATTGTTTATCGTACCTTTCTCTGTAAGCTTTAGAGACTGTTGTGCATGAAAATGCTGAGAGATCAACAGTTTCTGGGATACTCAAACCACCCTGTTTGTCACCAACAATCAATCCAGGGTCAAAGTCAATTAGACCGCATTTCTTCAACATTCCGATGTTTGGAATGAAGAACAACTGATCCTCTTGACCATGTCTACATGGTTTTATGCTTTGAGTGCTTCCGCATGATTGACTGATTAGATACTTGCATTCGCGAGCAAGTACGCAGGTGTACCTAATAAAGTGGCCACTGAGCGTATCGCTCTGTGCCAGTGTTTGTGCCTCTTTTTTCAATATTACTGTAGTCTTTACTCACACTACAAGACTCAGTTCAGAATGATAAAAAAATTTTGGAATTTGCAAATATATAATCCAGATGTTCCAGAAATAAACACATCAATACATAATCAGTATGTTTGATCAAATCAATAAATGTACTGTCCAAAACAACTTGCACTTTTGCAACTTACACAGAAAAATCACCTTAAGTACTTCCGAGGAACATTATCAAAGAAAACTTTGACACCAAATAAGAAAACAGATGAAATTTTCAATTGCTGGGTCAGAATGTGAGAAATTCCACAGTTTAGGATTTAGATAGTTTAATAGCCAATGATTAAATTCAGAAGATAAAGCAGGCCAGGATTGGAGACCTTTTCAGAGGATGTCATTAGCCTGTATTTTCCCAGCCTTCCCTCCCTGACCCGTTTGCATCTATTTTCTGAACAGAAAATACTGTCAATTACTGTATAACAAATTTTACAGAACTTCTAACTAAAACTCCTGAAAGGAATCCATAACTAATTAGCATGTTGTTAATGAAAGCCTTCAATAGGTCTATGCAAATAAAGATTATTGATTTACTGATTGAGGATCCCTTCCCTGAGAACTAAACCTGTCTCATTTGCGGTTTTATTAACATGCAAAATATTATTGTAATAGATTCTAGCAGACTAAAATGTATCATGTATAAGAAGAGCCATGAATAGAAGCTGAAGGATCAGAAAAGTTGAACAGCCAGGTTTTTTTTTAAACGTGCAAGGAGGACATTCAGCCTATCGATTCTGTGCTGTCTCTCAGAGGACATCCATCCGTCTCAATGCCTCATTGATCTCCCTGCAACCTGTTCTTTCTCCCAGGCCTTTCAATCCCCTCCCCCATACTGTTGTCCTGCCGCTCAAATACGCTGGGGGCAAATTACAGTGGCTAATCACCCTATAAGCAAGTGCTTGGAATTTTGGGAGAAAGTTACATCACCCAAGAGAAACCCATGTGGAAACGGGGAGAACATGCAAACTCCACACAGTTAAATACCCGAGGTCAGTATTGAACCTAATTCAACGGAGCTGTGTGACAAGAACACTTGCCTGCCTTGTAATCACAAGCGAAGAAGGAGGCAAGAAGAAATCAGAGAGGAATGGAAGAGCATGACCAAACAACGTCAGGTGAAAAATCTATATGAAGGGTGACTTTGTCTTGATTTGAACTGTATTCACCCAAGTGTCTTTGACCATTGTTGCTCTGTTTCGAGTTTTCCCCACCAGCAGACAAAGACAAATTCCTAGCAATTCCCCTGTTTACATTCCTTGTATAGCACAAGGAATGATTCTGAAACACTGACATAATATAAAACTAAAACCATTTTTAAAAATGGCTTAAGGAGTACTTTGGAAATGGGTTTTTCATGATGTAGCATCCGATTGCAGCTCAGTGTTATTGATGATTCAAGGGGATGTGTGTATTTTCCTAAGTCTTCCTGCCTACAATTACAGAAGGTGAAAGTCTAACCCAGCTGGGCAATATTTTTCAATCCACACTTGATTTATATCCTTAACCTTTATCATAGTTCCTGCTCCAGTACAGATCAGCGAAGGTGCTGTGCTAGCTTTTTAGTGATAAAGGGAAGCCAACATAATAATATTTTATTTACAGTGAACTTTATCGAATGGGAAACTCAAACTAAAATACGTAGGTAGTTTCTGAAGATCACTGGGATTTCACTACTTTTCAGCGTTAATTAGTGCCACTCTGAAGAGCAAATTGGTGCAGCTGCGAACTTGTCTCTGCAGGGAGTTTGACTGAGAACAGCCAAATGCCTTTCAATCAGGACCCTGGATGGCCATTGAGGCAGAAAGGGAAAGATGTTCATCCCATTCATTCGGGTCTGGTTCAAACACAGCTTCTCCACGGGGAAAAGGTTTTCTTTTTCTTCCCCCTGCCTTCAAACTACCCTGTTATTTCCCTCTCTTAAACTATCTCCCACATGTTGCTGACATGAGAAAAGGCTGAAGCAGGACAGAGGCACATCATGAATGTTAGCGAGGCAGGTTCTCAACACTGAACAGGAAATTCGCTGTGCAATGGGAAAAGGTAATGTTTCCTCTTTCCAACTAATAATCCGGTTGAACCGATGACACTAGGACAAGGCTGAAAGTTCATTGTTTAGTTTTAAGAGGCTGAATTGGGACATGTTTTTTTGAAAGCTAGACTGAAAATATAATTGCATTTGGCATCCTGTGAGCCTCCCTGTAAGGATTAACAGTTCATCCATCATCTGTAACACTTGGATAAGTAAACTCACCGCAGCACATTAAAATCAGCAAATGAAGGAAAACAAAGAAATCCACGTGTCAACGTGCATACTCTAAATGTTCAAGCATTTCATCATTCAAACAATCCTAATTGTCTGACATCAGCTTGGAAACTTGAGACATACTGGAACATCACATGAGCATTTGAACAAATGTTCAAGTTACTTTGCCTCAAACCAATCAAACTCACAGTAATAACTAGGAAGGACCCAGACACTTTGAGTACGTAGGGGAGATACAGCCCAAATCCAACATGATCCATTCTGATCAGTGAACAATCTACACATATCTAAGTCACACGGTTATGTGTAAGGGTCGTATATTGTCAAGATGTAAATTTTTAAATTGACAGGCACTATTGTGCTCACTGCATTGAGTGGACCAAGCAGGCATAAGCACAAGTCTCTGAGGCCTATCTTGGACTTTAACCCATTTGTTAAATGCAAAAATGTTGTAATTCACATCCATCTTACATCCTAACAATCCACCATGAAGAAGACAGAAAAAGGTCAAACGAAATGATTCATTTGACCTAGTAGAATCTCAGAGACAACAGGCAAGTTCACTTGGCCGTCAAACCATTGCTCTTGCCAAGTCCATGACCAACAGCCAACTTCAATATGTCAATATAATTTACTGCACCACATCCCATACTGCACAGCGACCACAAAAAATGCAGATCATTACTGAGCTAAAGTAATTTTTTTCAAAAATATGAAAAATATATGAACGTTGATGAAACTTCCACTCCAACTTTAGATGATAACCACATCAAAGGAAAATATATGCAGTGATAAGAAAAACGTGTATTCACACACAAAGGCATTCTCTTTTCTGCAAGGTTAATTCTTTGTGTTTCAGGTAACCTTTTTCAAAGAACCACAATGGAAAATTGAGAAAATGAACGCAAGATTTAAGGGGCTTGGTGATTTGAGTTCAACTACACTTTTAGTTCTAATATTGTGCCTCGAAGTGTAATTTTAATTATTTGTAAATGAGAAAAAAATAACTTCCATATGGTACAAAAACCATGAATAGAATGAATATAAAAACCGTGCAGAGTATAGAACATCAAGTGTGGAACAGCTGCTTTTTTGTTGTGATGTCACATCCCTGAAGCATATGTTTCAAAGGGATTGAATGATCCCTTTAGTAAAGATGTTTTTCTATCAAGGCTGTTTTTTGTCCAAGTCTTTGAAAGACGGGTTCATCTGCTTATCACCGATCTACTTCCGTTGCAGTTTCCATGACAGTCGTGACAGGATTCACTTGGCAGCTCCAAAACATCCTGAATGAATGCAGCTGAATGCTTTTGGCACAAAATAAATGGAAAAAAAAGATAAATTAATTGTGGCCTTTGTTTTTTCTTCAATCACCCGTTTGGCAACACATTTGAGCAAAAACACAAGGTTCCTAAAGGACCACTGAGCAAAATAAGGACTCATTTCTTTCTATAACTGGCCAAAAGTAATTACAAGTTTCCTCTTGTGAATCTCACTACACAATAATAAGGGCATCAAATTTTGAGAAACTAGAAATAGGAACCTGCTTATGGATATTGAAGTGATATAGTAACGTAGATTTTCTTTTTGCTGACAGAATGGAAGAGGGTGGTGTAAGCATTGCAGTCATTTGCAGTTCAGGCCTAGTTATCCACAGATCTGCTACTAAGTCCATCACATAGGCAAGTTCCAGGTTGCTGAGTGACTGTTCTTTGCCCAGCTGGAATTTACCCCTCACTGCAGGATTTCAATTCTTCCAGTAGCTCCAAGTGGTGGCCATTGTGATTTGAAAGAGCAGCTGAGAAGGAGGGTTCTGCTGGGATTCAAGTCTTCCAAAGCACCTAATTATTTTTTTCCGGGGTGTTGAACATGAGAGGAAAGACTTCAGTTTGCTTCTTAAAACCTGGCCAATGATTGGAGAGGCTGCGAAGAAGGAAGGAGGGGTCTTGAAGTAAGGTGCAGTGTGGAATGTGTTTACTAGAATCTCTAGCCTGAGAATTCTACCCATTGATCAAACTCTCAGCTGACATCTTGAAAGCATTCAACTGAATCTTCCAGAAAGACAGTAGAGCTCTTCCAATATGAGTTAGTTACTCTGAGTGCAATGGAGGGCTCACATTATTAGCACTGGGCTTTGTTAAGTTTCTTTATGTCCCTTTAGGAAGTTGGCATCCCGTTAGGAAGTCTTCATAGGGAGTTTAGGAGTCAGTTCTTTTATGTCCTTTTACCTTTCAAATCAGTAAGACTTGAATCTCCTGTCAATTGTTAAATATCCACAGCAGTAACTGAGGATAGGGGCAAGTTGGGTGGACTGCAGGCATGGGGTCTGAGAAGTTGAACAACATTGCTAACAACAACACAACAGCTACTGAATGAGACTGTTGCTAAGAACATAAAACAAGGAGCATTAAGGCAGATTCAAAAATCCCACAAATTATTCACAAATGTAACACATGGTACAGAAAACTGCAGAAACTTCAAGCAACTGCTCTGTAGCTAACGAGTGCCAGCTTAGCAGTTAAATTTGTGGTTAGAAAATATTCTGTGAATAAGAATAATAAACATGAAATAAGAAGGTCTGGGATTAAGATTATTCTTGCTGCAAATTCCCAAATGTCCATCCAGTTTCTCCAAGATTCGTAATGTATTTTGTGATCTACAATCATTGAAATATTTGCTTTATTGCAGATTTGATCCAATCTTATAAGAGGGAAGACATCTGGCTTTTTACTGTGACGATATGTATGAGCTCTCATGATATCGCAGGAGACACAGGTGGTCTAGGCTTGAGCTGAGAGTTTCCTCTACACTGTTCAGGCATACCACAATGTCAGTCAAATGTAAGCAGGACTGACTCCAATGCAATCAGCTTCTAGGACATTGTTAGCTATTCAGTCTTGTGAGTTGACATTAAGATGGAAAACCATGCAGAAACTATTAACTGGTTACTTTTTACATGAGAAAATCAAGAAAGATTAGACCAATCGGCCCTTCAAGCCTGCCCTCAGTTGTTCCATAGCTGAAACATTCCCTGCAATCTCTGTCTTAGAGACTGGCATCAGAATTTCTTTCATGAGGGTGAGCCCTCACAAGGGTCAGGCCCTGAAGGTGTATCGGTAAGGCCCTAAAAGCCTGTGACAACCAACTAGCTGGAGTGTTCAAGGTCACCTCCAATCTCTCACTATTGCAGTCAAAGGTTCTCACCTGCTTCAAAAGGGCGACAACCATACCAGTGTCCCAGAAGAGCAGGGTGAGCTGTCTTCAACAACTATCACCCAGTTGCACTCACATCTACTTTGATGAAATGATTTGAGAAGTTGATCATAGCCGTAATCAATCTTCCATAAGCAAGGACCTTAAACATTTGTTAATCTCCACCTTGAATGTTTTTAGTGAGCTTTCCTCTTCCTTCATCAAGTAATCTGGCCAGGTGGCATATCTCTTCCTTGTTATAGACTTTGTGAGCTAGAGGGTTGGGAATTGGTAGTGAGAAGTCTATTGGAAAAAGGTTCTGGCTAATTTTCTTCATAGTTATTTTTTCTGAACATTTATCATATGCTTTCTTTAATTGTTTCTTGGAAGCAGGAGATTGCTGGAAAGTTTGCCATTGTTGCCCATCCCTAACTAATACTGAGGGGGCAGAGATGAGCTAGCTTCTGCAACCACTACACTGTGCCTGGTGAAAGTCACCCTTGTTATGGGGTAGGGTGTCCTAGAATTTTGATGCCAGAACAATAAAGGAAGAGCAGTGTATTTCCAAGTCAGGATGCCGTGTGGTTTAGAGATGGGGAATGATCAATGCAGTTGGGGATTTCCCCATATTTCTGTTACCTGCAGCAGTCTGGCTGGTAGAGGCCTCGGTCCACAAAATGTTTTGGAAGAAGCTCGATGAGTTGCCGCAATACACTTTTTAAATCATTTGCTCTGCAGCCATGTATTCCACAGATACCACATCTTCCTATAACAAGTATTAGTAAAACTTACTTGCCTATAATGACAACATCACTTCCTTCACTTTGCAGATAGGTAGGGAAGCAAAAATTTAGATGACAGTGATATTTGTGTGGTGAAGGATCTACTCATTTATTAAAGCTATAATCTGCACACTGGCACTCGAGCCACTGTCCATGGCAGCTTTAAATCTGAAACTGTCCTGACCCAACAAATATTATGACTGGAGGAGGCTGGTTGGGGGAGGAAGCAGAAGATTATCTGACTTTTAAAGAAAACTATGTTGACTGCAATATACCCTCTTTTTAATTTCCTTTGGTCTTGACCTTCAAGAATGTATTTTAAGTTTTACAGGAAAGAAACAATTGAAATGAAACACTACAGTGAGATGTGGGCAAAAAGACTTGTCTTGTACAAAGAGAGACTCCTGCTGAGGTAGTGGAGCAATCAAGGAATCAATGAAATGAGAACAAATTGGACAGTAAAGAGATGAGAGGGATGATGAAAATCATATACTACATTCCATTTAAGTTCTACAGTCAGTTCTGTAGCAATTTATTAAATTCAGACAGCAAATATAAGAATTATGAATAGATGAAACAGCATTATTAAAGCTTCTTGACTTTGATCTTCCTAGCAGTCACTTGGATACACTGAGAGATCTGAGGTCTGATTCTGACTGAAGGTTATTCTGAATTCCTACACAAAGTTTCTTTCAATTCTAACCACATTCTTATTCTCTCTTCGATTCCTGTTTTCAATTTTTCCTGCTTTCAAGATCCTGTTTTCAGGGATTTATAGAATTTATTTTTCCTCTTTGCTTCCAAATCTTCTGATGTTCCACTAGGAAGGGAGCAGATAATCCAACCTTGTGAACGATTCACTCCTTTTAATCCAGGTGATAAATCAACATGAACGATGTACTGTACTTGTGTATTCATTCTACTCAAACTACATTTGTAGCATCCGGTTTTGTCCAATCCCTGGGGATTTTAATTGGAAATAGGAAATGGTATTTCACAGGGGTTTGTTAACAGTTGCAATTATATGATTCAACTAAGAAAAAAGTAATGATAATTGAAAACACTGACATGGCAATAATTCTGCAGTAATACAGAAGGAAGTGTTTGGTGATTTCATTGATTGATTATTGTCATCAGTAATATTTTCTTTTGAGAGTTGCTTCATGCTCAGATGGGGTCGTATGGCAATGGTGGGGGGTGTGATAGTGCAGTGAGGAGGGGAATATGGTCTTTAATGTATACCTTGCCCTAGAAACTAGACAATGCTCTTTCAGTGTTACAGGTATAAAGTGGATTCCTGAGTATCCTATACAGTGGACAAAAATTCATTTGTTCTGAGTGGAAGTGCATCTCCTGCTATCTTGGCTTCAGAGATAATCTTTAAGAGCTCATCTTTAAAGTTGGTGTTAGCTACTTCTGTAAAATGTTAAGGAGATTGAGCCCTTAGACTGATGGACCATTGACTAAACTAGAACACAGCCAGCAACTGGATTAGACTCATCACCCACTACGTGCGAGGCTGACTCACATCCAGAGCAATGGTGCAAAATTCAATTGGAATTCACTATTGTGGGGTCCAGGATTGTTCAATCAGATGTAAATGAGGATTGAGCAAGGTCCAGAATCTGCTCAGCATTGAACTTTCTTGCCTGAACTCAGGAATGGTTGACTGGAATTGCAGAATATGTTCACTGATGCAAGACTAGAGTCTAGGCAATTCTGCTCTTCAAGAAGGTTATGAATGTTATTTCCTTTTCATTAAATCTTGTAACCAAAATGAGGGCTGATTGTAATTTTCTGCTTTGTGCAAAACATAAATTGAGCAACCAATAAAATGCTTTGAGAATTGGGACATCAAGTAGTTAACTGTACTTTTGCAAAAGCATTGGATTGTTGCAGCTGAGAAATTTCATTTTAACAAGCAGTTGTCCAAAATAGTTCCAAGTTTTGTGCTTCTAGTATTCCATCTGGATTTTTTTTATTATTCACTCTCGGTGAAGAGAAACATCAGCCATAAAATGAACTTCTACTAACTCAAATAAATGTATCCTTGCTTAATTTCATAACGTTTTTTGGAATTCAATGTGTGTGTGTTTGGAATAAAGACGAGTGGGTTTCTTTCAAATCAACTTCCCTCTAAAAACTACAGGTTTGTTGTTTCTATCAGGACCATGGTCAACATGCTCATGGTAAATAGGTTATCCTCTTAATATTGGCCACAATTCTTTTTTATATATATTTTGACTGATGCCTCATTTTCAGAAAAATTAGAAAAGTAAATAAGCCTAAATTCTCCCCTTCTGTGATTAGGTCAAATTCCAATGACTGTAATCATCTTGAATTGTTTACCCGATATATGTGTCATCTTGATAATCAGAAAATTATAAGAAATCTCAAAATGTATAATAATTTCGATCATCAGCATCTGGGACATGTTTTCTTCTCATCACTGCCACCATGGAGGAGGTCAGGAGCCTGAAAAATCATATTCAGTGTTCGAGGAACAGCTTCTTCCCCTCCGCTATCAGATTTCTGAATAGGCCATGAACCCATGAATACTACCACATTATTCCCCTTTTGCGCTATTTATTACAATATTTTTTGTATTGCACTGTACTGCTGCAGCAAAACAACAAATTTCATGACATATGTTATCAATTATAAACTTGATTCTGATTCTGATTCTAATTCTGGGGGGATAATCCCATTTAGACAAACACCAATCTCAAACTCTCAGATATATGATTTACAAACCTCTGAAAAATGTTAATGTGTTGAACATTGCAAAATCTTCATTGCTAAATGCACAGCTATAAAAATAAAGCATAAAATATATTGATAGATTTATAGTGCGCCTTTAATACCCTGTTGCAAAGTGGATTTAGTTCAAATGTTTACTTCATGGTTTAAAAAGGTACTTGAGAAAGATTTTTTACTTCACTATTTTAAAAAGAGGACTAAATGGAAAAGGCAATCAATGGCTAATGGATGTATAAAATATTTAGCATACTTTCCTTTTATCTATTAAATACACAATCATCTCACATCACGAAAAGCAGCTTTAGAGCATGTATTATGACATTGAAGGAAGTCACAAAGAGTTTATAATTCTTCCTTCCTTCAACTTTTCTTTTTGCAGTTTAAGTTGATGGTATATGTACTGTAGTTTCATGGCTAGAGAGCATATTTATAATAATAAATGTTGTTTTGGATTCTGTATCTAGCTCTTTGCAGAGGGTTTAACTGCTTTATTTGGACATGCAGTAATGATTAAGTCTGAGCTATGACCAGTCATGTTATTGTTTTGGAAAATCAGTAAGGTTGTAGTGGCTGAAGTTTTTGGGGAAAGTGTGTGGTGCAGACTTGGGAGGAAGGGAAATAGATAAGTGTATAATGAAATATGAATTCAGTGGTGAATCAACAGTGTCACCATGTGGCAAAGTTACTGCAATACAACTAGATTTTCAAGTACGTATAAAGCTAATTCAAAAGTAGCTCCCATATATGATATTCCTCTGACCATTACTATATTTAAGGTGCTACCTCATTTATTTTAAACATATTAACATCTTATTTTAATATGATGTGTGTGCAAAATAGATTTCTTAGCATATATTTGGACTGTAGAGCGTAGTATATTTTAGTCATTATAATAGGAAGCCATGAATTCATTAGAAATGTTATTACATTACCACCATGTATACCTTCTGCAAACTCTTTCTCACTCACCATTCCACCTCACTCCTCCTCTGTGATAACCTGTGATAGAGAACCTAGTCTGAGGAAACTGCAGTGAACAACTCACCCAGACCAAATCCCTTCCATATCCTTCAGATGTCGATTATCTGAAATAAAAACAGAAAATTATGGAAAGGTATAATTGATCGGGTATGAGGAAGGAAGCAGACCTAATTTTTCAGGTTGATAAACTTTATTTGGAATTATGATGCATTTGTTTGTTCAATTGCAAATGGTATTGCAGAGAAATTATATATTTTATTCCTGATACTCTTCACTAATGTTTATCAATTGCATTGTTAAAGCTGCAGCTGTCAATGAGAACCATCATCAAGCCACATTAATGAATGCCACATTGATTTTATGGCTGCTGAAGGAAGAGGTCCCTTGAACTGGTGATGGCGGGAGCAATTTCGCATTAGGGTTTCTGAAAAAGCAGCCAGATCACAGCAGTTGTCAAGGTCAATAATTAGCCCTTTGCACAATGATATCTCAGCCCTGACATAGCAAATGCACTCCGCAGCCAGTGAGTGGCCAAGCTTCCCTGGAACTACGCTCCACAATTAGCACTCAGTATCATGCCTGTAATGGATGAACTAATTAATTTGTTCATTCACTGGAGACCTTAGGGGAGGAAATGTCTGCCTTCACTGGGCAGCCAACGATAAGGAATAAATCTGAGTTTGTTAATGTTGCACGCAACCTCTTTTATTTTAACAATGCCAAACATTTCCTAATGAACTTCTAATCTGAAGACGCTGATACACTGGAAATGAGATGTAATAACACTGACTTCCCTATATAAGTTTCAGGTTAATATTACCCGGTAAATATTTTAAAAATGGAGGGAAAGAGTGAATAGGAACTACTGGTCTGCTAGCTCAACGTTAGGGTAGTAGGGAAAATACTGTACTGGGATCTACAGAAAAATAAATGATATAATAACTATCTGAAAAGATAGCTGGATTGAGCAGAATTACCATGGATTTATGAAAGGGAAACCCTGCTTGATGAAACAAAATCCTGCATAGTGAGATAGCAGTCAGCATAACACTAGCAGAGTGCCAGTGACTAGGGCTCAATTCCTATTTTGCCTGTAAGGAGCTTGAATGTTGTCCCTTGACTTTATGAATTTCCTTCAAGTGCTTGGGGGTCCTCCAACATTGCAAAGATTAGTGGATTAGCTGGTGACGTGGGTGTAATTGTGTAACATGGGCTCATTGGGTCAAAAGGCCTGTTACCATGCTGTACCTGTAAATAAAAAAAAAACAAAACACTGGAAATCAGCAGGTCAGGCAGCACCTAAGAAAATGAATAAACGGTCCACATTTCAGGCCTAGATTCTTCATCAAGACTGGAAAGGAAGGGGGAAGATGCCAGAATAAAAAGGTGGGGTGAAGGGAAGGAGAACAAGCTAGAGGTGATAGGGAAACCAGGTGGGTGGGAAAGGTAAAGGCTGGAGAAGAAGGAATCTGATAGGAGAGTTGAGAGGACCCTGGGAGAAAGGGAAGAAGGAAAGGCATCAGGGGGAGGTGGTAAGCAGGTAAGAGTTAAGAGGCCAGAGTGGGGAATGGAAGAAGAGGGAAGGGATGAGGGAAAAATACTGAAAGGAGAAATTGATGTTCACGTAATCAGGTTGGAAGCTACCAAGATGGAATATGAGGTGTTGCTCCTCCATCCTGAGAGTGATCTCATTGTGTCACAAGAGCAGGCTGTGGACTGACATGTCCCCCTTCCCTTCCAGTGCTGAAGGAAGGTTTTGGTCCGAAATATTGACTGCTTATTCATTTTCATATCTGATGTGCTGTGTTCCTCCAGCTTTTTGTGTGTGTTGCTTTGGATTTCCAGCATCTGCAGAGCCTCTTGTATTTATAATCTCTGGTATTGTTTGATAATGTAATGAGTAGAGTATATGAGGGAATTTGTGACTTTGCTTTACTTGGATTTTCAAAAGGCTTTCAAAAAGTTCCTATGTAAAGGCTTGGTCAGCAAGATTTGGAATAATGGAATTGGGGCTAATATACTGAGATGAATTAATTATCAGACTAAAAATAAGAGTGGTAATGAATAAACCTCTCTTGGGTTGCAAAGCTGTGACTAGTTGTATACAATGGTAGTTGACTGCCTGGATCCCCATGCATCAGAGTCTACAGCAGTGGTTTGGCGAGGGAATCAATTGTCAATAAACAGCTTTGTTGATGATACAAGATTAGGTGGGATGTTGAGTGGGGAGGAAGGTGTAAAAAGATTTCAAGGAGATAAAGTCAAGCAGAGTGAGAGGGCAGGAGCACACTAATGTGGAAAAGAGTGAAACTACCCACATAACAGAAAAGCAGGGTATGTTTAAATGATGTGAGCTTGGGTAAGGTTGATGCTCAATTAGACCCTGATGTCCATGTACACAGAACAGCACAGTGCTGTTAGCACAATGTTTTACAGTACTGGCGGCCCAAGTTCAATTCCCGCTGCTGTCTGTAAGGACAAACGAGAAAATCTGAGATGCTGGAGAAACTTAGCAGGCCAGGCAGCATCTATGGAAAAAAGCACAGTTAATGTTTCATGCTGAGACCCTTTGTGGCGGGCAAGGAGATATGTCCTACCGAAGGGCCTCTGCCCAAAATATTGACTATACTTTTTTCCATAGATTCTGCCTGGCCTGCTGAGTTCCTCCAGCATTTTGTGTGTGTTGTCTGTAAGGAGCTTGTATGTTCTTCCCGTGACCATGGGAGTTTCTTCAGGGTGCTCTGATTTTGTCCCACAGTGCAAGGACATACCAATTGGTAGGTTGATTGGTCATTGTAAATTGTCCCGTGATTAGGCTAGGAGTAAACCAGGTGTGTTGGGCCAGAAGGGCCTATTCCACGCAGTTTCCCAATCTATCAATCAATAGATAGATAAATGAATAAATAATTAAATAAATACGCCAACCTGCAGCAGGTGATGGATGGGAACGCTCCTTATGAAAGGGTTTGTGTATAGATGTCAGCCGTGATGACCTGGACCTGGAGGACTGTGTGCTATGTTCATCAACAGGAATATTTGCCATAGAGGGAATGCAACAAAGCTTCACTAGACTAGTTCCAGAGATGGAGATCTTGCCACATGGCGAGAGATTAAGTAGATTAGACCTATGTCACCCAGAGTTTAAAAGAATGAGAAGGTATTTCATTGAAATTTACTAAATCCTTAAAGGCTTGACAGGGAAGGTGTTTCTTCTGCCTCAGAAATCTAGAAACAGAAGTCACAGGCTAAGACAAAGAGAAATGTCTTACAAAGTAGGTGACGAATCTTTGGAACTCTTTACCCTGGAAGCTGTGAGACTCAGTTATCAAGATAATGGTTAATAGAGACTGAAGCTCAGATAATAAGGCTATGAGAATGCTATGGGAAATTGTGCCTAGATAGATCAAGCACAAGTTAGTTGAATGGTAGAGCAGTCCTGAAGGAATGTACGGCCTATTCTTACTTTTATTATGTTCTAATGTTTACCATCCCGAAGTTTGTTTTCTATTTCTCAGTGATGTATTTAACTCCGTCCTCTCAAACTTCACTCGCATGCAAGAATGCCAGATGTGTCTGGATGGTTTCAGTCAATGTCTCCAGAGACGGTAAATGAAAATAAAAATATACAGCATATAACACAATAGATTCTGCAGATGCTGGAAATCCAGAACAACACACACAAAATGCTGGAGGAACTCAGCAGGTCAGGCAGCGTCAATATAATGAATAAACAGTTAAAGTTTCAGGCCAAGACCCTTCATTAGGATTGGAAAGTGAGGGTGAAGATGCCAGAATAAGAAGGAGGGTGGGAAGTGGGGGGAAGGAGGACAAGTTAGAAGTTAATGGGTGATCCCGGGCAGGTGGATGAAATAAGAAGCTGGGAGTGATAACTGGGAAAGGTAAAGGGCTGGAGAATAAGGAATCTGATAGGAGAGAAAAATGGATCATGGGAGAAAGGGAAGGTGGAAGGGCACTAGGGGGAGGTGATAGGCAGGTGAGGAGAAGAGGTAAGAGGCAAGAATAGTGAAATGAAGAAGAGAGAAGGGGGAGGGGAAAAATGGTCAGAAGTTGGAGAAATTGACGTCCATCAGGTTGCAGGCTAGCTAGACAGAATATGAGGTGTTGCTTCTCCAGCCTGAGAGTCACCTTATCATGGTGGAAGAGGAGGCTGTGGATCGACATGTCCGAATGGAAAAGGGGATAGGAATTCAAATGCTTGGCCACCAGGAAATTCTGCTTTTTGCAGATTGAGCTGCAGACCGATCTATGTTAAGTCTCACCAATGTAGAGGAGACCACATTGGGACATCAGGAACAGTATACAGCCCCAACAGATTCACAGGTGAAGTGCTGCCTTACCGGGAAGGACTGTTTAGGGCCACGAATGGAGATGTGGATGGAGCTGAATGGGCAGGAGTAGCACTTCTGCCATAGGCAGGGATAAGTACCAGGAGGGAGATTAGTGGGGAGGAACAAATGGACAAGGTAAGGATTCCTGCAGAAGGTGAGGTTGGGACTGGTGTAGAGAGAGTGGAGGACGGTGTGTTCAGAGGGGTAATGTTCGAAGAGGAGAGAGGAGTGCTGAAGCCGAGCTGGTTGATGTCTCAGTGGCAACTAGAGATGAAAAGATCCAGAGCAGACAGAGACCCAGAGCGGGATGTCGAGGAGGGGTCATTGGTGCAGGATGGGGAATTCCTGTCGAAGAAGCCGGTTCAGAAATGGAGGTGATAGAAGAATATTCAGCGTCATGGTGGCTACGGAACTCCCTGAGGTGTGGGCAACGGGAGACAAAGGTAATTCCCTTGCTGCAGACAGAACATTCTACCTAGAGAGAAGGTCGGAGGGAATATTGAAGACTTGGCAGGGATTATTTACCTGGTGCAGGTTGATGACAGTGGGCAGTTTAAATTGTTTCAGCATGGACTGGATGGGCTGAAGGGCTTGTTTCTGTGCTGAACTTCACTATGATGCAATGACATCAAGCCAAATAAGGAAATGTTAGTTGGGGACTAGTTTGTGTTTCAGGAGACAATGGAACAGAGAGATGGACAGAATTAGGGAAGAGAATTTTAAAAGACCCAGACTAGTCCAGCAGAATCTCGGCAATGGAAAAACAAAATATGCAGAAGGTCAGAGTCAAAGGAATGGATAACTCGGGGATAACATTGTAGATTGGAATAACTCAAGAGTCAAGGAAGGGTGGTGATAAGATT
Organism: Hemitrygon akajei; assembly: GCF_048418815.1. NCBI lineage: Eukaryota > Metazoa > Chordata > Chondrichthyes > Myliobatiformes > Dasyatidae > Hemitrygon > Hemitrygon akajei. Next base: position 57,016,163 of record NC_133136.1, read on the forward strand.
TAAGCTGTCGGTTTCCAGGAATGAGGAACTTATGGAGGCAGAAAAGAAATGGATGAAAAATGAGTTCAAACCGCTGTGAGTTTGACTCAAGGAGATGAAGTTGAAGCTTAAAAAAAGAGAGAAAGGTTGGAGACAGGTTAAGAGAGCTTTGCAATAGTTAGGTCTTCTGGAAGTGACAAAGGCGTGGGAGAGAATACTCCACTTCAGATAGGCAGAATTCAGCCATGCCTGTAGGTGGCTTGTGAAGAAAATAAAGGATCGACATTCATATGGGATTGAGTTGGGTATCATGCTTCTAGCTGTACTGCTGCCAGAAAACAACAAACTTTATGTCATCTAAGTCAGTGATAATAAATCTGATTCTGATTCTGATGCTTGTGAATGGTTTCATTCAGCCTGAGGCAGTGGCTACAGTGGAAATTCAATCAGCAGGAAAATATTCCTTCTAAAATTTCTCCCTCCTTCATTAAGTAAATAGTTGGTTTTTCATTATTATAATTAAAGGTTACAATAATATCACAAAATATTTTTGTACTGTAAATGACTTATTTTGTAACTTATTTCAGGGATTCCAAACTATTCCCAGATTAACCACCAAGGTTTTACAAATGCATACAATGACACAGACATCAGTTTTACCAGCTGAAGCCTGATCCTTAGCACGGGCAAAAAAAAATTATGCATCTTATTTGCTGCACAAATGATATGCAGCAACCTTTCAGACGTTTCTTGTGACCTTCAATATTTTGTCAGCCGTTTGCCAATGAAGTGGAATCAGCACGAATCTATTTTCATGGTTGGGCCTTGTTAGCATGTGAGTGGAGATCAGTCAACTCTTTACAAGAACTGATGTGTAGCATGTGATGGTAGGGGTGGTGGAGAGCAACAGATCTGTTGGGTCTTCACTCACACAGTCCAGCCAAAGTGGTCACCAAAGATGAAGCTGTTAGGGATCATTCTGGAGTTATGATAATATGGGTAACATATTTAAGGATTAACTAAAATGAGAACCAGTCTTTGAGAAATAAAACCTGTACACAGTTTAACTTCCAACTAATACTTTGTGGCTTGTGAAACTGATCATTGGGTGTGAGATATTCTGATGTCGTACTGAAGCTACATAGGGGAAGATGATAGATAAATGCTAAACACAAGAGATTTTGCAGATGCTAGAAACCTTGAGCATGGGTAACACACAGAAAATGCTGGAAGAATTCATCAAGTCTGGAGGAGAGTGAACAGTCAACATTTAACGGAAAACAAAACTTTAGACTACCAAATATCACACTATGGGGTTATTGTAGCAGAAGTGTTGATGGGTGGCTGATGGTCAGCAGTGATGGGATGGGCTGAAGGGCCTATTTCTGTGCTGTATGACTCTGTAAATCTTTCCTCTCTCACCACAAATTATGCCTCCTAGTTATGGACACCCCTACCCTGGGGAAAAGGCTGTTACCATCCATCTTATCTATGCTTCTTATAATTTTAAAGGTCTCCCCCCCCCCCCCCATTCTCCAATGTTACCATCCTATTCCTTGTCTGGCCAACCTCTCCCTATAACTCATGCTCTCTAGGCCTGGCAACATGCTCATAAATCTTTTCTACCCTCTTTCCATTTTAACTACATCTTTCGTACAACAGGGTGACCAAAACTGTACACAATACTCCAAGTGTGGCCAAACCAACAACTTATACAACTACAACGTGATGTCTCATCTCTTGTACCCAGTGTCCTGACTGATGAAGGCCATTGTGCTAAGCAGCTTTTTACACTACTTTCAACGAACAATGCACTCTACTCCCAGATGCCTCTGTTCAATTACACTCCTTGATGCCCTATTATTATTCATAGTACCAAGTCCTATGCTAGTTTGACTTACCAAAATACAACACCTCGCACTTAACTGTATTGAAATCCATTTGCCACTCCTGTAGCATTGCCAAAAATGCAAAACAATCTGATTCCCATCAGTTTTCAGTCCACAGAGGTTCCCCTAAGATTCTGTTGCTTATTACTTTAATTCCCATCCCACACCAATTCTGTCCTATCAGCCTTTGGCCTCTTGAACTGCACAACAAGGTCCAACAAGAGCTTGAGGGACAGCACCTCATCTTTTATCTGGGAGAATTCTGACTTAATGTTGAATTTTACAACTTAGTGTAACTTGATTTCTACCTATATCTGTCATTAATTTGTATTATTGATTCAGCTTTTTGGTCTCATTTTCCTCTTTTTTACCCCAGGGAATGGAGGACCTTCCCAGCCTAGCCAGACTGACACATCCTCCAGCTTTGCTATTCACAACAACATCCTAGGTACTTTATGTTCTCACTCTATAACAGATTCCAATCAACCATTGTCCAGATAACTTTGTTTGCAGTTTAACCCTAATGAGGCTGGCTCTACCCTTTCAGCGAAAACCTCTATTCCCCATCCTTCCTGCAGTTTAATGAGCTTCTTTTTTTTTGTTTACTTTGCAATTCTAATCAAGTGCTTGACTTGAAACATTAGTTCTGTTTCTTTGCCCACAGATGCAGACCGACTTGCTAAGTATTTCCAGCATTTTCTGATTTTACTATAGTTTTCTAGCATATGGTAAATTTTAAATTCCCCATTACCATTAATAGCAGGAGCAACAGGGAGAAAATGAAGCCCATTCTGTAAAAGGGCTGGATGGTTTGGAGTTTGTAAAATGTGTGCAGGATAGTTTTTTGCAGCAATACATAGAGGTAACAACTAGAGAAGGGGCAGTGTTGGATCTTCTGTTAGGGAATGAGATAAGTCAGGTGACGGAGGTATGTGTTGGGGAGCACTTCCGGTCCAGTGATCACAATGCCATTAGTTTCAATATAATTATGGAGAAGGATAGGACTGGACCCAGGGTTGAGATTTTTGATTGGAGAAAGGCTAACTTTGAGGAGATGTGAAAGGATTTAGAGGGAGTGGATTGGGACAACTTGTTTTATGGGAAGGGTGTAATAGAGAAATGGAGGTCATTCAAAGGTGAAATTTTGAGGGTACAGAATCTTTATGTTCCTGTTAGGTTGAAAGGAAAGGTTAAAAGTTTGAGAGAGCCATGGTTTTCAAGGGATATTGGAAACCTGGTTCAGAAAAAGAGAGAGATCTACAATAAATATAGGCAACATGGAGTAAATGAGGTGCTCGAGGAATATAAAGAATGTAAAAAGAATCTTAAGAAAGAAATTAGAAAAGCTAAAAGATCTGAGGTTGCTTTGGCAATTAAGGTGAAAATAAATCCAAAGGGTTTCTACAGTTATATTAATAGCAAAAGGATAGTGAGGGATGAAATTGGTCCCTTAGAGAATCAGAGTGGACAGCTATGTGTGGAGCCAAAAGAGATGGGGGAGATTTTGAACAATTTCTTTTCTTCGGTGTTCACTAAGGAGGATATTGAATTGTGTAAGGTAAGGGAAACAAGTAGGGTAGTTATGGAAACTATGATGATTAAAGAAGAGGAAGTACTAGAGCTTTTAAAGAGTATAAAATTGGATAAGTCTCTGCGTATTCCCTAGGACCTTGATGGAAGTTAATGTAGAAATAGCAGGGGTCTGACAGAAATATTTCAAATGTCATTAGAAATGGGGATGGTGCCAGAGGATTGGCATATTGCTCATGTGGTTCCATTGTTTAAAAAGGGTTCTAAGAGTAAACCTAGCAATTATGTAAGTTTGACGTCAGTGGTGGGTAAATTAATGGAAAGTATTCTTAGAGATGGTATATATAATTATCTGGATAGACAGGGTCTGATTAGGAACAGTCAACATGGATTTGTGCGTGGAAGGTCATGTTTGACAAATCTTATTGAATTTTTTGAAGAGGTTACTAGGAAAGTTGACAAGGGTAAAGCAGTAGATGTTTTCTATATGGACTTCAGTAAAGCCTTTGACAAGGTTCCGCACAGAAGGTTAGTTAGGAAGGTTCAATCGTTGGGTCTTAATATTGAAGTAATAAAATGGATTCAACAGTGGCTGGATGGGAGATGCCAGAGAGTAGTGGTGGATAACTGTTTGTCAGGTTGGAGGCCGGTGACTAGTGGTGTGCCTGAGGGATCTGTACTGGGTCCAATGTTGTTTGTCATATACATTAATGATCTGGATGATGGGGTGGTAAATTGGATTAGTAAGTATGCAAATGATACTAAGGTAGGTGGCGTTGTGGATAATGAAGTAGGTTTTCAAAGTTTGCAGAGAAATTTAGGCCAGTTAGAAGAGTGGGCTGAAAGATGGCAGATGGAGTTTAATGCTGATAAGTGTGAGGTGCTACATTTTGGTAGGACTAATCAAAATGGACAAACATGGTAAATGGTAGGGCATTGAGGAATGCAGTAGAACAGAGTGATCTAGTAATAATGGTGCATAGTTCCCTGAAGGTGGAATCTCATGTGGATAGGGTGGTGAAGAAAACATTTGGTATGCTGGCCTTTATAAATCAGAGCATTGAGTATAGGAGTTGGGATGTAATGTTAAAATTGTACAAGGCATTGGTGAGGCCAAATCTGGAGTATTGTGTACAGTTCCAGTCACCGAATTATAGGAAAGATGTCAACAAAATAAAGAGAGTAGAGAGGAGATTTAGTAGAATGTTACCTGGGTTTCAGCACCTAAGTTACAGAGAAAGGTCTTTATTCTTTGGAGTGTAGAAGGTTGAGGGGGGGACTTGATAAAGGTATTTAAAATTATGAGGGGGATAGATAGAATTGACGTGGATAGGCTTTTTCCATTGAGAGTAGGGGAGATTCAAACAAAAGGACATGAGTTGAGAGTTAAGGGGCAAAAGTTTAGGGGTAACTCGAGGGGGAACTTCTTTACTCAGAGAGTGGTAGCTGTGTGGAACAAGCTTTCAGTGTAAGTGGTAGAGGCAGGTTCGTTTTTGTCATTTTTAAAAAATTGGATAGGTATATGGACAGGAATGGAATGGAGGGTTATGGACTGAGTGCAGGTCGGTGGGACTAGGTGAAAGTAAGCATTCAGCATGGATTAGAAGGGCCGTGATGGCCCATTTCTGTGCTGTAATTGTTATATGGTTTATGTGAAGTACAAGTCTCTAGATCCCCAGAAGTTGTCATACAAGTTAATAGTGTGATCCTGAAGGCATATGGTCTGATAGCCTTCATTACAACAGTTGCAAGGTAATGTTGCAGCTCAATAAAACTGTTTAGAACACACATGGAGTATTGTGTTGATTTCTGGTCACCTCGTTATAAGAAGGATGTGGTATAGAGGGTGAAAAGAATATTTTCCAAGATGCTGTGTCTGGGTTAGAGAGCATGTCTTACAATGACAGATTGATCAAGCTTGGGCTTTTTGAGACATAATTGCAAGGCAGAGCAATTTGCAAAGAACAAGCCTCATTGAGAGTGAGTCATCATTTGAACCAATAGAAAAAAGGGAAGTAGAAGCACAGCGGCCATTGTTGGAGTGGAGCAGAGTTAGAGCAGGACGGTTTGGCTCAATAGGCTTTGACGAGAACAGTTTTGGGAACATAGGGAAAACCTCTAAATAAATTTCTAGTGAGTTTTTTTTATCTTTCTTTGTCTACAAGTACATAACTAGTGCACCAAAAATGGGTCCAGAGTTGGTGATATGTTCTTTGTGTGGGAGGTGGGAACTCTGGAAGATCTCCAGTCTCCCCAATAACTACATCTGTATGAAGTGCATCGAGATACAGCTCCTTAGAGAATGTGTTAAGGAACTGGAGCTGCAGCCCGATTACCTTCAGTTCATACGGGAGAATGAGGAGGTGATAGAAGCTATAGGAAGGTAGTCACCCCTAAGGTGCAGGAGGCAGGCACCTGGGTGACTCTCAGGAGACGCAAAGGGCATGGACCGCTGCTGCAGCGTACCCTGTGGCCATTCCCCTCAATAATAAGTACAGTATACTGCTTTGGTTAATGTTGGGGGTGAGGCACAGCAACCGGGTCTCCGGCGCTGAACTTGGCTCTGTGGCTCAGAGGAGAAGTGGGGGAGAACCGAAGTGTAGAGGTGACAGGGGATTCCATAGTTAGAGGAGCAGACAGGAGATGCCATGGACACGAAAAAGACAACCAGATGGTACTTTGCCTCCCAGTTGCCAGGGTCAGGGACATCTCAGATCAGGCCCACAGCATTCTGAAAGGGGAGAGAGAGGAGACAGGAGTCTCGGTACATATTGGTACCAATGACATAGGTAGAAAAATGAGCAGAGAATATAGAGAGTTGGATAGAAAGCTGAAAAGCAGGACCTCCATGGTAGTAATCTCTGGATTGCTGCCAGCACCATGTGTCAATGAAGGAAGAATAGGATGATCTGGCAGATGAATGTATGGCAGAGGAATTGGTGCAGGGGGAAGGGTTTCAGATTTCTGGATCATTGGGGTCTCTTCTGAGGACCTGTACAAAAAGGACATGTTACAAGACTCAAGGAGCACCTTGTGAGGAAGGAAAGGCAAATGATAAGGCAAAATTACAGTCAATGGCATGAGTTGATGTGTAACATGGGGGCAAAAATCAAAAAGGATGATGAATACGGTACTGAAGATGTTATATTTGAAAGCACACATTATACAGAATAAAGTAGATGATCTTGTAGTGCAGTTAGAGATCGACAGGTACAAGTTCCGGGTACCACTGAGTCATGGTTGACAGAAGATCATAGCTGGGAACAACATCCAAGGATAAACATTGTTTCAAAAGCTTAGGCAGGTTGGCAGAGGGGAGGTGTTTACCATATTGGTAAAAAAACGAAATCAAATCCTTAGGAAGATGTAGTGTCCTTGTGGATAAAGTTAAGAAACTTAAAGGGTAAAAAGACCCTGATGGGAGTTATATACAGGCATCAGTACAGTGGCCAGGATGCAGGATACAAAGAGGGAATTTGTAGAATGCGTACAAAATGTCTTTTTAGACCAGCTTGTGGTTGAGCCCACTAGAGGAAAGGGATTGGGTGTTGTATAATGAACCAGATTTGATTAGAGAGCTTAAAGTAGAGGAGCCCTTCGGAGGAAGTGATCATAAGATAATAAAATTCACTTTGCAGTTTGAGAGAGAGAAGATAAAGTCAGACGTATCAATATTACAGTGGAGTAAAGGAAATTACGGAGGCATGAGGGGAGCTGGCCAAAGCTGATTGGAAGAGGACACTGGCAGGATGGCAGTGGGACAGCAAAGGCTCAAGTTTCTGGGAGCAATTTGAAAGGTGCTGAATACACACATCACAAAGATGAAGGAGATTCTAAAAGGAGGATGAAGCATGTGGCTGACAAGGGAAGTCAAGGACATCATAAAAACAAAAGAACGGTTATATAATACAGCAAATATTAGTGGCTAGCTAGAGGATTGGGAAGCTTTTAAAAACTATCAGAAGGCAATTTAAAAAGCCATAAGGAAAGAAAAGATGAAATTTGAAGGAAAGCGAGCCAATAACAAAGGATACCAAAAGTTTTTATCAGAAATATAAAGGGTAAAAAAGAGGTGAGAGTGGACATTGGACAGCTTGAAAATGACACTGGAGAGGTTTGTAATGGGGACAAAGAAATGGTGGATGGACGTAATAAGTATTTTGTGTCATTTTCATTGTGGAAGACACTAACAGTGCCAGAAATTTGAGAGTGTCAAGTGGCAGGAGTGTGGTTGCTATTACTAAGAAGGTGCTTGGGAAGCTGAAAGGTCTGAAGGTAGATAAGTCACCTGGACCAGTTGGACTGCACCCCAGGGTTCAGAAAGAGGTACCTGAGAACATAGTGGAGGCATTAGTAATGATCTTTCAAGATCACTAGATTCTGGAATGGTTCCAAAGGACTAGAAAATTGCAAATTCAATCCACACTTTAAGAAGGCAGAGAGGAAAAAGGAAGGAAATTGTAGGCCAGTTAGCGTGACTTCTGTGGTTGGTAAAATGATGGAGTTCACTATTAAGGAAAAGGTTCGTGGAGGCACATGATAAAATAGGCCAATAGGCATGGTTTCCTTCCGAGAAAATGCTCTCTGACAAATCTGTTGGAATTCTTTGAGGAACAGGCAGGATAGACAAAGGAAAGTGGATGTTGTGTACTGGGTTTTTCAGAAGCCCTTTGAGACAAGGAGTTGCACTTGAGGGTGCATAACAAGGTAAGAACCCATGATATTACAGGAAAAATACCAACATGGATCGAAGATTGGCTGACTGGCAGGAGGCAAAGAGTGGGAATAAAGGGGAAATTTTCTGGTTGGCTGCCGGTGACTAGTAGTGTTCCACAGGGGTCAGTATTGGGACCACCTCTTTTCAAGTTATACGTCAGTGATTTCGATAATGGAATTGATGTATTTGTGCCCAAGTTTGTGGACGATATGCTGATAGATGGAGGGGTCAGGTAGCATGAAGGAAGCAGGAAGTATGCAGAAGAAATTAGACAGATAGGGAGAATGGGTAAAGAAATAGCAGATAGAATATAGTGGAGGGAAGTCTATGGTCATGCACTTTGGCAGAAGGAATAAAGGTGGACACTATTTTATAAATGGGGAGAAAATTCAAAAATCAGAGGTGCAAAGAGACTTGAGAGTGCATTGCAGGATTCCTTAAAGTTTAACCGAGGTCCCTCACTTTTTCCGTGTCGGCTCAGGAATCCTGCATCAGGACAGACTTGCTGACAGAACTGGCAAATCCTTTCAACTCAGTGGGTACTCAGCTCTCATGAGGAAGAAATGAAGGAATGAGATCAGTTCTATTTTAACTTTTAAGTTTGCAGTAATATTTTGAATTACTCATAAAAGTACTTTAAGCATTTTTACATTCTGTTGATGTTTTTAAAAAGTATTAATAATTTTTTTAAATGTTACTTATTTCATCCTTAATACTTCTGACTGTGGGTGAACGGCAGGGTGCTCAGAGACATTACAAGACTTGATTGATCTGACAGTCATTAAAGCTGGGGCGGTCTCTTTGGCAGTGGAAGTTTCCTTAGTGGTTACACAAGCAAAGCTTGCTGTAGGCCGTCTAAAGGCTTTGAGTAGGTCACACATCACTGGAACCATAGTTGGATCCAGGAGCCATCCTAAATCAGATCAGATTATTGAAATTTTACCTTATTTTTCATGCTATTATTTCAATTCCTTTTCCCAAAGTAGTGGGAAACCATAACACTAAATCCTAAGGCTCTGGGAACTGGAAAGGAGAACTTTACGGAGAAATTTACACCTATTTGGCATATGTCATTTTAAAAACACACTGGAATGTCAAAATCATTAATTTGTTCTGAAGTCTGCAATTAGACCTAAAATAAGACAACTGCTTTGTTTGAATGGACATAAAATGTCTTTGCCAGGGCAATCATGAGCGCTCTACCTATGCGGGCTGTGGAGGCTCTATCACTAAATGTATTCAATGTAGAAATTGTCAGAATTTTATATCCGAAGAGAATTAGGCGATATGGGCTTAGTGTTGGAAATTAGACTGAGGTAGAAGACCAACCACCATTTAATTGGATGGGGGAAAGCACTCATGAGAGGCCAAATGATCACCTTCCATTTTCATTTGCTGTGTTCTTACATTACTGAACATGGAAAAAGCTGCAAATACAAAAGAGAAACATGATCGTTGCCTAGTTAATCAAGGCCGAATATGTGCAGCTTCTCTTTGCCATCCCTGCAGATTTCCATCCTTCAAAACTCCCAATATAAACAGGAAGCAGGAAAAGACAGGCTCACAGATTTGGTTTGACTGGTGCTTGCTGATTTTTTTTTGAATGAGATGCTTAGAAAGCACCGTCTCTGATCCACTGTGGGAAAGTCAGTGCTTTTTTAAAAATTGCATTAAATATCAATGGGTATTTGGAACATCCAGCTGTGATTATTACTTGTCACCAAAGATTGAAATGTGCCCATTTTAACATCTAATGTTTGATTTTTTGACAAATGCAAACTTCCTGGTGTGAGATGAAAAAGATGTGATCACTTGCGGCTTGGCTTTTCATGTATACCACATCCATATTGGTTTCTGAGAGAGCAGTGGCTGAATTACCCAGGCCCAACACCTTCCAGTAACATATTACATGTTCCTTACTGAAGCAGACTTAACTTACAAGTTAAGTACAGCCTCAACAAGTTGCAATCAGCACACACAAAATCCTGGAGAAACTCAGCAGGCCAGGCAGCATCAATATAAAAGTGTAAACAGTTACATTTTGGGCCAAGTGGGTCTCAGCCTGAAACATCAACAAGTCCTGATGAAGTATTTTGGCCTGAAACGTCCACTGTTTACTCTTTTCTATAGATGCTGCCTGGCCTGCTGAGTTTCTCCAGCATTTTGTGTGTGTTGCTTGGAATACCAGCATCTGCAGATTTTCTCATGAAGTTGCAATCAACTTCATTTCTCTAAAATCAGCAAAATGCAAAAACATGCAATATTACTTCATATTTTTTTAAAATGTCAGTCAAAATCCTAAAGGGCTTTGTCTGATTTTTTTTTGTCAGCAAGGAATCGATTGGATGAGTTTACTAACATTATATTAACCTCCCAGTCTTATTTAAATATTTTCAGAAATTTGCTTACATAATCTGCCTCAGACGATACACATACAGATGTCCCCTGCATTATGAATGTTCGCTTTATGCCACTTTGCTTTTACAAAAGACCTACATTATTAACCTGTTTTCACATTACAAAGAGGATTTTCGCTTTTACAAAAATTTTTCCTATATAAATTAATGGTTCTTCACTTTACGCCATTTTGGCTTAAGAAGGGTTTCATAGGAATGCTCTACCTTTGTAAAGGGGGGGGGTAGAGAGAACACCTGTAACCCAAAAAGCAGATGTAGTCCAATAATCTCATAAGTGGATACCTTCAAATATACCCCAGGGTCTGTGTGTGTGTCTCCCTCTCTCTCTCACACACACACACACACACACACACACACACACACCCCCCCCCCCCCCGCCTCACTCACCAACTTCCCTCTCCACCATCACCTAGACAGATAGAGACTGCTCCTTCCAGTTCCATTTGAACTTTTATAAAATATAAACTATGCATTTTTTTTACATTATATATACACATTTTTTTTCTAAATAACATGTACCTTTTTGATGGCAATCACTTGTTAAGCTACAACTGTGGTTGGTCAGCTGTGCCCCTGCCTGCTTCATTCAATGTTTCCCCCCCCCCCCCCCCCCACACCATCCCAAAGACATTTATTGCCATCTGTAGGTGGACATCCAAGGTATTTGAAAAACTCATTTTCAAGCAAACTTTTCCCCTCAAATACGTATGGGGTATAGGAACTTGGAGATGAAGGTCTTGGAGACTCTTCTTGGTATCCGACATTGAGTTGCTTCTATAATCCCTCATGTCCAATTTCTAACACCAACAAAAAAGGACCTCCTAATCAACACTCGCCTTGTATGGGTAAGGATCATCTGAAACTCTGCGGGATATTATTAGGGAAGAGCCCTCATTAACAAATATTTCATGCTTCTAAACCAACTGCACAAAATGTAATTATTTTTGTGCACTAATCATGCAGAACCTGAATATAATTCAGCACCCTCACTATGCAAGTTGCTGTGAGAATCAATCAACCCCAAACTTGAACTGGAAAGAATTTATGTTCTTCCAAACTGAGTACATGATTGTTACAATACTCAACTGAATAATTGTATAGTTTTATTTCATGGGTCAAAATGCATACAATTTTATTGAAAACAAAACATACGATTATGTCAATTAATATATGTTTCTAGAAAATCAGAAAATAATTGAAAAAACAATGAACGTTTAATAACATTTTCAAACATTAGTTAATACAGCGAATAAAATACTGTAGTTTAAAATGGTCAGTTATCTCATTTTCAAATCAACACAAATCTGAAAGATGCAAGAGAAATATTTCCACCATCTGGTTAGGAACCCTCCTAGGTACAAACTCTGTAAGACAATTTGTTACTTGGATCACTGTTGCTAATACTTATGGAAAAAAAAACTTTAGGGGATTCAAATGCCAACACTAAAACTTTAATATCATCTCCTTCCTTTCCCTGGGGGGAGAAAAAACAATTCTCTCTTTGAAGGCAACGGGCAAAAGTGAGAAAAGAAAGAAAATGCAGTGTTTATTGTTCATTTTATAACTATTTCTGCGAGACAGCAACATCCAGGAGGTACTTAGGACTTTGTTTCTGATGCACCATCAATAACTCTCGGAGACGGGAGGCAAAAGATAGGCTTTTATTAGCTGCAAATGTGACCATGACATCTTGGAGACTGGGGGCGGAGCAGTGCCTCCAATCGCCTTTATACTGGGGTCAGTGGGAGGAGCCACAGGAGCAGTCAGCAGAGGGGCATGTCCAGACAGGTATACACATAGTTTACCACATTCACCCCCCCCCCTTTGTTTTAAAAGAGAGTCCCCACGGGGTGAAGTTTCTCACAAGTATATTTACAGGTCAAGTCTATCAGGTGGTCGAATCTGTCGTTGCGATCTACGTAGCACCGGTGGTGATTGCACCGGTGACAGTGGTTGTGCTGGCTCCGGCCTGACTTGAGGTGTCAGCCCGTTAGGCGTCAGTAATCCCTCATGCGTGTGCGAGGTGCCCGGTATGGGAGTGTCGTGAGGAGTCTGTGTAGGGCTTGGTGTGCGCGGTGTCTCATGGGTATACACCTCGGTGGGTACGGGGTTCATAGTCACCATGGAGTGTTCGGGGTAGGGGTCTGGTGCTCCTGCGGGCGCCAGGTCGCGGACGGAGACCGTGTCCTCCTGCCCATCAGGTAAGACCACGTAGGCATACTGGGGGTTCGCATGAAGTAGGTGAACCCTCTCCACCATTGGGGAGTATTTATTGCTCCTCGCATGTTTCTGGAGCAGCACTGGCCCTGGGGACATCAGCCAAACCAGTAGGGTGGTCTCAGTAGCAGAATTCCTGGGAAAAGTAAAGAGTCGCTCATGAGGGGTGGCATTGGTGGATGTGCATAACAGGGAGCGGATGGAGTGGAGTGCCTCGGGGAGGACCTCCTGCCAGCAAGAGACCGGCAATCCTTTTGACTTAAGGGCTAAAAGTGTGGCCTTCCACACTGTGGCATTCTCCCTCTCCACCTGTCCATTCCCCCGGGGATTATAGCTCGTGGTCCTACTAGTAGCAATGCCCCTAGTCCCTGGTCATCGTCCTGATGTCCTCAAGGGAGTAAGGCAGGTTCCGGGCTTTCACAAAATGGTAAAATTGGGTGACCCCCGGGTGGCAAAGATCTGCATGGAGGGTGTATAGCTGGTCGAGCTGTGCGCTGGCACACGCTCCCCAGGATAGGGCATCAGGGGGCTCATTGAGCCTTCCAGGCCAGTACAGGATGTCATAGTTGTAGGTGGAGAGTTCTATTCTCCACCTCAAAATTTTATCATTTTTGATTTTGCCCCACTGTTGGTTGCTGAACATGAACGCAACTGAGCACTGGTCAGTCAGCAAGGTGAACCTTTTGCCGGCGAGATAGTGCCTCCAGTGCCTAATAGCTTCCACTATGGCCTGGGCTTCTTTCTCCACCGCGGAGTGCCGAATTTCAGGGCCTTGAAAGGTATGAGAGAAGAACGTCACCGGCCTTCCTGTCTGATTGAGGGTAGCAGCCAGCGCGAAGTCGGAGGCGTCACTCTCTACTTGGAAGGGAATGGTCTCGTCCACCGCATGCATCGTTGCTTTGGCAATGTCCCCTTTAATGCGGCTGAAGGCCGCGTGGGCCTCGGCTGAGAGTGGAAATGCGGTGGACTTGACCAGGGGGCGGGCCTTGTCTGCGTAGTGGGGGACTCATTGGGCGTAATAGGAGAAGAAGCCCAGGCACTGTCTGAGGGCTCTGAGAAGGGTGGGTAGAGGGAGTTCTAACGGTCGGGGTCAGGGCCAATGACCCCATTCTCCACGACATACCCCAGGATAGCAAATCATGTGGTTCCGAACACACACTTGTCCCTGTTATAGGTGAGGTTATGAGCTTTGGCCACTTGGAAAAATCGTTGGAGGTTGGTGTCGTGATCCTGCCAGTCGTGACCGCAGATGGTGATGTTATCCAAATATGGGAACGTGGCCTTCAGTTGGCACTGGTCCACCATCCGGTCCATTTCCCTCTGGAAGACAGAGACATCATTTGTGACACCGAAGGGGACGCGCAGGAAGTGATAGAGCCTGCCGCCCGCCTCGAAGGCGGTGTAGGAGCGGTCCTCCGGGCGGATGGGGAGCTGGTGATAAGCGGATTTCAGATCTATGGTCGAGTACACCTTGTACTGAGCTATCTGGTTGACCATATCCGCGATGCGGGGTAGGGGGTACGCGTCAAGCTGCGTGAACCTATTGATGGTCTGGCTATAGTCCACGACCATCCTATTTTTCTGCCCGGTCCGAACAATGACCACCTGGGCCCTCCAAGAACTTGTGCTTGGCTCAATGATCCCCTCCCTGAGCAGCCGCTGCCCCTCCAACTAAATGAAGGCCCAGTCCCCCACGCTGTACCTCCTGCTTTTAGTTGCCACAGGTTTACAGTCGGGGGTCAGGTTGGCGAACAGCGGTGGGGGAGGGATCTTGAGGGTGGAGAGGCTGCAAGTGGTGTCAGTAGCGCAGCTGTCGGCATGGTGCTGGGTGGGATGTGCGGGTCGGTGTGTGTGTGTGGTCAGTAGCAGGTTATATGATGAAGTCCCACAAAACTGAGGATTCCTGACAGTGAGTGGTGGGAGGGGCCCGTCATACTCCATTGTCACACTTTTCAGCTGGCTCTGGAAGTCCAGCCGCAATAGCACAGGCGCGCACAGTTGAGGCATGACCAGTAGTGCAAAGTTCCGATATTCTGTGCCCTGCACCACCAATGTCGCTACACAACCCCCCCGGATGTCTGTGGAATGCGATCCAGAAGCCATGGTGACCCTCTGGCTTACCGGCCATGTCACGAGTCCGCAGCGTTGCACAGTGTCCGGGTGAATAAAACTCTCAGTGCTGCCCGTGTCAAACAGGCAGCTAGTCCTGTGCCCCTCCACCAGGATGTCCATCATTGACCTTGCAAGCTGGTGTGGGGCGCTTTGGTCGAGGGTTACGGAGGCCAGAGTTGAATATCCATCTTGGTGCCCGGTAAGCACCCGTGGGTCGGAGGCAGGTCGAGGTGGCGCCGACAAAGATGGCCGCCCCCATGCCTTGCACGAGGCGGGCAGGCAAGATGGCGGCGACCAAGATGGCTGCCCCATGCCTCGCACGAGGCGGGCAGGCAAGATGGCGGCGACCAAGATGGCAACCCCCATGCCTCGCACGCGGCGCTGCTCGACCCTGCTCGTGGTTTAGACTTACAGGCCTTGGCGACGTGGCCCTTCTTTCCGCAGCTGGAGCAGATAGCTTTTTGGGCCAGGCAGCGATTTCAGGGGTGCTTTTTGAGTCCGGTCGTAAAATGCTCTCCATGGTTTAAAATTGCAGCTAATAAAATTGATGCACCATCAATAACTCTCGGAGACGGGAGGCAAAAGATAGGCTTTTATTAGCTGCAAACGTGACCACGACATCTTGGAGACTGAGGGAGGAGCAGTGCCTCCAATCGCCTTTATACAGGCGTCTGTGGGAGGAGCCACAGGAGCAGTCAGCAGAGGGGCGTGTCTAGACAGGTATACACATAGTTTACCACAGTTTCAGAGTCTGGAATTGTCAAAGACAACAGATAGAAAAACTTCCAGGCCTAGTACAAGCCTTCAAGTATCTGATCTGTGTGATGTGTGATGCCACAACTACAGCTGAACTCTGCTGCTCTTGCAGACTCTTTGGCTACTAGATGTCTAAGCAAATGAACTTAACAGAACAAATGCAAAGCAAATCTTTCTTTTTCCATGCAGTTGCAATGGTATGAACAATAAAACTGATGTACCTTACTTCCTCTGAAAGCTTAAGGTTTTGTTTTCTGTTGCCTTTTTCCTTTTAAAAGTTTGTGCTGTTCAAGATAAAGGAGGTTAGAGCAAAATGGATGCTTTCTCACATCAAGCACTTCATGTCAGCTGTGAGCACAAGTCAACCGTAAGCTGTAGCTCTTTCCTGCTGGCAATGAAAACAGAAAATGCTGGAAACTTTCTCATCGAGGTTCTTCAATATGGAAAATTAACTGCCATTTCACACATTGCCTGCCTGCCGAGTCCTTGTTTCCTCAACACTACTTGCTTTTAATTCAGATTACAGACATTTAGTTTTTTTAAAAACTTCTTTCTCTCTCAACATAGAAATGTGTCTCTGTCCTAACTTCAGTGGTTGAGAAATTGTTGGAGTCCATTATTAAGGATGAGGTTTCAGTGTGCTTGGAGGAACATTAAAAAAAAGGCCAAATTCAGAATGGTTTGCTTAAGGGGAAATCTTGCCTGACAAATCTGTTGGAATTCTTTGAGGAAATAACAGGTAGGATAGACAAAGGAGAGTTGTTCAGCTTGATTTTCAGAAGGCCTTTGACAAAATGCCACACGTGAGGCTGCTTAACAAGTTAGAGCCCATGGTATTACAGGAAAGACGGAAGGCTGGTTGACAGGCAGGAGACAAAGAGTGGGCATAAAGGAGGCCTTTTCTGGTAGCCAGTCACTTGTGGAATTCTGCAGGGGTTGGTATTGGCACCACTTCTTTTCACTTATATGCAACGATTTGGATAACAGAATTGATAACTTTGTAGCCTAGCTTGCAGATGATACAACAGTAGGTGGAGGGGTAGATAGTATTGAGGAAACCAGAAGTCTGCAGAAAGACAGACAGATTGGAAAAATAGGCAAAGTAGTGGCAGATGCAATACAGTATCAGAAAGTGTATGGTCATGCACTTCAGTAGAAGGAATAAAAGGTGTATACTATTTTCTAAACCGAGAAAAATCAGAGATTCAAAGGGACTTGGGAGTCTTTGCGCATGAATTCCAAAAGGTTAACTTGCAGGTTAAGTCAGTGGTAAGGAAGGCAAATGTAATGTTAGCTTCATTTCCAGAGGACGAGAATACAAGGGCAAGGACGTGATACTGAGAATTGATAACACATTGGTCATACCACACTTAGAGTATTGCGAGCAGTTTTGGGTCCCTTCTCTAAGAAAAGATGTGCTGTCACTAGAGAAAGTCCAGAGGTGGTTCATGAGAATAATTCCAGGAATGTATGAGGAGTGTTTGATTACTCTGAGCCTTCACTCACTGGAGCTTAGAAGAATGAGAGGGGGTATCACTGAAACCTCTCGAGAGGGATAATAAATGGAGTGGCACAGAAGACTTGATGGGCTGAGTGGCCTAATTCTGCTCCTATGTCTTATGGTCTAAACTTGGTGGTGTGATTTCTTCCCTTATTTTGAACAGTTTGCCAGGGGCTTCTCTGTATCTATTAACTAGTCATAAATTACAGTAGGAATTCTGTTTGCTGTTGTTCATTTACATTGACCTTCAATGATTGTGACAAAAAGTGCCTGTGTGCTGGATAAAGATGAAGCTTTGAAAATAGTAAATATATCGCTGGAACACATGGAAGTACGAAGCATCAGCTCCCCCCCCCAGTCTTATCATGCACTCTCAGATACACACTTTAATCACAGCGGAGGCTCAAAGTGTCAACAATCCTAATGTTCTACAGTGACAGTTTTCTGAAATGATGCATACATTACATGCAGCATGGACTTAGCAACGAAGGGCAAGAAGATTAGAATGGGCTGAGGGGCCCATTTCTGAGCCACATGACACCACAACTCCAGGCTATTATTGTTTTCCTCTGTGTGGTGAGGATTCGACTGAAGTAATACAGAACTAGAAAAATACCAAATAAAAAACTAATAAAATCTGGGCAAAGTACTCATGAGACAATGGCAGAAAATTCAATATGTAACCTGCAGGAAAAGCTGGAAATCATTGCAGGATGTTATAGAAAAAAATTAAGAAAATAGTTAATATGGCTGTAGAATAGCTGTAGTAACTGTGCTTTTTATTCCAATTCATTGGCCAATTTCATATCAGAATCATCTGATGAATTCTATTGATATACATTGCAATCACATACCCAAATTACACAAGGATGAGAAGCCTTTTCCAATTATGCTGGACTAATGATAATTTTAAAAAGGTAAGGTTTCATACCTCGCCCTTTACTTCTATCGTGAGAATTTTTTCCTCAATATTGTATAGGTAAGATATTATGGAAAACAAATTAGCAAACAAGATGTGCAGTTAAAATCAATTAAACTATCAAAATAATGTTGATCAATTTAAAACAAATCAGATTACAGTCAATGAAACTATTTTTTACCCATGAGTTACATTCAGCACGATAGCCAGGTACTAAATTCCCAGATTTCAGCAGTACAGCAAGGGTGTGTTTAATGGTGACAGAAACTCTAAAGGGGACACATCAACTATGGAGAGGAGAATAGAGGGTTAAGATTTCAGGGCAATGATTTACGGAATGCTGACAAGTCATCATCGGTTTGAAATGTTAACTTTACAGTGCCATCATCTCTTCACAGATGTTGCCTGACCAGCTGAATATTTGGATTTGCAGCATCAGTTTACAAGGATTGAGATTAATTTGTTGTTTTATTTAAGACTTTGAAAGAACATTATCCCTAGAATCAGGCTTGCATTTTGCTTCAATCATTCAGCTAAATTCTTTGAATGTTTATCAATGTACTGTGATTACAGCAACTGCAGAAACCGTATATAGTAGTTTTGGCCATAGCAAATGATTTTTATAATCATACAAGCTTGTAGCACAGGAAGGGGCTTTTTAGACTGTTTCAGAGAGATGATTCTGAATGAAATATACTGTTTATTTTCATGCTTCAGTTTTATCCCATTACCCTGAAAACTGAATCTTTGTAAGCGCGTATTCAATTTCCTTATTTCCTTTGCACATTACAATGGAATTTAATTCCACCACATCAGCAAATTAAAAAATTCCAGATTAAGAAAATTAAAAAATACAAAATGCTGGAGGAACTCGGCAGGTCAGGCAGCATCTATGGAGATAAACAAAACAGTCAACTTTTCAGGCTGTGACGCTTCCTCAAGACAGGAAAAGAAGGGGGAAGATGCCAGAATAAGAAGGTGCGGGGGGGGGGGGGGGGGGAGAAGAAAGAGGAGGAAAAGCTAGGTGATATGTGAAGGCAGGTGGATGGGGGAGGGGGTTGAAGCAAGCTGGGAGCTGATAGGTGGAAAAGGTAAAGGGCAGGAAGAAGGAATCCAATAGGATAGGAGAGTGGATCATGTTAGAAAGGAAAAGAGGAGGGGCACTGGGGGAGGTGATAGGCAGGTGAGAAGAGGCAAGAGGGCAGTGGGAAATGAAAAGGGAAGGGCGAGGGGGAAAAAAAATCACTGGGTTGTTCATGCCATCAGCTTGGAGGCAAAACCTAGACATGAGGTGTTGCTCTTCAACCCGAGAGTGGCCTTGGTCTGGCAGAAGAGCAGGCCATAGATTGACATGTTGGAATGGGAATGGAGATAGGAATTAGTATAGTTGGCCACCAGGAAATTCTGCTTTTTGCGGATGGAGTGGAGGTGCTCGACAAAGTGGTCTTATAACCTACGTTGGATCTCAATGTAAAGGAGGCCACATTGGGAACACTAGATACATAGACAACCACAAAAGGTTCGCAGGTAAAATGTTGCCTCACCCGGAAGGACTGTTTGGGGCCCTGAACAGAGGTGAGGAAGGTGGTGAATAGGCAGGTGGAGCACTACTACCACCTGCAGGGATATACCAGGAGAGAGAGAGAGAGAGAGAGTTTAGTGGGGAGTGACAAATGGTCAATGGAATCACAGAGGGAGAGTGATGTGGGAGGAGATAGGGCCAGTCAGGCTGGAAGCAGGAGGCAAATCTGACAAATTCCAGATCACACTAAATCTTTATGTAGAAAGAATCATTATTTCCCTTCTGGTCTTTTGGCCAATTATTTTAAAATTTATGACCTCTGCTTTGTCAACCAGTGATGTGGAAACCCATTTCTCCCTGTTAGCAAAACCCTTCATCTTTTTTTGTGAGTATCTCTGTTTGCTGTAAAAAGATCAATTGCTGTGCTTATCATTCCACCCCTGGCATCAACTGGTAAACATTCTTCTTGTCGTTTAGCTGAAACCTAACCAGAGTCAGGGCATGAATTCATTATTTTTCTGTTCATTGCTTGTGTCTATAATGTCAAATACCTCGTGCACATTCGTAGCTCCTTTGTCAACTTGCTCTCGCAATTTAGTTTTGAATGCTGACTTGAGGCTTGACAAATAATTAAGATACAGTACAAGGGATACATTTAAAAAATTGCAACAATTAATATAATCAAAAATCAAAAAGTGATAGTTGTTTCCCCAAGGTGAGAAAATATGGATTATCACAGATATTTACTTTTATCAATTAAACCACTTTTTTAGGAATCATCCAGAAGTCTATCAAACAGTTAATTCTTCAACTTTGGTACTTCAGTGCCCTGGTTAAGAAGAAGAAACATCAAGCATTAATTTATTCAGGGTGGACTCCTTGGTTTGCCAATATTTCCCATCCTTTTGTTGGTCAATTTGTCATACCAAAAAGTTTTAATGCCTGTGATCAAAGAGCATTACACATCAGTGGATGGGATGCTTTAGATTACTACAGTTTCCAACCTGAATTAAGTACTCAAGTACTTTGTGTTATTTGGATGGATTAAAAGTAGCTTTGTACCTGTAGCACACAGCTTTGCTCATCTTAAAATGCTTTAAATTTGGATGTAGAATTATGACATGGTTAACAGTCTGCAGGGATGTGATTAAAGAGGGATCGCTTCTTTCATACATGCTTGCACTGTACAGGCTGGAATTGGGGAAGTACTGATTGCATACACATTTGCATTTTTTTCTATTTCAGCCATAATCATTACTGTGTATAACCATGCCACATCAGTGCCTAAATCACCAAGAGACATTCCTGCTGTAACAAGAATCCATAAAGGAAGTTTTGCTAGGGCAAACTCTATGGTAAGCACAATCATGAAACCAAAATACAAAGGGTCTTGGTGCTGGTCTACTAGCAGTAATCAATTGCAGGTTTGCTCATCGAAAGAACACATCCTCTAGGTCCAATGTTCTTGACAAGGCAAACCAAACACATGCTAATGGACACTTTCCTTATCCTATTATTCCATCAATGGCTTTTGGGACTTCAGGATGGCAGCCAGAATTCTTGATATTATGGCAGTAGCAGAATGTTTCACGAATGTTGGTACCACTTGCTATCCTTCTGCCATTTTTTTATTCAAATGATAAAGTCACAGAACACTACAGCACAGAGACAGGCCCTTCAGCCCATCTAGTCCATACCAAATTAGTTATGTATCTGCCCAGTTCCATTGATCTGCACCCAAACCATAGCCTTCCCTACCCCTTCTATCCAAATCTCTTAAATGTTGAAATCAAACCCACTTCCACCACTTGCACCGACAGATCATTATTCCACACTCACCACCTTGAGTGAAATTGTTCCCCCTCACGATCCCTTCAAATATTTTGCCCTTCACCCTCAAGTCATGACCTCTAGTTTTAGTTTCATTCAACCTCAGTGAAAAGGCCTGCTTGCATTGACCCCATCTATATCCCCCAATTTTGTACATCTCTATCAAATCTCCCCTCAACTTTTGACATTCTAGGGAATAAAGTCCCTAACATATTCACTCTTTCCCTGCAACTCAGACCCACAGGTCCTGGCAACATCCTTGTAACTTTTCTCCTCACGCTTTCAATCTCATTTACATCATTCTTGTAGGTATGCGACTAAAACTGCACATAATACTACAAATTAGGAGTACTCACTAACGTCTTAAACAGACTTAACATAACATCCCAACTCCTGTACTGAATACATTTGATTTACAAAAGCCAATGTGCCAAAAGCTTTCTTTACAACCCTATCCACCCATGACTCCATTTTCAAGGCATTACGTATTTATAGTCCCAGATTCATCTATTTTAATCACATGCCTCAATGCCCAACCTCTCGCCACATTAGACCTGCCCTGGTTGGTTCTCTCAAAGTGCAACGCTTCACATTTGTCTGCATTAAATTCACCTGCCATTTGTCAGCCCAGTTTTGCAGCTGGTCTAGATCTCCCTGCAAGCATTGGTAGTCTTACCTGCTGTCCAGTACAACCCCAGTCTTGGTGTCATCTGCAAATTTGCTGATCCCGTTTATTATATCATCATTCAGTCAGTTGATGTAGATGACAAGCAACAATGGACCAAGCACAGATCCCTGCAGCACGCTACTAGACACAGGCCTCCAGTCAGAGAGGTACCCATCTACCACCACTTTGGCTTCTTTCATTAAGCTAATGTCTAATCCAATTTACTACCACATCCTGACTGCCAAAGGCTTTGCTAAAGTCCATGTAGATAACATCCACTTCCTTACCTTCAACCTTCCCAGCAACTTCCTCAAAAAAAGTTCCAAGATTATTTAGGCACTCCTTGCCATACACAAAGCCATATTGACCATCATTAATCAGTCCTTGTCTATCCAAATATTTATGAATATACCTGGTCCCTTAGAATACCTCAATTTTCCCCACCACTGACGTCTGGCTCACCAACCTATAATTTCATGGCTTATTCTTAGAGCCCTTAAACAATAGAACAACGTTAGCTATCCTCTGGCACCTCACCCATGGCCAAGGATGTTTTAAATATCTCTACTAGGGTCCCTGAAATTTCTCCACTAGCCTCCCATAGCGTCCAAGGGAACACCTCGGATTTATCCACCCTAACTTGCTTCAAGGCATCAAACACCTCCTCCTCTAATCAGTATGGAGTCTATAACCTCACTGCTGCATTTCCTCACGTCTACAGTCTGTGTTTGTCTCTGTCTCTACGCAAATACAGATACAAAAAATCCATTTGAGATCTCCATCTCTTTTGGCTCCACACATAAATTACCACTCTGAACTTCCAGAGGCCCAGTTTTGTCCCTTGCTATCCTTTTCCTCCAAGAATTCTCCTTTACCTTGTCTGCTAGAGCAACTTCATCTTCTTTTAGCCCTCCTGATTCCTTTAAGTGTTCTTTTGCATTATTAATACTCCTCAGGTACCTCATTTGTTCCTACCTACCTGCCTATACCCACTATGCACCTCCTCATTTTCTCAACCAGGGCCTTAATATCTCTCAAAAACTATCATTCCCTTAACCTACATCCATGCCATTTATTCTGTCAGGAACATACAAACTCTGTACTCTCAAAATTTCACTGGCCAAGTACACCTTTGCCAGAAAACAGTCTGTCCCAATCTACACTTGCCAGATCTTTTCTGATACCATCAAAATTCACATTTCTCTAATTTAGAATTTCAACCCAACTTATCCTTTTCCATAATTATCTTGAGACTAATGGCATTATGATCACTAGATGCAGAGTTCCCCTGCACAAACTTTTGTCAGCTGCCCTGTCTCATTCCCTAATGGGAGATCCAGCATTGCACTCTTTGTACTGGTTAAGGAAATTTTCCTGAACACATTTGACAAACTCTTTCCCATATAGCCCTTTTCCAGTTTTGGAGTCCCAGTCAATATGTGGAAAGTCAAAAATCACTTTCTTTCACAACCTTGTGTTTCGTGCAATAATTTGATCTCTCTACAAATTTTCTCCTTTACATCCTGCAGATTGTTCGCTGGTCAATAATATAATCCCATTAATGTGGTCATACCCATCTTATTCCTCATTTCTACCCATAAAGCCTCACTAGACAAGCCTCTCCAGGCTGTCCTGTCTGAGCACTGCCATGACATTTTCCTTGACTAGTAATGACTCTCCTCTTCTTTTAATCCCCCTCGCTCTATTACAGCTAAAACAATGGAATCCCAGAACAGAGCCATTGGTCCTGCCCCTCCTGCAACCAAGTCTCACTAATGGCTACATGCACTGATCTGTGCCCCAAGCCCATCAGTCTTTCTTGCTATACTCCTTCATTGAAATATATGCAGCTCAAAATATTAGCCCCACCATACCCAACTTTGATTACTGATCTTGTATGTAGACTTAGCGATGTGTCTCCATAACTACTCGTGTATTTAATAAATAGTAATATTTGAGGAAGATTGTAAGTTGTTCACATTACGAACTCTAAAGCACTTGAATAGCGTGATACCATGTCACAAGTGCACACCTCAATAAAGTAAAAGTGAAGTACACATGTATATCCCCGGCTCCCGTGTTTTTACTTCAATTAGTTTTAGTGTTACAAAAGACAGCAGTGGTGACGAGGAAGTTTTAAAATGAACCTGAGGCGACTACCTACCTGTTGAAGCACAGCATCTTCTTTCTTCACAAAGGGGAAAGAGAGACATTTGAGTTAATAAAAAGCACAACATTTTTCCCCTTTGAGTTGAGGGAAAAAAAAAGACAGAAAACAGTTGAAATTCATGGGTTCATAAACAGCGAGTACTGGGTGATAATAATATTTTTTTTTTAATTTGAAAAAAGCAGAGAGATAGAAGACAGCTTCGTAGAAGTTTAACTGCTACACACAAACCAGCTGAAATGAGCTTTGCTGATATCGTGAATGTAATGCGGGAACTTTTAGAACAGAAACCATTGTTGATTTTTTAAAAAACACTGGAAGTTTCATAAGTGGGCTCAAAAAGGAAGGGGAGCCCATTTCAGTGTATGTGGCTGAATTGAAGAGACTGTCTGAGCTTTGCATCATCTAACCATCACTGAAATGACAATGAGAGATTGTTCAGTTTGTTGAATCTTAAAACAGATCATTAAAACAAATGGCTCCTATCTGAAGCACAACTCACATTTAAAAGAACAGCTGAAATTGCTGTATCAATGGAAACAGCAGTCAGATGCAATTGAGTTACAGTCAGGAGTGAAAGTGAGTGTAAACAAAACTGCAACAGCTAGATAGAAACCTGCCAAGCTGAGGAAATTGTGTTACTGGTGTGGCAAGGATTACATTCCTGTGGGAATGGCATTTCTAACAGTGAAATACAGCAACCAATAAGCCATATTGGGCTTGTATGTGGTAAAAAAAACAGAGGGCCAGCATTGTGGGGATGTGTCCAGCTGAGACAACTACAACTTGATTGGAGATCCATCTATATTTGCATATCACATCTCCTGCAATAGAGTCAACTGAGAGTGAATTTAAAGAAAATGGTACTGGATGATGCCACAGCAGTGTTCAAAGATGGCACTAGAAAACTCAAACATGTCAAGGGTAAAATAGTATTAAATGAAAATGCTCCACCCACGTTTTACAAAGCCCATCCAATTCTTTATACCATCCATGATAAAGTAGCAGTGAGATAGACTGTATGGAGTCTAAAGGAATTCCTTCCAATGTTGAGTCGATCCCAGTGGCCCCCAGCAGCCAAGAAGAATGAGTCTGTCAGGATCTGTGCTGATTTCAAGGTCACCATCAACCGGTATGGAAAGTAGACTGACACCCTCTGCCTAGGATAGTGGACATCTTTGCAAAATTTTCTGGAGGAAAATACTTCAGCAAATTGGAATTAGCTGAGGCCTAATGACAGATGGAGATGCAAGAAGAGTCCAAAGTGTTTCTCACATAAACACTCAAAGGGCTTTATCACTATGGACCGGGTTCTGCAAGCTGCCCAGGCACACGGTGATAGCTGGATGACATCATTGTTACTGGTGACGATGACAAAATCATCTCCAAAATCTCAAGATAGTGTTCAAAAGATTAGAAGATTACATGGTCAGAATATGACACAAGTGTGAATTCTTTGAACCATGCATTACTTATTGTGGTCACACCACTGACGCACAAGAATTATACAAGTGAACTGAGAAAATTCAAACAGTGGTGTATCTCTCCCCCCCCCCCCCCCCCCAAGGCCAAAGGATGTGTCACATTTGTGTTCCTTTTAAGGGTGTGCCAAATTACTGTAACAGGTTCCTGCCAAACCTGGCTACTGTACTCCACCTTGAACTCATTACTACAGATTGGGAAGAAATAGCAATAGACAAAGCAGTGTGAGATGGCTTTCCAAAAAGGTAAATTAAATGGTGACATCAGACACAGTATTGACACATTAATGACCGACAGCCTCATGAAGCTTGTGATGCCTCGGCTTGTGGTATAGGTGTGGCTATGTCACGTGTTAAATGATGAGAGTGAACGCTCCATAGTCTTTGCATCACGTTCCCTTACCGCTGCAGAGAAAAATTATGCACAAATTGAGAGACAGGCCTTGAGTATGGCTTGGGATGTAAAACATTTCAACCAGTACTTGTATGGAGAGACTATCCTCGTTACTGATCAAACACTAGGGCCCATTTTCATTCCATGGAAGGGCCTTCCACTAACAGCAGCAGCACAAATGCAGAGATGGGCTTTATTTCTTGGAGCTCACAATTACAAGATAAAATTCAGAGGATGACTAATTGTGGAAATGCTGATAGAATGTCCCATTTACCCTTAGAAAAGGAAAGAACTAAAAATCCTAAAGTGGACACTGAGGTATTCTCCCCAATGCAAATCGAAAGTCTCCCTATTATGTCAGTGATGATCCAGAGGGAAGCCAGAGAAGACCCCACACTTGTCTCAGGTCTACATGGTCACACAAAACAGCCAGTTCCCCCATTTTTACCAGTACCACAATGAACTAGCCCCTGGCGGAGGTTGCCTTGTGGGGAAATCGAGAATTGTTGTACCATTCAGGCTGAGACCTAGTGTTGGAAGAGCTACATGCATGATCAAAATGAAAGCATTGGCTCAAAGCTTTGCCTTGTGACCTGGGGTACATCAGCAGATCGAGTAGCCTGTCATACACTGTCCGTAATGCCAACACATCCCAAGGATGCCAAAAGTAACACCTCTCCATCCCTGGGAATGGTCAGCATTGACCTATTGACCTGGGGGAGGATTCATGTGGATTTTTCCAGACCGTTCATGGGCACTAATTTCTTGGTAGTAGTGAATGCAGCTACAAAGTGGCCAGAAGAGTTCCCAACAGCCTCCACTACAGCTTCACACACTGTTGAAGTGTTGAGAAGTCTCTTCAAGGACTGGTGTTCCAGAACATTCCAGTCAGTGACAATGGTCCACAGTTTGCTGCAGAACAGTTTCAGTCATTCCTGAAAATGAATGGAATAAGACATTACGTCTGCACGATACCACCCAGCTACAAGTGGCTTGGTGGAAAGGTTTGCCCATAGTGGAAAGAATGCACTGTGAGAATGTCAGCAGAGAACACCACACTGAATCAGAAACAAGAGAAAATCTGCAGATGCTGAAAAATCAACACAACACACAGACACAAAGTGCTGGAGGAACTCGGCATCTATGGAAAATAGTACAGTCGACGTTTCAGGCTGAGGTGCTTGGAGAGAAAACCACAATGAGGAATAGATTTAAAACTTGGGGGAGGGGAGAGAGAAACACAAAGTGGTAGGTGAGAACAGGAGGGAGACAGATGAATAAAAGAGGTGGAAAGTTGATTGGTGAAAGAGATACAAGGCTGGGGGTGGGGGGAGGCTGACAGGAGAGGACAGAAGGCCATGGAAGAAAGTGGGGGAGGGGGAGGAGCATCAGAAAGAGGCAATGAGAGAGGGAAAGGGGATGGGGAATGCCCTGCATCTACAAGACTTCAGGTCACAATGCAAATATGCCAGGTCATACAGGCAGTCCAAATGCTCATCTCCTAAAGGGATGTTACAGGCTTTTGATTGCAGTGATCATTTATCAGAAAAGTAAGATTAAAAAGTAGTTAGTAGTTTTGTTTGCTACCAGCAAGTCATCACTGTGTTCCACCAACGCCATCTTAAACCAGAAGACGTGCCGTAATGTACCCATTAACACAAGTGCATGCCTGACTGAAGTAAAATGAAGTACACATGTTTTTCCCCAGGCTCCCATGTTTTTCTTTTGACTAGTTCTGGAGTTACAAAACACAAGACACTCCACTATCAGCTCTGGTACTCTGGCTCCAATCCCCCTGCAACTCTAGTTTAAACCCCACCCCCAGGCAGCACCAACAAACCTGGTTGGACTTGTTTTGTATTTCAAGGGCCCTATCACTGGCATCCTTAGTCCTACACCAGCCTTTACCTTTTCCCATCCTCCCCAACATGTAGGCCAGTGACTGCACATTTTGGCTAGCACCTGTGCTCATGTAACCTGCAAAGGAGTATTCATACAATTACATTAATTATCCTTCTGCCCAAAGTTTGAATCACTTCGACGGTTACATCAGATTTTCAAGAATCATTCCAGATTGGTACATTAAAAATGTCTGGTGTTTGGCACTTACTGGGACTAATGCTTCGCTTGATGGGGGAGGGGCTTCGGCTCTGGGACGACTGAAAAAAAAGCACAAGAAATGTTGGTTCCTGCTCTTGTAAAATAATTGCACTCCTACCTCATGCGCTGGGAACTGGTTTAGAAATGCTGGGTCCTTCAGCAGCTTCTGACACCGAGACAGGATGGTTTACACAATATAAACAGGTCTTAACGGAGCTCATTTCAAATTATTAATTGGTCAGCCAGATCATGTTAATCCAATCTTATTATTGATGTTACATCCATTTTGATATGGATGAGCCCAATGGAGGTTTGCAGACATGGTACATTGTTAAGACTACCATACTGTGCTGTAATGTTCTATGGATACCACAATTCCCAACATACTGTCCATTTCCCTCCACTGATGCTGCCTGACTCAACCAGTTTCTCTCTCTCCTTTGATTCCCCTGTTGAATCGTGTGGTTCCTGTTCTCTTGGTAACAATCCTGCACTGCAATTTTAGCAGTGGTTGGCAGCCTTGGTTCAGAGTTTTGTAAAAATTATTTGTATTTATATATTTTTCAAAAAAATCTTAATTGGCAAGTTAGGTTTTCTCCCTCATTCAGAGGAAACTGCAAACTATTAACAGAAATTTAATACATAACTATTGCACATAGAGGGAAGAACAATTAAAAAGAGGTTGCAGTTCCATTTCCTTCAAAGCAGATGAACATTGTTTTTAAAGAGGTCTCGGAGCAGACTGCATGCACGCAATATCGCCAGATAATAGAAAACTCACAAAGTTGCTTCATTTTCAATGTTCTGTAAATAATTGAGATGAAGATTTTTAACTAAGCAATGTTTGTATTTGTTGTAGTTTCAGCTGGAAACTGAGCCAACATAGAATAGTTCAAGGGAGAGAATGCCAGACAAAGCAACAAAAGGCTTGCTTGAAATATCACAGGCTCACGATTCTGGTTTTGCATTGAAGTAGTCCCCAGTTCTTGCACTGCAGAGCAGAGCACCCTGACCAGGCTAATTGTGAGTGACTGGCCATCTGTACTTGCTCCCCGCACAGATTACAGATTCAGTCAAAAATAATGGAGTAACTATCCATTTGCTCCAGCAAAAACTGGGATAAGGAAACAAGGTGTAAGAAACACATACAACTATGCATTAACTATATTTATTAAGACTTTGGTTAAAGCCTGTGCATTTGAAGTATACTTGGAGTCACATTGTAAAAGTAACTTACCAGGCCACGGGCTGGACTGGTGGAACGAGAATGAACTGGACTAGAGCTCCTGCTTCGGCTTTTACTGGGCGCCCACTGAATAAATAAAAATACAGAATGATTATCAATGGGGGGGGGGGGAGACACTTGCCATACATTTGAACTAATACTATCATTCTACAACATCCAACTACAATTCAGTAAAGCTTCTAAACAAATTAGATCAATGCCATTGAAATGTTAGCATGAAAGAGAAGGCAAGACTGAAGGAGTGAACTTCCCTTCAAAGTATTCTTCCAATATATAGAAAGTAATAATAGTCAGGATTTTCTTTTAAATAAGTGAGGTCTCTCTTGCCATCATTACGCTTTGAATCCAGGATCTGCTCTACTCAGATAGTAGTGACCGTAACTTTAGAACAACCTGAATAGCTGATAGCATTTCAAAGCCCCAGTAACTCATGCCAAAGATTAGGAATGCAGTGAACTCGCCACAGTTGGCTGAGTTATAGCAAAAGACAAAATGTTTATTAAAAAGTCAATTTTATTTTTAATTAAATGTACAGCACATGAAGTCCACATCTGCTCTTCAGGATCAGATTATGGGTAAGAAGCAAACAAACATCAGGTTTAATTTATTTAGAAAGAAAGCAATGATAATTGAATCCAGTTACTTGCTACCAAGATAATGGAAAAATGTGGAGTTAATAAGGAACAAGATGGCAGCACATTTGCCTTTTACAAAATATCAGTCTGGATGTTGTCTACAACCTTACCCATTTGAGTGTATTGATTGGCAATGAATCATCAGTTTGGGTCATTCCAACCAGATTTAGCAGCTGATGGCTGGAAACTCTCAGGTAATAAACCCTGAAAGTCATCTTGCACTATAAGCTTTACATAAAAAGAAGCTGCAAATATTTACTTAAGCAGAGTCTGCAACAACAATCTATAGCCCTTTCTTGTCCTTCACCAAGTAAATGCTCTACTTACCAGAGCGCCCCTCTTTGCGAATGCTTCTCCCTTAGCAACAACAGTGTCATTTTCTACCAGGGCTGGCCAGATGTGATAAACCACCAGGGGTGCAGTGAAATCAGAGTCATAGCTGCGGCGATACCTGGGAGGGGCAAGAAAAACTGTTCTTACCTGGGAGGGGCAAGAAATGTATCGCATGCGGGAAAGCAAGCACAGATAACAGTCACGCGAGGGGTGATGACAGGAAGGACCACACCCAGCAGGAATATAAACCAACAACAACATTCACAATGTGACTCAGGAGAAGAGACTTCACATAATTATTTTCATATTGAGATCAGTATATTTTGTTGCAGAAGCAGGATCAATCATCCAGAGGGTGAACCCACAGAAAGCATCTGGCCTGGATGGGGTCCCTGGCTGTGTTGCTAGATCCTGTGCAGATCAGCTGGTGGGGACATTTCTGATATTTTTAACCCTCGCTGCTTCAGTCAGTGGCTCCCACCTGCATTAAGACCAACTTCACAGTACCCAAGGAACACAAGATAATATACCTACCACCTAATGGCTGAGAGTCACCATCACGAAGTGCTTTGAGGGGATGATCAAGGCATTCATTAACTCCTGCCTCCCAGACAACCTCGACCCACTCCAATTTGTCCTCTGGCAAAACAGAACTATGCTGGAGCAAACACGAGGAAATCTGCAGATGCTGGAAATTCAAACAACACACACAAAATGCTGGTAGAACACAGCAGGCTAGGCAGCATCTATAGGGAGAAGCGCTGTCGACGTTTTGGGCCAAGACCCTTCGTCAGGACTATGCTGGACCTCATTTCCCTAGCCCTACTCTCATTTCTAGAGCACGTGAACAGTAAAGACACCTACATTAGAGTATTCCTTATTGATTACAGCTCTGCCTTAAATACTATACCTCCTGGAAAACAACTCCACACACATGGGAGTGAAGACGCCCCTTTGCAACTTGATCTTTGACTTCCTAAACAACCAACTACAAAGAGCAAAGCTAGCCAGTAACACCTCCACCGTAATTATTCTCAATGCTGATGCCCCTCAAGGCTGTCACCTCAAGACTGGCCAAGAAAGCTTACCAGTGCCTCTGCAGCTAAAGATGTCTGGCATGTCCCCTTTGACCCTCACCATGCACCATGGAAAGCACCTTGTCCAGATACATTGTGGCTAGGTATAGCAACTACTCTGATGTGACTGCAGAGAGCTGGATATGCCTCAGCACATCACAGAAACCAGCTTGACCTCCATGGACTCGACACTTCTCACTGCCTCAGTAAAGCAGCCAACATAATTAAAGATCCCCACCCACCCCAGACATTTTCTCTTCTCTTTCCTCCCATCACACAGAATATTCTAAAGCCTGAAAGCATATGTCACCAGGCTCAGAGATAACTTGTATCTGGCTGTTACACAACTATTGAACTGTTATAAACCTTATGATATGATTGACCCTTCACTTCAGTCTACCTTATTATGACCTTGTACCTTTGCCTACCTGCACTCTGTACAGTAACACTTCATTCTGCACCTCATTGGTGTTTTACCTTAGCTACCTCAATGCACTATTGCAGGATTTGCAGCACCTGGTGACACTGATCTGTCTCAGATGGCGATGTCATAACTTCTTTCAAGAGAGATATCAGACCCTGAGGGTGTACCAGGCAGTGCCAACCAACTGGTGGGAATGTTCAAGGACATTGTCACACTCTCACTGCTGCAGTCGGAGGTTCCCAACTGCTTCAAAAGAGCAGCAGTCCCCAAGAACAGGGTGAGCTTCTGCAATGACCATCGCCCAGATACATTTACACCTGCAGTGACCAAGTGCTTTAAGAGGTTGGTCAGATCCAGAATCAACTCCTGCTCAAGAACCTGGTCCCACTGCAATGTGCCCATCACCTCAATAGGTCTACAGCAGATACAATCTCACTGGTTCTCTACTCAGCCTTGGACCACCTAGATAATAGCAGCACCTACATCAGGCTTTGCTTATTGATTACAGCTCAGCATTCAACATAATCATAGCCACAGTACTAATCAACAAGTTCCAAAACCTGGGCCTCTCCATCTCCCTCTGCAAATGGATCCTTCACTTCCTCATTGGGACACCAGTCAGTGCAGATCAGAAATAATATTCCCTCCTCACTGAAAATCAAAACTGGCACAGCTCAAGGATGTGTGCTTAGCCCACTGCACTTCTCTCTACACCCATGAATCTGGCTAGGCACAGCACAAACACCATCTATAAATTTGCCAATGACATAGCTATTGTTGGCAGAAGGTGACAAGGTATCACAACATCTACCTTGTACTCAATATCTGTAACACCAAGGCATTGATTGTGGACTTCAGGAAGGGGTAGTAGAAGAAACACACCAGTCCTCATCAAGAGATCAGCAATAGAAAGAGCGAGCAGGTTCAGCTCCTGCGTGTCAACATCTCTGTAATTGCATCACATAGTGGGTACAGGACAGACCTTCAGAGGAGGAAGAGCAGCAGCTATATTTCACTAGGAGTTTGAGGAGATCTGTTATGTCACCAAAGACTCTCACAAATTTCTACAGATGCACTGTGAAAAGCATTGTAACTGGTTGCATCACCATCTGGAATGGTTAGGCCACTGCACAGGATTGGAAAAGTGCAGAAAATTATACACCCAGCCAGCTCCAACATGGGCACTAGACGCCACAGCATCCAGGACATCTTCAAAGGAAATACCTCAAAAAAAATTATTTTTTTTTTTAAAAAAGGCAGCAACTATCATTAAGGACCCCCATCACCTAAGGCATGTTGTCTTCTCATTGGTATCATCAAGGTGGTGGTACAGGAGCATGAAAACACCGTCAGTATTTTAGGAACAGCTCCCACCGCCCCCCCCCTCCCCCCAGCCATCAGATTTTCGAATGGACAATGTCCACTACCCTACTATCTTTCCACTACTTATTTAATATGTTTCTTACTGTAATTTTGTGCATGTATTGCACTCTACTGCAAAACAAATTCCGCGACATATGCTAGATATATCAAACCAGATTCTGAAATTTGACCAGTATCTACAGAATACAAGACAAGCATTCACTGTGCATCAGTACATGTGAAAATAATAAACCAACTTATCCATTTCTATGAGGCATAGCTATAACAAGGTTTCAAAGTATATGGACCCAAGTTGTTTGATGAGGTTAATACAGCTTAACCATTAGAATCTGAGCCAAACAGCATGAAAGCTCCAAGGCTCAATGTCTCCATGCTGACTAATGTGCCTCTCTTTTCTATCCATGTATCTTTCCAGATAGCTTTTAAATTAAATTTTATAATTGTGCCTGCCTCCAGCAATTCCTTCTACAAATCACTCCCTGTATGAAAAGGCTGCCTCACAGGTCCCCTTTAAATACGTACCCCCACCCCACCCCACCCCCAAACACCTCAAATTCAGGTTCTGTAGATTTAGACTTCCCTACCCTGGGAAAAAGACTGGCCTTTCACCTTTTCTACGCACATCATGATTTTATACAGCTCTACAAGTTCGCTCCTCAGCATCCTACACTCCAGAAAACTCATCCCAAGCCTGTATAGTCTTGCCTCAAGACCACAGGACATAGGAGAATTAAGCCATTCAGTCCACTCCACCATTTCATCATGGCTGATCCTGGACCCCATTCAACCCATACACCTGCTCTCTCCCCACATCTTTTGCTGCCCCGACCAACCAGGAATCTATTAACTTCCGCTTTGAATATACCCACGGACCTGGCCTTCACCGCAGTCTGTGGCAGAGCATTTCATAGATTTGTCACTCTTTGGCCAAATAAAATTCCTCCTTACTTCTGTTCTAAAAGGTCACCCCTCAGCTTTGAGCTTGTACAGTCTAGTTCTGGATACCTCCACCAGCAGGAACATCCTCTCCACTTCCCACGTATCTAGTGCTTTCAACATTCGGTAGGTTTTAGTGAGATCCCCACGCATTCCAAATTCCAGTGAGTACAGGCCCAAAGCTGCCAAATGCTCCTCTTATGTTAAATCCTTCATGCCCAGAATAATCCTTGTGAACCTCCTCTGGACCCTCTCTCCAAAGAGAATACATTCTTTCTGAGGCAAGGGGCCCCAAAACTGTTGACAATACTCCAAGTGCGGCCTGACTAGTGTCTTATAAAGCTTCAACATTATGTCCTTGCTTTTATAGTCTATTCCCCTCGAAATAAATGGCAACATTGCATTTGCCTTCTTTACCACAGACTCAACCTGTGAATTAACCTTCTGGGAGCCTTACACAAGGACTCCCAAGTCCCCTTGCACCTCTGACATTTGAACCTTCTCCCCATTTTGAAAATAGTCTGCACTATTGTTCCTTTTACCAAAATGCATTATCATTTATTTCCCAACACCGTATTCCATCTGACACTTTTTTGCCCATTCTTCTAATTTGTCCAAGTCCTGTTACAATCACATTGCTTCCTCAGCACTACCATCCCCTCCATCTATCTTTGTATCATCTGCAAACTTTGTCAACAATTCCATTATCTAAATCATTGACAAGCAATGTGAAAAGTAGCGGTCCGAATACTTGGCCCCTGAGGAACACCACTAGTCACTAGCAGACAACCTGAAAAGATCCCCTTTATTTCCATTCACTACCTTCTGCCTGTCAGTCATTCCTCTATCCATGCCAGTATCTTTCCTATAATGGCACATGATTTTATTGTTAAGCAGCCTTGTGTGGCACCTTATCAAAATGCCTTCTGAAAATCCAAGTAAATGACATCCACAGCCTCTCTTTTGTCCCTCTTTACAGAGATCATGCTGACCTCGACTTATTTTATGTTTAGTCTCCAAGTACCCCAACACTTCATCCTTAATGGACTCCAACACTTTCTCAACCACTGAGGTTAGGCGAGATTTCCTCTTGTCTTCTTCCCTTCTTGAAGGGTGGAGTGACATTTGCAATTTTCCATTCCTCCAGGACCATGCCAGAATCAAGTGATTCTTGAAAGATCGTGATCAATGCATCCATTATTCCTTCAGCAACCTCTCAGGACTCTGGGATGTAGTCCATCTGGTCCAGGTGACTTATCCACCTTTAGACCTTTCAGTTTCCTTTGTAATAGCAATGGCACTCAACTCCTGCTCCCTGACACTCACAGATCTCTGACATACAGTTAATGGCTTCCACAGTAAAGACTTAAGCAAAGTACTTAAGTACTTTGTCCCTTTTCTTGTCCCTTTTCTTTGTCCCCATTACTTCCTCACCAGTACCACTTTCCAGTGGTCCAATATCAACTCTCACCTCCCTTTTATTCTTTACACAACTGAAAAAAGCTTATAACTGAAGCCCTCCTGTCCTGGTGAGATTTTTGTGAATCCTTTCTTTAGCTAGCTGACAGGAACTGCAAACTATACTGCACGTGTGATCTAAACAACAAATTGTGTGCTGTATGCAATGCCCAACAAACGAGCAGGAGGTGCACAACCCTGGAGTTCTACCGTACCAGGTTCAGGAACAGCTACTTCCCTTGAACTAAACTGCACAAATCAGTAGAGCAGCACTAAGACCACACTGCACTGCAATGGAATTAGATTTCTTTGTTCTAATTTATGCACAATTTGTGCTTTTTCATGTGCAAGACATGTATCTGATGCCATGTGCCTATGAGGCTGCTGCAAACAAGTTTTCATTGCACCTGTACGTAAGTGAAATTGTAAATATGGCAGTAAACTTGACTTTGACATTGAAGTCAACTGTGTCAAATGCTTTCTTCACTTTTCTGCCTACTTGTGTCACCATCTTTAGGAAAGAATGCATCGTATGCCTAGATCTCTCTGTTCCAGGGACATTTACCGTACAAGTCCTGCCATGGTTTAACTTGGACAAGTGCAAAGTGCTGATTTTTACTAAGTTAAATTCCATCTGCCCTTCCTTGGGCCCCTTTCCCAGTAAACTTATAACCTTCTTCACTGTCCATTATATCAACAATGTTGGTGTCATCTGCACACATACTATCCATGATAATTACATTCTCATCCAAACAGCAGATGCAGAACACAACTGGTCACAGTTCTGCAGTCTGAAAAACAGCCCTCCACTACCACCCTCATTCATTTCACCAAACCAAACTTCATCCAGTTATCTAGCTCTATATGGATTCCATTTAATCTTAAGCAACACTTGGGGTCAGAGTCCATAGGACACTCAAGGCTGCTGCGCAGGTTGACTCTGCAGTTAAGAAACCATACGATGCATTGGCCTTCATCAATCATGGGATTGAGTTTAGGAGCCGAGAGGTAATGTTGCAGCTATATAGGACCCTGGTCAGACCCCACTTAGAGTACTGTGCTCAGTTCTGGTTGCCTCACTATAGGATGGATATGGAAAAAATAGAAATGGTGCAGAGGCGATTTACAAGGATGTTGCCTGGATTGGGGAGGATGCCTTATGAGAATAGGTTGAGTGAACTCTGCCTTTTCTTCTTGGAGCAATGGAGGATGAGTGGTGACTGATAGAGGTGTACAAGATAATGAGAGGCATTGATCGTGTGGATACGCTTTTCCCAGGGCTGAAATGACAAGCACGAGAGGGCATAGTTTTAAGGTGCTTGGAAGTTGGTACAGAGATGTCAGGGGTAAGTTTTTTTTAAAAAATAAAACGCAGAGTAGCGAGTGCGTAGAATGGGCTGCTAGTGACGGTGGTGGAGGCGGATACAATAGGGTCTTTTAAGAGACTCCTGGACAGGTATACGGAGCTCAGAAAAACAGAGGGCTATGGGTAACCCTAGGTAATTCCTAAGGTAAGGACATGTTCAGCACAGCTTTGTGGGCCAAAGGGTCTGTATTGTGCTGTGGGTTTTCTATGTAACACACAAACTGCTGGATGAACTCATCGGCTAAGGCAACATCTATGGAAATTAATAAACAGTTGATGTTTCAGGCTGAGACCCTTTTTCAGGACTGAAAAGGAAGAGGGAAGGAAGCTAGATGGAAAGTGATAGGAGAAGCCACTCATGGGACAGTGATCTATTTCTGTACTTTTGAAATAGAGTATCAAACTTGCTAATGTAAGTCATAGCTGAGGCACTCAAGGGTAATTCAATAAACACAAGAAGAAAAAAGGAACAGAAGAATGTGCTGACAGGATTAGATATAAGCAAACACTGTGGGTGGAGATTCCTGTAGAGCACAACCACTGGTCTGGACAGATGGCATGACAGAAACAGACTCAATGTTCAGCACAGAAACAGGCCATTATGTGAATGGATTTCAAACACTCTCAGCTAATCATTGTCAGAGTTGAGGAAGCTTT
This sequence comes from Hemitrygon akajei, assembly GCF_048418815.1. NCBI lineage: Eukaryota > Metazoa > Chordata > Chondrichthyes > Myliobatiformes > Dasyatidae > Hemitrygon > Hemitrygon akajei. The sequence continues at coordinate 57,053,875 of NC_133136.1, forward strand.
GAGAGATTTGCTGAGCAGTGCTTTTAGATAACAAAGGAGATCCTGCACATACTGGAAATCCAGTTAAAATGCCAGAGGAAGTCTGCAGGTCAGATAGCATCAATGGAGGAATGGGGCCAACGATTCAGGCCAAGACCCTTCATCAGGATAGAGAGTCTCTGCTGAAACATCAATTCTTTATTCCACGCCCCCCCCCCCACCCCCAACAGATGCTGCCTGGCCTGCTGAGTTTCTCCTGCCTCGTGTGCATGTTACTAATGCTTTTAGATTTTGTTCATTTCTCCCATTACTATCTGTATCCAATTTTAGGTGAACAGTCAGTTTTATAATTTAATGAATTCAACAGCAAAAGACTTGCTTTTGCATAATGTTTGTAATATCAAAATCTGAGTAAGATTTACACTTATAAGACATTGTGATATAGAAGCAGAATTAGGCCATTTTGCCCAAGTTTGCTCTGATTTCGTGATGACTGATCCATTTCCCTCTCAGCCCCAGTCTACTGTCTTCTCCCCGTAACCCTTCATGTCCTGACTAATCAAGAACCTATCAACCTCTGTCTTATATATGTGCAATGACTGGCCTCCACAGCCACCTGTGGCAATGAATTCAGCACTCAGACTAAAGAAATTACTCTTTATCCCTGTTCTAAATGGATACCCTCCATTCTGAGGTTGTGCCTTCTAGTCCTAGACTCCCCACATCCAATCTATCAAGACCTTTCAATAGGTTTTGATGATATCCCTACAATACTACTCTACTACAATACGGATTCTGTAATGTTATGGTATAATCTGTTTTAGCAGCTTATAGAACTGTCTTTTTGCATCATTACAAAATGATAGTTAGATTCTCTGTTTACTCTATTTTAATAACAAACTAGTAAAAGTTGGGAAATCAAATTGATGAGCTCATACTCATATGGAATTTTCTCATCTGTTTTTGCATAGTGGTTACAAATTTTAAGCAAATAGGTTAACACTTGTGTTATAACAGAACATAAAGGCTAGTTAAATCCACAAAGCTTGTGACTACTCTTAACATTGATAATGATTTCTAGCTTAAAAGGTCAACTGGGATACCAACAGTGATTAATTAGTTTGTTTAAAAGGCATCACTGATTATCCTGCAATTTTAAACAAATAAAAAGATGCCCAAGGAATATTGCAGTAAGGCTGTATTGACGATTATTAATTCATAAAATATCAGAAATAAAGTTTAAGACCGATTGTTGCCATCAGCAAGTTAGTCGGTATTCTCAGCTGAATTAATTTAGCACAAGTAATGACAGAATAGCCAGAAAATGGTAGCGAACAAAACCACGAGTTCTCTCTCTCTCTCTCTTTTTTTATAACAGCATCACAAATAAAAGAAAAAGATGTTTTTACTTCTAGGTCCTTTTCCTCCCAAAAATTGGGGCATCTTTCTTGAGTTATGAATCTTCAATGGCTCTCAATAAATAGGACACCTCTAGTTTGATATGTTGGCTTTGCTTAAACAACTCCAGAATGTTCTGAAATGCTTTATAAGCAAAATGTGGCCAATATTATAATGAGAAAACTGAAAGCCAATTTGGGCTATTCAGCATGTTTTTGCCAGGTGCAGAGGCAATACCAGTATTCTTCACTGATGATTTGAGCAATGGTCATACCATTATGTTTGCAATTTCCACATGTACACTGATCAAACACATCTTTACCTACAACACTAAACAAGCAGAAATATCCTCCAGCTGAATACTGGAAACATAGCTGATCTGTGCAAGTGGTCATTATTTCTCCCTCTTCACAGCACCTGTCCCAACTGAAACAGGTTTGATGTCGGACGTCAGCCAAGCTGTGTTTCTGATCCTGCAAATATCCATTAACATTGTTATTTTCTGCAAGCTCTAACTCTGCCTGCATTACTGAAACAACAAATAATGCTGATAGACTCCAAACCACTGCTCATTCTACTTTGCAGAAACTCGGACAGCAGATTTTCAGATGATCCATTGTATAAACTCACATCAAGGCTATTTCACCCATCACTCATTATCCCATAAACTTAATGGCCTCCAAGTGAAGCACCATCTCAACTTTTAAACTTCAGTTTTCAAATGGTCTCAGCCCTTCCTCATCTCTATAACCTCAAGTACTGTTTGAGTGCCTGCCCTTTATTCGTTCCGAGTTCTTGCTCCACCATCACCAGTTTGATTGTCAACTGGGGCAGCATGGTAGTGTGGAACACAACACTTTGTAGCACAGCAATTACTAAACTGGGGTTTCAATTCCTGCTGCTACCTGTAAGGAGTCTGTACATTCACCCTGCATGGGCTTGCTCTGGGTGTTTTGGTTTCCACCCACACCCTACGGTTAGGGTTAGTGAGTATGTTTGCTCTGGATGTTTTGGTTTCCGCCCACACCCTACAGTTAGGGTTAGTGGGTATGTTTGCTCTGGGTGTTTTGGTTTCCGCCCACACCCTACGGTTAGGGTTAGTGGGTATGTTTGCTCTAGGTGTTTTGGTTTCCGCCCACACCCTACGGTTAGGGTTAGTGAGTATGTTTGCTCTGGGTGTTTTGGTTTCCGCCCACACCCTACGGTTAGGGTTAGTGGGTATGTTTGCTCTGGGTGTTTTGGTTTCCGCCCACACCCTACGGTTAGGGTTAGTGGGTATGTTTGCTCTGGGTGTTTTGGTTTCCGCCCACACCCTACGGTTAGGGTTAGTGGGTATGTTTGCTCTGGGTGTTTTGGTTTCCGCCCACACCCTACGGTTAGGGTTAGTGGGTATGTTTGCTCTGGGTGTTTTGGTTTCCGCCCACACCCTACGGTTAGGGTTAGTGGGTATGTTTGCTCTGGAAGCATAGCAACACCTGTGGGCTGTCCAGCACAATCTCCACTGACTTGATCCAAATGAAGCATTTCACTGTACCAATAATAAATAAAGTTAGCTTTTATCGTTAAACTATCACCAAGCTGAAGGATTCTTTCACGGACACCTAACATAAGTAACTTTCTGCTCCTTCAGTTCTAGCTCTGAACAAATCTGTCCTACTACTTCCTTAAATAGATAGATGTGAATTTTAAATTTGGCAACACTCCCATGAATTACTTTGGGATGATTTGCTACACTAAAAGCACTAAGCAGAATTTGTTGCTGTTGATACAATGGAAGGCACTCTTACTTATTCTCATTGAAGAGTTCACCATCCGCCGTGAAGGCTATGTCAAGTGGGGGCTCCAGGGTCTGCATGGCAAAGGCTACACGGCAAATTTCACGGATAAAACTGCTGATCAATATAAAGTCAACTTCGGGCGGCATCGAGATCTTTGGATGGACGCTAATGCTACGGATCACATCCTGTTGAAATACAAGTTGATCTTTTTAAATGGGCTATCCTGTAGTGGAACATGTCCAATCCACTATATAATAAAAAAAATCCCACAGGTTACTGATGAATTATTCACCTCATATCAAAACATTGACTGACTTGCCAACAGTCAAATGGTATCGGCTAGCTTGTAGTTTGGGGGGGGGGGGGGGGGGAATCATTGAAATGAGTGAAATTAAAATTAGCAATAAATTAATGGAAATATTTTAGTGGCCATCTCAAAGAGTTAGTGAAAACTTATTTAAAATGCAGTGCGTACTCCAATATCTAAAATTTATTCATAGATGAAAAAACATCTTAGCTTAAAGAGGGCAATCTGCCAGCATTTGGTCCTGACTTAGATTATCATAAAACAATGTTAATATGGTTTTGTAAATGGTGACAATAAAGTACGCATGTGGTTATAGTATACAGTACAATAATAACTCTCACCCAGAAGTTAATCTCACCACAACATATGGAATAGTATAGTTATACATAACAGCGAATTAAATTATTGGAGAATGGGGAGCCAGTCTCCTAGTATGGCAGCAAATTTAGGTGTTCCTGAGTGCCCACCTGCTTTCTATTACCTAGAATACCTCTTCAAAATTGAAGAGGCATCACATGTGATAGAACGCAGGTGGGAACTGCCCATTTCCATGGTTTCAGCACTCGATTTTGATCAGGAAGAGAAAAGAGCTTACTGCCAGGGTATTAGAACACATTATTCCATGTAGCAGCAGTTGCTGGCCACCCTTGGCTTGGAGTGCTGCCTCCCCCTGGACCAAGTTTGATCCAACACCGTAACCTGATCCTTTAATTGATTTGTTTTACCTGCTCTCCTTCAGTTTCCCACTGACTGCACACAGATGACGCCCATCCACTCATGATCTCGGTGGACCTTCCAGTACAAATATGATTCAAAGCCCAATTCAAGCTCTAATTACAACCTTTTAGTCAGGCACTTTCCCAAGCCCATTTTCTGGATGTCTTGCCCATTCCTGGAGATGCAAGAATGCGAACTATCAAATGGCAACACTGAGTACACTGCAGATGCTGGGGTCAAAGCAACACACACAACTAGCTGGATGAACTCAGCAGGTCGGGCAGCATCCGTGGAAACAGGCAGTCAACATTTTGGGCTGAGACCCTTCGTCAGGACTGAAGAGGAAGGGGCAGGGGGCCTATAAAGAAGGTTGGGGAGGGTGGGAAAGAGAAGGCTGGTAGGTGCCAGGTGTAAAACCAATCAGAGGAAAGATCAAGGGGTGGTGGGAGGGGAAGCAGGGAGGGGATAGACAGGAATGGTGAAGGAATGTAAGGGGAAAGCATTATGGGTAGTAGAAGGCAGAATCATGAGGGAGGTGATAGACAGCTAGAAGAGGAGGCAGAGTGAAAGTGGGATGGGTGAAGGGAGAGGGAGGGAATTACCAGAAGTTGGAGAATTCGATGTTCATACCAAGGGGCTGGAGGCTACCCAGACGGTATATGAGGTGTTGCTCCTCCAGTCTGAGTTTGACCTCATCATGGCAGTAGAGGAGGATCAGGACTCGCCGATGTAGAGGAGGCCACACCAGGAGCACCGGATGCAATAGATGACCCCAACAGACTCACGAGTGAAGTGTTGCCTCACCTGGAAGGACTGTTTGGGGCCCTATATGGTGGTAAGAGAGGAGGTGTAGGGACAGGTGTAGCACTTACGCTTGCAGGGGTAAGTGCCAGGTGGAGAACTCACAGATTGGGGGACCGCTTCGTCGAGCACCTCCACTCCGTCCGCCACAACAGACAGGATCTCCCGGTTGCCACCCACTTCAACTCTGCTTCACATTCCCATTCGGATATGTCCATACATGGCCTCCTCTACTGTCATGATGAGGCCAAACTCAGACTGGAGGAGCAACACCTCATATACCGTCTGGGTAGTCTCCAGCCCCTTGGTATGAACATCGAATTCTCCAACTTCTGGTAATTTCCCCCCCTCTCCCTTCCCCCATTCCAGTTTCACTCTGCCTCCTCCTCCAGCTGCCTATCACCTCTCTCATGATTCTGCCTTCTTCTACTACCCATAGTGCTTTCCCCTTACATTCATTCTTCACCTTTCCTGCCTATCCCCCTCCCTGCTTCCCCTCCCCCCCACCCCTTGATCTTTCCTCTTACTGGTTTTCACCTGGCACCTACCAGCCTTCCCACCCTCCCCCCCAACTTCTTTATAGGGCTCCTGCCCCCTCCCTCTTCAGTCCTGACGAAGGGTCTCGGCCCGAAACGTTGACTGCTCATTTCTACAAATGGCAACACTGATACTTTGGGCTCAGACACTGAACAATTTTGTGCACTGAACACTAATGTCAAAATATAACGTATACTACACAATCAGTCTTTAGTGCACCATTAAAAATACAGATGGATTCCTAGGCCACTAAACTATTTTAATACTAAATATAGTCCTGATGAATGGTCCTCCGCCTGAAACATCTACTTTGTTCCTCTCCTTAGATGCGGCCTGACCTGAAGAGTTCCTCCAGCATTGTGTGTGTTACTATTTTAACACTGTTTTGAGTGCCCAGTAAAACTAACATTTGGTCTTCTCATTTCTGATGAGATAGTTAACATCTTTTAAGTTATTGAATGGAAACACTGGCTCTGTGTAGGCATTTAATGTACACAAATTATCTATTTCTTCCTCTTGTTTTTGCTCACTAATCATTTTGATGTTTTAAACTATGATGTGGCAAGATCAGCATTGCATGAATAAGTATGTTTCTGCAAATTCTGAAGTTTCTCTAATCCACATGAATTTTAATATTACACAATATTAAACAAATTGGGTGAAAGGTTCAGAAATTCTGGGGGGCTTTCTTCAGCATAGTTGGTATAAATTACTGAACTTATATAAAGAAAGATGTACAACTAGAAATGGAATTAGCAATAAATACAGGAACTGACACATTCTTTATAGATACATACATCAATGCTGGACTGGGACATCATAGAGATCCTGATTGCGAATGATGTAATCCATCACGTTGTCATCTAGCGACTCTGGGCCACGGTGCGATGGTGACAGCATTTTCCGTACCCGCAGCTTGAATTGTCGGAACGCTGTTTTTGCTGCCTGAAAAGCCTCCTAAAGTCAATGGGAGCAGAAGCATTCAGTTTAGACACAATTTTGCTGGTACTGTCTGATCATTTCCATCTTTGACATGTCAGCTCCTACAGGCCTGAACCCCTCTCCCTAGTTATTAGCATTATCGTCATCGGGAGAGAGGTGGTCGAAACAAAAACAGGAAGTGCTGGAAATAGTCAGCACGTGGGAGGAGAAACCTGTTAATTGTTCTGGTCAGTGACTCCTTGTCAGAAGTGACAAGGAGAATAAACTCAGTTTGCAAAGCTGCAGGGAGGTGTGGGAGGAGGCAAGCCTCTGAAAGGAGAAAACCAGAGTAACCATGGCGATAAGCTGCAAAGTGGTCTGGTTATTGAGTGAATGGGAACAGGTAGTAAGAATACAAACAAAGGAATGTAGTAGTGAACCGACCTACACGGAATAAGACCTGGAAGACATTCGGGCTTGAGCTGTTTAGGAGGCAGATAACGCTCTTGTCGCTAAACTGCCAGGCAATAACCATCTTTCAGTACAGAGTCTAAACAGCTACCCATAATGCTCAATGGCATTATCATCATAGAGTTGCTCCCAACAACATCCCGGGAAGATTAACAATGAGACTTAACTGGTGCAGCCATTGAGCTACTGTGGTTCGAAGAGCAGGGCATCCCAGAGTGGTACACCTCTTGACACCAAGGCCTTTCCAGCATCTACAGAGTGGTGGAACACTCCCCACTTTCTTGAAGAACAGCAGTACCAAAAATATGAAAGAAGTTTGACATCATTCAGGGCGGTGCAGGTCATTTGATCGGCCCTCAGTCTCACCAAATTCCCTCACTATCAATTGACCATGGATACACTGTATACCATCTACAAAATGTACTTCTGGTGCCCACCCAGGATACCCTTTCAGTTCCTCCCAATTCTTCTGCCTCCAGGACATTCCACACCAAACTGTACACACAATCTTACGACCATAAGATATAGGAGCAGTAGACCATTTGGCCCATCGAGTCTGCTCTGCCATTCATCCTGGAACTGTATCACCAGAAAATGCCAACATTTAGACGCTTTCCCCACTGAACATCCCTGTGGGAGTACCTTCACCAGATGGATGATGGAGGTTTAACAAGGAAACTCATCTACAGCTACAAAAGCAGAATTGGAGGCAATGAATGCTGACTTTTTCAGCAAAGTCTAGATTCCCAAACCTGAATATACATTTAAAAAAATTGCATTTGAGAAATTTATCTTTGTCACCCAACAACATTGCCTAAAAACATCCTCTGATTATCTACTTATTCATTCTGTGATTTTTTTTCCTCTCTGTACACATGCAATCATGAAAAGTACAGAGACAAGAATATCTGAGATTTAGATTTCTGACTTTGGTTGGTTTGATAGGAGAGCAACTGCTTCTATTTGGACAAATTGATTTGCTGATTAATTCAGTATGACTTACCATTTAACATTTCTACCCCAACTAGCATTTTCCCCAGGTTTATAAAGGTCAGGACAATGCTGTACTGAGGCAGCTTTCTGGCAACCAGAAAATTAGATTGACCCATGTGAATTAGTTAATTCACAGGCTGAGACTGTGGTAAAGAAGGCAAATGCAATGTTGGCATTCATTTCAAGGAGAATAGAATATAAAAACGAGGAGGTAATGCTGAACCTTTATAAATCAGGCCGCACTGCAAGTATTGTCAACAGTTTTGGGCCCCATAATCACAGAAAAGATGTATTGTCATTGGAGAGGCTGAGCTTCACGAGGATTATTCTGGGAATGAAGAGGTTAATATATGAAGAGTATTTGGCAGCTTTGGCCCTGTATTCACTGGAATTTAGAAGACTACGTGGGGATTTCATTGAAACCTACCGTATGTTAAGACGGTAAGATGGTAGTGCGATATCGATACGCAGCAGCCTCTCCGGACTCTGGATTGTGGATTACCAAACGTTATGTGGTTTTTCTTGTGTGGTCTGTTTTGTGCTTTTTCGTGATATCATTCCGGAGAACGTTGTCTCATTTTTTAACTGCATTGTATTTGTGGTTTATAAATGACAATAAACTGAATCTGAATCTGAATGTTGAAAGGACTAGATAAGATGGATGCGAGAGGATGTTCCCTCTGGTGGATGTTTCCAGAACTGGAAGGTACAGCTTCAAACTTGAGGGGAGCCCTTTTGGCTAAAAAAAAATTCTCCTTCCTTCTGTTCCAAAGAGTGGGGAATCTGTGGAATGCTCTGCCACAGCCTGTGGTGGAGGCCAAGCCATGGGCACGTTTAAAGCAAAACTTGATGGATTCCAGATTGATCAGGGCATCCAGGGATATGGTGAGAGGGCAGATGAATGGGATCTGGGATCAGCCATAATGAAGTGACGGAATGGACTCGATGGGCTGAATGGCCTATTCTACTCCTATGTCTAATGACTTTGTGGTCTTTAGCAGACCATTCCATATCCTGACCTCCCTCTTGTTCCTATTAATTTCCCCACTCACTTTAAAATTATGCCCTCTAGTTCTCATTTGCTAAGCATTAAAATTAGATTTTTAGAGTTGGTATAACCAAAATCCCTTCCAAGTACTGACGAAGCATCACTGAACCGAAATATTGACTGATTTCTCTTTCCACAGATGCTGTTTGACTAGCCAAGCCCTTCCTGCATCCCTTCTCGATAGTGCATCTTGTTTTAAACAAGCGCTCAAGTGTCTGCAATTACAAAATCTTCAAACGTTGGCTTAGGTTCAGCACTAGCGGGAAGCTGTAGATTTGGCACAGCTTGAAAAGAATTACCAGTTGCAGAATGAAACAGACATCCTGTCATGCTAGGATAGAATTTTACAGAGCAAGAGTCTCTGAACATACACTTAAAAGGCAGTGGGAACAGATACTTTGAAGGCCAATAGCAGGAGTTGGACTCAGACGACCTGGATGCATTGCCACACGAATAGCAGTCTACTCATGCAAGCAACTACTACATGATTAGTTAGGGTCCACAAGTGTTTCTTCAGCTGCATTGACATCATTTGGCACCGCTCAAGTTCATTACAATCTCACCTACCAACAATCCTCATCACTCAGAGCCCAGACTTAAAACTGAAGTGTTCCAGTACCCTCTCGCTTCCATCAAGAGTCACAAACATGCATCCCTACCAGCTTGCACAAAGGTCATTTTGACAGCTTCAACTCACATACACTGGCAGTGATAATCACACGGAAACTGGTGCCCTCCACTACCATTGCTCCGTGTATCTGACAGCAGCTCAGGGAAATCTGCACGTTAGTAGTTTAACCTGCAGCCGCCGTCACTAATACCCTTTCTCCACACTTCAGGAGTCCACTTCGCAGCCTCTCCAAGGGAATCGGAGGAATGAGACTGGTGCAAATTTCAGTTTAAACAAATCCCTTGGTAAATCCCTGAAAACTGTAGACTTGATAGTAATTGAGTACTAAACCATTATTGCCTAAAAAGGCAGCATCATTCAAAAAAAAAGGGATTAAAAAATATTGTCATGAACATTACAACATTTAAAAGGATTTTAACTGCCTGTATTTTTAGAATACTATTTGGGCAGTTCAGGATGAAGATGACAGTAATGATGAAGGCACTGACACCAGGATCTCTCGCCGGTAGCCACTAACTCGGGTACTGCTTTAGGATGTATTTAGTTTAGAGGACCATTTGAGACGGCAGAGGGGTGGAGCTACTGTCCCATAGCTCTAGTGACCAGAGTTCAATCCTGACCACTGGTGCTATTTGTGTGGAGTCCCCAAATTCATCTTGTAACTGGATGGGTCTCCCCCAGGTGTCCCGGATTCCTCCCACATCCCAGGTGCAGGTTGAAGTATCCCGGGGGGGGGGGGGAGGGGGGGGGGAAGCGGGGATGCCAATATGGAGAGCACCAAACAGATTAGTGTAATGAGTATGAATGGGTGCCCAATGATCAGCGTGGACTTGGGGTCAGAGGAGTGGTTCTGTGCTGTTGATAGCAGAGCGCCAGCACAGCTCTCGCTGGGAGGACGCAGATGTGCAACTGCGATCCGAGTCGCTTGGTGAACTGCCAAGCCTGTGAGCCAGTCTACGGTTCGCTCCGAGGACCGAGGAGGTGGTTACCAGCCCGGGGCGGCCTGGAGTCTGCCATTCACGCTGCAGTGGTGCCGCGGAGAGCCAGCCAGCGTCAGAGCAGCAAGGGGAATGCCACCGGTCAGGGTGGGGACGGAGTTTGGTGCAGACATCCTGGGCCAAAGGGCCTGTTCCTGTGGTGTACTGTTTTCATTCCACAGCAACAGAGAAAGAACTCAGTATGAATGGAGTGAAATAGACAGATGGTGTCTTGGGTCGAAAACCTTTATCTGGACTGAAGAAAGAGGGAGGCAGTCAGTATAAATAGAAGAGGGAGAAGGGATGATGGAGGAACTAGCGAGTGATGGGTGGATACAGGTGAGGGGATTAAATAGGCAAATGAGGGAGGGAGTGATGTGAGAGGAATGATGATGATGGAATCTAATAAGAGAACGGTGGAGTGTGGAGTAAAGGGAGAGAGGAGGGGAGGGGTCCAGTGGGTGGATGAAGGGATGCAGCAAGATCAGGAGGAGAAAGAAAAAAAATAGGGGCCAATTCCTATTTATTGGGACTGGCGAGGGTGAGGCATTGCCTTTGGAGAGTGGTAATGACTACAGTAACCCATTATCTGTTAGAAAGGCATATTTTCACTCTCACTACCCCTTGCCTTTGCCCAGTAACCAGCCCAGAGGCCTGCAACATTCATACTGGAAGGTGCCAGCCAGTGCTAGGGCTTTATAATCAAATGTTGCCCTATGATGCCATGTGCTTCCTCCCACATGCTGACTGGCAAGTTGCTGATGGCTGTAAACGGCCTCTAGTGCAAGTGGAAGAACCAGAGAGCAGTCAATAGACACACGAGGGAATAGGCTACACAGCAATGGGTGGGGGGGGGGGGGAAAGAGTGGGACAACGCTTAACTAGCAGCCCGTGGTCACAAACCTTCTGGATTTGGGCACCAACCTAGTACCCATTGTGCAATGCTTTGCGGTCAGCGACAAGCTATGCGGTGGGAAAGAAGAGTCAACTCCTGCTCTCTACCAAATGAAAGTGGAGAGCATTTAGCTGTCTTTGAATGAGGCTTATAAATAACGTCCTTTATGCAATTGCGAGTGGATGGCAAGGGGCAATCTGGAAGGTGTTGTCACAAGAGGTTCTGCAGATGCTGAAAGTCTGGAGTAATACACACCAGTTACTGAAGGAACTGTCTTGTGAGCATATTCAGCTTTAGCCTGGAAACCGTCAGGTACAAACTGATGGGTTGTTCCTGTCGTGCCAGACAGCCAGTACCAATTTGACCCTCGCTCTGTTGCGAGGTTGCAGTTGTACCTGCAGAGGGCGGCAGCTTTCAGTGAGAACATCCTTAAACATTGTTCAAGAACTGCCGGCTGGATATAGCAAGGAGCAGAGAGTTCTCCTTTTAACAGCCTCCTGACCAGTGTCCCAGTCCTGCTCTGTCGCACGGCAAATGCCAACTAACACTGCGGAAGCGTCTCCAGTCAGAAGTCAACGCAATTTCCTTGAGCAGCAGTCAACTTCAACCAGCTCCAGCAGGTCCCAAACATTCGCAAGTACAGCTGTAATAACAAGCAATTTAACCAGCAACTAGTTTGTGAGTAATGGCTAAGCCATGGGAGAACCCATGGTGGGAGTTACCTCACTGATTATATGCACGTACTCAGCGACGTGGGCTTCTCAGGCTGAGCCGGCATTTAGTCGCCCCTCACCGGCTGCCCTTAGGACGGCAGCGGTGAATCGCTGCAGTCCGCGAGGTGCTGTTAGAGAAAAGTTGCAGGACCCGAACGTAGCGAAGGTGAAGGAATGTATAGCCAACTCTTGCTTAAGACAGGACCATTGGACTCAAGTAGCAGCATGGGTGTTAAGTTAGCATTGCATACTGGGCCACACCATGATCCGCCTACTCTGCATAGTTCCAACAAGCTTTCAGCACCTAAAAACCACCTCACTCAGCAATGTTATGACAAAAGCCAATTTGACCTCTCAATTCAAACATATCCAAAAAAACTTCACTCCAGAGATTCCCCTTGCCGTTCTGCACTACCCTTGGTCTTTACTTTAAAGAATAGATCATTTATACTATTTCTCCTGGATATACTCTTGCTAATGTAACATCTGTTCCTGATCTCTAACCATCAAAACCACAATAGTTCCCTTACGGAGCTGAGGTTGTGAATACCGCCCGCAGGAACCAGAATCAGATTATGGTCTGCACTGCCATCTAGTGCTCATCATTGATGCAGACATGCTAACATTTCACCTGCAAATCTGCTGGGGTCGTCCACTGTGTCCAGTGCTCCTGGTGTCACCTCCTCTACATTGGTGAGACCCATCAAATTGGGGGACCACTTCATCGAGCACCTCTGCTCCATCTGCCACAAGTAGGATCTCCTGGTAGCCAAACAATTTAATTCCCTTTCTCATGTGTCAGAACATGGCTTCCTCCTGTGCCAATTTGAGGCCACCCTCAGAGTGGAGGAGCAACACCTGATATTCCATCTGGATGGCCTCCAACCTGACGGCATGAATAGCAATTTCTCCTTGGAGTAAAAAAATTTTCACCCTCCCCCCCCCCCCCCCCCCCCACTCTGACCCTTTACCTCTTCACACTTGCCTATTATTTTCCCCAGGTCCCCTCCTCCTTCCCATTCTCCTATGGCCCATTCTCCTCTCCCATCAGATTCCTTCCTCTCCAGCCCTTTACCTTCACCCATCACCTTCCAGCCAGCCTCCTTCCCCTCCCCCAACCTTGTTATTCTGGTACCTTCCCCTTTCCTTCCCAGTCCTGCAGGAGGGCTTCGGCCTGAAGCACCGACCGTCTATTCATTTCCATAGATGCTGCCTGACCTGCTGGGTTCCTTCAGCATTTTGTGTGTGTTGCCTTAGAAGCTGCATCACTCCAGTAGACTGAGACCTAAACATTTGCTCCAATATAATGGATGTTTTAAGGACTCTGGTAAACTCCCTTTTAAAGTAGTTAGTTAGCTGGTGAGCAAACAGTTTATAATACAAGGCACAACCAAGATTGATAAAGAGGACTGATGAAAAAAAAAGCATCTAATTGCATCTTAACTTTGTGCCTTATTGGTTTGTAGACATCAAGTGGTGATTCAATTTATAAACACTGTGCTGGTGAGATTTCTGGGACGCACTCAGTAAAGGCAAAACCCAAAAGAACAGAATGCATTTTCAGAGACTCCAGCACCCACACCCTCCCCCATGCCCAGCATAGGGGTTTAATAGAATTTGCATAGCTTTTAATCACAACATACTAAAATCAGTAATAACTTTTATGGTCAATACATGATGGCTTCCACCTTATGTTACATCATCCTATCTGCACATCTGGCCTTTCTCCCTCATATCTGTCCAGTTTCCCCTTAGAGTCAAGTTTTGCATCCAGTTCAGAAATAATCTCCACAATCAAACTGCTGACAAAAATTTTGGAAATCTTCTGGGAATTTATTGTGACAATCCTACAATGTTATGGTGCTGTATAGTGGGAAGTTCAAACACATGCCCAATTATGAAGTCTACTATCCCTCAGACCAAAGGTTCCCAACCTGGGGTCCATGGACCTCTTGCTTAGTTGTATTGATTCATGGCATTAAAAAGTTGGGAACCCCTGCCTTAGGCACTTTCATCCACAGGAAAAGTCCAATTATATACTCTCTGCTGGTATATGCAGACTCACAGTTCTTATCATTCTTCTAACTTCCCCACCCCCATTATTTTTGTAGACACACATCATAGAGGCCTGAAGAATAACTAGTACCTAGTGTGGTCTAATCAAGGTTAGAAATTTAACACAACAATTTCTGCATTGGCTCATTTTCATTCATTAATAAGCAATTGTACTTCAATTGCACACAACTTTGTAAAACGCCATTTGCTAAAGGCCCTGCAGATCTAAAGTCGTTTTGGATTAAGGCTCGTAGGTCAGAATGGGAAACAACATGATCCCCAGGCCATGAGACTACTGAACTCCCTGTCACTACCCAGGTCTCATCACTCATGAACTGCCGGTAGCATTACACCACTTATTTTTGACTTGTAAAAGTACCTTACACTAAATGTCAAATCTTCTGGAATATATTTTATTAATTTATTTGTGAAAATATTACTTTGTTGTGTGGGAGTTATATGTACCGATGTGTGTACCTTGGTCCAGAGGAATAGTTTCATTTTGGGGAATACATGTATATAGTTGAATGACAATAAACTTGAACTTGATTTTTATTGTAACAGGGATATGAATCTATGCATATCCCTAGATCCCAATGTGATCCACTTTTATTTTAAAGGAACTGTCAGCTTGCTCATTAAATTTCTGCCAGTGCAGTGACTGAACATCTATCTACAACTGACTGGAATAAGAAATTCTTTTCCTGTGGAAAAAAAAGTCTCTTCAAACTTTAGTTCAAATCAGATAGTCCACCTTGTGCTGCCTGGTATTTTGTTATAATGAATGGACAGAAGTCAGTTCATGTTCTTTTCAGAGCTTTGACCAGCTGGTCACTGAAATGAATGACAATTCACAGTTTTACACACCTCAGAAACAAAGCTGCATTTAATTCAAATCCCTAAAAGTTGGGTTGTCATCAAAAACACTTCTAGATCTGCAGGGCTGTAACAAAATACCCGACTATATTGCAATGTGTCACTCAGCTATGATTCTACTTACTGCTGTTGCAATGAATATTATTCGCTGTACCATCTCTAGATCATCAACATAACGCCTCAGGAGATTTTGTGCATTCAGACGCTCATTGGCATAAATGTCATTGAAGTGTGATATCAGTCGTACTTGGCGCGAAGCATTAGTCAGTTTACCGTAAGTTGGAGAGGAACGGGTCACAGATGGAAAAGAGATCGGAGAACGCCGTCCTGGGATCCTTTAAAACAAGGAACCAAATCAATTACAATTCCCCAAAAACTGCAATAGTCAAACATTTAGCTGGGCTTTGGAGTTAATAAATATACCTGTTACATTATAAAATATACTTTATTCTCTTGGCAGTTCTAGCTTTCAAGGGAATGGGCAAGCACAAGACCGAAAGAAATATTAGACAACCTGGTGACCTGTAACATTTATCAACATTCTGAGTTTCCAACACAAGAATTGGCACAGGTTTAAAATGTGCATTAAGATTGAGATCATGTTATTTCTACTTCCTCTTGTTATTTCTTGGGGAGTATTTTCTCTGAATGCAATGTGAAATAAAATTGTAAACTCCTCATAAAGAAGAGATTCATGGTTTCACTACAAAGCACAGAGAGGAAATCTTTCTCCCTTGATGATTTGACAGTCTGCAAAAAAAATTCTCATTTCAGGCACAAGTACAATCGCTCCCTATTTGCACTCGTACAGCAAGAGTCTGTAATGGCCCAGAGAGCATGTCCTTCATCTGTCAGCTCTCGGCTATGAATTGGACTGCTCTTAGATCATGACCATGAACGATTTGATGACATTACTCACTGGGACCAAGCAGAGAAAGTCAGCTGGTGTTCTTACTCATGGTTCTGTTATGTCTCTGTCACAAGTGCACGTATGGGAATACAAGATTTTGCCAAGACAGCAATATCAAACTATCTGTGTGCCTGTGCCAGAGCTCACACACAACAAATAATCTGTCAATAGCCCAAGATGCCAGAGTGAACTTTGAACCCCAGAACATGATAACACAGATCCCCACATCACCAATGGAGGTGGTTGTTAAAATATTGGATGTTATTTTCCATAACTCTACAGAATATGAAACCGTTCCGATGGAACGGAGGTGGCAAAAGTAAGTCCACTGATTAAAAAGGAAAGAGTAAACAAACTAGGAATTATTTGTTAACTTTTTCCTAGTTTAACATCAGTAGTGAGGAAAAGCCTCAGGATAAATGATAAGAAAACAAGGCACTTTGAAAATATCAACAGGCTGAGACAATGAAAATCATTGCTGGCTAACTTACTGAAATTTGAGGGTGATGTAATTGGTAGAATAGACAGAACAGCTTCAAGAGGTGGTGCCTAAAAAAACTATCATTAACAATCCTCACCATCTAGAACTTGCCCTCTTCTCATTACTACCATTAGAAAGGAGGTATAGGAGCCCAAAGACACTCAGAAATTATCAAGAACAGCTTCTGCCCTTCCACCATGAGATTTCTGAATGGTGCATGAACTCATGAATATCACCTTGTTATTCCTTTTTATAGCACTATGTTTTTGTAATCATTTATAGCTCCGTACTGCTACCACAAGACAACAAATTTTATATCATACAAGCCAGTGATAATAACTCAGAGCCTGATGCTCTTCAATTTCTGGAAAACATTGCACAAAGTCTAACAAAAGAGCAATAGTGCAGAATTAAAGACATGCCATTGGGGGATGCTGTAGTGCACACTGCCTGGTAGACAGTAAGAATAAATATTTCCACCCACCCCCACCCAAATGGCAACCTTGCCACACTCAGGGAGACTTGGTGTGATTAAAGTATCGAGTGGAGTTTGATTTCCTTATCTACAAAGGATGCTGATACTTCAGAGGAGTGTTGTAAAGTTTTACCAGACAGATACCCGGGATGGCAGGACTTCTCACCACCAAGAGTGAGAGGAGACCCAATTAAAATTGACAATATTCTAATGGAGAGAAAAATGTTTCCCCTAGTTGTAGTGTCCAAAACAGAGTTACAATCTCAGGATATAGGGCAGAGCTTCCCAACTCGTTATGCCATGGACCCCGACCATTAACCAGGGTGTCCATGGACCCCGACCATTAACCAGGGTGTCCATGGACCCCGACCATTAACCAGGGTGTCCATGGACACCGACCATTAACCAGGGAGTCCATGGACCCCAACCATTAACCAGGGAGTCCATGGACCCCAACCATTAACCAGGGAGTCCATGGACACCGACCATTAACCAGGGAGTCCATGGACACCGACCATTAACCAGGGTGTCCATGGACCCCAACCATTAACCAGGGAGTCCATGGACACCAAGTTAGGAATCCCTGATTTGGGGCAAGACATTCAGGACTGAGACAGAAATGTCCCAATAGTGAACTTGAATTCACTACCACCAGGGGCATAGAGGACAAGTCTTGGAACATTTCTAAGATAATTAAAGTGCCCAGATGCACGAGGAATCAAGACACAGAAAGAGGAGGGGATGTGACAATGAAGGATGCAGCTAGGAGTAAATATCCTCCAGATTCTATTCTTTAATGCACCTATGAAACACAAGAGAGGTGTGAAAATGATAGTGTTAAGTATTGGAGTTTCATATTTGAATACATTTTCTTATACCAGGTCCAGCCTTATAACTTTAATCCTGTCCCTGCAGTCGGGTAAAATCCCAACAACCAACTTCAGTTTCTCAAATGGGCCAACTGAGAATAAAGCAGCCAGGAGTTCAGCTCCTTGACAAACTGATTAAGCTTAATTACAAGTCAAGTAGTAACCAGAGCGCAAAGACTTTCAGGGAAAGAAAGTGGGAGGAAATAAAGAAAGCTCATTCTCTCAGGTTGTTATGATCTGGAATGTGTAGATTGAAAAAGAACTTACAAAGGAAAGGCACTTCTGCATGAAGGGAAAGATCCTGCTGTGCTAAAAAGATCAGAGAAGTAAAAAGAGAATAGGATTCATTTGACAGCTCTTCCCAAGGGCAAGAAGTACCTTTGAGCCCAGTCACCTCTGTTCATGTCACAATATTTCATTACTTAAATATCCTAGCAGATCATAGGTAATATGACAAGCAAAAATATGAGAAGTACTGGGCTAACTGTGTGATAAATTGATAGGCCTTTGTGTACTGTACCCTACTTACATTTAGATTTTATCAGTCTACTCAAAGCAGGCTTAAAACAAATGAAAGACTCACCTTACATTGATGCATGACAAAGTCAGATATTTTGCCATTAGTATCAGCAGAGCAGCAATGGGAGATAGATGCACAGGAGCATGAATTTCTTTGCTCTGGTAAACAGTGTCTTTTTTTTAAAAAAAAGAAGGTGGTGCTATCCCCAAATGGCAGGTACTGAAGGGCATTGTTGTCAACAAACACCGGCATTTTAAAGTTCGAAGTGCATTTGTTATCGAAGTGTGTATATCACACATCCTAGAGATTCGCCTCAAAACAAAGAAACCCAACAGAACCCATTTAAAAAAGACCATCAAACACCCGAAAACAACAGAAAAAGAAACAAATCACACAAACAATAAAAGTAAGCACATGACATTCGGAACTGAAGTTCACGAAAGCAAGTCCATAGCCACGAAACGAGTCATCATAGCGGCCAATTCAGGAGCCCACAACTGCAGGCCACAGCCTCAGTTCAGTGCAGAGAGGAGTAAACCTCACAGAGAGCAAACTGAACCAGTCTGACCCTCACCTCCAGCCCTGGCACCCTGACCTGTCCAAACTGGTCTGGTGCTTAAATTCTCCTAACCTTGGGTAGTCCCTCTTAGACCCTGGCCCAGCCATTTCGATACGCTCTCTGACCTGGGATCCACTGCCTCGATTTGGCCCATATGAGACCTTTCCAATTCAGTCTGGTGCTTAAGAATCAATCAAACCTCAGGTCTTTTCTTGCTCTTGGGCCCGGGGCTAGGTGCCACTGCCTCGAATCTACGTCACCTCCAAGTCTGCTGCAACAATAGCCAAATTGGCTCTTGTGCCCGGGCTAAACCACCTTGATCTGGCCCATATACGCCAAGTTGTAACCATCCTGCACTTTCAAAACTCCAGTTCACACTGCAAAAGAAATGTCAGGTCACGCAGGCAGTTCAACAGCTCAACTCCAAAAGGGAAGTTATAGACAGACTATTGATTGCAGTGAATGCATCTGAGAAACAGTCTGATTAATACAGTAATTTTTTGTTTCGTTTTTCTAACCGCTTGTCATCGCTGTGCTTCACCAGTGCCATCTTAAACCAGAAGATACATTATAAAAGAGTGTCTTCATGTTCTTGAAGACTATGCACTTGAGCTGAGAGTGGAGAATCCTGCTCATTGCTAGAGTAGCTACCATCCTCCAAAAGGAACGTAGTGCATCAGGACTCAAGGAAAGTAAAGCAAAATGTCTCTTCAGTTGCTTCTGTCTCAAACCCATTATTTTGTGGACTGGGCTTGATGGAAAACTAACTACTATGCCTTGTTCAAGTCTCAGTATAGATCAACAAGACCTTGTTGATGAGGTCCTAGACTCCAGCTTTGTGTGGTCAGGCATCCTGGCACCTTAGCAGAGCGGGATGCAAACTCAGCTTCCTGCGCCACACTATTGGGTAGCGACCACCAATCCAATGCCCTGGCGCCCAAATGAACATTCAAACTCACTGGAAAATCCCCAGCTCATACCAAACTACCTGTTCACTGGTTTAATAGGTATTGTAGGCAGCACATTTAAATGGTGGAACACAGACAGTGAAGTTCAAGGAGGAAGAGTCAAAGGGAATTAGAAGGATGATGGGATGAGGAAGAGAGAGGTACCTTTCCTGTAGTATGGATTTCTCTGCCGAGAGGAAGGAGACTTCATCCTTTAGTTGTCTGATCTTGTGGTCATAATCACCCAGGATGTCCACCTTTTGTTTATAATATCTCACCTGCTCTCGAACTGCACTCAGTCTGGAGAATACATGACATGGTTTAATCTAAAATGCCCAAAAATAAACAAAATTGGTTTAGAAAAACAATTATTTGCTCTCGAGTGACAGTGGCGATGTTTAAGTGGAGAGGTCCACATTCCTCTCCCAAACACTATGTCTACCTCTTTCTGGGCATTAGACCTTGCAAAAGACTCAAGGTTTGCAATGAATTGCTTTGTTTTTGCAAAGTTTAAGATCTAACAATCTGCTCCTGGTGCAAGAGGAAAGGGAAAAAATCTGAATTATTTTTAATCTCTCAAGAATTCCCATGTTTTGTTTTCTTCCTCCTTGAGCCATTTCAATTGAAATTGACTCATCTCACTAGCTTCTCATCAGTTAACTTCTGTTTACTGAGTAGCATGAAAACTTTCAGTTCTTCACTCCGAATGCAATTGCACTCTTAAACTGAAGCACAGCATTCAAATCGCAGTCACAAAATCTTTCTGGGCTTGTCTGACATTGTTGCCTTTTGATCCTACTGGTATTTTAAGTAAAACAGTTCCTATTTGTGGTATGCAATGATGCAAAATGAACTTCTGCAATTAAAACTACTTTATGAATGATATTGGAGATCAATTTATTTCAAAGTTTTAGCTCAAAGTCATAACAGAAAAAAAAAAATAGCATTTTGCTCTTTTCTGTAAATGTCTCATTACTGAAAGTTTTCTCCTGTCTAGAGTTTTTGCATATTTGTCCTTTCTCCTGCCTTCTAGTCTTGGACTCATTTATAAAATGACTGTTCATTATTCTATGCATAATCTTCTGTCCCGTTGTCCCTAATTAAGTATTCCACTTCTAATTAATATTTTCTTTTTAAAGCCAAAACAGTGATTCATGATATTGGAGAAAAATTTAGTTTTAAAGGACATTTTCTTGATACACATGAGAAAAGCAAGACTGGGAACTGTTTACCCATATGCAACAACAGAGATGAGGAGGAATTGCTCGCTGCTGTCTGTCATGAGTCTATACATTACTCCGGGTGTTCCAATTTCCTCCAACATTCCAAAGACGCAAGGGTTAGTAGGTGAATCGGTCACATGGGTGTAATTGGGCAGGAATCGGACTCTTTGGACCAGAAGAGCCTGGTGCTCTAAACAAAGAAATTTAAGCAGAGGGCAGTGAAACTGGAATTCATCACCACAGGCGTGGAGGTCAAGTCATTGGGTATATTTAAAGTGGAAGTTGATAGGTTAAAGGTTATCAGGAGAAGGCAGGAAATGGGGATGAAGGAGAAAAAAAAAATCAGCCATGAGAGAATTGCAGAGCAAACTTGATGGGATGAATGGCCCAATTCTGCTCCCATGTCTATGGAAGCAAAGAAAGTATTTTCCTTGTACATCATGTCAGATTATCAAAAAACTCAGATACTGATAAAGACAGACGTGTACAGAAAGTTTGTGATAGTCCAGGTAATGGTTCCACTAACTGAAATTTTTTTTAAAATGCCAGAAATGCTCAGTTCATGCAACATCAGTGGTGGGAGAAACAGTGAATATTTCAAGCTTAATGTTTTAGTAACTATCATTCAACAACCGAAGATTACTTGGGACTAGACAGTGGATATTTATGATGAAAGTGGCCTCATCTTGTGACTACAGCTGTAATGTTAAAGATGCCAACTGTCGTGCGGAAGGGAAACCCACTTGCAGTAACAGCTCAAACCACGTGTCATGGGAAACTCAGGAAAACAATGAAATGGATAGAGTAGAATGCATTCCCATCCCTCTCCTCCGTTATCAACAATCGTTTCCCCATTTCCCATAAAGATAGTTTCCCATACTAGTTGAAGGAAGCCATATTCCACTGAAAGAGCACGGAGTGTTCAAAGTAGAACTGTTAATACTTGTGATGTTTATGCCACAAGTTTAACCTGCCCTGAGATTTTGCTTTCATTTACAGGAGCCTGAAGTCCCATTCATTTTATAATTCAACACCAGAACAACTTCTTCAGATTTCTGACAGTCCATGAACACTGCCTCACTATTCATTTTTCCTGACTCGTATTATTTTATATATCTCTCGTACGTTGTACTGCTGCAAAACAACACATTCCCTGCCATTTAAAAAATGACTCTGGAAGAAGGATTTGTATATGAGTGTCTGTAAGGAACTGACAAACATTTAAAGAATTGAAACTCACTCAGCTTTCAATCTACTGATTTCATCCTCCGTCATTTGGAATGTGACAGCTGATTTGTTCTGCGTACTGTCCAGTTCCAGATGAGCTTCTGCTAACCTAGAACGCAGAGACCGATGATAACTCATTGTAACATGCGAAAAGCAACAAAATCCCTGTGCTGCTGGCTGACCTGTTCTGGTTGGAGCATTGTATTCAATTCTCACAGGCTCCTATGCCTGTTATAATTAGATTTAACACAACTTTGACATTTCCTTGTGTAAAAAAAATTTGCAATACAGTATTATGTTTTTAAAATAGAAAAGCTTACTCTCAGAGTGAAACAAATCACAAACTGTCCCTAGTCAAATTGCGCTACTCCAAGGATTGAACCTGGCACGTCTAGTCACAAATCACTCTTGGCCGCCAGCGATCGATCCTCAAGAGTTGCAGGTGAGATGATGTCATGCATTGTACAATGCTCCCTCGCAATATTACCCAGGAAATTAAGTCAGCTTGTTCTGAAAGACACTGACCAATTGTCACTTCAGCAAGAAACTGAACAAGTGGTGGCCTCAGAAGTCTTAACTACCTCACTATTGCCTTCTGCAACTCAAATTCTTCCTTCCAGAAAAATTCAGTACAGCAAATAATTTTTAATAGCAGTTTGATTAATAATGTTTCATATTAGATTTCTTACTCGTGCTTGACAGCCCCCAGTTGGCGACGTGTGGTATTTAATTCAGTCTCTAGGTCGAGCATTTCCTGATCATGGGCTGTTGCCAGCTCCCTGAGTCTCCGATCTTTTTCAGCAGATTCCTTGAAAACAGTACAATGCAGTAAACACCAGAAATATTATGTCATCCCTGAGCGCTTGGATAAGCAGTTTGCCATTTATTAAATGAATACATATATAAAAACACTAAAAAAATGCAACACAGATTGAATTCACACCAGAGATTGTGCAGATGCTGGAAATCCAGACTAACTCCGTTAAAATGCTAGAGAGAGGCAGCAGGGTCAGGCGGTATCTGAGGAATAAGCCAGAATTTTTTGTGTGTGTCTGATTGAATGGAGGGGGATTTTTTGCTTGCAAATGTTACACCACTGTTAAAGTCTTAGCAGTAATTTCACATTGGAAATTATAAAGTCTTAGTTTAAAAATACTATGAATATGGTCAAAATTACATTCGCCCGTAAATAGTTACCACAGACACAACAGGAGCACAATGTAGCACTGAAGCCTTGTTTCCTCCTCATTTGAGTCAGGACATAAAAGATGATAACTATACCAACATGTAATGATTTATGATGCTCTAATGTTACAGGAAACAAAAACAAACAAAATATACAAAGGCCATGTTATTAGGTACAACTGTCCATTAATGCAAATATCTAGTCAGCCAATCATGTGGCAGAAACGCAATGCATAAAAGCACGCAAACGTGGCCAAAGGCTCAGCTGTTGTTCAGACCAAGTATCAGAATGGGGAAGAAATATGACTGAAATGATTGCTGGTGCCAGACAGGGTGGTTTGAACATATCATACTACTGATCTCCTGGGATTTTAATACAGTCTCTAGAGCTTACAGAGAATGGTGCCAAAAAAATTTTTTTTTTTATTAAAAATTGAGCAGCAGTTCTGTGGGCAAATATGCCTTGATAACGAGAGACGTCAGAACAGAATGGTTAGACTGGTTCAAGCTGACAGGGATGCGACAGGAACTCAAATAACTACATATTACACCGGTGGTGTGCAGAAGAGCATCTCCGAATGCACAACGCATCGCACCTTGAAGTGGATGGGCTATTGCAGCAGAAGACCATGAACGTACACTCAGTGGCCACTATTAGGCACAGGAGGTACCGAATAATGTGCACTGAGCGTAGAAAGCTAATAAATCCCAGAAGTACTTTTCAGGATGAAAGGCAGGATATGTAGCAAATAATCTGAGGCCAAACGGTGCAGGGCTTTCTCACGTGTCCGCTGATTTGGCTGCCAATTTTGTCTTTTGCAGCTCACCTGTATCCAGTGGCATCACTGCAGCTGTTAACTGGGTAGCTGGCATTTCAATGTCACCAGAGTGAAATGGGAGGCACAGATTATCATAGCAAGTTACTAAATGTTGACATGAGCTTGTTATAAATAGAGTGCACAGTTGCACAAGGATAAATGGTGGGGCAGAGCTGGAGGGGACGAGTGCTTGCCTGCTAAATATAGCAGTGTTAAGAATAGGCCCTCTTCCTTGTATAGGATCAGTTACTAAAGAAATAATACTGTGCTATAGAATCAGTTGCCTGGCAGAAAAATATTCAGGATTGCTCCCAGGGCTTCTCTTTTTTACCCCCTTTTAGTGGTGATTTTATTCCTTCATGGGAGTCCGCACCTCAACTTATTCCCTACAAGACCCACACAATTCCAAACAGCAATTTGGAAAGCAGTGTATTTAGGTCACAGAGCAATTCCTTTCCACAAACTCTCTCTGAAGTGCGCTGATGGAAGAATCCATGAGGAAGCAACTGGAGTGTTTATATTTTGTCATTATTTAAGTAAATGAAGCTAATTATTGTCTGTGCCAGTCATAGAAAATCAACACTATTAAAATTAAAAGACAGACAAAGCACAATAGAAACTGGATGTGAAACTTCTGATTATATTGGTAAACAGACACTGAGCAATGTTTGATTTTTGACACATGGCTGCATGGATAATGCTCTTCCTTTCTGAGGACAGAGTCAGAACAAATGAAAAGAAATAAAAGCCCAAATAGACTATTCATCTTCTTGTGTCTGCTTCACCACTCAAAAAAATTATACTTAACCTCAGCACTGTTTTCTTACACAGGCTCCATGTTACTCAATTCATTTAATATCCAAGAACTTATCAATGTGTGCCTTGAATAAACTCAATAGCTGAGCCAACATTGTCTAAAAGCATCAAATCCACTGGCTGTCCCAATTATTCTGTGGCTAACAACTTCAAAAGTCCCCCAACAAACCCCCCCCCCCACCAACCTCTTTCACCTCAGATGGTTGAAGAAGTTTGGTATGGGCCCCCAAATCCAAAGACCTTTCTACAGGGGGACAATTCAGAGCATCCTGACTGACTGCATCACTGCCTGGTATGGGAACTGTACCTCCCTTAATCGCAGGACTCTGCAGAGAGTGGTGCAGATAGCCCTGCGCATCTGTAGTCGTGAGATTCCTATGATTCAGGACATTTACAAAGACATGTATGAAAAAAAAAAGGACCCAAAGGATCACTGAGGACCCGAGTCATCCCAACCACAATCTATTCCAGCAGCTATCATCCAGGAAACAGTACCGCAGCATAAAAGCCAGGACCAACAGGTTCCGGGACAGCTTCTTCCACCAGGCCATCAGACTGATGATTCACACTGATCTGAGTGTACTTCTATGTTACAATGACTGTTCCAGTTATTATAAATTACTATGATTGCACGTTTAGACAGAGACGCAACAAAGGTATTTACTCCTCATGCATGTGAAGGATGCAAGAAATAAAGTCAATTCAATAGACTTATCAAATGTTACATCCCTTTCACAAAACCCCATCGACGTTGCCCAATCCTATTTCCAACAAGTTCACCACCACTTCCTTCATAATTGAACACATTTTCTCTACCATTGAGATCAGACAGATAATCCAAGTCATGTCCAGCATTTTACTGTATAAATCTGCCAATTTATGCTTGGGATTTTACCAGAGTGGGACTGGCACACCATCGGATGCTATTATAAATGTGCAGCACATTTTAGTTCACTTTAAGATGTTACACAGTAGTATAATACATCTTCCAATGAGTTCATCAAGTTCACCAGGGATTGAAACCCTAAGGAGCTCAGGAAACAAATGTTCCAAACTCCGAGCTATTGAAACAGGGTCTAGATGAATGATGCTGAACTATCAGGATCTCTGCATGATCAGTGCATTATCAGCTTCTTACTATACCAAATTCAATCATATTAAGACTACTATTCCAGAGAGTTTCTTTAACACAAGATTAATTAACCCTTTTTAACCGCAATACCAAATCTAAATTTGTATACAACCTTTATTAGATTTGTCCTCTACTCTCTTACAGTTAATTTAGTTTGCTCAATCTGTATGCAGATTCATGTTTCTCATTTCCCCTCGCTCTGTGCCAACAGTATGATTTGTTACATGCCCCTTTAATTTCCTGTCTGGTACCACTGCACAGCTACATGAAAGTGTCCATTTTTTCCAGTCTGAAATGGCGCATATTGTTTTAAGAATATGTCAACTGTTTGTTACTGCCAATTAACTCTCTACCACTATTACAGGTATGCATTCCCATTTCTTCTCAGAAGTTTCAAATATACTGTAATGATATTTAATTTTATTCACATTTTTTCCTCCCATCTTAATCTAACTTTTCTTTTGAATTCTTTAACCATCTGATGTGATGCCAAAATTCACCTCCTGAACTCAATCCTTGTACTGTTTATTGCCTAGTCCCCAAATATCCTTAAGCTTGATGGGCAACAGATTTCAGATGCTTAATTTCCCTTGTTGCTTGTTAACAGGTTACACATTTAATAACTTTAAAGCAATAAAAGGAACATGGTTTTTATTGCTTCAAATCTAATGAACGTTCAGTCAAATCTAATGAACATTCCTTTTTGCTCTGGTGAAAATTAAATTCCTGGACACATGTTCAACAAGGTATTTTAGTCGATATCATACCTGCATGAGAGAAAGGCTGGTGTCAGAGGTCACCCCTGAGGTAATAACTGTAAAGTTAGACCCAAGCCATGGCAAAAAGCGTGATTTGATGGTATCAATGCCGGAATAAATACCACCTATTCAAAAAAACAAACAGTAAATAACGTTAACAGGAACTGATTTTACTTCGGTGCTAGCCCCCAATATGGCTGATACCATTTTAAAGACCTGACTTTGCCCATTTAATTTGAAACAAAAATGGCAGCTTCAATGCCAGAAAGAGAACAAAGGTGAATCAGGTGGTTGAATTTAAAGTGCATGAATCTAAGGAACACAGTGATGAGATTCAACAGTGCAAAAAGGTCCACTTCCATCAATTAAGTTGGTCTGAACAATGACAACTTGTTCTTTTGAAATTGAAAAGATCCTCTAGGTGCTCATCTACCTGTAGAAAGTCCATACTGTTTCAATTCACTGTGACATCTGAAGAAAAATAGAATCATGGAAGTTTAGCATCCTCACCATGCCCTTTTAACAAGTGACTCCCTGAATAGCATGTAATTGGGAAAAAAAATGTACAGCATGGTTTCTTACACACCAGTGTGATGATAATACACGTCTATGCCCCAGGAGTGAAATGATATTTTAATATTGGCAATATGCACCCACTTGAGATGCTTCAGCAATATTAAAAGGAATCACTGTGCTAGTAACATTTAGAGGAGGAAAACAGATTTCCTTGCAAGTGTACAATTAACTGAACTGAACTGTTGTATGCCTTCAATGCAAGAGTAACTTTTTGAAGACATTATTACATTAGCATGTCTACCACTCTCAGCTATATAAAATGGTATGGAGCAGGTCTTCAGAAAGGAAAGGAAGATTTTTCAGATCATACAAGTTCTGCACCATTCTGGTGCTCATTCCCTTACAAATTGACTCAAGCAAAGTTAAAAGAAGCTAACTTAAAGTCAACTGCACCTCAAAGAGAAAAAAAATCTCAGTATTCAAATGAACAGATATTCATGACTGAGTATGGAAGTATTTCTAAGGACTGTCATCCTTATTTCATGACAGATCAATGCAATGAATACCCAGAACCTAGGAAAGGTTTGGTTATTTTCTCCTTTATATTGAAAGAAGACCAACCCCAACAGTAAATCCCCCCCAAATACTAGTGCAGCTCTGATGCAACTTTGTCTGCACAAAACAACAAGTGTAAACTGGGTATGAATTTGGAACTCAGACATGCATTCCAAAGATATTATAGCAACAAGGTACTATTTTTTAAAAAAACATCAAAAATGCAAAAAGCAATCTTGAAACTGTCATAGTTTCTTGGTCTTGCTGATCACATGCGTATGCAGGCAGGGCAGGTGGCACACATGCAGGAGACGTGGCGAGTTTCCTGTTCATTTAAATTCATGGGTGGGAGATCTATTCCAATGGCCCTCTTGCCATTCTGTAGGATGCCAGTTTCCACAGAAATTAGTACTGCAATGCGCCAATCTATAGCTCAAAGTTAAAGAGACTTTGTAAGCCGGATCAACACCTTGAAAAAGTTGGGTTTTTTTTTTTAAAAAATCTTGGAGGACCAGACATTTTCCAGGAGTTTATTCTCAGCCATTTCTTGCTCCTGATATTTAACATAGTTTGGGGCCAAAGGGACAGAAATAAAATACTCATACCATTCTTTTCAGAGTTAGAAGATTTCAGCATAGAATGAAACGTGAAAGCTACTGTAGCTATGCAGATGACTTACTGTACCTGTTTTTTTCCAACATGAATAAAAAGAAATTAAACAGCCTCATTTCCACCCAAATAAATCCTTGACAACACCAAGCAGAGAGAAATGGAACAATTCCTGTCCTCCCAGTGAAGGAAGAAAAGTGAAAGTGATTTGATTCTCACAGGTGACCAGTGAAAACTAGACGTGAAATGAAACGAGGAGCTTTCAATCGTGATACCTTCACTTGCTGCAAGGCTGAGGATGGAGAACAGTTCACTTTGCACTTTTGAGGTCAGTTCAATAAGCTCACAGCATCGATTCAAGTTCTGATCACACGAGTTGATCTACAAATCAGGCAAAGGAAAAAAAAAGCAAATAAGGCCCGTCACATTATCCTGCAGTGAAATGATCTGGACCTATCAAACTTATTAACACTAACATCATAGAGATACAGCACAGAAATTGGTCCGTCCACTCACCGAGCCCACAGTGACCTTTTCAAGCACCACTTTCAGACCAATCTGTGCTAATAAATCTTATTCTACCTTCCCCTCCCCCAAACTTTAGCACCACTCTATGGGCAATTTACAGTGCCCAATTAACCCATCAACCAACACACAAAATACTGGAAGAACCCAGCAGGTCTGGCAGCATCACAGGACAAGACCCTTCAAGTCTGGAAAGGAAGGGGCAGTCACCAGGTTGCTGGGATGTGGGTGGACACTGGACCGTCTGGAGGAAACACAAGCAGTCGTAGGGAGAAAGTGACAACTCTGCACAGACAGCCCCAACGAGGAGATGGGCCACAGAAACTGCTAGACAGCAGCTTCACCAACTGCACCTCATGAGAACTGTTCACGTCCTTCCCCCCCAGCATTCTCCCTGTTCTCAGCAACTGCAGTATTGCACAATGTGTTTCTGTTTGCCTCAGTGAGCAGCAAGCTGCCTGCCCTACCTGCACTCCTCTACAACAGAATATCCATTCCTTGATCGGAGAGGCTCCCCAAAGACAAGACCCAATCCCTCAAATGGGACAACAGCCAAATTCAGCCACATTGTCAGACTGACCAACTGATAAAAACTGAATATCCAGGAATATTCTGACATTCATTAACTTTTAAAATATTTTAAAAGTTGCAGAAACGGTTATAGCACGATCTTGAAATATTTCAACAGAAGGATGAAAATTTGATACACTAAGGGTTGGGAAACTAGGGACCAACCTCTCTCAACAGGAACAGGAAGTGAAGAGTGACCGGCCCCTGATGTGAGATTGGATACAGACAGCAGGTGTGTAGGAGCTCAGCTCAATAAATGTAGGCTATGGGAAACTGCTGAGGAAAGCATTAGAAGCGACAAAGCCAGAAAAAATTAGATAGAAGGGCTATTGTAAGGGTAAAGACAGCCAATATGGTGCTCTTTGCAGTGGCTAGAGCACGGGGTCCCAAGCTCAACATGTTTGAACAGTCTGGTTCACCTCCAGGACAGGAAGGGGATGGAATAAGTGGCGAGACCGTAAAGTTGACGCAGGGTACCTAACGTAGTCTTCACTTTCTGGTTCAGCTTAACTGAACATAGAAACCTGCAGCAATTATAGGGCTTTCGGCCCACAAAGTTGTGCCGATCATGTAATCTACTCTAAAAACTGCCTAGAATTTCCCTACCACATAATCCTCTTTTTCTAAGCTCCGTGTACCTATCCAAGAGTCTCTTAAAAGGTCCTATTGTATCCGCCTCCACCACCTTTGCTGGCAGTGCGTTCCACACACTCACCACTGTGTGGAAAAACTTACCTCTGACATCTCCTCTGTACCTACTTCCAAGCAGCTTAAAACTATGCCCCCTTGTGTTAGTCATTTCAGCCCCAGGAAAAAGCCTCTGACCACAGAGTCTGCAGCTCAAACTAAATCAGATGATGGACAAGCAGTCTGAAAAAGAGAACCAATGGAATGGTTAACTGAGTTGGAGATATACATGATTGGGTCTTATTACTCCTGGATAAAGGAGGTCACCAAGGGTCTGTTTAGTATCCAGTCTTAACAGTGGGAGAATAAAACCATTGCCGAAGAATTTCTCATCAAGATTGAATGGACAGAATGGAAACAGAAAAGGGCAGCTCCATTCATCTGGACGAGAAACGAAGGCCACGGCTGTGGCACACTAATACTCTCAGATAAGACAGTCACAACAGATGAACATTTATAGTATTTATATGGCAAGGGCAGGTTTAGACACGGAACTTTCAGAAGACTGTCACCTTCAAAAGCCAATGAATTCAAAGACAGGAGGAAGAGAAGATTGAAGGAACATTCGGAAGTCCAGTGAGCTTATTGTTTGTTTCCTGTGGTGCAGGTGTTTGTCAGCCGGTGAGCAGTGTAAAACAAATTGAGTCATTAACAAAGAACAGGGAACCAGCTACACCATCAGCTTCTGTGGGATCCTGTACCTTGAGTAACTAGGAGCTTAATTGAAAAGAGTAAGAGTGGTCTGAGTTGAGAAAAATGAGATAGGTATGGTTTCGGAGTTAGGGGAGTGGATCACAGAACACTTAATTCCCAACTTTAAATGCCCCATAACTAACTCTGCCCCTCCCCACTCCCATGCATAAAATGGGGGAGTTCATTGGAAATATTAACTAATTCTCCGCAGAAGCTAACTTTCTTGTTGAATATTTGCAAAGCTTTTGTTGTTTCCAATTTCCAGCATCTGACCATTTTTCTTTGTGCTTTTGGAGTCCTGAGAGCCAGCCGGTGCATGATCTTTATTTTTATTTATCCGTACAGCACAGAGTAGGCCAGAGGGCCCTTCCTGCACTACAAGCCATACCACGCAACCCCTGGCAAACCTGATTAACCCCAACCCAATCACGGGACAGTTCACAATGACCAATTAAAGTACCCGGTACATAGGAAACCGTAGCACCCACCCACGCATGGCACAGGGAGGACACAGACTCCTGACGGAGCAGTGCCAGAATTGAACTCCAGAACACCCCAAGCTGCAATAGCATCACACTAACCGCCACATTACTGCGGTGTCCTTGTGGAGTTACATCCCTACAGTGTAGGGATAGTCATGTAGGAATCCCTTACACGGAGAATATTGTAAGATCACCACTTTGAGGAATAAGAATGTTAAAAGCAAAGAGTTAAAACTTCTCGTTGTGTTGCCCAGCTGAGGATCAAGATCCTTTGGCATCGCTGCTCTGTAGTACACAGGTTCAAAACAATAATTAAAGGTGCTAACAATCTCCAGGTAATGAGAGTGATAATGCTGTGCAATTTAGTAACATCTGGCAACCTGCAATCCCCATTGTGAAAGAGCCAATTTGTAAATTCCTCACGTCTGGCTTGTGGCCAGGCCCTGCTGGCCTCTAACAGTACTTGGCTGGAATAATGAGCATTCCATTGTAATAATAGCATTGTAAAACAGGCAGGAGTATATATATATATAGAGAGAGAGGGGGGGGGAGAGGGGGGGAGAGAGAGAGAGGGGAGAGAGAGAGAGGGGAGAGAGAGAGAGGGGAGAGAGAGAGAGGGGAGAGAGAGAGAGGAGAGAGAGAGAGAGAGGGGAGAGATTAAGCAGTGTTCCTCCATTGCCTTCTAGCTGTCCAGCTTTCCGGAGTGGCACAGTACATCAGAAGGCTGCAATGGTCACCGCTGGTTCAGCGTTAGCTTGCAACAAATACCAGATTATGGTCATGAAAGACATTTCTCCAAGGAGGAATTTTGAATGTCTTAATTATAAAACTACCAGAGTAACACAGAGCTTTCAATGCAAAGCAAACTTCAAACTACAGATATTCAATACCCCAGAAAAGGAAAAGAAACAGGGCCAAGAGCAAGGCAGTAGCAAAGGCTGTTGTGCCCAATCCAGAGAGCAAATACATCTTTGGCAGATGGTACCTATGTGTGAATATTAATACCCTTGCCACAGAACCAGTCACCTTGGCCCCCATTCCACCAGATTAAGGCTTCAGTGGTAACTGTTGCGCAATGGATGTCCAATATTAAAATAAACTACATACACACTTTCCACTCCACAATAAGCCAACTGAAGCAATGCACAAGCATGTCACCCTTGTTCCTGACGATAGAGGCAAAAAAAAATGCCAAGATCCAGTAAAAGACATTATAACATGTTTTGCAAATCTGCAGGATTTTGTGAGGGAGTGCTGCAACTGGCAGAATAGGCAAAGGAAAAACAGTGGAAGAAATCGATTTAGACTTTCAGAACGTAAATTAAAGCATGTGGATGGGGATAAGGTATGAATACAGAGCTGGTTGTCCAAATCAGTGATTTAGACAAGGGAGCTAAGTGTAACAAATTCTCATCTGTGGATACACAAGGTTGGGTTGAGAGTTTGAGTTGTGTGAAGAATGCAGAGAAGCTCCAGAGTGAGCTTAACAGAATAAAGGAGCGGGCAAGTGCAAGACAGAAGCCTAATGGGCTCAACATTTATTCATCCTCATGGATGCTGCCTGACCTGCTGAGTTCCTCTTGCACTGTCTGTGTTATTCATGGGGATAAATATGAGATAATCTACTTATTCTGGCCAAAAAAGACAGGAACGTGGATTATCTGAATGGCAATAGACTGGGAATGTTGTGGGGGGGTCAAGTGTCATTATACACCAGTCTCTGAAAGCAAGAATTAAGATGCATTAGGTGGATAAGAAAGCAAATATTGTGTTGCCCTTCATCATGAGAAGTTTCAGGTTATTACTGAGATCATACTTTAAGTGGCTGGTGTAAACTTGTCTTCTTATCTGAAGAAGGATGGTCTTGCTATGGAGGGAGTGCAGTGAAGATTCACTGGACTGATTGTCAAGATGGCTGGAATAAGAGTGGAGATAGATTGCTGAATAAAATCCCACTTGGCCCACAGGTTAGAAGTTTGAAAAGGGATCATGTTGAAATTCTTAATACTCTAATGGATTGTACCAATTAGATGCAGGAAGAATGTTCCCAATGGCAGGAAAATCCAGGACTAGGGATCACAGTCAAAGGTAAACACTGAGAGGAGGAGAAATCTCTTCCCCTGGATAGTGGCGAAACTGCATGTAGATGATTAACCTTGATCCTATTGAATGACAGAGCAGGTTTGAAAAGCTAAATTACCTTATCCTATTCTGATTTTAAGTTTCAGTGAAGGTTTCTCCACATTTGGAGTTTTGATTTAAATTATTTTGATGCGTCCTATACAGAAGCAAGTGCTAATTGGTATATGTGAATAAATGGTTGTACCTGTCACCAAAGTTGCTGAAAACAATTGAATACAACTCAGCCTTGAAAGGCATCTCAAAATAATTGTTTGAAATACATTTCCAAATGATTAAGCATTGTTTAAATCCAAAATTATATTTTCCTATTTGAATAAAATTCTAAATAACCTATAGATTTTAGTTCGTGTGCAATTCTTCACAATTTGAAACTTCGATGAATTTTATGTTTTCCTGATTCTCCATCCTGTTTAGAAATGACATAAAGCTAACAACTAATTGCTGTTTCCAGTATAGATGCAATGCTGCTGGTAAATTCTTGCACAGTGTCACCATTTGTCAACGTTTAAATATCAGCTAAGGATACCATGTTGAACGCATAAAACGTTTGAGCACTGAGCAGGACAAATGTTAGTTTCAGTTTTGCATAATACACCTGATGACGAAAGCAAGATTGCAAAAATGCGCAGAACTTCAGGCTAGTTGCTACATTGCCATAGCAATGAGCGTCCTTAGTTACCAAACTCCCGGGAAATCTCCACGCTACTCCGCATAATTCTTCCAATTATTTCACCAAGACACGTTGCAATGTAGATCTAAAAATATTCGCAGTTTTAGTCTATTCAGTGAAATACGAAAACGCTTGTTTCAAATCAACAATCATCAGTCTGCAAATAAACGAAACACCAAACTGAGGGTCAACGAATCACTCGGTGCAAATTAGAGTATTTGAACATTTTCACCAAAATGCATAATTATTTTCTAGCTACCGTAATGTTTAATCTATTTCAGTTTGCAAAGAGATGCGCCCAAATTCTGCACGTTGTACAGTGGCACGCTGATTACTGTAAAGTTACATTGTACAGAGACCTTCTCGCAAATTTATCTAGATTACCCAAATGAAAATGGAAGAAAGTAGAATTAAGCTCACGTGATATTCCCTGTACCAAGATTCAAGCTTATTCTGCAGTAGCTTGTATGTCGTTGTGTTGACCAGCCTTCGCAAAGTATCAGCCATAGCTGAGGTGCAGCCACTAACACTTCCTGGAAATGCCTGTATCTACCGCTCGGTTCTAAGCCACCTGTGGCGGAGAGCTCTTGGCTGTTTTTATACTAGGGCTGGGAAAATTGACTATTTGCTGTCAGGGACGCTACGCGTGCGCAGTTCTGTTCCTGCGGCTGAAGCTGCTCTTTTAGTTGTAGCAACGGTACAGGCAAACTTGCCACAATGTATCCTGTCCAATTGCACTGGGTTGTTGATAAGTGCACGATATTCTTGTTAACATTATTATTTGATTTACCCCACATTATGATACATTTACGATCATTCGTGTCTATACATTTCCTATGCATGCTTTATTTTTTCACACATCTGTTATCTCGTTACAAATTAATAATAGCTTTATTCTAGAAAAATAATAAGTTTACTGTATAAAGAGAGTTTTTTATTTATAAGGAATGGAAAACCATTGTAACAAAAAGCAATTTTACTGCTTTCAAGACGGAAAAGACAATTTGGCCCACCATTATTGTTCTGGCTTTTGGTAAAATAATCAAAATCTTCCAAAATCTTAAAGCAGATTATTTGCTTTTCTTTCTAAGGACATATGCACCGATATTCAAAAGTAACTAACAAATTGCTCCCAGATTTCACTAGGTCAAAGCTGAAAGGAAAACAACAAGTTTAGGACCAGCAAGACATAAAAAATACTATATGAGTAGTGTAAAAGAGGAAGAGTGGGGTAGTGCTCCTGGGTTCATAGATCATTCAGATATCTAATGGAAGCTGCACGTTTAGGCTCCTGTACCTCCACCCTGGCGGTAATAAAGAGAAAAGGACATGCCCCAGACGGTGAGGTTCCTTAATGGTGGACGTCACCTTCTTGAGGCACCACCTTTTGAAGAAGTTCTCGATGATGGGGAGGGTTGTGCCCATGATGGAGCTGGCTGAGTCTACAATTCTCTGCTTCCTCTTCTGAACCTCCATATTGGTGTTTTGGAGCCTCCATTCCAGTCAGAATACTCTCCATGCAGAAATGTGCTTGTCTTTGATGACCAAATCTCCTCACATTCCGTATGAAGAATAGCCACTGGCATGTCTTATTCATGATTGCATCAACGTGTTGGGCCCAGGACGGATTCTCAGAGATGTTGATGCCCAGGAACTTGAAGCTGCTCACCCTTTCCACTCAATAAGGACTGGTGTGCATCACCTGAATTCCCCTTCCTGAAGTCCGCGATAAATTCTTTGGTCTTGTTGATATTAAGTGCAAGGTTGTTACTGTTTCCTGTATCTCCAGAGTTGCCACTCAGTGAACGCAAACAATGATGGAACCCACCACTATCTCAGTGCAAACACGAGGAAATCTGCAGATGCTGGAAATTCAAACAACACACACAAAATGCTGGTGGAACACAGCAGGCCAGGCAGCATCTATAGGGAGAAGCACTGTCGACATTTCGGGCCGAGACCCTTTGTCAGGACTAACTGAAAGGAAAGATAGTAAGAGATTTGAAAGTAGGAGGGGGAGGGGGAAATGTGAAATGATAGGAGAAGACCGGAGGGGGTGGGGTGAAGCTAAGAGCTGGAAAGGTGATTGGCAAAAGGGATACAGAGCTGGAGAAGGGAAAGGATCATGGGACGGGAGGCCTAGAGAGAAAGAAGGGGGGGGGGGAGCACCAGAGGGAGATGGAGAACAGGCAAACAACTAAATATGTCAGGGATGGGGTAAGAAGGGGAGGAGGGGCATTAACGGAAGTCAATGTTCATGCCATCAGGTTGGAGGCCACCCAGCCGGTATATAAGGTGTTGTTCCTCCAACCTGAGTTTGGATTCATTTTGACAATAGAGGAGGCCATGGATAGACATATCAGAATGGGAATGGGACGTGGAATTAAAATGTGTGACCTCTGGGAGATTCTGCTTTTTCTGGCGGACCGAGCGTAGGTGTTCAGCGACACTGTCTCCCAGTCTGCGTCAGGTCTCACCAATATATAAAAGGCCACACCGGGAGCACCGGACACAGTATACCACACCAGCCCACTCACAAGTGAAGTGTCACCTCACCTGGAAGGACTGTCTGGGGCCCTGAATGGTGGTGAGGGAGGAAGTGTAAGGGCAACAGGGTCCTGGTGGTTTGAGGGTAGTCAGGAACTGGGACTGGCATAAAGTTCATGAAAGCAGTGGTTCCTACCTCCAACCCCACCCCAACTCCACCCCCGCCCGCACATACCTTGGAAATGTGGACAACTTACAGCAGCACTTCAAAGTACAGGAGTGCTACCAACAATGCTTCTGCAAAATCGCCCAAATTCACTGTTAGGATAAGTAAACCAAAGGGATATTTCTTCACAGGTCAACCAGGTCAGCATCCCCAGTCATAGATAGATAGATAGATAGATAGATACTTTATTCATCCCCATGGGGAAATTCAACATTTTTCCAATGTCCCATACACTTGTTGTAGCAAAAACTCATTACATACAATACTTAACTCAGTAATAATATGATATGCATCTAAATCACTAACTCAAAAGCATTAATAATAGCTTTAAAAAAGTTCTTAAGTCCTGGCAGTTGAATTGTAAAGCCTAATGGCATTGGGGAGTATTGACCTCTTCATCCTGTCTGAGGAGCATTGCATCGACAGTAACCTGTCGCTGAAACTCCTTTAAAAATCAGTTGGCTTTTGGCCTGCATATCAGACACTGAACTCCCAGGAAGCCACTCTGTACTGAGCTCTTCCCTACTTTGGATTTGTCCGTTTTTGTTTGTTTACACTGATGTACTGTTTTTTCCGTGATCTTCTCTTCACTGTCTGGTATCATTTACATCCTGAGTGCTATCTCATCTTTTACGCCCGAGACGCTGCCGCAAGCTTTTAATTGTCGCCGTATTGTACTGTACTTCAGCTTACTTGTGTACGTGACAATAACACCTTGACAATAAACTCCGCTTGATTTGACTACAAGAAACTATAGGGCAGAGGGAAATATTCAAGGAGGTGTTTAAAGCGCAATGTACTCCCGCAAATCATTGGCCCATGACTACTTAAAATTGAGAGTGAGCACCCAGAACGCATCGGATTTCTGAACGGTCCATGACCCTGCCTCGTTACTCCTTTTTTTGTTATTATTTGTAATGTAATTTATAATTGTATGTCTTTGCGCTCTAATGCTCCTACAAAACAACAAATCTCACGCCATATTAGTCAGTGATTAACAAAACTGTTTTTGAGAAGCTGCATCGGGAACGTATGACAGCTCTGCAGAAGCGCGGTGAGATGGAAATCAGAAATCAAACACCCGGCCCGGCCCCGGCCCGGCCAGCTCTGTCCGCGGTTCCCTCACCAGCAACCTCAAAACACAAAACAAATACTCATTGAACCTGATGGGGTGACTAAAGCAGAATAGTCGAGATATTTCTTCATATTTTTAAATTCACTTTTACTGAGATTGGCTACAGCCGGTTTCAACGCTGCCAGACAAGCCGTACGCGAGTAGAACTGAAGTGACACAGACCTCATTCCCCCCCCCCCCCCACCCCGGCAGGTCCAGGCGTCCGGACTCCCCCCCCCCCCCCACCCACTCCCTCCCGGCCAGGTCCAGGCGTCCGGACTCACCCCCCCCCACCCCACCCCCCGGGCCAGGACCAGGCGTCCGGACTCCCCCCTCCCCACTCCCTCCCGGCCAGGTCCAGGCGTCCGGACTCCCCCCCCCCCTCCCCACCCCGGCCAGGTCCAGGCGTCCGGACTCCCCCCCCCCCCCCAGGCCAGGTCCAGGCGTCCGGACTCCCCCCACCCCCCACCACCCCCCAGGCCAGGTCCAGGCGTCCGGACTCCCCCCCCCCCCACTCCCTCCCGGCCAGGTCCAGGCGTCCGGACTCCCCCCCCCCCCCCCACTCCCTCCCGGCCAGGTCCAGGCGTCCGGACTCCCCCCCCCCCACCCCAGGCCAGGTCCAGGCGTCCGGACTCCCCCTTCCCCCCAGGCCAGGTCCAGGCGTCCGGACTCCCCCCCCCCCCCGGCCTGGTCCAGGCGTCCGGACTCCCCCCCACCCCCCACCACCCCCCGGCCAGGTCCAGGCGTCCGGACTCCCCCCCCCACCTCCCCCCCCCACCCCCCCAGCCAGGTCCAGGCGTCCGGACTCCCCCCCCCCCCCACCCAAGCCAGGTCCAGGCGTCCGGACTCCCCCCCCACCTCCCCCCCCCAGGCCAGGTCCAGGCGTCCGGACTCCCCCCACCCCCCCACCACCCCCCAGGCCAGGTCCAGGCGTCCGGACTCCCCCCCCCCACCCCCCCCGGCCAGGTCCAGGCGTCCGGACTCCCCCCCCCCCTCCCGGCCAGGTCCAGGCGTCCGGACTCCCCCCCCCCCCCCCCACCCACTCCCTCCTGGCCAGGTCCAGGCGTCCGGACCCCCCCCCCCCGGCCAGGTCCAGGCGTCCGGACCCCCCCCCCCACCCCCCCCTCCCGGCCAGGTCCAGGCGTCCGGACTCCCCCCCCCCCCCACCCCCACTCCCTCCCGGCAGGTCCAGGCGTCCGGACTCCCCCCCCCCCCCCCACCCCCACTCCCTCCCGGCAGGTCCGGACTCCCCCCACCCGGCAGCGGCTGCTAATGGAACAGGCCGGGGGCGGGGCTGCGCGACGGAACAAGATGGCGACCGAGCAGGTGAGGGGGGAGGTTGCGAAGCGTAGGGAGAGGAACGAGTAGGGGAACTGAGGAGGGAGAGGGTAGCGTTGAGAGTGAGTGATCTTATGAATAATCCTTCTGTAGTTTCATCGTAATGTATTCCTATACAATGTAGCGTACTGGGAGAAAGGATTTGTTTTGACAGGAGAGGTTGTGATTAGGAATGCATTGGCAGTAAGTGGATCTAAAATTCAGTAATCAAATTCGCTGCTGAAAGTCATAATATATGAAGATTTTCTAAGTAAAAATATTCTGCAAAGAACAGGATAGTGGAATTAACCGAATTGCTCTGCAAGATGCTGGTCGAGGTTTGATAGACTAAATGGCCTATTTTTGTTAAAAGCATGGTGGGCTAAATAATCTCCTATACTGTTATGATTCTGTAATTCCACTTCTGCTTTGTTCTTATTCCCTGTATCAATGTTATCAGCGATGTTGAAGAAGAAAATTTGCCTGACTCTTTTGCTTCTTAGTGGTAATCAGGATGACGGCGTACATGCACGTTTTGATGGATAATCTTTCATTTTAAGATCATGAACCAAATTTGCATTCTGACCCTGTAAGACAAGTCTTTGTAGATCCTGGGAGTTCAGTAAGCCTTGCTGAAATTGTGTAAGGTTGGGGATGGACCTCCCTTCCGTTATGAATTTCTGGATTTCATGGTAGTGTAGTCCTGCTATAGTCTTTTCCCTGATGGGTTTTAGAGATGGGTATGCTGCCATTATACACAAAATTATTATTTAATATTTTCCTGCCAGGTCACTATTTTTGGAAACAGGCTTCTTCTGTGCTTCTCCATTAATTAATATGTAAGTGTATTTAATGATAGCAATGACCTCCTGAGATACTGCTGATGATGTCTCAACAATGGGATGTCAGAAAAGGTTGGAAACTGCTGGTGACATAATGCCAGACATGTGCACTAAATAAGCCTAGAACGCTTGTTTTGTCAAAAATTGATTTGTAATGTTTATCAAGGAATTCGTTGATGAATGATTTCGGAATGAATGGATTTCATACAAGTTTTCAGCAGGTTGGAGCCAATTTACCTGAACTGCTCTGTGCTCCAGAGTCTGGCTAGCCCATAAAAGTTTAATGAGTCAGGTTGGACATCAAAAAATATATATATATATATATATAATTTGTTGGACTCGGCTCAAATGGGGCAGGGCAGCTTTTTATAGATGACTGCACTCAGTGCTATGGAACATGATAGGACATACTGCCTGGAAATAGCCAGGAAAATGCAGGGAACATAGGAAGCAGTTCCTGTTCTCAGTGTATTACATTATTGTAGAGCTTGTCTACTTGTAGCAAACTGTTAGCTCGAGTTCTTGGGTCAAGTTTGGACTGGCCGTTGTTAAATCTGGTTCAGGGTGGACTACAGCACTGCATGGTTCTATGGTTTAAAAAAGAAGATAAGCCTGTAACTGATTTTTTTTTTCTTTCACACTTCGATTTCCTAACTTTTACCCTCCAAGTGTGGCATGTGAGAAATAGTTTGAAACACCACTGCTCTTCTGATTGAAAAAGAATCAGTAAAGGAGAATGCAGTCAAATTGAATGTCAACTTGCTAACCATTTTGGGGGGGATGCCATATGCAAGAATAGAATGTGGTTAGCTCATGGTGTGAATGGTGATTAATCTGGAATTCACCTCCTGTTGTGTATACAGTAGCTGTTGGAATAATTGTAGAATTGTTTTCGAAATGGAGCTACTTTAAAAAAATGTGAGTGGTGCACATTTTCTTACGGTAAAGCTGCATCCTGTCTAAGCCATTTGCATACAATGAATTGTATCCCGTACTCAATTTTATTCTCTGGTAGTTTTAGATTGCAAGAAATTCAAAAACTTTGTTCATAAATATTTGTCTAGTCAGTTCAAAAGATATTGGGTTTTTTTGCCTGTTCTTTGTATTGGGGTGGTAAATTTATTTATTTAACTCTTGGAATGAATGCTGGCAAAGGCTATTTACAAATACAGTATTTATCCATAAGTTTCAATTTAGGATATCTTCAGTTGATATATTCAGTAAAGGGTCCAAATTGATTCAGAGGAAAACTTTTATTTTAAATGAATAACAGTTTAAAACAATCATATGTTATTTGTTATGTTAACATTGGGTATTATTTTTCTTGCGTGTTGTTTAATCCAGAGTTCAAATGGTCCTGTCCGTTGCTCCATGCATGAGAAAGCAGTTGACCGAAGAAATGTAAATAAGGAGCACAACAGCAACTTCAAGGCTGGATATGTTCCCATTGATGAAGAAAGACTGCACAGGACAGGGTTACGGGGTCGTAAGGGTAATCTGGCAATTTGTGTAATTGTCCTTATGTTCATCCTGGCAGTGATTAATTTAATTGTAAGTATTTTGTTGTGGCAATAATTTGACAACCAATTACATTTAATATCAATATAAGATTTAAAATAATTTTCAAATTGCTTTGAGTCAGCATTGAGCTGCTGCTGCCCAGTGTCAAAATCTCGACATCCAGTACTGTCTCTGCAGAGTTTACACGTCATTGTGTTGCTTTCCTTCAGCTCTTCTCGTTTCCCTCCATATCCCAGTTAACAGATTAAATGGCCACTGTAAATTGGCTGTAGTGTTCAGATGATGGGAATGTGGAAAGAGTAAAATGGATTAGGGTAGAATTAGTGTAAAAATGAGTGCTTGATGGTCACTGTGGATTTGGTGCACCCAAGAGCCTGTTTCTCTGCTCCACAACATAAAATCTGAGTCTCACATCTAAAAGAGTTAACTTTCTAGCACTTCCATTAAATGTTAGAAAATCTGCTACTTCTTGTCGGCATAGTGATTTTGAACTTCGTGTTGTGAAGAGCACCAAAATATTGGTTATTGCAATAAAGTAAATTTGAGTACATGTACATACTGTTTTTTTATTTGCAAGCCATGGCTACTCTGCTGCTTGCATTCGAAGTTCAGAATGTTGGTTTGATACATCTGGTTTATGTGTCTCACACTAAAATGTATTGCATTGTCTGTATTACAAATGTTTAATTTTTATCCTCTCATTTGGTCTTTGCCTTTTTTATATTGGATATTTTTAATTACTTAAAACTACATACATTCAGTATTCTTTATTATGTATACCTGTACATCTGGTTAGTGCAGATATCTAACCAGTTGATCATATGGCAGCAACTCAGTGAGTAATAGCTTGCAAGCATGGTCAAGAGGTTTCGTTGTTCAGACCAAATATCAGAATATGGAAGAAATGTGATCTAAATGACTTGGACCATGGAATGATTATTAGTGCCAGACAGGGTGGTTTGAGTTTCTCAGAAACTGCTGATCTCTGGGATTTTAACGCACAACAGTCTCTAGAGTTTACAGAGAATGGTGTGAAAAACAAAAAGAAAATCAGTGAGCATCAGTTCTTGTGGGCTAAAGCACTTTGTTACTGAGAGAGGTCAGAGCAGGGTGGCCAGACTGGTTCAAGCTGACAGGAAGGCAGCAGTAACTCAAATAGCCATGTGTTACAACAGTGGTGTGTAGAAGAGCATCTCTGAACGCACAACATGTCGAACCTTGAAGTGGATGGGCTACTGCAGCAGAAGAGCACTAACATACTCAGTGTCCATTTTATTATGTACAGGAGATAACTAATAAAGTGGTCACTGAGTGAAAGTTTTTCATAACACTAAATTCCTTACTTGTGTTGTTTTATTTTTGTATTTCAAATAAGACATGATGTTATTGTGCAATCTGAGGTACATTGCCCTTTGTTAATATATTTGTGTTCTTTATGGGATGGAATCCTGGTATGATTTGGTCAAAGTTAAGTTTATTGCCGTATGTACATATACATTAGGCTGAACCTCCTAACTACCCAAGAAAGTAAATGTGCTGGGGTGCTTCCATGTGTGTACGTATCTGTGTGCTGGGCCCAGGACAGATCATCCAACATGTTAATGCCCAGGAATTTAAAGCTGCTGACACACTCTCCCCTCAATCACCCAGTGTGGATTGACACATGCTCACCTCCCAACATAGACTGGCACATGCTTGCCTGCCTTTCCCTTTCTGAGGTCAACAGTCAGCTCTGTAGTTTTACTCATGTTGAGTGAGAGGATCCATTTCAGTTAAATCATTAGTAGGTAAAAATCTGTCAGGGAAATATTTTGGACAGTTTTCTGCACTGGAGGGAGACAAACAAGGAAAGAAGAAGAACAAGAAGGAAAGAATA
Source organism: Hemitrygon akajei (assembly GCF_048418815.1). Classification (NCBI taxonomy): domain Eukaryota; kingdom Metazoa; phylum Chordata; class Chondrichthyes; order Myliobatiformes; family Dasyatidae; genus Hemitrygon; species Hemitrygon akajei. Next base: position 57,097,724 of record NC_133136.1, read on the forward strand.
AAATAATCATCCTTCACGTTTCCATCTCTTGTTTGCCTTTCCTTTCCTTTGTCCATTAAACCTGCTCCACACCTGAAGATCATTATAGCGATTTTGAGCCTGAGAGATTTTCTCTGTTTTTCTATCTTTAAGGAATCAGAATCAAGTTTATATCACTGGTACACAGTATGTTGTGAAATTTGTTGTTTAGCGACAGCAGTGCAGTGTAATGCATAAAATAAAACTATAAATTTTATATATATATAGTGTTAACTTTAAAATCGTTTAAAAGTAAATCTGGTTGAAATGCACTATTAATTATTTTCTTGTAATATAACTTCTTACTGAAGCATATTGCTTTGCTCTATTTTAGCAATGGGACACAAAGCTAGTGTGACTATTACTGTTTCAGATTACACTTGTTATCTGGGCTGTAATTCGAATTGGCCCCAATGGCTGTGATAGTATGGAATTCCACGAAGAGGGCTTGTTACGATTCAAACAGGAGTCTGACATGGGAGTTGTATATCCAATGCACAAGAGCACAGTGGGAGGAAGAAGAGATGAAGACTTGTTGATCACTGGCAACAATCAACCAGTAAGCTGATTTTTTTGTTATATTCCATGGTTATAAATTCAGTGAAGCATGAACAAAATAATAGAGATTAGAAAACCATTGAGGCTATTAAAAGCCTAAGCTTGATATGGAGAGTGAGCATACTCATGAATCAATATAGTACTGGCCAGTGCATTTGTCTTGCTGTATGTTCTGAAAATACACATGGAAATGACCAGCAATCTTGAGAAATGGTAACAGTTACACTCTAACTTAGCTGGCCTCTTGCAAAGTTCATTTGTTTGGACAATTACCATGAGGCGGTACGGTAGCGTAGTGGTTACCACAATACTCTACAGTACCAGCAGCCTAGGTTCATTTCCTGTCACTGTCTGTGAGGAGTCTCCGGTGATCATGTGGGTTTCCTCCGGGTGCTCCAGTTTCCTCCCAAACTGCAAAGATGTACTGGTTGGCAGGCTAATTGGTCATTGTAAATTGTCCGGTGATTAGGCAAGGGTTGAATTGGGAGTTGCTGGGCAGCATGGCTCGAAGGGCTGGAGGCCCTTTTATTACTCATTTTTATTATTAAATAAAATAAAAGTAATTTATTCCAGAATATTCCCAACCATGCAGAGTTATGGTCAACAAAACCAACATATTTAAATCACATCACTGATCACAGTCTCTAAGAGGGAACTGACTAGTATGAGAAATAAGTACACTATTAATGTGTAGATATCTGACAGGTTTTGTCTGAATATTAATTACAGTAGATATGTAGAGTGTGCTATTTTAAAAAGTGTATTGGTACAATAAAATCAGGGTTTTCTATATGAAAATAGTGAAGGTATTTGGTACATTCTGGAAGAGGTAGTTGAAGATTCAAAACTAAATGATTTCAATGCAATATTTCATTTTGTAGTGCAGAATGCACGTTTTCGTCCTTTTTAAAAACTTTGTTCCTGGTGTCATTTCATGTTACAGGAAGGAGAGTGGAGAGAGGGATCGTGAACAGCGCCTTTATTTTCTGGTAGTCCTGGAGTAAATTTTGTAGTGTGAAGAGTAACAGGCTGGGGTGATTTCAGCTTGTGCTGCCTCTCTCAACTGTGGACAGATGTAATTGAAAACTTGTAAACCAATTCCTGTAAATCCTCTCCTAAGAATAGCCTTTTTATATCAACCAATGTCATGGTTTGGTAACTTAATGTGTCAAATTGTCTGATTTCCTATGCAGTACTTGTTTTGCTTAATGAATATGAAGCATTATTAACTTCTGTTTCTGTGCTCATTTAGGTGGTGTTTCAGCAGGGAACAACCAGACTTAGTGTAGAGAAGGACAAAACCTCCATAACGAGTGATATTGGCATGTCTTTTGTTGATCCCCGGACCCAGAAAACTGTGTTCAGCACTGACTATGATACTCATGAATTTCATTTGCCCAAAGGTGTGAAGACACTAAATGTATTGAAGGCATCCACAGAAAGGGTTTGTGTTCATCTTTCATTCTTCATTTTAAAGATAACCAGCCCATAAATTCAATCAAAAAGCATTTTTCCAGCCCTGAATGCATGTCAGGAGTAATCTTGCCTGTTTTGTTCTGGAATTCATTTTCAACTTTGTTATTGCTTGATTGACATGTCCAGTCAGTATGTAGAATGAAGTCCCAGTGATCATCATACTTTGCATCTCTAATTTTGGTCCTCCTATTGATTGGCAGACACCCCATCCAACCCCGCTACTCCTCGTCTGCACACCCTTAACCTTTGGTATGATAGCATCAATAAATATGTTATCCATTAATTTCTGAGCCTCACAGATAATGTATATCATAGAAAATCTACTGCTGCTTGAATTCCATAACTTGTAGTTCAACCTTCTGCATCTGTAAACACCTGATGTATGTGTAACAATCTCTATGTGAAATAGAACTGCATTCTACTCAGCTGAATAGTCGCATAGCTAATCTTCAGCGAAATCACATTTTCATCCAGCCAGAGTTTGGGATGCCCTTGCATTTATCCATGGACCCATTCTCCTAATTCCAGTTACCTCAACTACTGCTTTCCACTGTTCCAACAAGTCCGCAATCCTTTACTGAGCTAATGACCCTATTGCCTTCTTGGTTCAAATGGTGCCAGAGCCCACTTCCACATGGTATTGTGGATAGGACTCTGGCCACATCCCCAATGCCATGACCCATTTGTCATTGTCTGCTCCAGGATGATACTCAAGTTCTGTCTCCTTTAAAAATGTATTACTTCAAGAAAGCTTTTTAGTAGAACAGAAGATAAAGTTGATCCCTCTCTGAAAGAACAGTTTTGTTGCTCCAGTGGAATTTGATGCTAGATGCTGATTTCATTATGATATATACCCAATATTAAATATTTAAATTGTTAAACTCGATGCACCAATAAAAAAATTGATCACTTTGCTATTCAGAATTATGGAAGTTGCATTAATTTTCCTAGGGAGTCACATTTTCAAGCTCTCCTTAGTAAATTAGTCATAATTAAAATGGACTTTGTGCACCTTGAAGTATTTGCTGAAACACTTACTTAAGTGTGAACCATGAATTATGAGTGTAATTTTTAAGTAATCGGCGCTTAAGAAGTCAAGTTGTGTGAAAAATTAGTACACTGTAACTAGTATAAATATACACATCTTGTATCCAAGTGTTAATCATATTTTTAAAAATAGCTTAAGTATGGCATCTTTCCTAAACTGTAGTCTCAACTTTCAACTCTCTTCCAATCTTAGTAACTTCTATTAGCTCTGTAAAACTTTTTAACTAATGAAATCATGGAGTACAATTAGAAATACATTGTGGCAGGTTCTGAGCTTCATTGATTTTTTTTTTCTGTTCTAATACCACTCTTTCTATAATATATAAGTAACTATTCCACCTATGAAATCTAATGTTGATCTAATTTTGTCCAAATACTTGTTTCTCACTTTCCTGTAATTCATTCTCTTTGCTTGCAAACATCCATTGCAGTGATGGTCATTTAGCTTGTGTAAATATAGATAAGTATTCATGCTTTATTTTAACTTGGCTCATGAATGCCAGTTGCCATGTGGTGTCCTATGGATATCACATTTATGAATATATTTATGCATACTCTTTTATGGGATTTTAGAACAGAGGAAAAATATCTACTAATTCTATAGCCACTTTTTTCAGAAATAGGTTTAAGTATATCCTTGTTTTTACAAAGGCATAACTTTTTTTGCCATACAACATTTCATAAGCTGGTACCAGGAGTAAATCCTAATTTCCACTGGAACTAAATGTGTGTAATATGCTGGCATTTGTATAAAATATTTAAAAAGAGCAGCAAGGTAACATAATAGTTAGAGTAATTGCTCTACAGCACCAATTAGGGTTCAATCCCGATGCTATATGTAAAGAGTTTGTACTTTTCTTACCATGACTGTGTGGATTTCCTCTGGGGGCTCCAGTTTCCTCCCACATTCCAAAGATGTATAGGTTAGAGTTAACAGGTTGTGGGCATGCTGTACTGGCACCAAAAGCAGGTAACACTTGCATGCTGTCCCCGGCAAACCTTTGGATTGTGTTGACTGTTGGCACAAAATGATGCATTTCACTATATGTTTTGATGTACATGTGACAAATAACGCTAATCTTACCTTAATCAATTTAATTTGAAATATTTAAACTGTTCTTTCTAGATAACAAGCAATCATACCACTGATCTCCATATTCATTCTGGTGGCCGTGTGATTGTGCGTGGAAATGAAGGAGTCTTTATCATGGGCAAAACCATTGAATTCCGAATGAAGGATAATATGGAACTCAAGGCAGTAAGTGCAGAGATTGGTAGCATTTATGAATTTTAATTTGTTTTTAAGTAGACAATTGTTCAAATTACTCTCAATTTACAATTTGTGCAGAATAAATTTTCAAAGGTATTTGAAGTGTAGTATGTATTGCAAAATGTGTTATTTACACTGTGAGTGATGTTAAGTATTTAATATAATTCCCAGTATTTTACTGTGGAGTTTGCAGTAGATAAGACTTAGTGGAGAGGAGAAACAACAAAAATTATGTGGGCTTCTCAGAAACTAGAACACAGTCCATTGCTTTTAAATGGAATGCTTAGTGTTTGAAATGTCCTGGAAATGAAAATGAGAAAACTAACAAAGTGAAACTAGGAATCTGAATTTTGAATGCTTTAGGCTTAGGCTACTCAAAAACTTTACTCTTAGAAATTTAAGTCACTAATTCACTTTGTTTCCAATGAAATGTAGGCATTGTATTCCTAATGTTCCAAAATGTGTATATAATGATGCACTATCACTTTATTTAGGTAAACAGTATTATTCTTAATGGGACTGTGATGATCAACACCTCACGACTTCCAAATTCGTCAAATGGAGAGTTCCTTGTGGATGATGGCTGGGAACGCTACAAACTCTGCATGTGTGCAGATGGAACACTGTTCCGCATCCAGGTGAAAAGCAGAAATACAGGCTGCCAAACATCCGATAACCCCTGCGGAATTGTGCTATAAGGATTACAGTCTACAAGTGGTGCACTATTGTAATGTTTCAAATGAAAGAGATCAATTTAATGCAGAACAATCACCACTAACTGCTCCATGATAACACTGTCTTTTGTGAATAGTGACAGGTAAATGTTCCACTAAAAAAGTCAGCTGTTATTTTTCAGCAGACTGGCACTTTGTACCAAGAAATAAACTAAAGAGTAAGCCATTTCTATTCCTACTCCAGTCCTATAGAACTGGCCAACAAGACTTTTCAATGATTTAAAAAAGAATCACTGTTAGTCAGGAGCTTAAATGTTATTAATAACAATATTTAGTTTTCCAGATCAGACTTCAATTCAAGTTCAGCAATATGCATTAAAGTGAATGTAGAAAATGAGTGAAACAATTTATATTGATTTAAAAAAATAGAAACAAATGTCATCAAAGCTGGCCTATACAATTCCTGTTGAAAACTTGGCATTTTATTTGTATGTGTTAAATTGTCACAAAGTAGTACAAATCAAAATCTGTTGGTAAAATGGTTATTTCAGAGAACCTCATTATATACAAATTCCGCAGGAATAGTTTATCCAATCTAACTTTGCCATGCTCAGATTTGCTTTACCAACTTTGGTTTGGAGGACAATTTTAAGATTGCTGCAAGTGTGGAACTACAATATTTAGAGTTGCCTTTGAGTTTTGGCCAGTGATATGTGAACTTGTTAAGTTATTCAGATTAATTCTAATGAATAAATACTTGTAAGATAGGAGCCCTGGAGCACAGTTCTTTTTGGCTGTAAGCAGGCAGGGGAATATCCCATATCATAAGAGACATTTTTCTATTTTCCAAATTACATAAGAGGTATCTTATTAAGATGTATAAAGAAGACATACTTTTGTATAAACAACCGAAACAAAATGTATGATAGTACAGTCACATAAAGAATAAGATCTAATTGTTACTTGCTAAAGGGTACAAAGTCAGGCATTGCTTGATCCTTACTCTGTTTAAGCCTCTATGCTGCTGAGTGATAACTTCCCCATTGGTTTTGGCCAATGCATAAAATTGGACGGTTAAAATACTCCAAACCAATGAGATTAGTTTAACAAAACTGGACCTGCATGCTTTTCACAACTCTCTTTATTTGTAACTGCAGTAAACTCGATTTAATTATACTGTACAGCAGTTTTTCCAGTAAGATCTGTCACCAGATATCCAACTGTGGCAAATATTTGCTACGAACAAAAACACTTAATTATTTTTACTTGTTTAAAAATTAATAATAGAATTAAGTTTTATTTTGTGCTTCTTGTTTATCATATGACAGTATTAAGTAGATTATTGGTTTAAAATCATTCTTATTCAGTATTATGTATCAACAAGATGTAAAGCATATTGAGATATGATAATATAGCTTCTTTGGTGTTCTCTTTTGGGCTGCTTTTTGAGTATGAGCTATTTGGAAAACTAAAGGATGGAATAGATTTAATTATTGACATTAAGTGCTGTTAAATATCTCCTGGTTCTGACATATAGTTTGTTACAGCTCAATTAATCAAAAGTTTGATCCAGTTATTAAATTTATTTCGGATAGCTTTTAGTTTTGCAATAATAATATATCATTTGGCATATTTATTAGTTTTTTTTAAAAGAAGTCTATATAATGCATGACATTGAATTTTCAGTTTTAAAAATGAAGGAAATGATGAATAAATCCAAACTTCTAATGGAACTAATTCATATCAGCTGACCTTAAGGCTGTGTGTGAAGTCAATTTTGGAAAAATCATTTACTACTTCCATAAAATGTTTCAATAATGACTAAATATTAGAGGGTATGTATATTTCAATTTTAATTTTTAAAACAGGTCCGTATACACTTCTATTCCCCCATCGAGTATACCTTAAGGTGCTCTGCTTTTTTTCTCAGTAAAAGAACCAACCCTCCACCATCCTTCTCCATCTAGCAGAACTGGTCCTCACCCTCGCAACACACAAAATTCTGGAGGAACCCAATAGGCCAGTGTGTTGCTCAGATTTCCAGCATCTGCAGATTTTCTCTTGCTTTTGGTCCTCACCCTCCACAGTTTTTCCTTCAGCTCCTTCCATTTTCTCCAGACAATTAGGGGTGGACATGGGCTCCAGCTAGGCTTGCCTTTTCATTGGCTACGTAGAACAGTCCATGCTCTAATGCTCCCTAACTCTCTCTCTGTTATGTTGACGACTGCATTGGTGCTGCTTCATGCACCCATGTCGAGCTTGACAATTTCACCAACCCTGCCTCTGAATTCACTTGGTTCATTTTCTGACACTTTCCTTTTCTCAATTTTCCTGGAGACAAACTGTCAACCAACATCTTTTATAAACCTATCAATTCCCACATTTATCTTAACTATACTTTTTCCCACCCAGTTTCTTGTAAAAATGCTATTCTCTTTTCTCAGTTTCTTTGTCTTAGCTGCATCTGTTCCTAAAATGTAGCTTTCCTTTCCAGGACATCAGAGATGTCCTCCTCCTTCAAAGAATGGGATTTCCCTTCTTCTACCATTGATGCTGCCGTCGCCCACATCTACATTTCCCAAACATCTGCGATCACCCTACCTACACCCCTTGAGCCTCCACGTTCAACACATTCTCCATAACTTTCACCATCTCCAAAGAGATCCGACAACCAAACATATCTGAAACATCCTCCCTCTTTCCACTTTCTGCTTGGATCACCCATTCTGTGATTCACTTGTTCGTTCATTCGTTCCTCCCTACCAATCTCCCTCTGAGTCTAGGTACTTATCCATGCAAATGGCCAACATGCTACATCTATCCATTCATCTCCTCCCTCACCTCCATTCAGGACCCCAAACTGTCCTTCCAGGTGAGGCAACACTTCACCTGCAAATCTGCTGGGGTCATCTATTGTGTCTGGTTCTCCCAATGCAACCTCCTGTACATTGGTGAGACCTCTCATAAATCGGAGGACTGCTTTGTCGAGCGCATCCGCTCCATTCACCAAAAGCGGAACTTCCCAGTGGCCAGACATTTTAATTCTGATTCTCATTTGCATTTCGACATGTCAGTCCATGGCCTTCTATTGTGCCATGATGAGGCCAACCTCAGGTTGAAGGAGCAACGCTTTGTACTCCGTGTAGGTAGCTTCCAGCTTGATGGCATAAATATTGATGTCTCCTTTGGGTAAAAAAAATTTCTTTCCCCCCCCCCTCCTATTTTCCCCACTCTTGCCCTTTATTTCTAAATGGCCTATACCACCCCTGGGTCACCTCCTTCCCTTTCTCCTATGGTCCTCTCTCCTCTCCTATCAGATTTCTTCCTCTCCAACTCTTTACCTTCTCTATTTGGCTTCCCATTTCATTGTCTGTCGTCCTTCCCGAAGAAGGGTTTTGACCCAAAATGTGGATTTGTTTATTCATTTCCATAGATGCTGCCTGACCTCCTGAATTCTTCCAGCATTTTATGCATGTTGCTTTGGATTACCAGCAGCTGCAAAATTTCTCATGTTTTCAGTTTTTAAAACTAAATAAGTTTACACTACAATTGTATTAAGCTTCTAAAGTCAAAGAACTGCCATTGTAATTACATAAAAATACAGCGCTGAATAAACTCCTGTATTTGAAGAATTGCCTTGGTGTTTACAAGAAATAAAATCCCATATACTTGAACATGATTGTATTAAAATTTAATTGGTTGAAACAAAAATACATCAGGAGATGGGAGATCTTGGGCAAATCTAACTTAAAACAATTAAATGCACCCTTTAACTACAAGTCTAAGCAATTTGAGTACTGGATGAAAAAAATTGTATTAAGTAATTGTCAGTCAAGTGCAAAACTACTTGGGCCTGAAATATGCTGAGGTTATTGTTGCTGAATGAATGGACCTCTTTTTGCAACCAGTTGTAGCCAAGAGAAACCTGTGAGCAAATGTGTTTTTTGGAGGAATTCTCAATGGCAGCATCCATAAATTATAGAATTGGAGTATTAAACTACAAAACTACAATTAGGAAAAAGTAGGTCATTAAAATGTTACATCTAGAATGAAGCTAAGTTACTTTGTGATTGGAGTACTGGTAAATCTAGGTTTCTTTTGAACATGTTAAGGTGTAAGAGCAGTTATTTTAACTTCCTCTGTTTTGCAGAATTACAGATCAACCCCAATAGTCCAGCCCACATCCCCACATATATGCTAGATTTAACCACTTTCCACATTTCACCAATTACAACGCAGTATAACTCAGCGCCTATTGCAAAATTCAGAACTGTTCATTCAATATACCAATGCCATTGCTCACCGTATCGCAAGTAGCCATTGAAATATTGACATTCAAGTACTATCAACAAGCGATTTTTTTTTTTCTAACTAACATCTCTTTCATAATGGCACAACACAGAGAACCTTGTTATTAAATAGTCAATGACAAAATGTTGTAAATTTCTGCAATAAGCACATCTGTAGTTGTGAACTTCCCATGATTCAGGACATTTACAAAGACAGGTGTGAAAAAAGGGCCTGAAGGATCATTGGGGACCCGAGTCACCCCAACCACAATCTATTCCGGCTGCTACCATCTGAGAAACAGTACCTACTGCAGCATAAAAGCCAGGACCAACAGGCTCTGGGACAGCTTCTTCCACCAGGCCATCAGACTGATTAACTCAAGCTGATCTGAGTGTATTTCTATGTTACATTGACTGTTCTATTTATTATAAATTACTATGATTGCACATTGCGCACTTAGAGATGTAACATAAAGATTTTTACTCATGTATGTGAAAGATGTAAGAAAGAAAGTCAATTCAATTCAAATGTCTGATACCTAATAGAGCCCCAACAATACATCCTTTTCCACTCATCACCTCTTTGCTTGTTACTAAATTCCACCCCCCCCCCACTAACCTGTCTTTACCTATCACCTTCTAACTTGTACTCCTTCCCCTCCACCCCACCCCACCTTCTTATACTGCTCCTTCCCCTTAACTTTCCAGTCCTGATAAAGTGTTTTGGCCCAAAACATCAACTGTTTATTCATTTTTATAGATGCCTCACCTGCTTAGCTCCTCCGGCGTTTTTTATGTGTTGCTCTGTATTTCTAGCATCTGCAGAATCTCATGTTAAAAATCCAGAGCTTATTATCTTTTTGCTTTTGCATTTTAATTTAGCCCCTATCTGCTTAAATTTCCTCAGCAGAACCTCCTTCCTTGCTCTTTCTACATCTTTGGTACCCACATGGACCACAACAACTGGATACTTACCCATCCACTACAAATTCCTCTGCAGGTCAGATGAGACACCCTGAACCCAGGCACCAGACTGGCACCACGGTCTTCAGAACTCTCGATCCTTGTGATAGAAAATTGTGTCTCTTCCCGTGATTATACTATCCCCAATTACAATTCTCTTCCCCCATTGAATGGCTCTCTTAACCATGGTGCCAACGTTTGGCTGCTCATCCTTCCTACAGCCTTCACTCTCACTCTCAGAAGGAGCAACAATCTTAGACCTGTTGGGCAAGCTCAAGGGTTCCCCCAGCACTCAGCTTTCAGGTCATCAACTTTGAGCTTGAGTTCCTCATGCAACCAACACTTGCTGCAAGAATTCCTCTATTTTGAAATACTGTAGATTACTGAACTGAATTGACATCATTTCTCACATCCTTCATATATATGAGGTGTAAAAATCTTTGGTATGTCTCTGAATGTACAATGTGCAAATTATAGTAATTTGTAATAAACAGTATGTACAGTAAGATATACAACAGAACAGTCAATATAGCTTAGAAATAAAATTGTGTCAGTGTGAATTAATCAGTCTGATGGCCTGTTGGTCCTGGCTTTTATGCTGCAGTACTGTTTCTCAGATGGTAGCAGCTGGAACAGTTTGTGATTGGGGTGACTCAGGTCGCCAATGATCCTTCAGGCCCTTTTTACACACCAGTCTTTGTAAATGTCCTGAATAGTGGTAAGTTATCATCCATGGGTGTGCTGAGCTGTCCGCACCACTCTCTGCAGAATCCTGCGATTGAGGGAAGTACAGTTCCCATACCAGGCAGTGATGCAGCCAGTCAGGATGCTCTCAATTGTGCCCCTGTAGAAAGTGCTTAGGATTTGATAATTCATGCTGAACTTTATCAACCGTCTGAGGTGAAAGAGGTGCTGTTGTGCTTTATTTTCCACCACGCAGCTGGTACGTATAGACCAAGTGATGTCCTTGGTAATGTGTATACCGAGGAATTTAAAGCTGTTCACCCGCTCAAACCCAGATCCATTGATGTCAATAGGAGTGAGCCTGTCTCCATTCCTCCTGTAATCCACAATCAGCTCCTTTGTTTTTGCAACACTGAGGGATTGTTTTCCTGATACCCAGAAGTCAGGGTGATGACTTCTTCTCTGTAGGCTACCTCGTTATTATTTGAGATAAGGCCAATCAATGTAATATCACCTGCAAATTTAATGAGCAGATTGGAGCTGTGGGTGGTGACACAGTCATGGGTATACAGAGAGTAAAGGAGGGGGCTTAGGACACAGCCCGGGGGGGGGGGGGGGGGTTGCTCCTGTGTTGGGGGTCAGAGAGGACAGAGATGAGGGAGCCCACTCTTACCACTTCCCAGCAATCTGACAGGAAGTTCAGGATCCAGGTGCACAAGGCAGGGTGAAAGCAGGGGTCTCTGAGCTTCTTCAATCATGGAGCACTGGAGCACAGAAAGTCCTTTCAGCCTGTGTAGTCCGTGCCAAACTGTTATTCTGCCTGTCCAATTGAGCTGCACCTGGACCATAGCTCTCCACAGTCATTTACCTATCCAAATTTCCTTTAAGTGCCCCCATATCCTCTGGCAGCTCAATCAAAATTGCATATTCAATAAAAATGTCTCATTTTATAATTAAACATTTTTTTCTGAAATAGTACAATACAGCATCAGAACAGACCCTTCAGCCCACATGTGTCAGTCCAAACTAAACTCATTTGCCTGCAATGGGTCTCATATTCCTTCCATGTCCTGCCTGTTCATGTATATCTAAATGCATTAAATATTGTGTCTGCCTCCATCATCTACCACTCTGTTAAGATGTACAAGGCTTTTTTTAAACTTTTCCCCCAGGGTGGAAATGTCAAATACTAGAAATGGGAGGGAGAAGGCTACCTACACTTGTCAGTTTTATATACTTGTATTGTTACCCCTTAGACATTGATATTCCAGTAGGATTATTGAAGCATTTTGAGCCAACTATTTCAAGCAACGTACAAATGATTACTCATTGGTAAGCTTCATATATCACTATATGGAATCAAAATGATTTGTGTTGGCCTAGATTTGCAGTATCACCAAACAAACACCAATGAATATTATGCGAATAGTGGAGAACCTCAAAAGAATATCCCTTTAGGACAGAGATGAGGAGGAATTTCTTTAGTCAGAGGGCAGCAAATCTGGAATCCATTGCCAGGTGTCTCTGGAGGCCAAGCCATCAGGTAAAATTAATACAGTGGTTGATAGGTTCATCATTAGGGAGTCTAAGGAAAATATTAGGGAGTCGGGGAAAGGCAGGAAAATAGGGTTGAGAGGAAAAATAGATCAATTTAAATTGACTCAATGTGGTATCAAAATAAAATTGCATTGTTTTGCTCATTTTTTAGTTTGGCCACAAAATATATAATTTATATTCACTGTTGTTCTAACACTGAAAAGCAGCACTGAACCAAAGTAACACAAGAAAGATGGCAGATGCTGGAAATTTGGAACAATACACAAAAAATGCTGCCGGAACTCAGCAGGCCAGGTAACATCTGAACCAAAGCAAATAAAAAATTAAACCATTTTGACTGACTAGCTACTAAAATAGCCATTTAAAAAGGTCAGCATGTTCTTCATCAAATCAGCATATTTTTCCATATTTAGCTTCAAATTCAGTCATCTGTTTTTAATTTCTCCTTGTGTATTATATATCTGGAAATCTACCAATTCAGTATGCTACCATTAGCACTTTTGCAAAGTGGAAAAAAATCTCTCCAACTCGCATGGATACACTAAAAAAAACCTTGTATCTCATGCTTGGTCACACCAAGTCTAACAAAGATTTTTTTGTAAAATACAGTGCTAGGACTTTAATAGTCAAGTTTGTCAAGCTGTCTGTAAGTCAAACTATTACAATCATCAAATTAAAATCATTGAGAGTTACATTGAAGATATTACAGACCCATTTGACTGGTCTAATCTCAGCACTCTCCACTTACTGATATGCTACTGGTGACAATTGTTCAGTCATCGTTTTTATTAACCAAGATTTTCCTGAGAAATACCTATGGTTCCATATAATTGCCAGTATCACACTATTCAATTCAAATCTAACAGCACTTAGTGATTCTCCAAGTGTGCTCTGTTGCTGGGAAGCATAAAATTCTTACACTCTCAACAGTTCTGTGGAAATTGTGGCATCTGCTATTGAAGCTGCACTAGGTTAGACTACAAACACTTCACTGAATTCATTCATTTCAAAGGAGAGGCAAGCCTAAATTATAATTGACTCAATTTAAAAATACCAGGAAAGAAAACAACTAAACTTTAAAAAGTAATTTCACTCACTGGGATTCCAATTGCATTGCTTCCTTTTAAAAGTTGCCTGTTTCTGTTTCCCTCATTCCCCATAGAGTTCGATGGAAAATTTATTCAACTATGTTTACAACTTAAGTGGTGGATTATTAACAGCTTGTCCAGCAGAATTCGCCCATGTTTGCCAGGTTAAGAGAGTTGTACTACTTAGTCTGAAAAGACCACATCTCTCCTCCAAAAACTTTAAAGCTTTGAAAACTCAGTAATAGACACAACTGCTGTAACACATTTATACCATGGCCAACACCCAAAGCTATTTCACCTTATTTCAACTAGAGAGATTTTTGGTAACAGTTTAGGTTACAAAGTGTGTTAATTTCCTCGAGTGATAGAGAACTTGTCTTTTCAAGATGCAAAGAGGATTTGGTCATGTCTTTGGGTTTCTAATATATATGAATGTGACAAATTGAAAACACCCACTTTTCAATTTTATCAACATTTAATGACATTGTGAATACAGATGTGAGCTAACAAAAATAAAAAGCTGGCATAACATACAAAATCAATGCACCCAACAAGTTATTTTCACTATTCCAATGAGGACTTTAAAATTACAAAACCTTAAAGAATGGGAGCACCACTTATTTGAACGACTGTTCTGTTGTATCAAGACATATTTTACATTGATATTGACTAAGTGTAGTACATTGAATTTGATATTTTCAATCTATTTGTAATATTTTTCAAATAAATTGGACCAAAAGTATAGCTACATACAGTGACTGGACAAAATACAAAATAAAGTTTGATGAAAGAGCCTTTATATGAAAAAAATGCATCATCCTCAATTTTGTACACTCAGGCAAAGAAAGAAAATGTAAGTTTAGTCACCACAAAAATGACCTAAAATATCAACTTCTTCATTGTATAAGGCAGTCTTTATGATCCATACAAAGACTCATTTGGGCTTTCCAGCAATGGGAAGTAAATTAAAATGGGTGATATTCTATAAATTTTAGTAATTATCAAAATTCATAGTATATTAGGGGTTGGGGCGATGGGGAAATGAGGGATGGGGTAAGGGAAAGAAAGGCTTTAAGTGTTTCAATATTAAACAACCAGCTGCTTAAAAGTGCATATCCATGTAACAATCTTTGAATTAGATGATACATTCCTTGTTGATCAATGTTTTGATTTCACAGTGAAAATTAAACAGCCTTTTGTGTTTCATATTATGATGCTTGAAACTTCATTTTCCATTTTATGCTTTTGAAAAAGGATGACAGTAAAGTTACTGTTACTAGTCAATGATACAAGGATACTGTCATTTGAAAAATATTATAACTCCAGAATTCAGGCATTTTCTCACACCATTTTTTGAATTAAATGCTCCTATAAAGTGCAATGCAGATTTTTACTGCATCTGGATGGATAAATATCTAATATTCGTAACTGATCAATAAGTGAAAAGCAGTGTGTGTGTGTTGAATGCCAAATGTGTAAAGCTTCTTTTGAACACAAGTTGAGGGATTTCCAAGCCAGTAATATCCAAAAAAAAAAATCAGCTACACCACAGCTTTCAAAACAAGTGCCCGAGAGGTGACATCCACACTGGGATTGCAATATTTGATCCAATTTCAAGAATGAGAAATATGGTACTTCAACATGAATCAAAGTGTAAACTTAGCCGCAGCTACAGAAATAACCAAAGAATTTTGCATTTTAGTGGTGTACTAGCCAATAGTTTGTTGCTTTGATAAGATTATACTATTTGTAGGTAATTCCAGATGAAAAATTGAGAACTATACAAAATAAGCAATAAAGATAGTTTATATTAAATCTTACACTTCCAAAACTTTGGCCATTCCCAATGGCAGATGGTATTGTATTTCTATCACTTATCCTTCAATACACTACACTGTTTAATGCTGATATACATATTTAAAATGCATCTGTAACTTAATGAGAAGGTCAACTTCCAAGACAACCGAGTAGATTGTGTATTACCGGAAGACTGAAAACTAAGCCAGTATAGTTAATCAACTATAATCTAAAGGTGAATCAAGCAATATGTATCTTTATAATAGATCCAGTCCAAAAAGGTGGGGTGTGGGAGATGAGGGATGGGCAAGAGAAAGGCTTTAAAGATGCTTCAATGTTAAACAACTGCTTAAAAGCACCTCTAAATGTAACAATAGTTCAACCAGATGATGCATTCCTTGTTGATCACAGCAACATTTTAACCTCAAAGTGGAAACTAAACAGCCTTTGTTTTATGTTATAAATTCATGGAACTTCATTTTCCATTTTGATTTTGGAGAAGTGTGATGACAGTACATAAGCACTTCAAAAAGGTCATTATCAAAGACTTTTAATATACTCAATATTGTCTAAATGAACAACTGAAATAAAATTAACTTGAAGACAATACAATTAAAGTTGTCATAGCTAAGGGAAGTAGTGGGATAAGCTCCCTCTACCTATTAAATGCTCCCAATGGTATGTCTCAAATAATCTCTGACAACCAAGTCCAGCTCTCAACATTCACATGGAGCTTAACTATTGAGCACAGTGGAACCATTTCAACTGACAGCAGGTGCAAAGGCGGGTTACTGGCACCTCAAATCCAGTCACTTCTCTTGCATAGGGCTTGCCAGTCGTGCTTAGCAGCAAAAGGAAAAGTCTCGATTTCAAACCTCCGCTGCCTTGTGGCTATACCCACTCTTGGGGAAGGCTTCAGGAATAAACTGCCATGGAAAAATCTGGAGCTGGAATCCCTAAGGCAGTCCAATGCTGAGTGGCAATGCCCGTGATGCCACTGGTGCCAAAGTGAATTGGTCTCTGCCATATATTTGGAATCATCAGCTGCACAGAGAGTGGGAGCCTAACAATAGTTTGTTTTCCCTATCGTACTGCCCTGGCTTGCATGTCACATAGACAACCAGAAAGCAACATTCATGGTTGGCCTGGGCCAAAGGAGGACCTCAAGCAATTAACTTAATCTTGTTGGTGAACTTGACTGAAGGAATTAAATTGGTATGCGATACCAATAATCTAAATTGCTGCATTTCTGTAGAATGCCATTTACAGTTGACATGAGCAAGTTTAATTGGAAAAAGACCAATTTTTTTTTTTAAATACACATGTATTTTCCCTTAATAGCGTAATCAATGCTGGACAAAGTTAAAAGATGCTTTACTATTTATAATTAAATTACAATCAATAATGTAGCATCAGTGCCCCACATCGCAGATAAAAATTCACTAGTTTTTGAATGCACGTGAATCTGAGAGAAAAATATACAAAGCATAAGTCAATTGTTATAGGAAAAGATGCAGTACAAGGTCTCTATATTTTATTGACTTTTCTGCATATGGCTAGAAGGGCAATAAACATCTTTGGTAGGAGTTGTCTAAGGCAACAGAAAAAAAGCAAACTAAAATAAAATCACCTGTTTTAAATGCACAAATTGTTGACATGATCAAAAAGCAGCTTTAATGGCACCATCATGGTCCAGTTTACATTAATCTTGATCAAATGTTTAATTCAAAGCCAAGTTAGATTAGTGCAGCTGACCTGCAACACTGCATTAAAGAACAGAAAAACTGTCAGTACTTATCTCTTCATTGAATAGTAGAAAGGGGGGGAAAAAATCAATTCACATGATTCTGATGTGAACACATAACAGAATACTAGTTGGTCTATACATCTGACACTCACACATTCTAATAACTTTTAAATCGTGCAAACCTGGTAATACTATCAAGCTTCTGTGCCCAATTTAATGTTTGCCGCTGTTATACAAAATATAGAACATGAAAGAACAGCAGCCCAGCCTATTAGCCAGGGTAGACAAGGCAAGAATTAGGGCTTTAACAACCCATAATGATGCACTATTTCAACAAATTACAGCTTGGTGCAGTGAATCAAAATTTTGCTATACCACAATCCAACAATTTATACTCTAAAAATAATCTAATCTTGAGATTCATCGATTAAGCTATACAAAACAGTTCTAAATGCATACATATACTGGTTTAGTTAACAAGTCTTCAACAAATATTTATCTAAGACTTTTAACCATTTAATACAATTTTCATCAGAATTTTTTATCTTTCCTCAAAAAGATTTCTGCGCAAAACAGCTTACAACACGATTCACAAATTCAACAGCAAGCTATAGTGTGGTTTGCTGTACCACTGATGTAGTCCCATTACAAAAAAAAAAGCAAAAACAAAAGGCTCAGAAGAAAGTTTGATACCAGATTTAAGTGCTTGTAGATATTTAATGCTTACAGCAAGTCATGTTTTTTTGGGGGGGGGGAGGGCATAAAACAAAAACATTCTTCAAATTTGTTTTCCTAGGTCTTTTATGGCTAATTTTGAATATAGATGTTGTTCCTGAAGTTAAAGTGCTAGGACATCTGTCTGTCTTTAAACCATTCCACAAATTCATCCAGCAAGACTGGCCCTGAAAGGAAAAAAAAAAGAGAATTTGATATTGCAATCAGAACATGATAATTAAAACACCATAAAAAAGGTACCAAACTCAGAGTACAGCTGCTTCAAAGTAGCAAGGTGGCATCTTCGCAAAAGCTTTTAAGGCATTAAAAAAAGACTAGAGTAATCATTGGTATGATCCACATTTGGAAACAGAAAAACTATAACCCAAAATGTGCTATCAGATATACAGATGAGCAACAAAAGGAAAAACATGGGCTGGGCATCCAAGCCAGAGGGCCAGGGTAACATAGGAAAAAACACATTTGGGACATAATTAATTTTAAGATTCTATTAAGAGGGTATTTTCTATTGGAACATTAGTTTTTTTCTGATCTGATATGATTCTGGAATTTATTATTTGAAACAGTTTAAGATATGAAGAAGCACAAAATATTACATAGATACCATTTATTTCTTCTGGTTTGGAATGCAGATTATCCAATCCCACTTGTGCAGTTTTACTTGATTAGTAAATTGTATAGAATTAACATTTATTTAATCAGTAACAAAAGCAATACACAAACTGGACAAAAACCTCAACTGAGGAAATTGACAACTTAGTTTAAATGAAAGCAGATGTAAGCTAAGACATTAAAAATAATTACGGACAAGGTAGAAAATGGGTCAAGTATTTAAAACTTTCGGATAAGCTACACCCATTTAATGCACACCAGGGAGATAGATGGTTAAAACAGATTTGTTACTGATGACTTGGTCAATTTTAACCTGCTTGAGTAGAAGGCTAAGGCACCCATCTGAAGTTGACTAAATATGCTGATTAGGGTGCAATGAATGAGATCAACAGATCCCAACTCAACTTCATCTGATCATAGTGGAGAGCCAATGAAGCTTTCCAAATTGGTAAAGATGGGCAAGACTAAAATCAATAGCATTTTCACATTGTTTTACTTCGCACTCTCAATGGCTCACCACCTGTAAGGTTTTGGACTTTTGCTCTTCTAGGGTCTTCCAAACAACTATAGTTTTATTCTGCCATGGATAGATGGGAAATTGTTCTGCCTGCCTTTAAATAAAATTCCCTTCCACTTGGATGAAAATTAATATAATGAGTGTGGGGACAAAACTTTTCACTTTACCTCACTCCACTACATATGATTTTTCTTCAATTTAATAACCAAAATTTCAAACCACTAATTTGAAACAAAACACTATCTACAAATGGCATTAGATAAATAACTTACCCTAGTGTTTCCTTCGCCCTTTGACTATACACCCTCCATACACAAGCAAAATTCAACTTGATTGGTTCTGCAGATGTGTTTAGCAAGTACATGAAAATATCACAATGCAAAAGATGCATTCAATATCGTCTTTCTCTAAAACTTTAGCTGCAAAGTCTAGATGTTTGTGAATTGAGATTTGTATTGGCTGTCAAATTGCCTCAACTCCAACCCCCTCAAAAAAAAACAATGAGTATCCCTGTAGACACCAGTAGAAAGACGAGGGGATGGGATAATCGTGGTATATGGAAGATACCCCTTACTTTGGAAATAAAGATTCCACACATAACACTCTACTTTGTAAATTTCTTCCTAGCTCACAAACAATATATAGCAGAGGAGCCAGAAGCCACTTGACTACAGTTGTAAAATAATTGCAAAGACAAATGTACTAATAACAGATACATAAGCAAATCTGGATAGTAACAAACATACAAGTGTGAAAGTATTGATGTTATGGATTCTCAAAAACCAACTGAAGCCTATTTAAGTTGTTTATGAACAGATTTAGAATAACTCATTTTACCATAAAATGTTTCCCCCCCTGAAATGAGGATAGTTCTATAAACATTTAGATGTCAGATGCATTGTATCCCCTAGAGCAGGGGTGTCAAACTCATTTTAGGTCACAGGCCGGATTGAGCAAAATGCAGCTTCATGTGGGCCGGATCAGTCGGACGCGTGCGAACGCAGCTTTCGTTGCCTCCGTTTTTTCAGCCTGCTCTCATGTGTCTCAGTCTCTGCTATAACTACAAAGTGTTTCACTTTACAAATTCCGTTTCTTATGAAGAAGACTGCCGAATAAACACTAAAAACCCTGAAAACCTGGTACCTGAATAAACTCAGCATTAGCCATATCATACGCCATAGGCGCTTCGATTACTGGGGCCAGCTTTAATAGTAATTAGATATTATCTCGCGGGCCAAAGATAATTCCACCGCGGGCTGGATTTGGCCCGCGGGCCTTGAGTTTGACATATATGCCCTAGAAAACCAGATTTTGAGAAACTCAGTTGATCCAAAAGTGAAGGTGGAAATTGACAGTGGGTGACTGACTATTTCCAGGTCAAAATGAAAAGATAAGAGATGGCATTACGGTTAAGACCAAGTCATAAATCCATTAAATGCCAGGATAACTTAGTCATAAAGAGCAGACAAGGATCAACCAAGAACTATTTTCAAAGAGGTTGCAAAGCATGATTAAAATACATGGATTATTAACTTTAACCAAACAGCTTTAAACAAATCTTTTGACAGAGTCTACATTTAATTACCATTCAAACTGAAAAAAATATCTGACCTCATTAGAATTTCTATGTTAAGCACAGAACTATGATTTGAAGTGCATTAAAATTCACCATATTAACTTACTATTCTGAGTACTCTGCTTATAATTTACACCACTGATAAAAGCATGTCAAATGTCTCAGGCACAGGAAAAACTATTCAATTACCTAAGAATTTATATGTAGATGCTTATCTTCAGAGGTTTTTCCCCAGTCATCTTAAGTACAGATCATCTCAAATACATTTCCCACTTATGACTGGGTTTTGCTTTTAGACAATACAGTATTTATTCAGGCCAACTATACCTTTTGACTTGGGCAATAACTGTCCAACACTATTAGAACATAGAATAGTACAGCACATTACAGGCCCTTCGGCCCACAATGTTGTGCCAACCCTCAAACCCTGCCTCCTATATAACCCCCCACCTTAAATTCCTCCATATACTTGTCTAGTAGTCTCTTAAATTTCACTAGTGTATCTGCCTCCACTACTGACTTGGGCAGTGCATTCCACGCACTAACCACTCTCTGAGTGAAAAACCTTCCTCTAATATCCCCCTTGAACTTCCCTCCCCTTACCTTAAAGCCATGTCCTCTTGTACTCAGCAGTGGTGCCCTGGGGAAGAGGCACTGGCTGTCCACTCTGTCTATTCCTCTTAATACCTTGTACACCTCTATCATGTCTCCTCTCATCCTCCTTCTCTCCAAAGAGTAAAGCCCTAGCTCCCTTAATCTCTGATCATAATCCATACTCTCTAAACCAGGCAGCATCCTGGTAAAGGTTGCATCACAAAGGCAATAGAGGAACATGAAAAAGTCTACAATTTTGACCAATACAGAACACTGTCACATTACTATTTAATTAATTGGAAACTTTGGCAAAAAATAATCAATATCTTGTCAGGTTTGCCCACCTGCATTATCCTACCTTGAATTAAGGCAAGATCTTGCTCTGGAACACAAGTAACATTAAGAACTTGTGTGCTGGTTCTGGTGACGTCATCATCGAGAATGGCAGCTTAAGTCACTAGCTCCTCCGGAAAAACGCCTACTAAGCCCCGTTATCCCATCAAATACAATATTTTTCGAAAAATATTTGAACTGAAAAGAGGGGCAAGAATGGGGAAAAAGAACAGAAATTAAAAAAGCGACACTGCAGAGCCTGCGTCTGAGAGGAGTGCAGCGAGTGGCTCTCCTACCCGACTTCGTGCTAGCAAGGCGGTTGCTGGGCCTCGCTCAGGCGAAGCGGCGAATATCTTCGAAATCCTGAAAGAAATAATGGAGGTCCAGAAAGAAATAAAGCAGCAGCTCCGTGATATTAAGGCAGAGCTCGCCAGCATCAATCAAAAAATAACGGTGGCAGAGACTCGAATTGAGAAGGTGGAAGATTGCATTCAAGATGTGGAACGGATACCGAGTAAGACAATAAAAATATTACATCACCAAGAAGGTAAACTGTTTGACCTGGAGGGAAGATCACGGCAGAAAAATATCAGAATCTACAACATTCCCGAAGGAGTAGAGGGCTCGTCTATGACGGAGTTTGTCGGAAAGTTACTGCCGGACGCACTGGATATTCCCTCAGCTATGAAGCTGGAAGTCGAAAGAGCCCACCGCGCGTTAGTCCCAAAACCTACCCAGGATAGAAAGCCACACTCAATTATAATTAAATTCCTTCAGTACAGCACCAAGGCGGAGATTCTATGAAAGGCCTGGGGTAAGAAGAGAGTGTTTTTCGATGATAAATTAATATATTTCGACTAAGATTACCCCCGCGGTCCTGCAGAAATGCAAAGAATACTCTGAAGTAAAGCAAGTAAAGATTAAATTTCAAACTCCGTACCCTGCTAAACTTTGAGTGTTTTTTGACAACGGGATGCAGTTGCACCAGACAGTGGAAAAGGCAACTACAGACATGAAGGCCAGAGGGTTTCCCGTCAGCGTGACCAAAACGAAGGAAAGCCTGAGGAATTATCCCACTCCGCTTGGGAAATAGTGCAAGAATCAAGAAGGCAGGAGACGGGAGGAGGCCAAGAGAAATACACCAGGAAGAGACCGGAAGTTTCCTAAAGACAGTTCTCATCCCCCTTCAGAAGAGCCATAAGGTTTGGCTAACTTTAAAAATGTTGAGAAGCTAAACGGAAGCAAAATTACAGTGATATGCCTACCTCGAGAAATACTTATTATAATGTGGATCTTATATTACTTAGTTGTTATTCTTTATTTGCTCACTTACTCCTCTTTCCCCACCAAAATGAGAATGAATATATATGTGTGTGTATGTATATATATATATATATACACACACACACACACACACACACACATACATACACACACGAGAGGGAGGGGGAGAGGGAGGAGGAGAGGGAGGGGGAGAGAGGAGGAGTACACAGGGAAATCTTTTCTGTGTAATGGATTTGTTCACTGACTTTTATGAATACTACAATGGGGGCTCTCAACTCACAAGTATGAGGGGTTATCCCCCACAGCTAGACATTTCCTCCAGCTCAATGCAGGGTCATCTACTAGAGACCTCAGCCTTGGAATCACACGTTTGTTGCCATTTTTGTTATTATTTGCATTTCTTGGTTCTTATTTGTTCAGGGAGTAGATCGATTAAGTTTTATTCTAATTTCAATGATACATTGACTGATAAATACAGATGGCTAAGGACAAGGTAAAATTCATTTCTTTTAATGTCAATGGGCTATTAAATCCAATCAAACGTAAGAGAATTTTATTCAATTTGGAACAATTTGATTCATACTGGGAAAATGGTTTAACTACATCATGCCTCATAGACCTGATTTTATTCTCACAAATCAATGAATCTGTTGTAAAAAAAAAATCACTCCCTACTTGTACATAGTTCTTTCCTTTTGCTTGTTTTTTCTTTCCACTCTTTTCTATAAGTGTGTACCTCAGATAAATACTTTGTGGAGATTTGTGATATATATGATTATATGATATATATGTACAATGTCTGAAATACATCTTATGGAAAAGTTTGTTTGATGATCAACTTCAATAAAAATAAATTATTTAAAAAAAAAAGAACTTGTGTGCCCCAAATTAGTTTTAAAGTATACAATCTGTTAGGGATTCACAAGTTATGAAATTATGTAAATATAGCAGACATTAATTCAAATGAGAATCCGTCTTCAGTTCTTATATAAATTGCAAGCAACATTCACTTTGAAGTGAAAGGGTCAGCTTTGTAAATAACGTTTGTAAAGTGATGAGACCACAAGGTGTTCTCGTATACAGCAGCCAAGACAAGGAGTTAATTGGCTTACACCACATCAAGGAACACTGGCTAAGTTATTCTGCACCATTGTGACCAAGATCAAGGAAGCTTGCAGATCAGATAGATTTTATCACCTAGTACATCAAACATGGTCACAGGCAGATGTACTCTGTCAATAGTTGGGCTCTGCTTTCACAACATTAATTTTGGCTGTTTGGGATCTTTATTCTCAGCTTTTAGACCATCCTTATGAATTAGTTTGTTCCAGCAAAGGTGTTTGAACATTCAGAGGTGTCTCCATTTGTAGGTATGTAACTCAGCGGAAGCACTCTCAGACTCAACATATAAAAGTAAACTATATCATTGTCACTACTGAAACTGCACTGAATCACTTGACTACTACTTTTGATCTTGAGAAGATAAAAAATTGATGTACTTTGAGCTTGGGTGGGTGACTTCCAAGCAGGTTTCTCAGAGAATGCCTGCTTGTTGTGATGAATAAAGACCTTTACTATCACCAGCTTCAGCGTCTCTCCAGTGACTCAGTTCAGTATCACAACATAGCCCGTGCTAACAGTTAACTTTTTAATGTTCATGGAAAAATATTGTAGGGATGTTCTAAAGATCCCTTCAGCCTCCTCAGAAAATGTTGTAAAGAGCTGGATTATGCACATCCATACTCACATCATTCTACAAGTGTGCAGTAGAGAGCATCCTAACATGCTGCATCACTGAACGGAACGGCAACTGCACTGTGGCAGACAGGAATGCTCTTCAATGGGTAGTCAGAACTAGCACCAGCCTACCGTGCTCCCCCCACCCCGCAACCAAATCAAGGACGTATATACAAAAAAGTGCTGGAATGGCTAGTAACATCATGCTTACGGACTATTTGACCCACTCCCATTAGGGAGGAGGTTACATAGCATCCACAGCAGGACCACCAGGCTCAAAAAGTTACTTTCTCCAAGCAGTAAGGCTGACCAATACTTCCACCAACTAAAACACCACTCCACACTACCCCCTCCCACCACTACTTTATCATTTCTTGTTGAAGTCACCTTATGTACAGACACTCCTGTGCCTGGCGTCACTTTATGGACATACAATGTATATAAGCTATCTTACTTCTATGTATTGTGTTTTATATTATTGTGTTCTTTATTTTACTCTGTTTCTTTTTGTGCTGCATCAGATTTGGAAAAACAATTATGTAGTGGAAATGACATTAAACAAGCTTGAATTCTTGCAAGACCCATTCATTTTAAAGCATTTACAAGATTTATAACCAGAGTATTTGTGGATTGTTATATCTAAATGAGTGATCTGGTTCCTGATAGCACACAGACCAAATCAGAGGGTAAAGATCAGAACCTTAATCCAGAGGCTTGAGTACAAAAATCTAGCAGGCACAGCATGAAGATTTTCTAGATGCAACATAAAGTTAAAATTTACATAAAAATTCCCTAACGCTAGTTTGAACAGCAGACTTCTCACTACTGATGTGGCTGATATCTAGATCAGGGGCTCCCAACCTGGGGTCCACAGACCTCTTGCTTAATGGTATTGGACCATGGCATAACAAAAGATTGGGAATCCCTGATCTAGATCATCTCTGCAAAAGATGCTCTGCTGCAGTTTGTGTGAAAATTAACTGCCTCTTTCTACAATAAATGTACTTGTTTGTAAAGCATTTTTCTAATACCCAAATTGTGTGACAGAAAAGCAAGTTGTTCTTTCTACCTTAAGCAGTCTTATACGAGTATTAGCATCTGCTGAGTGAATGCACCCACATGATCCCCCCACCAGAACTCTCAGAGAAGGAACAGAAACATGCAAACACTACAGAATGTAGGATAGCCTTCTGCCACTGAGAATTGCAAAAGAATTTTTTGAACATACATTAAAACCACCAGCTCTTAGACAACACAGATATTTTCAGTGGATGTTGCATAACTTTTCCAATGAATCTCTTTAAGAAGTTGTCATTTATTCAGATATAGAAATATGTTGTGAAACTACATTGAAGAAATAGGCATTTAAGAAATATTTCTAAATTACTTTGTGTAAACGGTGCAGGTTATTCAAGCCATCATTACTGAGAGCTACAATGCACAGAAAGATTACGTGTGGGTATTTCCTGCATCTGCCCAGCAGTTCCAACAACTATTTACAAAAATGACTTTTCTGTCAAAAAGGTGTCACAGTGGCTACTACAGCTCCCATGGAAATATGATGGAGGTAGCTTCACCATACTGTATAACAAAATATGAAACATCACTGCTGTTGCAGAACAGCAGCTTACATCTTGCCTTTGATGATAACCAGTGTTCAGCTGAGCACTTAAAGAATTTGCTGTGCACTTTATTGATGGCCTGTAACTGGAATCTCCAAAGAACTAGTGGAGCACCAGATAGCATGTCATCCAGAAATCTTTTGGGCCTCAACTAGATTCATCAACTATGTACTACTGAGCTTGCATTCAGAGTTGACTGAGCAGAGCAAAAAACAGTTTCTGCCATTTAAAAATCTTAAGTTATAAAATACATTATTTGTATCACTACAACATTTGACACAAATTAATAATTTTATGATGCAAGTGTTTAACTTTGCTCTTCTGTCAATGAAGAAATGCAAACCAGGAACAGGATGGTCAAAAATGTGAATATTCCATTTAATACATGGCATCAAGGACTGCCAATTGCTACCGAAAAATTATACCAAGAAGCCAACTTCACCCTTCCGAGACTGCACATCCTTTTTACACTAATCCTACATGACTTAAACTTTTATTTTCCCTACAGCCCATTAATCTCAGATTCAGAGATTGACAGATTCTTGCAATACACACAAAATGCTGGAGGAACTCACACGCCAGGCAGCATCTATGGAAGAGTACAGTCGACATATTGGGCCAAAATGTCGACTGTACTCTTTTCCATAGATGTTGCCTGGCATGCTGAGTTCCTCCAGCACTGTGTGTGTGTGTTGCTTGGATTTCTATCATCTATAGATTTTCTCTTGTTTGTTGATAGATTCTTGATTAGTCAGGGTATGAATGGATAGGGGGAGAAGCAGGAAATTGGGGCTGAATGGAAAATTGATCCCACGATGAAATAGCGGAGCAGACTCAATTCTGCTCCTATATCTTATGGTCTTATTCTATATGGGAATAGGAAATGGAATCTCCCATTCCTTATAAATTCAAATGCACATCACTGCAAGGAGGGATTTACAGCAACCATTTAACCAGTTTCTACTGTTTTTGAGACATAGTAGGAAACAGGGCCCCAAGGAAAGTCCATATGCTTAAAGGAAGATCATGCAAACTCCACAGTGTTCAGGATTGAAGTCAGGAACTTGGAGCTGTGAGACAGTAATACCACTGACAAATTCTCAGTGTCATCCCAATTAATTCAATAAAGAATACAGTTAACATATTTTCAAGTTTTGTTTTCCTGTGTTTATCTTGTTCGATGTATACTGAGTTAAGTAGTCAGGTTACTAATATAATGCATTTCTGATTTACTAGTTAGCCCAAAAAAATTTAGGAGGGAAAAAAAATAAATCACAAATTAGTTCTGTACATCTTCCAGTATCAGATCTCTTTCTCAGCAGCCAGTAGGAGCTCACTACCTCAGTTATAAATGTTAAAAAGGTTATCAGAGAAGGAGAAAAGTGGAAAGAGTTCCTCTTAGCATACTTACAAGCCCCATCTTCATCATAGTTGCCAAGATCAAGGTTAATTGTTCTGCTAAATTCGAGCACATTGCACCACTGGTCCTTGTTGATCACTTTATACTTTGATTGCTGCAAAGAACAATTTTTAAAAATAGCATGAATCATTTTATTCAGGTCTACATACAATACTTCTAAATATACTTCCTTGGAATTATTCTCACTGCAATCTGCAGCATATAATTTTCCTTTAGGCAATGTTCTTCTAAATCAACTTAATGATCTACAGATTACCTGATCTTCTGAAGGACTCTGTGGACCAAGCAGGTATGGCAACATGAAGGTTCATCGCCGTGGTTGGAAGTGAAGTGAGGCAGGGGGCTGGGGAGGGAGAGGACATTCAACTCGAAGCCAAGCTGAAACAGAGGTATGAGGCCCACTCTATCCAGCATCCTATTAGCAAATGTGCAGTTGCTAGAGAACAAAATTGAAGACCTGAAGGCAAGATTGCTGTATCGGAGGGAAATGAATGATTGCTGTGTCCTTTGTTTGAGCAAGATGTGGCTTTCTGCCAGCACACTAGATACAGTAATCAGACCCGAAGGCTTCTTGATTTACAGAATGGACAGAAGTGCTGATTCAGGAAAGGCAAAACATGGAGGTGTGCTTTTTATGATAAAACACTCAGTGGTGCTCCAATACGATGGCTTTGTCAAACTCTTATTCCCCTGACCTTGAACACCTAACAGTCAAATGCTATCTGTTCCATTTACCTAGGGAGTTCTCCTCCATAATACTAATTGCTACTCACATTCCACCAGCAGCCAACCCTGCTCAATTACCATCGGCATTAAACCTGTAGCACCAGAGATCCAATACACAAGACCACTCTTATATGAAGATACGGAATGCCTACCAATCCATGCCAGAACCGCATTTCAGTAAATCTGATCACATGACTGTCCTATCTGCATACAGATGTATGCTAAAGTACAAAGCTTCAGACATTAGGAAAACAAAGAGGTGATTGCAGGTGGCAGAGGAGTGTCTATAGGATTGTTTCAAATTGGTAGACTGGGCCATGTTCAGGGACTCATCCGTGGATTTGAATGAATACACCATGGTCGTCACAGACTTTATTAAAACAGTTGTAGACGAGTGTGTCCCCACAAAATCATTCAGTCTTCCACAGCCAGAAGCCCTCGATGAACCATGAGATCCAAAATCTGCTAAGGGCCAGATTTTGATGCATACATCAGGTGCACTTTATCAACTAAGGCTTAGCTTTCAATACCATCATCACCTCAAAATCAATTAGTTTCAAGACCTTGGCCTCAATACCTCCTTTCGCAACCTGTTCCCCAATTTCCTCCTTGCAGACCCTAGTCAGGGCGGATTGGCAATATCTGCACCATCTTCATTAGCAGACATGCACCACAAGGCTGTGTTTAGCTCACAGCTCTACTCACTTTACATTTACGACTGTGCACCAATGCCATACTTAATTTTGCTAATGGCATCACTGTCATAGGCCAAATGAGCATAAAGGAGGGAGAATGAAAATCTGGTTGAGTGGTGCCAAACTACAACCTCATTACACAATGTCAGCAACACCAAGGAGCTAATTATTGACTTCACGAGGAGGAGACTGGAGATCCACAAGCCAGTCCCCAGAGGATCAGAGGTGGAAAGGCTCAGCAACTTTAAATTCCTCAAGGTTATTACTTCAGAGGATCTGTCCTGAGCCCCGCATGAAAGTACAATTATGAAGAAAGCAGGGCAGTGCCTCTACTTCCTGAGGAGTTTGCAAAGATTCGGCACGACATCCAAAACTTTGACATACTTCTAGAGAATTGTAATGAAGAGTATATTCACAGCCTCGTATGCAAATATTAATGTCCTTGAACGAAAAATCCTACAAAACTTAGTGGATATGGCATAGTCCATCCCCATCACAGGTAAAGCCCTGACAACACACACAAAATGCTGGGGAAACTCAGCAGGCCAGGTAGTATCTATGGAAAAGAGTAAACGGTTGATGTTTTGGGCCAAGACCCTTCATCAGGAGTCCTAATGAAGGGTCTCAGCCTAAAACATTGACTGTTTACTCTTTTCTATAGAGGCTGCCTGGCCTGCTGAGTTCTCCAGCATTTTGTGTGCGTTGCTTGGATTTCCAGCATCAGCTGATTTTCTCTTGTAGATAAAGCACTCCCCACCATTGAGCACATCTACATGAAGCAATGTTTCAGGAAAGCAGCATCCATCATCATGGACCCCTACCACCCAGAACATGCTCTTTTCTCGCCGCTACCATCAGGAAGGTGGTACAGGAGCCTCAGGATGCACATCACTAGGTACAGGAATAATTATTACCCCACAATCATCAGGCTCTTGAACCAAAAGGAGATTAACTTCACTCAACTTCACTTGCCCCTTCATTGAAACATTCCTACAATCTACGGACTCACATTCAAGTACTCGTCATCTCATGTTCTTAATATTTATTGCATATTTATTATTATTCTTTTTCTTTTTGTACTTGCCCAATTTGTTGCCTTTAGTACACTGGTTGAACACCCAAGTTGATGCCGTCTTTTATTTTATTATAGTTGTTATTCTATTATGGCTTTATCAAGTAAACCCACAGGAAAATGAATCACATGGTTGTATATGGTGACATATGTACCTTGATAATAACTTTAAACCTTTATGTAGAAGACCATCAGTTTTGCTTTTTGAAATAAAACTAAAGCAATGCTTTGCTTGATCCCTTGCATTTACCACAGTACATCAAATATAACGTAATGCAGCAGAAATGTAAATTAGTGATGTTCAGATGTTACTAAAATAAATATACAGGATAAAATTAGAGATTAAACCACGAGTTCTAGACTTGATAAACATGATGTTTTAATTGGTGCAGTTCACGAGAATTTATATGGAATTTGTTGGTATTGTACTAGCAGACAAAGTTACATGGCAATGGTTTGTGTATTTTAATATAGTATGGGACTGTTCAATAGAAATTACTAACTACTCACTGTACTCACATAGTTATGATGACCAGCAAAAGGATGCAGTAAATACACTTGACATCTATTTGTTTGTTTTCAAAAAACAATCAACTGCCACTCAGTTTCAAAAATCATCAAGTAAACACTCAAAAAGCTCAATGATCTTTCACAGCTTAAGTTTTTTGTGCATCTTGGGTAAAATAGTAAGGTTCTTACAGCACTGTTTACAAGATTAACATCATTAAGTTCACTTGTCCAAGTGATAAATGCAACTGCCCATATCTGAAGTTCCATTTATGATTGATGGCCAATACTTGGGTATCTTTTTTTAAATGAGCAGACCAAAAGCACAAGACATCCAAACTATGAAAACAACAGGCTGCAACTTAGTAAGAAAGCAGCAAAAACTTGGTCCAATATCTAACCAATGAATAGTGCCTGGTTTAAAAGTGTCAAAACAATAAGAGATGCTGCAGATGCCGGAAATCTTCAGCAACACAAAATACTGGAGGAATTCAGCAGGTCAAGCAGCATCTATGGAACCCTGGAATATCTGGAAGCAATTTGGAAGGCACAGGATAAAAACATCCCAAAGATAAAGTAGTATTCTGAAGGAATGATGAGGCAACCATGGCTGACGAAGGAGGTCAAAAACAGTATAAAAGTCAAAGAGAAAAATAAAATTAAAGTAAAATATAACCATAAAATGGTGACAAGTTAGAGGATTGGGAATCTTTTAAAAACCCAACAGAAGGCAACTAAAGAGCCATAAGAAAAGATGAAATAGGAAGGTAAGCTAGCCAATGACATAAAAGGAAACACTAAAAGCATTTTTTTCAGATATAATAAAAACAGGCACAAGTGGACATAAGACCACTGAAAAATGATGCCGGAGAGATAGTAATGCAGGACAAAGAAATGGCGAATGAACTTCATAAGTATCCTGTGTTAGTCACTACTGTGAAAGGCCAGGGTAGATAAGTCCAGATGGACTACACCTCAGGGTGCTGAAAGTGGTAGGTGAAGAGATTGTGGAGGCATTAGTAATGATCTTTCAAGAATCACTAGATTCTGGAATGTTTGTAAAGGACTGGAAAATTGCAAATGTCACTCCACTCTTTGAGGAAAAGATTCAGAAGAAAGGAAACTTACAAGTCAGTAAGTCTGGCTTCAATGGTTGAGATGTTGGTTATCAATTATTAAGGGTGAGATTTTGGACTTCTTGGAAGGACATGATAAAGTAGGCCAAAGTCAAGGGGGAAATCTTGCTTGACAAATCTGTTGGAATTCTTTGAGGAAATAACAGGCAGGATAGACAAAGGAGAGTCCGTGGATGTTGCATACTTGGGATCTTCAGAAGCCCTTTGACAAGGTGCTGCACAAGGGCGCATAACAAGGTAAGAACCCATGGTATTTCAGGAAAAAAAATACTAACAGGGATAGAAGATTGACTGAATGGCAGGAGGCAAAAAGTGGAAATAAAGGGCGCCTATTCTGGTTGGCTGCCAGTGACTAGTGGTGTTCAGAAGGGGTTGGTATTGGGATCAATTTTTTTCACATTATACGTCAATAGTTTGGATGATGGAATTGATGGCTTTGTGACCAAGTCTGCAGATGATAAAAAGATAGGCGGAGGAGTAGGTTGTGTTGAGGAAGCAGGGAGTTTGCAGAAGGATTTAGACAGATTGGGAGAATGGGCAAAGAATTGGCAGATGGTATCTAGTGTAGTTGAGTGTATAGTTATGCACTTTAGTAAAAGGAATAAGGGCATAGACTTTCTTCTAAACAGAAAATTCAAAAATTAGAACTGCAAGGGGACTTGGGAGTCCTTGTGCAGTATTGGGCCCCTTATGTAAGAAAAGATGTGCTGACATTGAAGAGGGTCCAGATTAGGTCCACGAGACTGATTCTAGGAATGAAAGGTTTATTATGAGGAGTGTTTGGCTCTAGACCTGTACTCACTAAAGTTTAGAAGAATGAGGTGATCTCAATGAAACCAATTGAGCATTGAAAGGCCAAGACAGAGTGCATGTGGAAATGATGCTGTTAGTGCGATTTTTGAGTTTCATACATCTGGCAAATGACTTCAGCCACCAATCTTCAAATCTGAATATACAGTAGACTGCAGATCTAATTTAAAATGCAGCTCTGAACAATAGGGTCCTAAAAGCATTGAATCACAGACCAGACAATACTGATTAAAATTAATTTAGATGTCTGTGATGTGGGTGCGAATTGGGATGTGTGAAGTTTCTGCGTAGTTTTGAAAAAAGCACTTTGTTCTTTCATGTTTAGCACATAAAATATCAGGCAGCATGGGCCACCCAGACCTTTCCACCAAGTGTCTCAATATGATGCCTGTTGTATCTTTTGTCGAATAAAGAGGCTATTTCATAGCTACCAGTACCTTCCTCTAGTGACTTAATTCAGCAAGAACAGATGTTTCCTACAGTGGGGGAAATCTAGGACCAGAGGGCACAACTTCAGAATGGAGGCACATCCATTTAGAACAGAGATGGAGAAATTTCTTTAGCCTGAGGGTATTAAATCTGTGGAACTAATTGCCACAAATGTCTGGGTAGGCCAAGACATGGAGTATATTTAAAGTGAAGGTTGAAAGGTTCTTGTTTAGCCAGAAGTACAGCGAGAAGACAGGGGAATGGAATTGAGAGAGATAATAAATCAGGCATGATGGATTGGCAGAGCAGACTTAATGGACCGAATGGCGTAATTCCACTCCTATGTCTTATAGAATTCAAATGGGTGCTGCAGCAGCAGACAGAACAAAGGTGCTTGATGGAACGGTCTACCAATCTGTGCCAGGTCACACTGATGTAAATGTGGCTACACCAGGAGCACCAGATGCAACAAATGACCCCAACAGGATCACAGGAAAAGTGCCACCTCACTTAGGACTGTTCAGGACCCTAAATGGTGAGGGAGGACATGCAGGGGTAGCTATAGCATTTAACATGGTTGCCAGAGTAATTAATTGCCAGGAAGGAGGTCAGTGGGGAGGGACAAGTGGACAAGAAAGTCAGAGTGATCGCCATGGTAAGCAGAAGGGGGTGAGGAGGAAAAGAAGAACCTGGTGGTGGGATCCCATTAGAGATGTCAAAAATTGCAGAGAATGATGTGTTTGATGCAGAGGTTCATGAGGTGGTAAACGAGGACAATGGGAACCCTAGCCCTGTTATGTCTGGTAGGAGGGGGTAGTGCTGAGCACAGACACATGGGTAATGAGAAACTGAGATACGGGCGAGGGCAGCATTGACAGTGATAGAAGGGCAAACCCATTTTCTGGAGAGAGAAAAAGAGGACGTCTCAACCCAAAACATTAACAGTTTATTTCCCTCCATCAATGCTGCCTGATCCACTGAACTCCTCCAGCAATTTGTGTAGCCTATTCTCAGCACTGTCAACAGCTGCAGATTAAAATGTATGAGTATCCAGCTTCAGAGAGTGGAGAAATTATTAATCAACTTTAACTTGTTTTTATTTACCAACCAAAGTTTTTAATATAGTTTGCCATTTTTCTAAAAATAACATTCCTACTTGACACAGCAGTTTGAGACTCTTTATAATCATGTACATCAGTTTCAATAGATTTAATTTCAGTTTTAAATGAAATTGTAAAAATAGAAACATTTCTAAAACAGTCAATGAAAATCTATTTAAACAAGCAGTTAATAAGACTACTATAACCAATTATTTTAACATTTATGTTTTAATACCTCAAGGAACTGATGAAAAGCTGGAAAGAGTGGCCAAGTTTTTCCTAAAAGTAGTCCCAGCATACATTTTGCAGTGCTCATCTCCAAACTACGTTGATCCTTTTCCTGTTAAGAGAAAATATAAAATACAAGTAGCAGACAGAAATTGAACCTGATGGTGTCAATCAATCACCTTTAAATGTTGACTAGCAACAATCTTTCAGCATTTATTCTCAATGCAACGTTGATGGATAAATTTAATATGCAAATAAGAATCATGTACACAACTATGTTTGTCTCAAGCCTTTTTTTTGGCACCACATAAATTAGTGCAATAAATGAGCATCAAGTTGACAGATAAGTTAACTCAACGTTAATGTCACATTCATCTCAAAAAGAGTCTATTTTGTCCTCCATGTAAACCACCAAAATGTGCGCAAAACTTTCATTTTATTGTATCCTTCTAACAGTAGATGCTATTTAATCCTGAGAAGTACAAGCAGTACTTTTTAAGGAGGGTAAATTACAAGGGTGGGACATAGACAGTAACTGGTAAGACCACAGGTGTGTTGATGAAGTATGGGAACTTGGGGGATGCTTTCCTTCATTTGTTGTGGTACAGAATACAAGAGTGGGAACACCATATTGCCACATTGCTTATACCATACCTGGAGTACCTGTATGCTCTAATGGAAGGACAATATTGGATTGGAGAGTGTGCCCAAGACACTCACAGAGTTACTGCTTGGATTGGAATTCAGTTATAATGAGGGACAGGATAGGCTGGTTTATTTTTAGAGCAGCAGAGGTCAAAGGGTCATCTGACTGGTTTATGCAAAATTAATGAACAGTGAATAAATGGGATTGATAAGAATCTTTATCCTGTGGTGGGAATGTCCAAGATAGAATGGGCTTAAATATAATGTGTGAGGGGGATCCAAGGGGTGCTTGTAAATTGCAATGCACCACCTAAAGAGGAGGTAGCAAATATCTAACATTTAAGAACATACCTAGAAAAGCATTTGAATGGTCAAGGTTATGGACCTAATAGAGGTGAGTGGTAAAGTACAGTTGGATGCAACAGTCAGCAAAGACATGATGAGCCAAAGGGCCCATTCCTGTGGTAGATGAATCAGTCATTTGAAACATACAAGATACAAGCTAGGGTAGATATTAGGATGTTTTCACTAATTGCAAAATCTTAATCAAGGACACCTAGTTTCATATAAGGAGCTGGTCACTGAAAACTGAGGTTTGTATAAATTTCTTTTAGCACAGTGTTCAGACAGGGAATTCCAGAGATTCCCAAATAAATTTGGAAGATTTGGGAACTGAGGGCAAGGAGAAGCTAGCACAGAGCAGGAATCAAAGCCAGGTGCATCCATAATCATATTGAATGGCTGAGCATGCTTAATGGAACAGATGGCATATTCCTGCCGCTATACTCTGTTCAATTAATTTGACACTTTAGTAAGGAAAAATCATTTTACAGTAGCAGAGGGCTAGAAAAACATTCCATGGCATCTACCAGAGTTATGAAACGAAACAAAACTTGATACCATGTGGGACAAAAAGATCAAATACAGCAAAATTCCAACAGTGCTCTTTGTTTGGAAATCCCAATGCTTCAAGTTCTGATACAGCTGTTTCCTATCCTCCCTTTAAACTCACCTAGTTCACCAAAACATTTATTATACTACTCTGTGACATCTTTAAAAAGTGGGTCGATGTATTAATATGGGAATAATAATGTAGAAAATCTCTCAATCCAGAGCTGTTTCACTGCAAACAAAACTGAGCTTAGTTTTACCTTAAACATAAAACTAAACTTCAAGACATGTCTTAAAAGCTGGAGATACAGGCGGAGTGCAAGTTGAAGTAAGGTAGGACCAAGTAGGAGGCGGGACAAGTGGCAATAACGGAACGATTAAAAAAAAATCATTGACGTGCAGAGCACCAGAATTGCAAGAGCAAAGTCACTTCAATGATTTGAAGAGATGGGGAGGGAAAAGGCAGATTTTGAAAATACTGTATGAAGTTTAAAATAGAGGTGCAGTTGAACTGGAACCTTAATTTAAGACCTGATGAGCCAGGGCTGGAGTGTAGATGGGTGAAATCATGGAGGTACTGGCTCATGGCATTGGAAATGTGAGCAAGAGAAGTGATCCAAATTTTATGTTGTGTGAGTAAACCAGTTAATTTGGGTAAAGGGTTTTTGGTGGAGTAAATACTTTGCATGCTAACAAAAGTGATAATTATTACATCACATCATTGTATTCCCTAATCCAGATGATGAGTTTATGATAATTGTTTTGGAAAATTATTAGAATAGTGGTATCAGGACTGACTTACTGATGTCTGTAGGAGTTGCAACCATTTTAAAAAAAAACATGAACAGTTCCAGCTTAAATGCAGATTTGAGAATCACGCAAATATTATTGAATAGACAGTTTCAGAAAATACCCAAAGCAGTATTATTCTAAAGAGGTAAAGGTGATTTCAGAACAGATGTCAATTTGTCATCATCCAATGAGCACACCTAAATTTTACTACTTGGTCTGCTCACAATTTAAGTTCCGCTGAAATAGAGCACTTACCCGTGCAAAATCAAATGCGTATCTGTATATAAGTTTAAAATTTGTGGGCTCGTTCAACAACGACCTCAAGTAATCTAGTGAATTTCTCAGTTTTTCAGTTGTGTCGCATCTAAAATTGGAAACAGAGATTGAACTAAAAAAATCTTCTGCAGCACTTCAATAGCCCAAATCACATTGAGTTTCCAGACCAAGTGATTAACACCGTTTTACCAAGAGATGAAATAAAAGTCAGTGAGTTAGTGAAATGGAGAAAAAGTGTGCAAGTGGTGGAGAAAAAGAATATTGGGGCGACATAAAATTAGTTTTAGTTGGGTTAAATGGATTCAAGATTATAATATTGTTTTCAAAATAGCTGTGTTGCAAGCTGTTTAAAACAATATTGAAACATAGGTGGGCTACAACAAGAAAACCAAATGATAGATTCAATTTTACAGTACTTGATTTCAACAGAATTTCTTATATATGAGAA
The DNA here is from genome assembly GCF_048418815.1 of Hemitrygon akajei. Lineage (NCBI taxonomy): Eukaryota > Metazoa > Chordata > Chondrichthyes > Myliobatiformes > Dasyatidae > Hemitrygon > Hemitrygon akajei. The sequence goes on from NC_133136.1 coordinate 57,135,077, forward strand.
ACAAATTCTCAGTAACATTACTTCTGAATTTTCAGTACTACATTAATTTTGAGATCTACTAGTATACTAAAACCAACTAGCATACTAAAAGTCTTTGATCTGTTGGAAGATCTGGCAAAAAAAGGAACTTGACCATCTAAATTGAACAGTATCACCTGAATTTTAAAAATTACTAAATAGTACTCTTTACAACCAATAATTTTATTTGGACATTTTATAAACAGGAATTGTGTTTTTAATATACAAATTTCAGTTAGAAATAGATTTTGAATGATAAAGAGAATAAAAGCTTTTATGTTTGAGTTTAATTATGAGTTTATTTAATGAATAGTTCTCTATTCTTTAAGCACATATTTCCCATGAACCACTATTCCTGCAAAGACAGGAACAGCACTTCATTTTTCAATCTTTTTACTGATTTTCCAATAAAGAATATACAAATCAGAGGAGAAGTTTAGCAAACAGATAATACAAAAGAAATATAAACAGCAGTAGAAAAGTATATATTGTCAAAATCAGATAGGTAAAATGTTACGCTGTTATATATACACACAATATAATCGAAAAAACTACAACTCCTCATAAAAATCGTAAAAAAAATTGGAAATTTTATTTAATAAAGGGGGGGAACCCACTAACTAAACTAAAACAAAAAAAAGGAAAAAAGAAAGATTGGGCAGTCCATTTGAGGATAAAATTAGAAAAAAAGATTAAAAAAAACATCCTTCCAGTCATCTCCGAACCTTCACAGATAAGGATTTTCCCTAAAGAGAGTAAAGAAAAATAAATAAAAATTAAATCATGTGAAAATATTGAATAAAGGGTCACCAGACTTGTTCAAAATATGTATCAAATGTCCGGCTTCTAATTTTCTCCAAGCTTAGACATGACATAATGGAGGAGAGCCAATAAAAAACAGTAGGTGGATTAGATTCTTTCCAGTATAGCAAGATAGCTCTCCTAGCCAGTAAAGTTGAAAAAGCTATCACATGTTGAGCAGAAGCAGACACTTTGCTTGCTTCCTCTGGAATAATCCCAAAAATTGCTGTAAGTGAATTGGGTTGAACATCCACATCTAAAACTTTAGATAATATTCCAAACACATCCCTCCAAAAATTATTTAAGATTACACATGACCAAAACATACGAGTTACATAGGTAACTTCTGCGTTACATCTGTCACAAATAGGGCTTATATTAGGAAAAATATGCGCCAATTTATCTTTGGACATATAGGCCCTGTGTACTATCTTAAACTGAATTAAGGTATGGTGTGCACCGATAGATGAATTATTGACTAGATAATAAATTTTACTCCATTGATTATCTGAAAGTGAATGTTGAAGTTCTATTTCCCAGGTGCGGTGAACCCTATCATTAGGCGACATGCGAGCATTCATTAACTGTTTATAAATGATAGCTATTAATCGTTTTTTTAAATGGTTTAAGCTGAAAAATAGCATAAGCCAAATTTAAAGAGCAGGCCAAAGGGTAATTCGGTAAAAAAATCACGTAAAACATTCCTAACCTGTAAGTATCTGAAAAAATGTGTATTAGAGATGTCATATTTATCCATTAACTGCGAAAAGGACATTAAACAGTCTTGTAAAAACAAATCTAAAAAAGTTTTTATTCCCTTAATTTTCCATGTTAAAAAGCCTTATCCAAAGTTGATGGTTTAAAAAAGAAATTAGAATAAATATTACTAGAAAGTAGAAAATCATTTAATTCAAAAAATCTATGAAACTGAAACCAAATTTTTAAAGTATATTTAACAATAGGGTTGAGAGCTTGTCTACCTATTCTGGAGAGCGAAAACGGAAGGGGAGCTCCTAATAAGGAAGCTAAAGGATACCCTGTTACTGAATTTTCCTCCAACTGTAACCATGAAGGGCGATCTTGGTCATCTACATCATAAATCCAAAAAGTAATATAACGAATATTAATTGCCCAATAATAAAATCTAAAGCTTGGTAAGACCAGACCTCCATCCTTTTTTGGTTTTTGCAATAAAAGTTTATTCACTCTAGAGCTTTTATTATTCCAAACATAAGACAAAATCAGAGAATCTATTTTATCAAAAAATGTTTTTGGAACAAAAGAGGGAACTGCTTGAAATATATTTAAAAATTTCGGTAAAATAACCATTTTTATATCATTTATTCAACCTATCAATGACATCGACATAGGCGACCATTTAGAAAGCGCCTGTTGAGCATATTCAACTAAAAGGGAGAAATTATACCTACATAGGTCTTTAAAATGTTTAGTAATTTTGATACCAAGGTAAGTGAAATGGTTTTTGGCAATATTAAAAGGTATTTGATCATAATAATCAGAATAATTATTAATAGGAAATAATTCACTTTTATGTAAATTAAGTTTATATCCAGAAAAAATACCAAATTCCATAAATATAAATAACATAAAAAGAATAGATTTCTTAGGATTTGAAATGTAAACTAATAAATCATCTGTGTATAATGAAACCTTATGTAATTTATCCCCTCTCTTAATACCCTGCACAGAATTAGAATCCCTAAGAGCAATAGCAAGTGGTTCTAAAGCCAAATTAAATAATAAAGGACTAAGGGGACAACCCTGACGGGTACCTCTATATAATCTAAGATAAGGAGACTTTTGATTATTAGTTATAACCGCAGCTACCGGGGCCTGATAAATCAATTTAATCCAGGAAATAAATCCTAGACCAAAATTAAACCTCTTCAAAACCTGAAATAGATAAGGCCACTCCACCCTATCAAAGGCTTTCTCTGCATCCAAAGATACAATACATTCAGATTCTTTAGCTGAGGGGGAATAAATGATATTTAACAATCTTCAAATATTAAAATATGAGTACCTATCTTTGATAAATCCTGTTTGATGATTTGAAGTAACATTAGGCAAGATATTCTCAAGCCTATTTGCTAGAAGCTTAGAGAGGATTTTAAAATCTACATTCAATAAAGAAATAGGTCTATAGGATACACATTCCAGTGTGTCTTTTCCTTTTTTTTGGAATCAATGAAATTAGTGCCTCATAAAAAGTTTTAGGAAGGTTCCCAGAGGATGTAGAGTTGGTAAACGTTTGATGAAGATGTGGTATACGCATTTCATGAAAAATCTTGTAAAATTCTACCGTATAACCATCAGGTCCTAGAGCTTTACCCAATTGCATAGAGGATATAACCTTTAAATCGGCTTCTCTCATTAACTCTTTTATGATTGATTCAGCTATTTGTGAAATTTGGTGTTTTTTTTACACCCTAATGACAAAGAGTTTTCATACTTTTCCCATGTTTACCATAATTACTCAAGAATTGATCACCATTTACTTACAGATGTTATGGATTGTAAATATGACTCTATTACCATATCTGATCATGCACCCTTGAAGTTATCCATTAAGATGACGGATTCATATATTAATACTAAAGGTTGGAGGTTTAATCCTGTTTTATTGCAGGATTCTGACTTTGCTAACTTTATTAAACAGCAAATTGATTTGTTTTTCTCAACAAATTCTACAGCAGAGATCTCTAGTGGAACTTTGTGGGATACTTTTAAGGCATATATTCGTGGACAGATTATTTCATATTCTGCTGGAGTTAGGAAACGAACTAATTCTAAAATATTAACACTAGTTGATAAAATCAAAGCAATTGACAAGATTTATTCAATGACCCCTAGCAAAGAACTTTATAAAGAAAGAGTGGAACTTCAAATGGAGCATAGCTTACTATTATCCTCCTCGATTGAAAGTCAGTTAATTAAATCAAAAGCCCAATTCTATATATAGGGAGATAAGTCTGGTAAATTACTAGCTAACCAATTGAAAATTGCTTCGGATAAACGACAGATTACTAGGATTCATAAACAAGATGGTACTTTAACGATTGATCACAAAGAGATAAATAAAGCCTTTCAAGATTTTTATAATTCCTTATATCAATCAGAATGTACTAAGGACTCTTCTATAATAAATGAATTTTTAAGGAAATTGAATATTCCAAAAGTAACTGTTGAGGATAGTGTATTTTTGGATACACCTATTACGGAGTCTGAAATAGAAAAGGCTATTTTTTCAATGAATTCGGGTAAAGCTTCTGGTCTAGATGGTTTTTCTACAGAATTTTTTAAATCTTTTTCTTCCATACTTTCTCCTTGGCTTTGTAAAATTTTTAAAGATGCATTAAGTATAGGTAAACTACCACAATCTTTTTATGAAGCTGCTATTTCTTTAATTCTTAAAAAAGATAAAGACCCTATTGAATGCGCATCCTATCGGCCTATATCCTTGTTGAATACGGATTTTAAGATTTTTAGTAAAATTTTGGCTATTAGATTAGAAAATATATTACCTCGAGTTATTTCTGAAGATCAGACTGGATTTATTAAAAATCGCTATTCATCTTTTAACATTAGAAAATTAATTAATATTATTTATACCTCTTAATCTAAAATACCAGAATGTGTAATTTCTTTAGATGCCGAAAAAGCAATTGATAGAGTCGAATGGCCATATTTATTTAATACAATGCAACATTTTAATTTTAGTTCAAAATTTATATCATGGATTAAATTAATATACCATAAACCCTTAGCTTCGGTTTTTACCAATAATCAAAGATCCCCTTTTTTTCAGCTACTTCGTGGTACAAGGCAAGGTTGTCCTTTAAGTCCTTTATTATTTGACATTGCTTTAGAACCCTTGGCTATAGCTATTCGTGAATCACTCAATATTTTCGGTATTACCCGTGGGGAGACGACGTATAAGGTATCATTATATGCGGATGATTTGTTATTATATATATCTGACCCTGAAAGATCTATTCCTGCTATTTCTTCTTTGCTCCTCAATTTAGTAACTTTTCTGGTTATAAATTGAATTTTAATAAGAGTGAACTATTTCCATTAAATATGCAAGTTCCAATTTATAATCATGTACCATATAGAATTGTTAGATTATTTTACTTATTTAGGTATTAAAATTACTAAAAAACAAAGATTTATTTAAAATTAATTTTCTACCTTTAATCGATCAAATTAAGCAACTTGCTAATAGGTGGTCTTCACTATCTTTGTCTTTGGTAGGCAGAGTTAATGCCATTAAGATGATGATACTACCTAAATTTTTATATTTATTTCAAGCATTACCAATTTTTATTCCTAAATCTGTTTTTTGATATGGTTGACTCTAAAATATCTTCTTATTTGTGGCAGAACAAAAATCCTAGACTAGGCAAAAAATATTTACAGAAGCCTAAGAAGGAGGGCGGCTTGGCTCTACCAAACTTAAGATTTTACTATTGGGCAGTTAATATACGGTATTTAATATTCTGGACACAAGAATCGACTACAGCTGCTTGCCCACAATGGGTAAATTTGGAATGTAAATCTGTGCAAGATTTTTCACTGATTTCAATCTTAGGATCTTCACTTCCTTTTTCGTTATTCAAAATGAATAAACAGATAACTAATCCCATAGTCAAGTATACATTACGAATTTGGTTTCAATTTCGTAAATTTTTTGGCTTGAATAAGTTTATGCTGTCATGTCCTATAATATCTAACTACTTCTTTCGGCCTTCATCTATAGATCAAGCTTTTCTTTTGTGGAAAACAAAAGGTATAACATGTTTTTGTGATCTGTTTTTGGATGATAACATTATGTCCTTTGAACAGCTATCTAATAAATATAATTTACCTAAAACCCATTTTTTTAGATATTTGCAAGTCAGAAATATTTTGTATAATGTATTAAAGTCTTTTTCGAAAGAATGTCCATTGGACATTACAGAAAGAATTTTAGCCCTCAATCCTTGTCAAAAGGGTTTAGTAGCTATCATTTATAATATGATTATGAGTGTACAGCCAGATGTATCAGAAAAAATTAAGAAGGAATGGCAAGAAGAATTGCATTGTCCTATATCTACTGAGCAATGGGAAAAAATTTTATCATTGGTAAATTCGTCCTCTATTTGTGCTAAACATGCCCTAATACAAGTTAAGGTTGTACATAGAGCTCACATGTCTAAAGATAAACTTGCTCGATTTTATTCTTATGTTAATTCAACCTGTGACAGATGTCATTCTGATGTTGCTTCATTGACTCATATGTTGACTCATATAATATTAGTGCTATCAGAGAATTCAGATTTATAAAGATTAGAATAGAAGTCCATAAATATCTTATTAATTTCATAAGCATCTAAAGTTTCTGTTCTATCTGGTCTACGAATTTTTAAAATCTGTCTTCTGACCATCCCAGCCTTTAACTGACCTGCCAAAAGCTTAGCAGATTTTTCCCCATGTATATAAAACTTTTAGATTTAAAAATTTGCTGTTCAATGAGAAAGGTAAGAAGCAAATCATACTGTGATTGAAGTTCGACCCTTTCTTTATATAGGTCTTCAGTAGGTTGAACTGAGTACGCTTTATCTATGTTTAATTTTATTAATAAGCACTGACAGTTCCGCTTTAGTTTTCTTTCTCAAAGCTGCTGAATATGAGATTATCTGTCCCCTAAGAAAAGATTTCAACATGTCCCATATAACCAGATTTGGCATTCCTTCAGTTGTATTAAATTCAAAAAATATAGAAATTTGCTCCTTAATAAAATTAACAAAAGCTGGATCCTGTAACAGTATGGGATTCAGTCTCCACTGTGACATTTTCAAAAATCTATCCGAAAGTTTAAGGGTTAACTTTAAAGGCACATGATCTGAAAGCGCAATGATGTCATACACACATTCAACAACGGAGTTTAACAGACGTGTATTTTTTTTTTAAGTAACCAATTCGAGAATATTTATGATGAACGTGTGAGAAAAAAGAGAATTCTTTATCATTGGGGTGTTTATATCTCCAAATATCGACCAGGCCATATTCTAATAAAAAAGAATTAATACAAGCCGCAGCTTTATTAGGAAGCGACGGATTGGTTGATGACCTGTCAATCATCGGATTTAAACAGCAATTAAAGTCACCACCCATGATCAATTTATATTCATTCAGATTCAGTAACTCAGAAAAAAGTTTCTTTAAAAAAAAATCAGAATTATCTACATTAGGTGTGTATACACACACCAGAGCTACCTGTTGCTCGCATAATAAACCAGTAACAATTAACTATCTTCCAATCGAATCAGTAGTAGTATTAAAGTGTACAAAAGGGATTTTGGGGCTAAGAAATATAGAAACGCCTCTGATCTTACAATCAGACAGCGAGTGATACAGAGGTCCTTTCCAGAATCGAAAAAAATCTGTCCTCATCCTTTTTCCATATATGATTTTCTTGCGCAAAAATAATATCTGCGTTAAGCGTTTTTAATTTCTTAAAAATCTTTTTACACTTAATGGCGTGATTGACACCGTTCCAATTCCAAGATATATTAATTTTATTAACATCCATGTTTAGAATTAGATTTAATATTATATAAAAGAAATGTTACGCAAGTACAGATTAAGCCAAATGGCACGGGTACAACCAGAAGGAGTGACGTATTTGCGAGAAAAAAAATCCATCAAAAGAACTGCCCAATCAGGAAATAAACCTACTCTAATAGTCCCCTTTCCCCCTCCCAAAAGATAAGAATTAAGCGACCAATAGGTTGGCTCCATGCTAACCTAATAACCCTTGACCCTATTCTCCATTTGTAGCTCCGTATATTAAAATAAAGCAAAAATCCCACGGAAAATATCCATAATAAAAGGCACAAGCAGAATTCAACTACTATAATGTTATGTCTAACAGTAATAAAAACATAATCAACAGCCGTCTTAGAATCAGCTAAAGTATCTTAAACACATATTCAAAAAAAAGAGAATAAATCCGAGCAAATAATATTACAAACAATATTCTTTCTCTCGAAAAAGAAAAGCAAATCTGTATATAACAGACCTAAAACTATATTAGTATTGAAACAACGAAAACAAATAAAAAGATTAATACACGATAGGTCCTACGCGGATCATTAGAGTACAATACTACAAAAGGATATATATATATATGTGTGTGTGTGTGTGTGTGTGTGTGTGTGTGTGTGTGTGTGTGTGTGTGTGTGTGTGTGTCTGTGTGTGTGTGTGTCTGTGTGTGTGTGTGTCTGTGTGTGTGTGTGTGTGTGTGTGTGTCTGTGTCTGTGTCTGTGTCTGTGTCTGTGTCTGTGTCTGTGTCTGTGTCTGTGTCTGTGTGTGTGTGTGTGTGTGTGTGTGTGTGTATGTATATATATACACACACACACACACACACACTAATTATTATGTAAAAAAAAATTTTAATCAGCCATGTCCCATACCAAAGACTGAAAAAGTATAGGATAAGCTTAACTCTGAAGATCCATAAACAACTCGTACAACAAATACTTCAGAATTACCTATTGAGTAATCGGGTTAACTTTAATATTTTATTCAGTAGGCTTAACTTTAAGATTTTTAATGTACTCCCATCCCACCTGGGGAGAGTAGATTCTCAGTGACTGAGATTATTCAGGAAAAATTATAAGCTTTGCTGGAAAGTGAAGGGAGGGGTATAAATCTAATTTATACATTTCACTCATAACTTCTCAGTACTTCCTTCTTTCAGCAAAGATTTCAGGAGGATAGTCTTCGACTATACGAATCTGTGCTGAATTAAAGATTAACTTCCGCTTCTTTCTGGCTTCTTGAAGAATAGCTTCTTTAGTCGTATAATAATGCAAAGAAAGTATAATTGGTCGAGGACATAATTCAAATGAACGCCAAGAAAATGGAATTCTATGGGCTCTGTCAATTAAGGGGCTAGCTTTGAAGGTCTCACTAAAAAGTGAGTACAACATATCTGAGAAGAATTTTAACAGATCGCCAGCTTCAGTATTTCCAGGCAGTCCCAGAATATGCAAATTCCTCCGACGCCCTCTACTATCTAAATTAACCATTTTTTTCTTCGTTTTAGATAGTTCCGAGGTAATTTCATTGATTTTCTTTTCCATCGAAGATATCTTCATTCCTTGATCTTTAATAATTTGCTTGAATAGATCATGCTCATTCTCAATTCGGGTTGTAGTCTGCTGAAGTGTTTGAAGCTGAGAGTCTAAATTTTTCAGAGAGTCTTGAACCGTAGAAATAGCTTTTTCAAGCTTCCCGTTTGAACCAGTCGGCTTATCAATTTTAATATTAAGTGATCTGAATTCCAATTTCATGTCTTGTATTGAAGAAAATATTCCTGCTAATGTAACAGATTCCTCCGTTTTCTTGGTTTGTTCCGTTTGCTCCGTTTCAGGAAAAGTCTTGCCGCTTCTCAGTTCAATACCAGAACGACTTTTTGCGGTCATTGTAATTAAGTCGTAAATCCTTCAGTGGAAGTACCGGTAATAAATCCTTCAGTAAAAGTAATAAATCATCAAAGCTAAAAGGGATCTGTCAGTGGAATATAAAATATATTAAGAGAGAGCCGCTAAGAATGCGACTTACTCCACATGCTACAAAATGGCGAATCCCATGTCACATTCAACTCAAAATGAAAGACTACTATCACTTGAGCAAAGGTGATAAGTCAAAGCAAAAATAAAGACAAATCACAAGCATGTACCGTTAATTAAAAAAAAGAACACTTATCCAAGAAAATGCTATTGTCAGTAGCAAGGGAAGTTAGTTGATTATGTTTTCAAACTGCTACACAAGATCCAAATATTTAAAATACATAGATATAATAAGCAAATATTAACTTGGAAACTATAATTATAATATTTTGGGAAGAATACACAAATACCCAATGTGATAGCTATAATCATAAGAGCAGTCATGATCATTGTGAACCAAAGAGTTTACCAAATGAAGAGTTATCAAAGAAATTTTAAAATTGTCCCATCCTATCAACTTATACCAAAGAAATTCCAATGCTTTATTTCCTAAATACCCATTACATGCAAAGATTTCAAATGTATCTGGTACATGGATCTATTTCTTTTAGAACCCCCCACCCGCCTTAGCACTACGTATTGATTGTTGTCTGTGCACGTGGGGTTGTCTACGCATGCGCATTGCTCTCTTGATGTAATGTGAATACACCAGTTAAAACCATCTTACACATCCTGCTTTTAATTAATTGATATGTAGTTGTGCACAGAAACAAATTAGTGATGAGTACGAGCCTGAAATCCAGAAAATATCACAAACTTTACAAGGCGAAGCAGCGAGAGTTAAACAATGGAAGAAAGCCGAAGGACACATGAGTACCATGAAAGATATGCCAAATTTAAAGTGAAAGGTGATGGCTTCAGCCAGGAAAGTTGATGAATTTGATAGCGCTGTTGAAGGCTGGGAGTCGAATATCGAAAGGGTTGAACCATATTGTAACATGAACAACATGGAGCAAAAGAAAGCCCCTGCCCTTGGCTTAATGGGTGCAAGAATGTATAGTCTCTCATGTAACTTAGTAACCCCTGCAAAGACAGCAAGACGTTTGATGAAATTATTACAATTTTACAAAAGCACTCGAGCCCTAAACCACTGGCAATAGCTGAGAGATTTAGATTTTACAAAAGGAACCAGCAGTCAAAAGATGAAAGCATTTCTGAATACACTGCAGAACTGTGCAAACTTTCCCAGTACTGTGACTTAACAGATGGACCTTCTGATGCATTAAGTGACAGGCTAGTATTGGCATGCACAGTCAAAGCATTCAAATGAGGCCACTGGCAGAAAGTGACCTAACCTTAGAGAGGGCATTAACCATTGCAAAATCGTTAGAGGCTGCAGCAGAATGAACTGCAAGAAAAGGTTAGAATGAAATACACAAAATGTTCCTGAATGGCACAAGCAAAGATGTTATCGATGTGGCAAATCTCCCACGATGAAAGTGACTCTGTTGGTTCAAAGAAAAAGTCTGCGGAAAGTGCCACAGACAAGGTCACAGAGAGAGTGTGCAAGACAGTCAAAAAGCACAACCTAGTGAAAAGTCTCAAACACAAAACTAAGCAAATGCATAGTTACCAAATGTAAAACAGAATCAGACAACAGCATCTGATAAAGGTGAATTGTCAAGCCTGGAACTGCATAGTATTATTGAAGATGACGACAAAATCATCAGGATCACAATAGACACACACAAAATGCTGGTGGAACGCAGCAGGCCAGGAGGCACCTATAGGAAGAAGCACTGTCGACGTTTCAGGGCGAGACCCTATAGATGCTGCCTGGTCTGCTGAGTTCCACCAACATTTTATGTGTGTTGCTTGAATTTCCAGCATCTGCAGATTTCCTCGTATTTGATAATCACAATAAATGTGTCTGGTGTAAAACTGAAAATGGAGCTGGATACAGGGTCAATTTTGTCCATAATTCCAGAGGCTGACTACAACAGACCGCGTTCTAAGATACCATTAGAGATGACCACAGTGAAGCTGAAGACTTACACAGGCAAAAAAAGTGTCTCCTAAAGATAAACTGAAAGTAAATGTGATCTATGGAGGCCAAACATAACAGTTAGAGCTTTATGTACTGAAAAGTGCAGGGCTAGCACTTTTCAGACGCGAATGGTTTAGAAAAATCCATCTAGACTGGCAGTCAATCAAAGCTCTCAGTGTGGCATGAACAGGCAACGGCAGCCCAAATGTAGCACTAACAAGAGACTGGCACAGCTGCTTAATGAGGTGCTTGAGAAGGGGATTGGTAAACTCAATGGCATGAGGGCAGTCACAAACAAGCGAAAATCTGCAGATGCTAGAAACTGAAGCTGACAACTGAAGTCATCAGGACTGCAGAAAAAAAGATAAAGAGTCGAGTTAGAAGGTGGTTGAGAGGGGAGGAAGAAACACAAGGTGATAGCCGAAACTGGGAGGGGGAAGGATGAAGTAAAGAGGTTGGAAGTTGATTGGCAAGGGATACAGGGCAGGAGAAAAGATACCAGCCAGAATTGAACCAGATGAAGCAGTAACACCAAGATTCCATAAAATGTGTCCAGTGGCTTACGTATTACATCCTAAAGTGGATGCTGAACTGCAGAGATTGTAGGGATTTGGAATTTTCTCCGAGGTTGAGTGGAGTGAATGGGTCACACCCATTGTCCCAGTGATCAAGTAAGGGAAGGTCAGAGCTGTTCGCATATGTGGGGATTTCAAGATAAACATCAACCCAATGCTGCAGACTGAGCAGTATCCCCTGCCACAAATAGAAGACACTTTTTGCAACTTTGGCAGGCAGGGAGTGGTTTTCAAAGATTGACGTCACAAGCCTCTCTGCAAATGGGGTTTGAGGAGTCAAACAGGAAGCTCCTCATGAACAACACTCATATGGGACTGTTCCAGTATAATCGTCTTATCTTTCGTGTCGCATCAGTTCCAGTAATTTGGCAAAGAGCAATGAACCAAGTGCTCCAAGATATCCATGAAACCTTGATGATATCATCATGACTAACAAGAATGATAAAGATCACCTCCTGAACCTCGGTGAAGTGCTTACCAGGCTGAGTGAGTATGGTCTGTGCAAAAATAGAGAAATGTGAGTTTTCTAAGAATGAAATTTCATTGTGGACATACCATTGGCAAGCATGGCTGAAGCAGTGCTACAGGCACCCAAACCAGAAAATGTGTCACAACTCAGGTCATACTTGGGTCTTGTAAACTACTACCACCAGTTTCTCCCAAACATTGCTACAGGGCTGCACCCATTGAATGCAACTGTTACAAAGTGGGAATGGCTAGAAAGATGTGAAAAAGCATTCAAGGAAACAAAGAGACTAATAACATCAGAGCAACTGCTCACCCATTATGACCCATCTCTGCCCATCAGACTGGTGTGCGATGCATCCTCTTATGGCACTGAAGCTGCTTTGTCGTACATTATGAAAGATGGATTTGAACACCTGATTATGTTTGCTTCAAGATCACTGACAAGCGCAGAACACAACTACACACAGATCGACAGAGAGGTTTTCCTAGTATGCGGAATAAAGTAGTTCCACCATTACCTTTACAGACAAAAGTTTATACGCTAGTGACAGATCACCAGCCTCAATCCCAGGAAGGGAATTCCAGTCATGTCTGCTACCCAGTTACAACGTTGGGCTCTGATCCTAGAAACCCACTCTTAAAACAGAGAGCTCAAGGGTACCAAACAACACAGCAATGCTGATGGCTTGTCACATCTTCCACTACTGACAACTGAAGAAGAGAAGTTTTCATACTGTGACCGAGCAGAAGTGTTCCACACTTCATTGGCGGACTAGCTGCCAGTAACAAATTCCAAAATAAAGAATGACCCAACATGAAATCACAATTCACAGATGGCCAGTTCATGGTAACCCTATATCTCCAGAGTTCTCAGCAAGACAAGATCAACAGTCCGTACATCAAAGAATGCTGATCGACCCCTAATCTGCACACCAGAATGTTAGAAAATCTGTATGAAGGACACCTGGGTACAGACAAGATGAAGAGTCTTGTCCAGAGCAACACATTGAAGACTTGGCCAAAAGCTGTGGGGATGCCAAAAAGTTCAAAATGCACCCCCACAGGCACTCTTACACCCATGGGAGTGACCATCGTCACCAGAGCAAAGAGTACATATTGACTTTGCTGGGCATTCATGCACTCCATGTTCCTGATTGCTGTGGACACTCATTCAAAGTGGTGGGAGGTTATAACAATGAAGTCAACCACCTCAGCAAAGAGGGTCTCCACTCTGTGAACCACCTTCACCAGAAATGGTTTACCAGAACCAACCAGAAATAAGTGGGTTAGCTAAACGCCTTCGAGAAGTCCATTAAAGCGATGGACAAGGAGTTTGTTTCTCTACCGCACAAGGTGGACAACTTCCTTTTTGTGAATCAGAACACAGCTCATGCGACAACTAATCAAACACTGCACAGATCTCAGAAGGAAGTACAGAATAAACACTTCAGCCAGTTGCCAAGTGAGGCAGCAAGGAGCTGTGAGATTGGACAGGAAATCCTAGGCAAGTGGACACCCGCTAGGATAGGTACAAGAACTGGACCACTGATGTACACAGTGAAGGTTGGAGATTAGACATGGAGACATCATGTGGACTGGATACCAGATGTTCAACCGAAGAACACACCCGAGTTGTTTCCATCCAATAAGATGGACACATTTCAGTCATCAGACTTGCCTCTCAGTGATGATCATGTCACTGACAGAAACGTGACACTGGAAACAAAGAATATTGTCTTGGACACCTATCAAACCTAATGCCACTCCACAGGCGCAATGAGAATATTATCATTGACAAGATACCTAAGATACCTGCCAAACCAGATGCCACTCCACAGGTCTAGAAGTGCTACCCTGAAAGAAACAGAGCGCCACCCAAAAGACGGAATCATTAGAACTCTGAAGTTAGTTATGGACTGTTATTATGACAGCATATTTATTTGGAATATGGGTTTATGAAAGGGAAATTGAATATTTTGTATAGAGTTTTATGTTACATTAATCTAAAGTGAGAGAAAGTGTAATGTATGGATGTGTTACTTTTAGAGCAATGGCCCCCTCCTTAGTATGACATATTGATCTGCTGTCTACACACATGCATTGCTCTCTCTAGCTGCAATGTGAATACACCAGTTAAAGCCATCTCCCGTGTATATACTTTTAGTTAATTGATATGTAGTTGTGCCCATACACAATACATGCCACATTAGTATTTTCATACCCACATCAACCCAAACAAGATTGATAACTACAGTAAAACTCCATTGATGCAGTATGCAGGATTTTGGTGATGCAAGTCTGTTAAACCTTCCAAATAATTGTGCACCATTCCTATTAATACCCCAATACACTTAAATGACTTTATTTTGCACAGTCATATATAAAAAAACTCCAGCGAATTTCAAGGCAACATGGAAACTGGGTCTACAGTGCATTTAAGGTAGCAAGGGAAACATCAGGTGAGATAGCTACCAATCCAGATTGTTGGGAGTTTCACTGCATACCTGAATTAGAAATAACTGCATTGTTGACCAATAAAGTGTATGAGGTACTGTCTAAGTATATTTGACATTGTTTCCATGGCAGAGAAGACAGCATGCAGCTACCAGTGGTACAGGCATGAAAAACTGAAGCATCTGCAAAAGTGTAATTGAATTTCATAAGAGGTTTAGAAGTAACCATAATTCTACCCATAAAAAGAAATGGAATTTCTGCTTTATTAGCTGTTAGAATTAAAGTTAACTATTAAAAAGAAATACAAAACCAAAAACTTTACATACTGTAATAAGGTCATTCCTTTCAACCATTCTTGTAGACTGAAGTAGCCCATGCTCTGGGCATCCAATTTCCAGGCCAGCACCAACATAACCACCTATAAGAATAACATTTGAATAATGAAAAATTACTTTTTGAATGCATTTTGCAGATATTCAGCTCTCATTTTCTTTCGTTTCATCACAAAATGTAAATTAAACCAGTATTTTCCTCGTCCAAGAGGAAATTTAAAAATTGCCAACAAGGGCATGTTCAGTGGTGCTGAACTTCAGGCAAATCCTCCAGGATAAAAAAGACTGTGGTCCTTGAGAGGTAATTATATTTAGATAAACAATACTTGGCACCAATGTGGGAATTAGTAAAGAAGTGAAAATTACAGAAATTATAAAGACACCAATTGACTGATATCATTATTGTATTTTTGTTTTATTTTGACAGGGGGAGGGAAGAAAAACATCTTCCAAAAGGGGATAATTGTTAACTATACAAGGTCAAGTTTACCATCATTTAACTGTACATATTACAACCAAATGAAACAATGTTCTTCCGGATCACAGTACACCTGCAAAACATCCATCACACACAGCACATAAAACAAAATACAGTTGCTCTGGTTAATCGATGGGGGGGGGGGGGGGGAATTATTACTTATTTGGGACAACTCTTAAAGAACAAAAATTAAACAAGCAAATAGCCCTTCATTTATTTGGACCTCTATGCTGCTTAATTGGGACAGGATACTGTTCCCAAGCAGTTTCTAACTAGCATTAGTCACGTGCATATTTGTGTGGCCAGTAGAAACCACACCATGCTTAGAGAGAAGTCTTAAAATAGCATCAATTGTTCAAAAAGCAGTGATTTTTTTATATATCACTGATAGTTGGCAAGAAATATGCAGCAAGACAATTCAGAACTGTTTTGCTCACTGCGGTTTCAGACATTCAGGCTTGGAGATGTCAGAAACGGCAGGGAGCAAAAATAAAATGATTTTACTACTTCAGCAAGTTAGGAACTATGAAGAATTTGAAGGCATCAGCAATCATCTTGAATGTTACAATGAAAATGAAGGTTTGGAAGATGCAATCATTAAAAGTATTGCACTGATTTTGTTCATTTGCAATCAAAAGACAGCAGCATTCACTGGATGAACTCCTGTTGATAACTATTAAACTTCAAAGTTCTAAGTAAAATTTATTATCAGAGCACGTACACGTCACCACATACAACCCTGAGATTCCTTCTCTGTGGCATACTTAGCAAATCTATAGAACCATATATCTATAGAACTGTAACTGTATATAATGGGCATACAAAAACTGCAAATGCAGGTATAAATAAATAGCAATAAATAACAAGCATGAAATAACAAGATAAAAAGAGTCTTTAAACGAGTGAAGTTATCCCTTTTGATCAAGAGTCTGATGGTTGGAGGAGTAGTAAATGTTCTTAAACTTGGTAGTGTGAGTTCTGAGGCTTGATGGCAGCAATGAGAAAAGAGCATGGCCTGACTGGTGAGGATGTTTGATGATGGATGCTGCTTTTCTACAGCCATGTCTCATGTGGATGTGCTCAATGGTTGGGAGGGTTTTACCCATGATGTACTGGGCTGAATCCACTAGTTTTTCTAGGATTTTCCACTCAAAAGCATTGGTGTTGCCATACCAAGCTCTAATGCAGCCAGTAGTATAGGTGCTGTTGTGCTTTCATTGCAATTATATTTATAAGATGGATCCAGAACAGGTCCTCTGACATAGTAACACCCCAAAATTTAAAGTTATTGACCCTCTCCACCTCTAATCCTCCAATGAATAATGGCTCTTTGACCTCTAGCTTCCCCTCCTGAAGTAGAAAACATAGAAGATCTACAGCACATTACAGGCTTTTCAGCCTACAATGTTGGGCCAACCATGTAACCTACTCAAGAAGCTGCCTAGAATTTCCCTACTGCACCCTTCAGAGTAGACAAATAACAGTGCAAATACAAAAGAGAAAAAATAATAATAAATAAACAAGCAATAAATAGAGAACACAAGATAGAGTCCTTGAGAGTCAATAGATTGTGGGAACAGTTCAATGATGAGGCAAATAAAGCTGACTGAAGTTATCCCCACTAGATCGAGGGCCTGATGGCTGAGGGCTAATAATTGTTGTTGAACCTGGTAGTGCAAGTCCTGAGGCTCCTGCACCTTCTTCCTAACAGCAGTTGGGCAGTGGGGGTCCCTGATAATGGACGCTGTTTACTTGTGACAGCACTCCATACAGATGGGCTCAAAGATGGACTGAGCCATCTCCACTACTTTTTGTTGGTTTTTCCATTCAAGGGGAATGGTGTTTCCATACCAGGCTCTGATACAACCAGTCAATATGCTCTCCAGCACACATCTACAGAAATTTGTCAAAGCATTCGATGTTGTGCTGAATCTTTGCAAACTTCTAAGCAGAAACACTGCTGTGCTTTCTTATTAATTGCATTAATGTGCTGGGCCCATTAAGTCCTCTGAAATGTTAACACTGAGGAATTTGAAGTTGCTAACCCTCTCCGCCTCTGATCCCCCAATAAGGTCTGGCTCACAGAGCTCCAGTTTCCTCCTCCTGAAGTCAATAATCAGCTCCTTGGTCTTGCTGACATTGAATGAGAAGGTGTTGTTATGGCACCACTCAGCCAGATTTTCAGTCTCCCTCCTGTATGTTCATTCGTCACCACCTTTGATTCAGCCAATGACAGTAGTGCTTTCAGGAAACTTAAATATTGCATTGGAGCTGTGTTTAGCCCCACAGTCATGAAGTGTAAATTGAGTTGGACAGGGGGCTAAGCACACAGATTTGTGGTGCATTGTGCTGATGGAGACTGTGGAGATGTTGCTGCCAATCCGAACTGACTGGGGTCTGCAAGTGAGGAAATAGAGGATCTAATTGCACAAGGAGGTACTGAGACCAAGGTCTTGAAGACTATTGACTAGTTTTGAGGGGACGATAGCATTGAATGCCAAGCTGTAGTTGATAAAGAGTATTGCATATGCATCTTTGCTGTCCAGATGTTCCAGGGTTGAGTGAGGGGCCAATGAGATGGCATCTGCTGTGGACCTATTATCACAGTAGGCAAATTGGAATGGATCCAAGTCACTTCTCAGGCAGGAGTAGATATGTTTCATAACCAATCTCCCAAAATACTTCATCACTGTGGATGCAAATGCTACTGGACAAGTCATTGAGGCAGGTCACCACGTTTTTCTTAGGAACCAGTAGAATTAAAGTCTGTTTGAAGCAGATGGGTACCTCAGACTGCCAAAGTAAGAGGTTTAAAAAGGTATTGGTGAAGACTCCAGTCATTTGATCAGCCAGGTACCCCCTTCTGGGCCAATGCTTTCCGTGAGTTCACCCTCCTGAAGGATGCTATTACGTCAATCTCAGACACTGAAATCACAGGGTCATCCGGTGCTGTGGGGGTTCATGAAGTTTCCTCCATGTTTGACAGTCAATGCGAGTACAAAAGGCATTGAGCTCATCTGGAAGCGAAGCCCTGTTATCACCATTTCACTTTGTAAGAGGTAACAGCATTCAAGCTCTGGCACAGCTGTTGAGCATCCTTCATTGATTCAAGCTTAGTGCAGAACTGCCACTTCACACGCGAGATGGCTTTCTGGAGATCATACTGGTGTTTGCATACCAGGACAGAATGTAACAAGTAGAACTATCACTGTTAGGCAGGGTATAAAAGGCACAGAGCTTCTACTAACAAGACTTGGACAAACAAGAAAATAAATTGGACATAGCACCACTTTATAATCATGGGAAAAATTTGAATTTATATCCAACATATACACGTAAAGACTAGATTTTTTTTGAAAGGGTAGTGTAAAAAGTTGGGGTCTCAATTCATGGAACATTGGTACTGGAGAAAAAGGGACCAGTTTCATTGGAATGAAATGTCAAATACCAAAGGAAGGAAAACAGTTTAGGGTCGATTTATAAAGCTGAAAATGAATAATTACTGTGAAAGAGAGCGGAAATATCTAACATCTATTATGGCTTCCGGCCTTTTTCTTTCCGGTCCTGATGAAAGGTCTTAGCCTGACACATCAACTATTTATGTCCCTCCATAGATTCTGCCAGACTTGCTGAGTTCCTTCATCATTTTGTGTTGCTCAACATCTAACAGCGGCTTGAAAGGACCAAATCCACACATCCACCCCCCCCCACCAAAAATGTCAATAACCAGGAAACAGATTAGAAGTAATAGGTAGCAGGATACGAGGACTAGAAATTTTTGTTCAAATTTAGAGAGTTATAAGGATTTAGAACAATATTTTAGAAGCAGTAAGGTCAGAAGTACTCATTACATTTAAGGTTAGTTAAATAAATGTTTGAATCCCTAAAAGACTGCAATCCGAACTCTAGTGGCATTTAGCTGGATAGCTCTTATTTATATGGTATGCCTCATGTTGTGCCATTAAAGCTGGTTTAAAGCCAGTGGATATTCTGTCTGTAGTAAGTGCTGAAAGTCACATAAATAAGGATTTCAGAAATGCTTCTCAAACGGGGAAATTGACAAATTCAGAACACATATGCACAAGTACCTGATGTATAACACTTTCAACCAAAAGTTCCGCAGCAATAGATTACCAAGTCTCTGAAAAGATTAAGCATCTTTTTACTATATTACTACAATTTCACTTACATTTTCGGGTTCTACTCCAATGTCTTCACAGAATTTCTCCATGTCTTCAGGGCCTAAGACATCATCACTACCTGTAACATACAGAGTACATGAATACTTTGTGCAGTAATTATCCTAGGCCATTTTGAACAAGGAAGAGTTTCTTGCCTACTCTGCTGAAGACAAGTGAAATGTTACAAACTGTAAAGCTACTGGCACAATTTAAATGTTAAGAAATTTTAAAAAGGTACATTTTACAGGTGCATGCAACAAATCATCATATGCACAGATGGAATATAAAATCCATTACGTGTCTTTTTTTTTTAAAGAGCATTATGGTAGTGTAGCGGTTAGTGTGAAGCTATTACAACTCAGGGCATTCCAGAGTTCAATTCTGGCGCCGTTCTGGAAGGAGTTTGTACATTCTCCCCAAGGAATGCTTAGGTTTTCTTTCCCCCAGATGCTCCCGTTTCTTCCAACAGACCATAGATTTACTGGCTAGTAGGTTAATTGGTCATTGTAAACTGTCTTGTGAATAAGTTAGGGTTAATCTGGCTCGTCGGGGTTGCAGGGGCAGCATGGCTCAGAGGATCAACTCCACAGTTTCACCAAATAAGTATTTTAAGTCTTTTTAGACAAATTACTTCTTCCAAAATGATCTATGGCCATTTGATCAAAATTGAACTTGGGCTTTATTTATTAAAAAAAGTATTTGCACAGAGCCTAGGATTATGTCACTTTAGCAAAGAGACTAATGGTAAAGTAGCAGAGAGCCCGCACATTTACCTTGCGGTTATGAATATTGACCCATGGTATTTGAACATACCTGCATACTCATAAAACCATTCTAAGCATCGCTTGCTGGAGAACCCCTCTTCTTCAGGCTTCATCCTAGTTGAGTCTTGTTTCCTATACATGGTGCTGAAGGAAAAGTTTTAAAAATTAATTAAATCATTCATGTTCTTCTTAAGAAGATTTAATTATAAGAAAGAGCAATAATCAAGTGGAGAGAGAGAAACCTAGTTCTGAAAATCAGCAGATGCCAAAAATCCAAGCAACACGCACATAATGCTGGAGGATCTCAGTAGGTCAGGCAGCATCAGTGGAAAAGAGTAAACAGTCGATGTTTCGGGCTGAGACCCTTCATCTTTTTTTTTAAAGTTTTTTTTTCCCTATTGATCAGTTTTTCAGGTCTGTTTTTTTTTCCTATCAGTTCTTCTTAGAAGGTCTTTCTCAAAAATCATTTGCAGATTCAGAAACACTGCTGGGCTATTATACATCTTTAATTTCACCTTTGTGAAGATGCTCAACTTCAAAATGATGAGAAACTGAAATCTGACAATAAGCAATAATGGAATGAAGCAGAAAATTACTTAATATGCAATTATACTTATTAGAATGTAAACATCACGTTGACCAAGCTTAATCTAAAGCAATGCACCAAAATAGCCCTCACACAATCTTCAAGTCCAGGTCCTCTCCAGATAACACTCAAAATGTGGACACCCATACACATGAACAACCTGCCATAATTGTTAGTAAATTCAAAAGTCTAGCAGAACTAGTTTCCCCTCTCTCCACTTAATAATTGCTCTTTCTTATTGGTCAAACAAGAACCAGTTTGGAAAATAACATTTTTCATTTAACTGCTCTGTACAAATCAGACATCACCATCTCTTACAAACACAGACTGCCAGTTTCATAGTAGGTCACTAATATTGTTTCGTTTTTCAAGAAAGGCTTTAAGAAAAAGCCAGGAAATTATGGGCCGGTGAGCCTGACATCAGGAATGGGCATATTATTGGAAGCTATTCTAAGGGACTGCTTAAAGTTGAAAGAAGGGCAATGGATGTTATCTATATGGACATTAGCAAGGCCTTTGACAAAGTCCAGCATTCGAGCTGGTCAAGAAGGTTCAGTTGTTTGTTATTCAGGATGAGGTAGTAAATTGGATTTAACACTGTCTTCATAGAAGCCAGAGATTGGCAGTAGATTGTTGCACCTCTGACTGGAAGCCTGTGACTATGGTGTGTCACAGGGAATGGTGTTGAGTCTGTTGCTATTTGTTATCTGGATTAATGATATAGATAATAATGTCATAAACTGGATCAGCAAAAAAATGGAGGTGTAGTGGACAGTCAATAACGCTATCAAAATTTACAGTGGGATCTGAACCAGCTGGAAAAATGGGTTTTAAAAAAGGCAAATAGAATTTAACTCAGACAAGTGTGAGGACCAACCAGGGTACAACTGTCAAAGTGAGCAGTAGGGCACTGAGGAGTGCAGTAGAACACAGGGATCTGGGAATACAGACCCATAATTGCTTGAAAGTGGCATCACAAGTAGATAGGGTGGTAGAGAGTGCTTTTGACACATTGGCCTTCATAAATCAAAGTAGGAGTACAGGAGTTGGGGTGTTATGTTGAAGCTGTACAAGATTAAGTTGTCATATGAAGAGAGTTTGATGGCTCTGGGCCTGTAATCACTGGAATTCAGAAGAATGAGGGGTGACTTAATTGAAACCTATTGAACAGTGAAAGGCCTTGATGAAATGGATGTAGACAGGATGTTTCCAATGGTGGGAGAGTCTAAGACCAGAGGACACAGCCTCAGAATGGAGCAGCATCCTTTCAGAACGGAGATGAGAAGAAGTTTCTTTAGCCAGAGAGTGCTGAATCTGTAGAATACTTTGGCACAGGCAGTTGCACAGTCTTAGTGTATATTTAAGGCAGAGATGGATAGACTCTTAATTGGTCAGGATACAGGAAGGCGGCAGGAGACTGGGGCTGAGAGGAAAAGTGGACCAGCCAGGATGAAATGGCGGAACAGACTAATTCTGCTCCTATATCTATGGTCTTATGATGGTGAGGCCAAATTGGAGTATTGTGTGCAGTTCTGATTAACTACTTAGAGATATAAGCAAGATAGAAAGAATACAGAGACAATTTTCAAGGATTTTGCCTGCACTTAAAGTCCTGATTTATAGGGAAAGGTTGAATAGGTTAGGACTTTATTCCTTGGAGCATGGGAAAATGAGGGAAGACTTGTAGAGGTACACAGAAGTATGTGGGCTACAGATGAGTAAATACAAGCAAGCTTTTTCTAGTGAGGCCAGATGAGACTAGAACTAGAGGTCATAAGTCAAGGTAAAAAGTGATTTAAAGGGAACTTCTTCATTCAAAAAAGTGGTGCATCTATGGAACAAGCAGCCAGCATAAGTGGTGAATGCGGGTTCAATTTCAACATTTAACAGAAATTCTGGCAAGTACATAGAGAGGAGGGATATGTAAGGCCATGGTCCCAATACAGGTGAATGGAACAATACATCATAACAGTTCTGCACAGTCTAGATGGGCCAAATGGCCTGTGGTTGTGCTGTTGAGCACTATGACTAAAGCTGCAATCAACAATGCTCAATAAAAGCCTATGTGAGCAATATTCCATTTTACTACTAATACTTCTACCAATCCCATCCCTTTATCTTTGAGCGCCTTCAGTACAAGCCGCAACTCAGAATCTCACTAGTTTATACTACTGCAAAAGCACTATATACTTCCCACTCAGCTAGTTATAGCCAACAACTGAAACAATGCAAGAGAATGCTGTCTGAACCTAGACTAACAATGCTCTCAGTTCCCTTTCACAGGTTGATGCAACCTCCATTCATAGAGACAGACTCCAGGCACAGACCTCAAGGGAAATTCAGGACTGATTTATCAATTATCATGTGGCTTTATTTATGATTACACAAATAAAAATGACTGCAGATTGACTGGCTTGTTTTGTTGCCACTCGTATTTTTACAGAAGACGACAGAATTGATTAGTCACAGCAGGATGGTGAAATTGAAATAAGAATGCAGACCTGACTTTCTCTTTTCCTGTGTCTTGGACACCAAACATCTCTGGGAGCAAAGTAGTTGGTGCCATCAAGAGTGTTGAAGAGCCTCTTACCTAAACCTGATGGGTATGAAGCTTTCACAAACTCCAGTCATTTGGAAAATGACAAATGAAATGTATTGTACATGTATCAGACTGCAGTGCAAAGCAGTTAATGGACATAGATAGTGAGAGTGATGAGAAAGAAATCTTGCAACACCATAAAACTTGAGATGGTGGAAAGAGGGTGAAGGTGCCAAGTGAAACATTATGTTCCTAAGAGCCATAATAATCCAATATCTGTTTTACACAAGTTTATAGTCATGGCAATTCCCCAGCAAGTTTCTGCTGGGGTGGGGTGGCACAAAACAGTCATGCCAATGGATGTCCATTTAATTCAGGTAATCATTGTCAAGTTCTAGTGCAGCACTGTGTATAATTTCAAACGCCTGAGTGGCAGATAGTTTTGTGCACTTGATGGTGCTGAAAATGAGCAAAGGAGTGTCAAATGAATTGCAAGCCTCCGAGGCTCTTCCAACATTCATCCATGGAGACCTTCCAATATCATTATCTCTTGACCTCTCTTCCTCCTCCTCATTAGAAAAGGATTGAGTCTCAAGATGGCAAAGTGACAAAGCAGGATAAATCTCTTTCTAAAGCAGGAGTGGCAAAATAAGACATGTACATAAACTCTAGCCATAATAAAAAAAATAATGATCAACTTTACTGCAAAATGGAACAGTGAAAGATTTTTTTTACAACCCGAGAACAGTGTCTTCACAAGAAATGTCTAATGTTGGCTTGATGCTAGCTAGATGGTTGCAAGAACACGTGGTGTTAGATGACATGTTTTGAAATTTTGCAGACCCACTGTACATATCAATATTTAGAAAGTAAACAATAACAGTACTATTTTTCAACTATTTTAAAAATATTAATTTTTAACAGGTTTTCTAAAATGTTTAATTTCACATTTAGTTATTTTTATTAATAGTAAAATGATGAATACACATAAACAACAGGATTCATCCTTTTTCTTTAAAAAAAGGCCATAATTATTGTTACTAATTCATTATTCAATGATAATCTCTGCTGAAGATCATCATGGCATGCAAGAGAATTGTTTCTTTTTAAAATATAAATAAGATTGTCACCAACTTGGGCACATGCAAGAAGGACTGTTAGCCCTGCTCTAGATGGTACTGTTGGGCAGCACCCCAATGGCCTAGTACGTATTACTCCACTATTATGCAGGCTATACCCCACAGCTGTGATTGCACTCTTCAAAATGATCAGGAATCGTGTCTGCAGAAAGAATAGTGGGGTAACCCTTTGCCCACCAAGAACCATCCCTGATATGGCAGGTTCAATAAACCACCTCATGATAAAACATTCTGTGTAAGCTCTCCAGATAGACAAAGAGCATATTTCAAGGCTTCTTGAATACAAGGCGGCTACTTAAACCATTCCCCAACAAATCTGCAAAAAATGAATGACCACTAAACAAAGTGGTTGCAGAAACTCTACAGCTTTAAAACATATGTTTCAACTTCTGCTCCGAAATGGGTGTGGACTTCATTTCCATGATGCAACTTCAATGGGAAAGCCAATTTGGTATCCACATGGATTGACATCCCCATACAATTTTTACATGTAGAAACAGAACAATTTTTGTGTTTAACGGTTCAGGTCTATCAATTCTATACGCTCACCATTAACAATATACTAGAAATCAGTCATACCGTACACAAAAGTATGCAACAAGATGAAATTTTGAGGCATGAGTGTTTAAAGCTGTTTTATGCATTGAATTGTGAACATCCAGTGTTATTCTTTTCATAAAACCAAAAACATACCCATCGTGCCTGCTTTTTTTAGGTGTTAGATCATCTGTTACTGTGGGTCTCCTCTTTTTTCTGGGTGGCATTCCCTTGTTACAGCAGTCGGAGAGACAACTGCAAGATCGAAGATTTCCTGCAATACCAAGATTTAGAAACACAAATGATTAACCAATTGATGTACTAAAAACTCAAAGTAACATGAATTCTTAAACATGTAGTCTCCTAATGGATATGATTATTTTTCTAGCAGTGATTCTTCCAGATGAACACTGCATAGTATTTCACAGCAGAAAGGAAAATTTCAGTTAGAATACAATTTTAAGCTTTTCTTCAAGTTAGTAACACTGATCCAATACAACAAGACAGATAAATTCAATGGATCAGACAGCATTTGTGGAGGGAAACAGCTTACTCTGACAGCATCACTCAAGTCAACTTCAATTAGCAGAGGACAAGAATAACACTGTAGGAATTCCACACCTGCAGATTCCTCTGCAAGGCCCACACCATCTATCCTCATCTTAAATGTTCACAAGCATTATCCTTGTCAATGTCCATAACATACATTAAAATTTATGAATGCAAGCAAAGTCAAGTATTGAACCTGGATGCGTGCCAATATTACATTAGCACATCAGCCAACCCATATGAAAGTTGGAGTAGCAGGTAAGCAAAATAAAAATCACATCACACCTGATTGCTGGTCGTCTTGGCTGACGTCTTCTGTCAAGTTCTGCAATAAAACAGAAAAGAAAATAAGTTATGCAAATCTTCAGATCTATTAAATCTTGGAATATAACCAATCAATACTTGCAGTATCATTAACCTTGGCCTAAAAGCAGATGTTCCCATCCTGTATGTACTCATTTTCTCTTGCACTCCCACCCAATTACTTTGAGGTTTCTCCCCCAGAGAACAGACAAAAGCATCTTTACTTGTTCACTCGCCTAATCCTAGTAACTTGTGGTTGTATCTGGAAAACATTTCATTTGAAATGGCAGTGGTCAATTCAAACAAGGATTTTGTGGTCTAGATAATTCTCCACCTTCCCCTAGCCCATTTCCCTCCAGCCTATCACTTCCCAGCTCTCTACTTTATCCCTCCCCCCACTTCTTATCTCCCCTCGACCATCCCATGTTACTTCACTCCTGATGAAGCGTTTCGGCCCAAAACGTCATTATTACCTCCTCACATAGATGCTGTCTGGCCTGCTGAGTTCTGCCAGCATTTTGTGTTTTTTACCAATCCATTAATTTGAATATAATTTAAACATTCCATGTTCTGCTGGGATCACCCAATAGTCATTTTTTGGATCATGTTGCATGCTAAATGACTGTCACAGCATCCGACATTAGGCCAAGAGCATGGTGAACAGGAAGTGCCAAGAGAGAAATTACTGTAACATGGTCAGCTTATAGACAGATGAGTAACAAAAGTCTTAAACAGACACCCAAAACTATGAAGAATGCAACCTACAATGGTTTATACTACAAGCTAGGGGGAAAAAAAAGTATACTAAATAGATCCAATTTATCACAACATGGACACCAAGGGCTAAACTGGCTCCAATGCCACAAAAGGTGGTAAAACAGGTTGGCTCATAAGCATGAATAGCATTATTGAAAAAGCAGTACAGGTGTCCCCCACTTTACAAATGCTCACTTTACGCCACTTCGCTTTTACAAAAGACCTACATTAGTAACCTGTTTTCACATTACAAAGATGATTTTCGCTTTTACGAAAATTTTTCCCATATAAGTTAATGGTTCTTCGCTTTACACCATTTCAACTTAAGAAAGGTTTCATAGGAATGCTTTACCTTTGTGGGGGGGGGGGGGGGGGGGGAGGGGAGACACCTGTATAGTTCTTACTCAAATGAACTGCAAAACACACGGATATATTTGAAAGTTTGAATGGGTTGCTGCTCATTCAGGCTTAAAAACCAATTAATCCCTACAGGAATTACTGCAGAGGGTTCAATACCAAGATATTTATAACGCTAAAATGATCAACTTTGCCTCCAACTTCCATTCTGCCCTCAAATTTACCTGGTCCATTTCCAACACGTCCCTTCACTTTCATGATCTCAGTCGTCTCAACCTTTGGAGACAGCTTATCTATTGATGTGCATCATAAACTCACCGACTCTCACAACCAGCTGGACTACACCTAATCCCCACCCTGTTACTTGTAAAAACACCAACCACTTCTCTCAATTCCTCCATCTCCAACGTATCTGTTCTCAGGATAAGGCTTTTCATTCCAGAACTGTAATGTCCTCCTAAGAAAGGGGCTTTCCTTCCTCCACCATCAATGCTGCCCTCAACTGCATCACTTCCATTTTGCACGTCTGCCCTCACTCCATATTCCCACCACCCCACCAGGGGGAGGGTTCCTCTTGTCCACTTCCCATTGTGATACGTCAGTCTATGATTTCCTCTGCTGTGCTCCCAGTATGGCCTCCTGTATATCAGTGAGACCCAATATCATCGAGCAGAAAAAGCGGGATGTCCCAGTGGCCCCACTCAGGTTGGAGCAGCACCACCTTATAATCCGTCTGGGCAGCCTCCAACCTGATGGCATGAACATAGATTTCTCAAACTTCTGGTAATGTGTTCCCTCCCCCCAATCATTCCCCATTCCCCATTCTCACCTAGTTGCCTATTACCTCCCTCCGGTGCTCCTCCCCCTTTTCTTTCTTCCATGACCTTCTGGCTCCCCCATCAGATTCCCCCTTCTCCAGCCCTGTATCTCTTTCACCAATCAACTTTTCAGCCCTTCTTTACTTCTTTACTTCACCCTTCCTCCCCCCACTAGTTTCACCTATCACCTTATGGTTCTTCCTCCCCTCCCCCCACTTTCTTACTCGGACTCATTTTTCTCTTCAGTCCTGATGAAGGGCCTCAGCCCGAAACATCAACTGTACACTTTTCCATAGATGCTGCCTCGCCTTCCGAGTTCTCCAGTGTTTTGTGTGTTGCATCAACTTTATTATTGCTTTTGAACTTTTCAGTCTCATGATTAACAATCCAGCAAACAAGTAGCAAACTATTATTAAACTGTAATCCTTCGTAAGGATCCATTGTCACTTATTATCATCAGTAGGTACTCTACAAGCTTAAAGTGGCAAATTGATACATTGCAGAAGTACATTAACAAACTTCTGAAATGGAACAATTAGTACAACTGAACATCCAATTTCACCTTAATTTAGTCTACATAAAGTACCAATGATAGCTTTCTATTACTTATAAAAATGCTGCACAAACAACACTTCAGGGATTTTGTTTTAAAACAAATCTACAATTGTAATTGTTAACTGCCATTTTATTAAATTGTTTGCCTAACTAAGGTAACAACTCTAAATCTGTACCTTCCCACACAAAGGCACTACAATTTCTTCATTTTGATACTCTGCCCATACTACAGGACACTATTAGTATACTCAAACTGCATCTTGTTGCCATTGCCATACCCAAGATTATGTGGTCATTAAACGTGCACAGCAAACTGACAAAATAGAGCAGAAATTCCTGCAATGTTAAAACTTAAAGCACAAGACAAAGGAAACTGATGATATATGTCAACTAAAGTTTTATGATCAACCTGTCCAAAACAAATGAATGATCGCAAATCTGCTTTCTGAACAGTCAAGAACAATGATTCGAACTCTTATCAGTTGGCACAGAAATAAAACAGAATTTAGTTCATTCTTACATGTGAAATTTGTTGTTTTGTGGCAGCAGGAGAGTGCAAAAAAAATTAAAGTTACAATAAAAAATAAGTAGTACAAAGTAGTACAAAGCTAGTGTTCGTGGACTGTTCAGAAAACAAAGCTTGACAAACATTAACCTTCTTTAATGGCTGTATTTAATCATAGTGACAAGTCAGGAACAAAGTCTTGCAACTCAAAAATAAGGCAGGCACACAGAGTGAAGTAATGCATTTCTTTTAACTTACTGCATCATCTGAAAATGAAGCAAAGGGGAAGTTCCCCATAGACAGGATTGGACAAGTAAATTCATATCATTTAGACAACACTTTCAAGTTCAAGAGAGGTAGGTGCCTCCATTGTCACAGTAATCAGGAAAGATGAATTCAACCAGAATTATCAACATCAAAAAAAAACACTGGTTGGAGAAAGTAAGCAAAAAAGAATTAATATAAACATTTAATTACCTTTAACAATGACTGCCGCAATGCATAATGGAGCAATCATCCTTTCCTCAAAAATTTAAATAAATTCATTCTATTGTACAACCAATTAAAATAAGCAAATATGTTCACAATGACAAAAGAAAGTACAAACAGGTTGGACATAGTGCAGTGGAATACATAAAATCAAAAGATAAAGAGATGGGGTTAGAAGCAGTCGGTGATATCATGGAGGTGCAGATTAGTGGCTTTGGCAATGGTGTGATCAGATGCTACTGAGGTCACATATGATAGTTCTGTGATCAGTATGATTCAATGTTACAAAGCTGCCATGGAGAGAGTCAGTTTGTGGCAGAGATATCAATAACGGTTTTGATCTTCCTAATAATTAGAGGAATCTTTTGGTATCCAATAACAGATGTCTCGTATGCTAATTTATAACAAAGCAGTGTAATGAGGTTGAGTGCTGCCAACCATAAAATGCATGCCTTGATGGCTTCAGTGATCTATCCTCAAGTTTACAAATCTTTCTATGAAGTAGAACGGCATTTGACAGTTTAAATACTTTTGCAATCTCTTGATTTGAAAGCTGCCCATGAAAAAGATATCAACACCATCAGCCAAATTCCCCATTCTATCTTGATTTATCCATTTTTGGGGTCAGTTTCCCCATTTATGATTCTCTTATTGCCTCTGTCAGTCACCTGCTCTCCTTGATGTATATAAACTGCAAACATTATATTGAAGTGAAGAACAAGAGAAACAAAGTAAAGTCTAGATAATTATTTAATTGATCTTTAAATCGATACACCTTGACCTAGAGAATAACTATGCTTTCAGAAATGCATACTCCTAGCAATGAATCCCACACATTGCTGCTGTCACCTACACTTAAGCCATTCCACCCATTTGCGATTTCTATTAGTCCATCTGGATGAAAAAATACTTTGAATCCAGTTATCAGTCACTCATTGAATCATAAAAGCATTTCATAACACAAAACAACTGTTTGATACCACATGGTCAATACCTCAAGGAAATTCTACAAAACCAAATCCTGTATTTCAACATAAGGGGTGCTACCCAGCAGGTCAAAGTTTGTCAAATACACAAGCAAGTATACTTAAATACAACAATAGTTTCACCCATTTTAGGCAAGGATCTCCAGCCACATCAGCCTTAGGACAAAAGAATTTCCTCAAATCTCTCCGTTTTCTGTCAATGATTGTTAAAAATGATACTCTGGCTTTGACTCCTCTGCCTAGAGTAGTAAATATGAACATTCTCTATCTAAATTCCTCAGTTTAAGTTTCCTCCAGGCTAAAAGCAATGCTTGCCCATCCCATCTTCCTTCATATTTATTGAGATACAGCACAGAGTAGGCCCTTCTGGCCCTTCAAGCCGCACTGCCCAACAATCCTCAGTTTTAATCCTGGCCTAATCATGGGACAACTTATAGTGGGCAATTAACCTGCCAACCAGTACGTCTTTGGATTGAGGGGGGAAACTGGAGCACCCAGAGGAAGCCCACGCAGTCATGGGGTGAATGTACAAACTCCTTAAAAGCAGCGGTGGGAATTAAACCCAGGTCACCTGTACTGTAAAGCGTTGTGCTAACCACTACGCTATCATGACACGCAAATTTCCTCCAAGCCCTTACTGGTGCAATCTTTTCTGTAGTATGGTGACCAGAACTTAAGTTATCTTGTATCGTATATAATTCTAGGAGAGCTTCCTTATTTTTTAATACATCAAGCCAAAAGCTTATCAATACAAGTATCCTCCAGGCACTTTATTGAGCTTTCTTATTACATTTAAGAAATTGTACATTTACATTGCGAGTTTCCCTGTTCTCCCACACCAATTTATATACTCACCCCTAGTTTGTTACATATTCCCATTATTACTGAATCTTGCCAAATGTAATACGCTACATTTCTTTGCATTTGCCACTTCTCTCACATAACCTTATCAACTCCATGACCAACTGTTGTATTATCTACAAGAACTGAATACCGGTAATATGGAACTCTACTGAGGATAGCTTTATTGTCAAAGAAAGTAGTATCTTTTGCTGCTTCAAAAAAGTTAGCTAGTATGCGAAACTAAATTGAGTGCACTACTTTTACTAGTTTTTTTAATTGGAACAGACTAGCAAGGGAGACCTCAACATAAACCATGCCAAACTCCATACAGAGATGTCAGACGCATAACTGTTTTGTTAGTTCTTCAAAAGATTACATTCACGAGACGCTACCTTCTTTCATTAAAAATATCCAGTTACTACCTCCAATTACAATTCTGTGCTTTTTTTTTTTTAAATGAACATTTGAAAGGCTCTTGAATTCCAATAATTTTCCAATCAAATTTCAACTACTTTGCCTATACTCATTTATCACTTTCTCCTTTTTAAAACTGTATATTAGCAGCAATCCAATCATCTGGTAATATTCCTGTAGCCAAAGTGGATTGAAAAATAATGGTCAGAGTTCTGGCATTTTCTTCTGTTGCTTCTTTTGATGACCTGAAATACATTTGATCTAGGCCTGGCTTTACAGTCCACTTTCATAAGCTCCTTAATACTGCAGGACAGTTACTCTGCACTGCCAAGCATTAATAAAAAATTAAGTTACCAGTTTGTTTAAGGTGTGGTAAATCTTGTGAATATTGGCCAATGTAGACAGATGAGAAGTTAGTGGAAAATCTAGAAGAGAGGAAAAACAGTTTAAAATTAACACTGGTACTCCAGAGATAAATTAAACACTGGAAGATAAACAGTCCCAAATATCCCCAATTCATTGCTTCAAGAATGTGAAACATTATTTAAATGAAGCTTTGAAAAAGCATTAAATCTGCCACAAAAACACATAATAGAAAATAGCAGGAAAGGAGATCTGGCTGCCTGGCCATTAAATATCATTGCTGATCTGCCCCACGCCCTAACTCTTCTGTGCCTGTTCCACATAACTCTCAGTTTCCAAGATTTAGCTACCCCTTTTTTACTTATCACCTCGTCTACTGATGCAGACTCCACAAACAACAAAACAGAAAATTCCACAGATTCTATGTTTGCATGTTATCCTTCTGCATCTGTTTAATTTTGTTCTTCATCTTATAACTATGTGCTAATTCAAGATTCTCAGGAGTGGAAATGTCTGAACATTTACCTTACCAGGCCCTTCAGTATCCTGTTTAGATCATCCCTCCTAAACTCCAAAGAATAAAGATCAAACATTTGTAACTGTTTGTGATAGGACAAACCTCTCATCTGGTGAAACATAATGAGAACTAGCCTTTTCTGCCCTGCCTCATATTCTTTTATAAAGGGGAACGAGATGATGCATAGAATTCCAGATACTGCCTCACAAATACCTTAAAAAAATACTAACACCTCACCTAATATAGAATGTTCACATGTCCCATGAATAGCTCAGTAATAAAACAACCCAGAAATCTGAAATTCTGCATGCAAGATTTAGCACAAGGAAGAGCAATACACTCTCAGTTTTCCCAACATCCCCATAGAAAACCTCTCCTGGCCCAAAACATTAATTTAAAAAATCTAAAGCCTATATTTAACAATCATATTTGGGAAATGGTTAAATGATTATACATTGTTAAAAAACCATATGCAAACATATTCAACAGGTGATCAACCTGAAAGAAACAAGGAAATGGAACACTTAAAAGACAAAAGCTCAATAAAATTATTTCAATGAAAACCTTGGACTAAACATCACTTCATGATTTGATGCAAGCAGCTTTCCCTGTCATTCAACAGTATTGATATGATTGCACAATAGAGCAATTTTAGCACCAAAAATGGAATGCAAGCTTTGTACAAAGTTTTCCAAACCGAGTGTACAATATTGATGTGATAACACACATTTTCCTGATAACTTTTTAAAACTCTCTACCAATTAGTGTGTTAAATGGCAATTAGTGTGTTGTAGTGTGTTAAAACAATCTTGAACTAAAAGCAACAACCCAAATACAGTACATAGTAATTTAGATCCACCAATACTATACATACAACAGCAGAAGATTCAGTTCACAAATTACTATTACATGTAATCAGGGAACAATGCTGTTTGGTAAATATCTTCATCCTTTGGATACCAATTATCCCATTTAATCCACATTTTCAATTCAAGCAACTTCAGTTCTAATTCAGTATTGTTGTCAACATCAACAAGGCACAAAGAACAATCACTAAGATGTGCTGGCCTTGTACTCAAAATTCAATGCTTTTCCCATGGACAGCTACATAATGGTTGTTCCAGAGTTGGAAATAATAACGATCTATGCATTTGCTTAAGCCAAATTCAGAAGTATTTGGAAATACTTCAACATTGAAATCAATTAAATTTATACACTGTGAACTAATACATACATTTAATTTTCTGCAAGTAATATCTGTATGCTTCTTATTGGCAAGTTAAATTTACAAGTAGTTCTTTCCTACATGTTTGAAATGCTTCAGGAAATCAAATTACACAACATCTACACATTCTATCATTTGTGTTTGTCATATCCTCAAAGAACTCAAGCAAATTTGTCTCGCATTCCCCTTTAATTAAACAGGGCTTAGCTAATTTTTTCCTAAACAAATAGCTGTAATTTTCTTAGACTTCATTGTCTTCCAAACAACAGATGTTAAGCTATTAGTCCTCTTGAACAAGGCATCACCAACAGCTTTACCTTCAACCAAACATAATTGATGCCATTTATTTCAAAACTCTTAGATCCAATCTATTGGACCCTGGTGATGTCTCCCTTTAAATCCATTAGCTTTTGCAATGCGACATCACTTATGATATGGATTCACGCAAGTTCTTTTTTCTTATTTGAAACTAGCCGACCTGTTAACTTTGAGATGTTTACATGGCCTCTATCATGAAGACTGACATTGAGAGTTAAATTATTTGGCATTTCCTTATCTCCACAGTGCCATCTCTAAAGATACCACACAAATCTACCCTTTATAAATCCATGGAAGCTCTTGACGTCAGTTTACTATCAACCTTTTCCCTCCTTATTAGCATTTAATCTAATCAACCACTAGTTTTTGTCACTTTGTGTGTTTTAGTTTTTGATTAAATATTTGTCCTGACCTCCTTTGTTAAGCATAGATGATTCATGTTTTCAAACCAGTCCCTCTGAGTGATAAACTTCTGCTGAGCATTATGAAACAGATTAAATATCTGCCTCTGCTCATCCACTGACTTTTCATTGTTTATTTTACCAGCCCACTCTAGAAAGCCTCCTTGATACATTGTGAAGTTTATTTATGAGCATTGTGACCTAGAAAAAAATAGTAATTTGTCCAATGATTTGAAACAAGCAGCTGCAAAGGAAACTAGTGGGCAATTTTGTGAAAATATGTC
This sequence comes from Hemitrygon akajei, assembly GCF_048418815.1. Lineage (NCBI taxonomy): Eukaryota > Metazoa > Chordata > Chondrichthyes > Myliobatiformes > Dasyatidae > Hemitrygon > Hemitrygon akajei. The sequence continues at coordinate 57,170,201 of NC_133136.1, forward strand.
AACAATATACCAAACTTTAAGCTAAATAGGGTGATTATTTTACTTAAGTAATTTTTAGAAATATATTAGAGAGAACACTAGCCTGCTGTACAGGGGATACCATCTTGAATTGCAAGTGCAAGTTCTGGTAAAATCCAATTATCTTAAGAAATCTAGTTGTAGAGAAAATATAAACTACCTTGTCCTACAAATCCTTGGCTTCAATAAGAATTTCAATTAAAAAGTTGACATGTCCATTTTGAAAACTTTTTTTTAAATTGCATTTTATTTCCTAACTGTATTAGAGTTCTTCACACAGTGTTAGATCATTTGGACAATACAAACACCTATGCCAGGATGCTGTTTGTTAACTATAGCTCAGCATTTAACACTATCATTCCTATAGTCCAGATTTATAAGCTACAGAAATTGGGTCTCTGTATTACCCTCAACTTCCTAACCTGAAGACCACAATCTGTACAGATTGGTATTAATGACTACTCCTTGCTGACAATCAACACTATTGCACCTCAGGGGTGTGTGCTTAGCCCACTGCTCTACTCTCTCTATACCCATGACTGTGTGGCTAGGCATAGCTCAAAAGCCATCCATCTATAAATTTGCTGATGATACAACTATTGTTGGCAGAATCTCAGATGGAGACGAGAGGGTATACAGGAGCAAGATATACCAGCTAGTTGAGCGGTGTCGCAGCAACAACCTTGTACTCAACATCAGTAAGACCAAAGGGTTGATTATAGATTTCAGAAAGGGTGAGACAAGGAATCACAAACCAATCCTCAGAGGGCTCAGAAGTGGATAAAGTGAGCAATTTCAAGTTCCTGGGTGTCAAGATCTCTGAAGATCTAACCTGGTGCCAACATATCAATACAACTATAAAGAAAGCAAGACAGCAGCTATATTTCATTAGGGGTTTGAGGAGATTTGGTTGTCACCGGAGACACACAAAACCTTGTACAGATGCACCATGGAGAACATTCTGACAGGCTTCATCACTGTCTGATACTGGGGGGGGGGGGTACTGCACAGGATCAAAAACTACAGGAAGTTGTAAAATTAAGCAGCTCCATCTTGGGTGCTAGCCTCCATAGGATCCAAGACATCTTCAAGGAGTGGTGTCTCAGAAAGGCGGCATCCATCATAGAGGACGTCCATCACTCAGAACATGCCCTCTTCTCATTGTTACCATCAAGGTAGAGGTACAGAAGCCTGAAGGCACACACTCAGCAATTCAGGAACAGTTTCTTCCCCTCTGCCATCTGACTCCTAAATGGACATTGAATCCACGGACACTATCTCACTTTTATTATTTCTGTTTTTGCACTATTTTTAACTTAACACACAATGTAATTTATTTACTTACTTTTTTCCCCAATATTATCAAGTATTGCATTGTACTGCTGCTGCTAAGTTAGCAAATTTCACGACATTAGCTGGTGATATTAAACCTGATTCTGATTTAATTAAGTACAATTGAATCCTATCTGAACATGCATTGTTCAAATGCATTCAAAATTCAAATGCCTCAGCTCTGCCTGATAGATTATCAGCATTTAATCTTCAATGTAATCATCAACCTCCCTTAAAGAATAAATAAATCCGGATGGAAAATAATGAAAAAGGGAAAGATTTGGAATAAATATTCCAAATGTACATATACAAAAATCATTTAAAAATATTAAGTACAGACAGTCCCCGAGTTACGAACGAGTTCTGTTCCTGAGTCCGTCTTTAAGTTGGATTTGTATGTAAGTCGGAACAGGTACATCCGGTATTTAGGGTCAGTTAGCTAAATGTTTGTCTTAGTATATATTTTACCTTTCTATGCATACAAAACATTAAGAAATGTATGTATTTCAATAACTAAAACCACTGCGTTGCTTAGTAATAATTGTAGCTTTCATCGGGGCAGGGCCTTTCACATGCTCCATTATTCTCACTTTATCCTTTACCTGTATCCTTTTAAATTGTTCAGATCATTGACTGACTGTAGCCTAATGCTTTTCCAATGACTGATGACGTTTCACCTCTTTCCAATCGCTTTATTATTTCCACTTTATTTTCAGTCGTGATGGTTTTCCGTCAACGGAACAGAAACACTGGGGCGGCGGGTCCTGAGCTCCCCCGGGTCCTAAAGTCCACCCACGTTGAGACAGTTTAAATGGGAAAGTGGGGGCAGTGCTGATTGGAAAAGGGGGGGGGGGGATCTGGGTGAATCTTGCTAAGAAAAATTTAAGCCAAATAGAAAGTTACACACTCACAGTGTTAACGGCAACATGATCTGACTTAAAATGGTGGACGCCGACGAATTTTTAATATAATAGGCTTTATGACAGGCCAAGTACGAGTTGTTCGTAAGTCAGACATTCGTAACTCGGGGACTGCCTGTACACTGAACACTTTAAAAGACTGATAAACTGCATTTCAAACGGTTCAGTCCCAAGACGTTTTCTGCACTGTACTTGTATCCAAACTGTAAGATACAATTAATCTTCATTTTAATGTGGCACTTATACCACAAACCTGATTTTTTTTTAAATCCATGATATATCAGGCAACAATGCTTTCTTACTAGTACTTCTCAGATCTGGGATTACTTAAAAGCACGTACCCCAAGATATACGAAAGCTATTACAGAGATAATTGGACAGATTTTAACAACAGTTACTGTTTAAGGGAAAATTATAATTTTTGCAAGATAAAAAATGCAAACTAAAATATAACTTAGCAAAGGCCAAAAGTTTTAAATTAAAATTTGAAGAGTGAATGAAACTCTCTAAACTAATAGTCAGAGAACAAGTCATCAATTAAGGAATAACTACAATATACTTGAGCAACAAACTGGTTAATCAATTTAACACTTTACATATACTGCCAGACAAAGGTTTTGGAGGTGTTCAGTACTACATCTGATGACTTAGAGCTTCAATGTTCGCAAAAGTAAACAGCAACCAACAGATTGTTCATACTGATATATCATAGGAATTGCAACACAAAAAAAGGACCAAATCCCATTTGTTTTTTTATTTGTCCAGCTAGGATACAGTATCTTATATGATACAGTAAGAATGCATTTATAACTAAGTATTCAATTCCTCTCCATTTACTTCACATTATTAATAACATTATGGATTACACCAAATCTTCCAAATTAATGATTAGTTTATATATAGAAATATCACCAAAGAAATACCATTCAATAAAATAGTAAGTACAGTAATTCCAATTCAGTTGGTATGAGTTAATAACTATGTTGAAAGGTGATCCAGGATGGGAACGGTATCTTCCACGGCACGATGGAAGCTGTGGAAAGAAAGGATCTGTGCTTGAAAAAATATCAAGTAGAATCAGTTTAGGTATGGCTGAGAAACAGCACAGAATAAATATCTGAACTGATCAAAGTTGTCTGCAGACCTCCAGCAGTAACATAGGGCACGGAATAAATCAGTAAATTAGAGGTGCATGTAACAAGGTTACGATTGTAATCATGGAGGATTTTAATCTACAGACTAGGGAAGGCAAATTACATCAACAATAAGAATAACAAAATTATTTTTGGGATGGAATGCTACAACTAGAGGGTCACTGCAGAGATCAATGTTGGGGTCCTAGCTTCACAGCTACATCAATCACTTGGATGCTATGATTAAGTTTTGCTGATAATACGAGTTAATGACAGCTGGTAGGAATAAAGATGCTTCAGGGCTAAGTGAATGGGCAAACACATAGCAAATGAAACAAAGAAAGCATAAGTTGTGCATTTTGGGAGAAAAAATAGAAAAGCAGAATCAAAATCAGGCTTATTTTCACTGACATATGTCATAAATTTTGTTCTTTTGTGGCAATGGTGGTGCAAGACAAACAAGTGACAAAAATAGTGCAAAAGACAAATGAGGTCTTGTTCATAGGTTCATAGACCATTCATAAACCTGATGGCACAGAAGAAGCAGCTGCTTTTAAAAAAACATTCAGGCTCCTCTACCTGCTCCCCGATGGTAATTCTGTGATGACAATACATCCTGGACAGTGAAGGCCTTTATTGATAGATACCACCTTCTTGAGGCACCACCTCTTGAAGATGTCTTTAATGGTGTGTCATAGAACTAGCTGAGTCTACAACCCTCTGCAGCTTCTTGCGATCCTGTGTGTTGGAGGCTCTATACCAGGTGAAGCAACCAGTCACAATGCTCCCAACTGTACACCTGTAGAAATTTGCAAGTCTTTGATGACATACCAAAAGTCCTCAAATTCCTAATGAAGTAGAAACCCTGGTGTGCCTTCTTAGTGATTGCATTAAAGTGTTGGGCGCAGAATAGTTGCTCTAAGATGTGACACATGGGAACTTGAGCTGTTCCCCCTTTCCACTGCTGACCCCTCAATGGGGATAGGTGCATGTTCTCCCGAATTCCCCTTCCTTGTCCACAATCAATTCCTTGGAACTGCTAACATTGAGTGTGAAGTTGAGTAACACCACTCAACCAGCCAATCTATCTCATACCTATATCCCCCCCCCCCCCCACTTGTTAACACCCGAGATTCTGCCAACACTGGTGTCAAACTTATAGATGGCGTTTGAGCTTGCCTAACAATACTTTTTTTTTAAAAATAAGCTTGACAAGTATTAGTGTGTATATTTTGTTTCTTCTTGTGAATGCTTCTAATATGATGCTCTGTGCCTGTGATGTTGTTACAGGGTTTTCCATTGCAAGCGATTAAACAGACTGAGCCTATGCTCTGTAGGGTTTAGAAGAATGAGAGGCAACCTAATTCAAACATATAAAATTCTAATCACAAACAAGAGAAAATTTGCAGATGCTGGAAATCTGAGCAACATCCATAAAATGCTGGAGGATCTCAGCAGGCCAGGCAGCAACTAGGAAGAGTACAGAAGACGTTCTGGGCCGAAAACCTTCAGCAGGATTCTAATGGGGCTGAAGGGTTAACAAACAAAGATGATACTCCTCCTTCCGGAAGAATATACCCCTCCCCACCCCCAAAGAGCTACAAAGCTCAGTCATTGTGCTTATTTAGGACACAAATCAGTCTTTTGTTAAATCCAGGGAATCAAGGAATTTAGATAGGTACAGGAAAACATAATGAGCGTAAACAATCAGTCATGATCTTATCAAGTCGTCACTTTTATTGTCATTTCGACCATACCTGCTATCTACAGTACATAGTAAAAATGAGACAACGTTTTTCAGTATTGCGGCAGAGAATGCACGAAGGACCTAAAAGCTAACTTCTTTTTTAGTATGGAACAGGATTCAAACTTGGAACTTCAATGTAGTTTTGACAAAAGGTATAAAAACTAGCTCAGATTTGAATGAGATACATGGAAATAAAATAGTTACAAGAAACAAAACAAACAGAATAGTTCAAAAATTGTTATCAACTTGCTTAGAGAAGGTACAGAAGAGAGCAAAATTAGTAGGAAGTTAGACGATTGGAAAGCTTTTAAAAACCAACAGAAGGCTACTAAAATGTCATTAGGAACAGATGGAATACAAAAGTAAGCTAGCCAATAATGGGATATCAAAACTTTCTTTAAATATATAAAGTGTAAAAGAGAACTGAGAGTGGATATCGGACCACAATGCTGAATGGGAGACAAGGAAATGGAGAACAAACTGACTAAGTATTTTGTATCAGCTTCCCAATGGAATATGGTGGAAGTTCCAGAGTGTCAGGTATCAGAAGTGTGTGAAGTTGCCATTAGTAGGGAGAAAGTCCTTGGGAAACAGAAACTCTGAAGGTAGATAAATTACCAAGACCAGATGATGTACACCCCACAGTTCAGAAAGGGGTGGCTGAAGTATGTGTGGAGGCATTAGTAACAATCTTTAAAGAACCACTAGATTCTGAAATGGTTCTGGAAGACTGGAAAATTGCAAGTGTCACTCCATTCTTCAAGAAGGGACAGATGCAGAAGAAAGGAAATTATAGACCAGTTACCGTAGATTCCGGATTTTAAGCCGCTACTTTTTTCCCACATTTTGAACAGCTTTGAACTTTGCGGCCTTTAAAACGGAGCGGCTAATGTATTATTTTTTTCATGCCGCCGAAAACATTTTGCCTCGTAACAGTAGACCAATAAAATTGATGAGTAGTTCACAGAGGTCCAATGAAATTGTTCGATAAATCAAGCGCACTTTCACAATTAAATTATTGTAAATCAGTCATTTGTACTCACCCTCATCAACATGGAAAACACTCGAAGAAAAGCATTGTGCTGCCTTTATGGCAGTTATTTAGTTTATAATATTTTCGCTTAGTAATTCATTTTCTAGTTAAAGTTAGAAGAGTTTTAACTATATTTGTTTTCTGTACTACATCGCGGGATGCTATGACGTCACACCCGGTTTCGCCACGTCTTGTGGGATACCAGTTTGCGATAAACGGGAAGGAGGGGGGGGAGCGGCGGAGCGAAAATGCTGCTTTTAAGTTAAAGGCGATCAATAACTTTTCCTGGTAGGCTGCAGTATATATATTTTTTACCAGTCGTTAGGAGATATTGGAATGTTGTTCAGTAAAGAAGTATACGCAACGTATATTTAAAAGTAGCCGCGTTACGGGCACGGTTCGAAAAAAAGCATTTGCAATATGTATTTGTTTTTGTTACCATATGGATTTAATTAAAAGTTAAAAAATCCTCACGTGTAATATCTTTCTGTGTAAATATCTCATATTACAACGTGGGACACCTGCGGCCGAAAATCCGGTGCGGCCTAAAATCCGGTGCGGCCTTTACAAGTAAAAAATTGATTTTATTTCTAAAATTAGAGCCAGCGGCTTTTAATCAGGTGCGCTCTGTAGTCCGGAATCTACGGTAGTTGAAAGGTGTTGGAATTGATGGTAAAGCACGTGGTTCTGGGGTACTTGGAGGTACATGATAAAATAGAACATAGTCACCATCATTTCTCAAGGAAAAAATCTTGCCTGACAAATCTGCTGGAATTCTCTGAAGAAATAACAAGCAGGATAGACAAAGGAGAATTGGTTGATGTTGTGTTCTTTGATTTTCGGAATCAAAGGTGTCACACTTGAGGCTGCTTAACAAGAGCCAGTGATAATTCAGGAAAGATACTGGCATTGATAAAGTGGTGGCTGATTGTCAGGAGGCAAAGAGTGGGAATAAAGAAAGCCTTTTTTAATTGGCTGCCGGTAAACAGTAGTGTTCCACAGGGGTTTATGTTGGGACTGCTTTTCACATAATATGTCAATAACTTAGACATTGGAATTGATGGCTTTGCTGCGAATGATACGAAGATAGGTGACGGGGTAGGCAGTTTTGAGGAAGCAGAGAGGAAGGACTTAAAAGATTAGGAGAATGCGCATGGAAGTGGCACATAGAATACAGTATGAGAAACTGTATGGTCATGTACTTTGGTAGAATAAAAGGTAGAATATTTTCTAAATGGACAGAAAATTCAAAAATCTGGGGTGCAAAGGGACTCAGATTCTCTAAGTATTAATTTGCATGTTGAGTTTGTCGTGAGGACAGTGAATGTGATGCTAGTATTCATTTCAAGAGGAGTAGAACATCAAAAGCAATGATGTAATGTTGAGGCTTTATAAAGCACCAGTGAGGTCTCACTTGGGAGTATTGTGAGTAGTTTTGGGCCCCTCATGTCAGAAAGAATGTGCTGACACTGGACAGGGATCGAAGGAGGCTTACAAAAATGACTTCAGGATTGAACGGCTTATCATATGAAGAGCATTTGATGGTTTTGGACAGGTATTCACTAGAATTCAGAAGAATGAGGGGTGATCTCTTTGAAACCCATCAAAGGGTGAAAGGACTTGATGGAGTGGATGTGCAGAGGAAGTTTCCTATGGTGGGAGAGTCTAGGACTAGAGGACACAGCCTTAGAACAGAAAGCAGAATTTCTAGAACAGAGATAAAGAGGAATTACTTTAGCCAGAGAGTGGTGAATCTGCGGAATTATTTGCTAGACAGCTGTAGAGGCCAGGACTTCATGTATATTTAAGCCAGAGATTATTGCTTCTTGATTGGTCAAGGCATGAAGGGATAAGGGGAGAAGGCAAGAGGTTGGGGCTGAGAGCAATAATAGATCAGCCATGATGAAATGGTGGAGCAGACTCTATCGGCCAAATGGCCTAATTCTGCTCCTGTATCTTATGGTGTTATAGAAAGTTTCAGAAATTAAAGAACCCCTGGACCTTCACTTTAACTAAGTACTTTCCAGGAATTTTGGTCTGCTTTTACTTCAGAAAAAGTGAATACATGTCATTTGTAATTTAATATTCTTGGCATTCAATGTGATGTCTATTTTGTATTTCAAATCAGTTTTTCATCCAATTCTGTCATTTCTTAATTCCCTTGGTGTTCAGCCTGAATAAACTTGAAGATTGAATTAATCAACTGCACACATCTTACTAATTATATTGTGTTGTACTTTAATATTCACTGCCCTCTCAAGAAATGTTCTGCTATTTAAGCCGTAATACACTTCCCGAAATTCAAATACATGTCACAATAATCAAAAGGAAAATTTTAAAGACCAAGATCATGATTCTATGTTTATTATTTGAAAATATACTAAGAGACTACTCATGTAAAACAAATGTCCTTCTCTGCACACCAAATATTTACTTGACCTAATACAGCTTATTCACTCACAAAAGTCAAAATTTAGGTCACCAACATTAGGTCAGAATAAGAATCTTAAGTACTACTCAGTCATCAACGGCAAGAATACAAGAACCCATTTTTGGCTTATTCCCATTATCCCACTATAACAAATTTTACAACATTCATTCCATACCCTATGTATTGAGATAATAGTGCATGTATGAGTTAGTGCGCATTTAAAGCAAAACTGCAATCATGTTGACTGACTGTAGAGTTCAGAAAATGAAAAGACATCATTGTTTGACACTATGTTTATATAGTGTCTCAAGTGATATACATACATCTGAATTACCTAGAATGCCACGAACTCAGAAATTTCCTTTGATTATTTATTTCAGTTAGTAACTATATCCATCAAATTAACTGTTTTACTGAAATATGTCAGGAATTTTTTAATATTTGGAGTTAATACAATCTGTATTCAACCAATCTACACAAGCAACATCTACGTGTGAGAACAAGAACAGAAGAGATGGTTCAAGTACACACGTATACCACCAAAGTAGACAACATTCCTCTGAACCGAGGTGCACAACACAGTACATGTATAACACACCCTTAACTACAAATAAATTAACAAATAATAAGGTGTATATACAAGATAAAAAGTGAACAGTATAACACTACTTGCACTTCCGCGTGATGAGTCCTGGGTGACGGCAGAGAGCTCAGTAGTCTTACGGCCTGGGGGAGAAACTGTTTCCCATCCCAACAGTCCTTTTTGCCTGATGGTACGGGTCAAAAAGATTGCTGGGTGGATGGGAGGGATCACTGACAATGCTAAGGGGCCTGTGTATACAGCACTTTTGATAAATATCTATAATGGGTGAAAGAGAGACTCCGATGATCCTCTCAGCAATCCTCACAATTACCAAACAGTGAGGCAGCTGGTCAGGACACTCTCGACGGTGCTCCTGTAAAAATTGGTTAAAATGGAGTGGTGGGGGGTGGGGGGGCAGCCTCAGTCTCAGGAAGTGGAGGTACTGCTGTGTTTTCTTGACCAAAGCAGTGACGTTGAGGGACCAGGTGAGATGGTCCTTTAAGTGCATTCTCAGAAACTTGGTGCTCCAAATTCTCTCCATTGAGGAGCCGCACAGAGTGGCATGCAAAAGTTTGGGCACCCCTGGTCAAAATTTCTGTTACTGTGAATAGCTAAGTAAAAGATGGCCTGATTTCCAAAAGGCATAAAGGTAAAGATGACACATTTCTAATATTTTAACATTACTTTTTGTATTTCCATCTTTTACAGTTTCAAAATAACAAAAAAAAGGAAAAGGGCCCGAAGCAGAAGTCTGGGCACCTTGAATGGTCAGCAATTAATAACACCCACTTTGGCAAGTATCACAGCTTGTAAACGCTTTCTGTAACCAACTAAGAGTCTTTCAATTCTTGTTTGGGGGAATTTTTGCCCATTCTTCCCTGCAAAAGGTTTCTAGTTCTGTGAGATTCTTGGGATGTCTTGCATGCACTGCTCTTTTGAGGTCTATCCACAGATTTTCGATGATGTTTAGGTCGGGAGACTGTGAGGGCCACGGCAAAATCTTCAGCTTGTGCCTCTTGAGGTAGTCCATTGTGGATTTTGAGGTGTGTTTAGGATCATTATCCTGTTGTAGAAGCCATCCTCTTTTCATCTTCAGCTTTTTTTTAAAAAAGACGGTGTGATGTTTTCTTCCAGAATTTACTGGTATTTAATTGAATTCGTTCTTCCCTCTACCAGTGAAATGTTCCCCGTGCTACTGGCTGCAACACAAGGCCAAAGCATGATTAATCCACCCCCGTGCTTAACAGTTGGAGAGGTGTTCTTTTCATGAAATTCTGCACCCTTTTTTCTCCAAACATACCTTTGCTCATTGAGGCCAAAAAGTTCTATTTTAACTTCATCAATCCACAGGACTTGTTTCCAAAATGCATCAGGTTTGTTTAGATGTTCCTTTGCAAACTTTTGACACTGAATTTTGTGGTGAGGACGCAGGAAAGGTTTTCTTCTGATGACTCTTCCATGAAGGTCATATTTGTGCAGGTGTCGCTGCACAGTAGAACAGTGCACCACTCCAGAGTCTGCTAAATCTTCCTGAACGTCTTTTGCAGTCAAACGGGGGTTTTGATTTGCCTTTCTAGCAATCCTACGAGCAGTTCTCTCAGTTTTCTTGGTCTTCCAGACATCAACTTGACCTCCACCATTCCTGTTAACTGCCATTTCTTAATTACATTACGAACTGAGGAAACGGCTACCTGAAAACGCTTTGCTATCTTCTTATAGCCTTTTCCTGCTTTGTGGGCATCATTTATTTTAATTTTCAGAGTGCTAGGCAGCTGCTTTGAGGAGCCCATGGCTGCTGATTGGTGGGACAAGGTTTGAGGAGTCAAGGTATTTATAAAGCTTTGAAATTTACATCACCTGGCCTTTCCTAACAATGACTGTGAACAAGCCATAGCCCGAACAAGCTAACTAAGGTTTGAGACCTTGGTAAAAGTTATCTGAGAGCTCAAATCTCTTGGGGTGCCCAAACTTTTGCATGGTGCTCCTTTCCTTTTCTCCCCCACTCTAAAATTGTACAAAACAAAAATAATACACTAATCGTGCTTAAAATGCTGAAAGGAATGTTTCATCTTTAACTTTATGACTTTTGGAGATCAGTTCATCTTCTACTCACTTAATTATTCACAGTAACAGAAGCTTTGACCAGGGGTGCCCAAACTTTTGCATGCCACTGTATATGCAGTGAGGAGCCATCAGCCTGCACCTTCCTAAAGTCCACAATCATTTCTTTGGTTTTGTCCACAATGAGAATCAAGTTGCTGTGCTCACACCATTCTACCAGCTGTTCTATCTCCCCGCTGAACGCCATCCCGTCATCATTGATGAGGCCAACCACTGTTTTATCATCAGCGAACTTGAACTGCATGTAGCAATACAGTCATGTGCCAACAGAGAAATGAACAATACCGGGTGGCTGAGCTCACAGCCTGGGAAGTGCCAGTGCTGAGTGTGATGGAGCAAGAGATTTATTTGCCAACACAGACTGACTGTGGCCGTTCTGTCAAGAATAGAAGTGCACTTTACAAATCCAAAATGTTTTACATCAAATTTGCATTAAAAGATAATTCATATTTCCCCAGTTAATAGGTAAAATGTAGACAAAAATAAGTATTTGTGATGAACCAACACTAATCCATAAACAATGAACTTCCACATCTCGAATGAGATCATAATTGATTCCACTATAGTGAAACATAAGCACGAACAGCAAACATCCTCCAAACAAAATTGGATTATGTGGCAAATACTACACCACCAATTTGGGAAAACACAAGAGTTAAAAAAAAGTTACACATACTTCAAATATACTTCTCAGATATACCGGTAAGTGTTGACACAGCTGCTGATTGAGGAAGCTTAATTGATTCAGTCAAATCAAATCTGGATTAAACAGTTGACAGCAAACCAACGAGGAACATTTTTAAATCTGAAATTGCTCTACTGCATTAATACCCCCAAATGACAAGTTTCCAAAGCTAGACAAATAAACGGTCAAATGTAATGACAGACCAACTGACCCGAACGCAGAATAATTACCATATCCTGCATAATCGCACCAGTGGTGGAAATGCTAATAGTAGCGAGTGTATTAAGATACTTTGTTTTCCAAATAGAGATCTATGAGCCAAGAAATAGAATTGTTTTAATGATTGACGCAGAAGCTGACCAATAAACGCGAAGTGTAGGCAGACAGGCGTGCGCGAACATCTGCTCTGCCAATCAGAGATGGGAAGGTGGAGCTCCGCATCCGAGTGAGAAAGGGCTTTAACAACACTTCACCGGCTCATTGCGCCCAAAAGCTCTGTGGGGATTGCAGTTCACTTGTGACGGGCTGCCACGCGTAAACCAGAGAATGCGTCATCACATAACTACAATTCCCAGAATACATCACGAACATCGCACTTGCGTGCTGATGTGCTCTGTTCCTCCCCCAGACAGCATAAAACAAATGCAACTCAAACCAGCTTTGCAGCCGAGTTAAAGTCCCCACCCCCATAACTGAGGGAGGAGAATGTTCATGTCCTTCCTTCAGCAGTACGAGGGCTGATTTACCTCAATTTCTAATGACCGGGAAATTATCACGTTGCCATTCCTCGCCCCCGAACGATAAACAGAAGGGGAAGGGGGGAGTATTTGCCAGCGCTTTGCAGAAAGAAGGGGGAGGGGAAGACAGATAGGATAATAGCTGCGCCATTGCTTCTCCTACCAGTAACGCAAAATCCTGATTAAACAACGATATAGGGTGTGGTGTGAAAGGTAGGCAACGCACGCCAATCCTTTTCTTTTTATAAAGATCCTGGACTGGCTGCGGAACGGGGAAGGGGTAGGCGATGGGGCCAGCGAGCCGATACTTACTGACTGCATCCGCGTGCATTTTCAGTGCAGTAAAGGTACAAGAACGCCGCTGGACAACCGCTCCGCTCGTGCCGGGAAAACCAGCCAGCAACTACGGAAGTCCCGCCTCGGCGGCGCGGCGATTGGCTCTTCTCCGGCTCGGTGTTCAGCGCGGTGTTCGATTGGCCACTGGAATGTCAAAGGGCGTGTTTGGGGTCACCCAGGCGCCTTTCAGTCCCCGCCTTCTCCTCCTCCACTGGCGCAAGATCCACCGGCTTATTGATTACTTGTCCCCGTTCTAGCCTCTGATGGAAGTGAACTTGAGCGCATAATTCTTCTACTTTGCCAGCGACCAAGTGCGGATTTTTATACCCCTGAGACCAAGTTCTACTTTCCCTCCAGTTAAGCCACACCTCGCCGATGCAGTAAATAATAGGTATGGGCTCTTATCCTAGCAACAGGCGCCAGTGGACCAATCAGTGTCCGAGAGCAGCGTGCCGCAATGTTTACTGGGGGAGGGGAAAAGGGAACCAGATGGCTGAATTATGCCGCTGAGGTCATGACTATGGTTACACTTTAAATAAATCTCGTTTCAGGTTTTCTTCCGCACGGGTGACTTTTCAAGGCTTACTCGTTGGGTGCTGCGATTCCATTGAGCGTAAAATAGCATTCTCTTTGTCATTCTTGCACTCGTTTTGCCCTCATGGTTCTGAGATACATCCTAGGATGCACTGCGATACGTCTTCAGTGGTCTAACCTGGGGTTATCGGGTATTCCGACGCCCTCGCCGGGGCAGGGTTGATCAGGCCCCGGCTTGTGTCCCAGCAGCCTTGGTCCACGGCCCACATCTCTTGATCCGTAGGCATCTGGAGACTCCGTGATGGCCCTGCTGACTCTAGTCAGTTCACTGGCATACCAACACTTCTCAAGAGAGTTGTATATCATAGGAAAGGCCCTTCGGCCACGCACGTCTACACCGACTATCATGCCTATATGTACTTGCCTGCAATAATTTTATATTCCACTGTGACCTGCTCATCGAAGTGCCACTTACATACTATTACTATCACTGAGTCCACAGCATCCTCTTACAGCTCATTCCAGACACTGTTGTGTGAAAAAGTTATCCCATTATTTCCTCCCCTTAAACCCATGCCCTGTAGTTTTAGGTGCCCATACCAACAAACACAGGCTATCATATATGTGCTTCTAATAATTTTATGTACTTCTATCCTGTCACCTTTTAGACTCTCCGCTTCAGAGAAAACAAATGTAGCCAGTCAAAGCTCTCGTGATAACTTAAACTCTCAAATCAAGTTGACATGTTTGTGAGGCTTTTCTGCACCCTTCCTAGCTTAACCACAGCCTTCCTGTTGTGTGGTGACCAGAATTACACACAATGTTCCAAGCGCAGGGCAACCAACACTTTGTACAACTGTAACATGTGATCCATAATTTTATCCTCAAAATATTGGGTCAATATTCTTTATCCAATATGTATAATGTGCTGACAAAAATTACACATACATAAAATTCTCACACAAACTCCCATAAATTCTAAGAGAAATGAAATTCGTGTTTAATGTCTTCTTAGAACTCAGACCAACACTCCTTTGCTGGAGATCACCTTCATAGCATTTTATTAATTATTCTTACCTTCATGGCATTATTGTGTCCTGTGTGTCAGGTTAGTTAAAGCTAAATATTATACCAGGCCTCTCATCACTTCTATCCTTGACAAGTATTTGGCTGTTTTAATTCAACATTTGTAGGATTTGGTGATCTCTTACTGTTCCCAGACTTCTCCCTTCAGCTCAGTTCTCCCACTTCACAATTCACTTTTATCTATTGCTAGTTTTCCTAAATATTCCTGCCTCTGCGATTTGCTTTCCCTTGTCTAACTTGACTTGCTGGTGATGGACATCTTAATGGTTTTCGATATATTGGAGGCTGAATTGGTGAGAAAATGCCAGGAAAAGGGATTAATAGTGTGTTACTGGTAAATAGAATAAATGGACAGTTGTGATGAGGAAAAGACTGTTCAGACATGAGAATACAACCTAAAAAGGATGATGGAATAAAAGGAGTTGGAAAGAATACACATTACAAATGGAAAAATTACTTTGATATTAAAATAGTACTGTAGTGACAATTGGTAAAAATAAATTAATGAACTTTAATGAATATACACTCAGTGGACACTTTAGTCGGTACACTTGCTCGTTAATGCAGTTATCTAATCAGTCAGTCATGTCCTGAGTCGACACAGCAGTAGCAATCATGTTGCAACAACTCAATGCATGCAGACATGGTCAAGAGTTTTAGTTGTTGTTCAAACCAAACATCAAAATGAGGAAGAAATGTAATGAGCAAATGAGATGAACTCAATGCCTTCTGAGCTCGCTTTGGCCATCAAAACATGGAGGCGCCTTCAGAAACTGCCACAGCCCCCAATGACCCGGTGATTTCAGTGTCTCAGGCCGACATGAAAGCATCCGATACAGATGGGGTACCTGGCTGAGTACTAAAGACCTACAATGATCAATTACCTGGAGCGTTCGCTGATATTTTTAACTTCTCACTTCGGCATTCAGGTGAGGTCCCCACCTGCTTCAAGCAGGCTTCAGTTATATTGGTGCCAAAGAAGAACGTGGTAATCCGCCTTAATGACTATCATTCAGTAGCACATACATCTACTATGATGAAGTTCTTTGAGAGGCTGCTGATGAAACACATCAACTCCTGCTTAAAAGTGACTTGGATCTGCTCTAATTTGCCTACCTTCATAACAGGTCAACAGCAGATACCATGTCATTAGCTCTTCACATAACCCTGGAACATTTGGACAGCAAAGATGCATACATGAGAATGCTCTTCATTGACTACAGCTTGCCTTTCAATACCATTATCGCCTCAAAACTCAGCAATAAGCTTCAAGTCCTAGGCCTCAATACTACTTGTGCAATTGGATCCTCGATTTCAGACCCCAGACAGTTCAAATTGTCAACATCTTCTCCACTCTCCATCAGTACAGTTGCTCCACAAGCTGTGTGCTGAGCCCCCTACTCTAATCACTTTATACTTATGAATATGAGGCTAAGCACAGCTGCAATACCGTATTTAGGTTAGCTGATGACACCACAGTCATTGGCTGAATCGAAGGTGGTGATAAATAGGAGGGAGACTGGCTGAGTGGTGCCTGAGATTTTCATGCACAGCAGCCTCTAGAGTTTACAGAGAACGGTGCAAAAACAAACAAAAAAAAAATAATCCAGTGAGTGGCAGTGCTGCAGGCAAAAAAGTCTTGTAGTGAGGTCAGAGGAGAATGGTCAGACTGGTTCAAGTTGACAAGGTGGCTACAGTAATTTACATAACCACATGTTGCAACAGTAGTGTGCAGAATGCACAGCACGTCAAACTTTGAAGTGGATGGGCTGCAGTAACAGAAAGAAAACCATGGACAGGAGGTACCTAATAAAGTGGCCACTGAGTGTAGCTGGTATGTTATGCTCTCATTATTTAGACCATTTGACAAACAGTGATACTTAATGTCTACACCAAGATAATTTTTGGGGAAATTATTTCAAGGTAGATGATAAACATCTTGGAACAGTACAAAAGTACAAAACAAAATTGTAAATTTCAAATTTTATTAGAAGGCACAATGATGCAAGAAATATATGTATTAGAGTCATCTCGTGCTAATATTCTACAAAAGTTAACTTTTCCTCTTTATAAAAGGAACACTTGCATTGATAAACACCTTTCATATCCTTTTCAGGAAATTCTAAAGCTCTCATTTTTAAAACGTAGTCACTGTTGTGAAGGATAAGCCACAAGTGATTTTTGTCTCAGTAGCTATTTTTAAATAACTTTCCAACCTCCCACTTCATTCTAGTTCTGACTTTATAGCCTTAAGTTAACTGAACCATGAAAATAATGTTTACCTATTAGCTTCTTAACATTTATAATGCTTGGGCACTTCCTAATCCATTGACTACCTCAATTATTTATTTCTTCAAAATTATTTACAATGAGCCCAATGATTTCTACAATGCACCTTTGTTCCGATAATACTTTTTAGGATGTCAGTTGAAGGAAATGGTCTGAGTGATCTAGCTAAACTATAGGATCTTCTTGCATAGAAGGTTTCTAATACAAACCTCAATCTCACAGGACTTTTTTTCATCTACAATCATATTTCAAAACGTCAACGTGTTCTATCCCTTATCTATTTTATTAAGATTATCCCCACTTTATAAATATTTCCATTTTGTTTTCTTCAGCTTATTATTTACAGTAAAGCAATAATTCTCTACCATTCAGAAATCCCAGTGGTTCAACATCTGGCTTACTCATTAGTCCTGAGTATGTACCAAGGCTGTGCAAGTGAGATGTGTAGCCAGAACTGGAATCCTGATTATGGACTGGGTGTGTGACTGTGGTCAGGAATGTGGCTGGTTTTCCAAGCAGAGCTGAGGTATGGAGTGCTATTGAAACTCAGAGCATTCTGTTCCTATTCCCTTTAAACACACTGGGACTCTAGTTCCACTCCTTGCATGCCCACCGGAGTCACTGAAATATTACACAGCCATGTAGCATTAAAAAAAAAAGTGAAAAAGTGTGTTGGGGCATTCACTGGAGTAGCATGCAATAGTCCAGAAAATCTTTTAGTCCACAGTCCTGAGGGTGGCGAGGGTATCAGATATTTACTATAGTATTATTCAGCAAGGCATACTGAAATCTAGCGCAATTTCTTTTTATACATCTTCCAAACAGGTAAAGCATAATGCTGCAGGGGAATCCATTTGAATGACTGTATGTCTTTGATGTAATGGTGTTTGGAACCAAGATGCAGATTACCCATCATTATAAAAGCATAACTACAGATATTTCCACCATTTCTAGATCAAGAACAGCCTTGTCAGATCCCAGCTATCTGTTCATGTGAGAAAGAACATCTTCATTAACATTTCCAACATTATAACATTTCCAAGTTCATGGAGGTAACAACAGGGAAGTTTTATAACTGTTTGTGTATTTTTGATTTTCTTTTCTTCTTCTATAGTTTGTTCAGTTTATACAAGAATAAATATAATTGGAAGCATTGGAAAGGTTTGTGGAACATAATAGGAAGCAATGAATAATCACTAACTTAGTCTGTTACAAAAGAGGTCAAAAACTCTAATTTTAGTCATAAATACTATGGATTCTATTATAAAACATTGTTCTTGTAGATGGTTTCTAAAGTTTCGGTCAACACAGTAAGATTCTTAATAAAGAGTTATGTAACCTCACTGATATGTGGAAATATTCAATGCGTATCAAAAAGTTTCCTATATTATTAATGCAATCATGTATGCATTTTATTTTCCCCTTTTTCATTCTGATGAATAAAGTACTTTGGGGTGTTCATATGAAAGTGGTGAATGTGTTCGTAGTTGTGTCCAATCTTAAAGGATCCAAACCTAGGAGGGAAAGTTCTAATAGTATTAATGAAAACATAAAACAAGCAATAAATTAACCAGTTATCCCACACAACTTCTTATTAAACATGATGTAGTCATTGTTTCAATGGAACTTTTAAGTTCTGTCTCAGGGATGTGGTCTACTCTCTCTACACCCATGCTCAAACACCATCTATAAATTTGTCAATAACACAACTATTGTTGGCAGGATTTCAGATAGTGATGAGGTGGTGTACAGGAATAAGATAGATCAGTTGGTCGAGTGGTTACCCAGCAGCAACCTTGTACTCAACATCATTAAGACAAAGGAATTAATTGTGGACTTCAGGAAGGGGAAGTTGAGGGAACACACACCAGTCCTCAGAGGGATCAGCAGGAGAACGGTTAAAAGGTAGAAAGGTAGTTAAGTTGCTGGGTGTCAACATCTTTGAAGATCTTGGGCCAAAAATATTGATATAATTACAAAGGCAGCACGAAAGCAGCTATATTTTATTGGGAGTCTAAGGAGATTTGGTATGTCACCAAAGACTAGCAAATTTCTACAGTGGTACTGAGGAGCGCATTCTAACTGGTTGCGTCACCATCTGGCATGGAGGGGCCACTGCACAGGATCAGAAAAAGCTGCAGAAATTGCAAAATCAGCCAGCTCCATTACTTTCCCTCTCTGTTTGCACTGCTTATTTAATTTCTTTTTTATTTGTTTCTTATTGTAATTTATAGTGTTTTATTATGTATTGCACTATATAGCTGTCCCAAAACAAAAACATTCATGACATATGTTATTGATATTAAACCTGATTCTGAAAGGCACAGTGGGGACATGGGCTGGAATTTTTACATTGCATTCAGGAGAGATTTGAGATGTACATAGATTATCCTATAGGATAAAGTAAAGTACTATACCTTGTCTTGGACTATAACTAAACAAACGTTTGGAGAATCAGTGGGAGAGCACTTTGGACAATTGTGACTATACATTTCAAGCCTATCACAGGTATTGAAAAGTGAAAATGTGGGAAACCTGACATGAGTATAGAAGATTTAAGGGGTAACTAATAAAGAAATCAGTAAGGGAAGAGGAAGCAGAAAATGTCCAAAAAAAAAATCAAAAAGCATTTTATAAATATATTAGAGCAAGAGGGTAACCAGGGAAAGAGTATGGTTCAAAAAGAACCAAAGGGGCAAATGGGCATAAAGTAGAGAATGCTGGTAAGGTATTAAATGAATACTTCTTCTGTGTTCACTAGGAAGAATAATCTTCCTCGACAATTCAGAGAGGTAAGTTTTGGAATAAATTCATATTAAAAAGCATAAGGTATTAGATTTCTTAGCAGGCTTAAAGATAAACAAATTTCCAAAATCCAAATAAATGCATTCTTAGCTAATACTGCATGATCATTGAAACCCTCACAAATGGTTAAATGTTTGCTAGCCACAGAAAAAACATCAGATGACTGGAAGACAGGAAATGTGGTGCCCTTATTTAAGAAAGCCAGCAAGAATAAGCCAGGTACTTGAAGGAAATCATAAACTTGAGAAATTTTGCAGATGCTGGAAATCCACAGCAACAAACACAAAATGCTGCAGGAATTCAACATGCCAAGCAGCATCCATGGAAATGAATAAACGGTTGACATTTCAGTCATTTCCATAGATGCTGCCTGACCTGTTGAGTTCCTCCAGCAATTTGTGTGTGTCGCTCAGGTAATCGATGGCCTGTGAATCCAATGCCAGTGACAAGGAAGTTTTTAGAAAAAGTTCCGAGAAACAGGATTAATCTACAGTTGTAAAGGCAAGGATTAATCAAAGCCGGAGATCATGACTGACCAATCTGACATTTTCAAAATGACAGTAAAGTGCATTAATGGGGCAGTGCAGTTAAAACAGTTAATACAGCCTTTGGCAAGATCCTGCATGGAAATTTGGTGCAAAAGTTTAGAACCCATGGGATCCAGAGCAAGTTAGTAAACTGGATCCAAAATTGGCTTATTCAGTGATGTATCAAAGGCCTTGGTGCTGAGACTCCTTATGTTTGTTAGGTAAATCAATCATTTAGGGGTAAATGTAGCTGGCATTCACAGAAAATACTAATGTATTATCACGAGCTGAAATAGGTTAATGGGGGTAGTTAATCAGCACATATCTGCTGATAACCATTAAATCTCTAGGTCTGTGTAATAAGTTTTTATTAGTACAGTGGTGGGATCTGTCCCACAGGCTAGGTTTATGCATGTACGATAAGGATGACTGAACCAACATAATAAAAACAAAATACTGCAGAAACTAGTCAGGTCAGGCAGCATCTGTGGAAAGAGAAACCATTGATGTTTCAGATGAGAATCCTTCGTTAGACTTTGGAAAAAAAAAAGAGAAACAAGTTAGTTGGAGCAGAGGAAACTCAGTGGAAATTTGGTATACAAAATTATGAGAGGTAAACAATCATTTGCCCTGTGATCAAGGTGTCTAAGGCCAGAGGGCACATGTTTAAAATAAAGAGCATGTAATTTTGAGAAGATCTGAAGAAGCTTTTATCCCCCATCCAGGAGGCTGATTGCGCTGCTTTTAATATACATTTTGTAAGCAGTGTTGAGGAACAGAAGAATCTTGGGGTTTACATTCATAAATTCCTCAAATTTGTTGCACAGGTTTATAGGATGGTTAAAAAGGCATATGGTATGTTGGTCTTTGTTAGTCAGAGGCCTGAGTTCAAGAGCCACAAGATAATGTTGCATCTCTATAGAACTGGTTAGACCACACTTGGGAGTATTGTGCTTATTTCTGGTCACCTCGTTATAGGAAGAATGTGGAGATTTTAGGGTGTAGAGATTCACCAGGATACTGCTTTAGAAGTAAAGGTTGAATGAGCTAGGCCTTTTCTCTTTGGAGCAAAGGAGGATGAGATGTAACTTGACAGATGTACAAGATGATAGGAGGCAGAAATAGCAGATACAAGAGAGCACAATTTTATAGTTTTGGAGGAAAGTATAGGTGGGGATGTCAGAGGTACAAATTTTTTAAAAAGCACAGAGTGATAGGTTCATGGAAGATGCTGCCAGCGTTGGTGGGAGAGGCAGACACATTATAGACAATTAAGAGAATCTTAGATAGGCACATGGATGATAGAAACAAGGAGGAATATGTAAGAGGGAAACGTTAGATTGATATTGTAGATTTAAAGGTCAGCACAACAGCGTGGATCGAAGGGCCTTTACTGTGCTATACTGTTCTATGGGTGGCACGGTAGCATAGTGGTTAGCACGATGCTTTACGGTACAGGCGACCTGGGTTCAATTCCCACCGCTACCTGTCAGGAGCTTGTACATTCTCCCTGTGACCACGTGGGTTTCCTCCAGGTGATCAGGTTTCCTCCCATAGTCCAAAGAGGTACTAGTCAATAGGTTAATTGGTCATTTTGAATTACTGGATATTGCTGGGTGGTGTGGCTCGAAGGGCTAGATGGGCCTATTCTCTGACGTATCTCAATAAATAAAATAAATAAATGTTTTAAATCTCTTTTATATCCAAGATGGATCTGATGAGGTCTTAATTATCCAATAACCTCTATGTATTATTAATGAGATTTTTGTATCAAATTCTTTGGATAATACCTGTTGACAAGCACTTATTCAGATTCTACAAATCAAGACAAAAGCACCAAAGTTAATTACATGCTTGGCTAAGGTCAAGTAATAATGATATAGATATGATGTCAGATAGTGTGCCTCCTGATTATTGTAGTCTCCTGGAATTTGTTTTGATCACTTTGGGAAATGGCAAAGAGTTCAACTGAATTCTTTCTTTGGAAATTAATTATAGTATTTTTTTCTCCTGCTCTCTTTTCTCTCCCAGATAAAAGCTTATAATGGGAAGCATCTGGGGCTATGAGGATTAAATGAAAAACAGATATAAGCTAATCGATTCAGTTGATTTCTACTTGTGTCACTTCTACTGAGGCACACTTAAGGAATGTAACGTCTAGTGCTGCTGCAACACAATGCCAGCGATCCTGACCTTGGATGCTAACCGTTTGGGGTTTTTGTGCCTTCTTTGTGATCATGGATTTCTCCACTTTCCAAAACTTGACTTTATCTTAGATTAATTGAGCATTGTAAATTGTGCCAAATTGTAGGGAGAAAGCAGGAGAATTAAGGGAGAGTTGGAGCATGTGAGAGAGAATAAGCTACAAGTAAGAGAATGAAAAGAATGGGCCTAACAGAACTCGCCAAGAGCCAGAATACCCAGTAGGCTCGAACAGCCTCCTTCTATACAAGGATATGAAAAAATTTTCATTGCTTGAAGGCCATATGCTATATTAGTTTATCACTATCATCTTCCCTTGATGGTAACTTTACTGTCACTCACCTGGGGTTAAAGTGAAGTTCTTCAGGTACTTTTTCAGGATCAATTTCAACCTTGTTATTATCTTCATAATGATTTTTGTCATCAGGGATCTGAAATTTCCCCAACTGGACTTCCGTGTCACTTAGACCACCATGTGAAATGCGGGCATAGCCCAACCTAAAACAAAAGATAGTTACTTCCCAGTGGATTTAACAGATTTAACTTTATATATATATCACACACACACATATATGAAGTCAATGTCAAATAAAATGAAAACAATTAGTACAGAGTCTTTTTCACACATCTTGGAACAGGAATATGAACTTTTTGTTTTGCTTTTGCTGCCTTCAGCTATGTTATGGAAATGATGTCTGTCCTAGGTTAGCTCAAGTTAGAAAGAGAGGAAATATATTTCAGCCTTTAACCAGCTATAAATTATGCCAAAATTCATGGTCGACCCTTCAATCAGTCTTCTGATTGAATCATCTATTTTATCTATTATAGTCTGTTACAAGATCCTTCCTTAAAAATTGCCCAGAGAATTATGGACGATCATACAATTCCAAAAACTGTATCTGATAGAAACTACAAAAATAATTTATGACTGCCTTGACTAATGGAATTGAGCACCTTTAACAGCAAAGGTCAACCAATGTAAATCTAAACACTATGATGTAAGCATATCACGGGATTTAAATCTTCAGTGCCTTTTTTAAAAATGTAAAATAGCTTGAGACAACTTCTTTCATGCTCTTAGAAATTGAAAGAGGATTTTGCCCCATACTTGATATACCTTTCTTTTTTTTAATCAAATAGATGAAGGTGTATGCAAATAATTAGCATAACGATGTGTAAAAGATTTAGTCAAATAGGCAACTTTTTGATTATTGGCCACCTGCCTCATCTTAAAATATTTCATCAATAAACACTCAACTGATTTTAATGTTCATGGATTTCTGTCCACTTTGCTGAGCTCCACCCACCATGGCCACCAGGAACTCCCAGTTGCTAGCCATTTTAATTCTTCTCCCTGTTCCCACACCAAAGCATCTGTTATAGCACTCTACTGCTTGGCTAAATGCAGACTAGAGGAATAGCACTAATTCTGCCTGGGTAGTCAATAGCACAATGGCAACAACACTGAATTCTCCAACTTCCAGTAATTGCTCCCCCGCTGCCCCTTTTCTCTCCCCTCCAAATCTATTCAGTTCTTCCCACACTCACTCCAGCCACCTGTTGCTTACCCCTCCTCTATCCACTCCATCTGCCTACCACCTACACCTCTCACCTCAATTCTTGTCAGATTTCATCGTCTATAGCCTTTTTGTCATCTCCACTTATCATTTCTCAGAATCTGTTGCTATCTCCATACTCTTCTCCTCTCTCTGCCTGTCACCCAGATCCATCTATCACTTATTAGCTCTTGCTCCATCCCTTTCCTTCATGTCTTTATCAGTCTAGATGATGGGTCTCAACCCAAAACATTGTCCATTTCCCTCCACAAGCGCTGCCTGACCCATTGCGTTCCTCCAGCAGCTTGTGTCACAGATGAGTATGAAGGCCAAGTCATCGGGTATATTTAAAGCGGAGGTTGATAGGTTCTTGATTACTAAGGGTGTCAAAGGTTATGGGGAGAGCGCAGGAGAATGGGGTTGAGAAGGAAAATAAGTCAGCTATGATGGAATGGTGGAGCAAACTCAATGGGCCGAATGGTCTAATTCTGTTCCTATGTCTTATGGTCTTATAATACATGCTGCTTTGAATGTATAGATCAACATTCAACATTTTGCAATACAATCTGTTTTTCAAATAAATATATTGCAATGCTGAAGTTTCTTAATGGTAGTTAGTCATTTCTTTTTTTAAAACTTCTGGAAATGCAGAGAATCCGATTTCAATTATTTAGTGACAAATTCAATCATGGTTTTCAAAAGGGAGCCGAATCAGTACTGGCAAGCAAAAGGCTATGAAGAATGGATAGGGCAGTGAGCTGCATTGCCCTTGCACAGTGTAGACATGCATATTCAAAGCTGGGTGATCTCCATATATTTACACTTCTTTGATCCTGCTGACACTAAAGTAAGGCTTGATTTTAATTGAATTATTCAGAATTTACTGCTTTCTAAACTCCTCAATATTTACCCTGAATTTTGCTTTTATTGTATAAAACCAAAAGAAAGTTGATTATCCTGCACCTCAAGCCTACTATATATTCAATAAGATCATTGCCTAATTCAACTTTCCTCAAATCTACTTTTCTGCCCTTTCCCATATCCCTGCCGATTAATTCTCCTACTAATTAAATATCTGTTTTGAAGATTCATCCTCCACAACTTTCTGTGACAAGGAATTCCAAGAGCTCAAAAC
Source organism: Hemitrygon akajei (assembly GCF_048418815.1). Taxonomy (NCBI): domain Eukaryota; kingdom Metazoa; phylum Chordata; class Chondrichthyes; order Myliobatiformes; family Dasyatidae; genus Hemitrygon; species Hemitrygon akajei. The sequence goes on from NC_133136.1 coordinate 57,195,411, forward strand.
TTGTTGAGGGAAGAAATTCTTTCCCATCTCAGTGTTAAACAGGCAGCCCCTTTAACTGTGTGTGCCTTTGGGTCCTAGACTCTCCCATTCATGAAGCCATCCTCCCACATTTAAATAATCTCCCTATAAATCATACATGCTTCATTGAGACTGCCTCTCATCTATATTTTTTTAATGAGTACAGACCCAACGTGTTTTTCTTTCCTTGAAAAACAATTCCTCCATATCTTGAACCTTATTTGGATTGACACCAGTGATGATAATCATTCCTTAAATAAAGGGGAATAAACTGTTCTCAGCAGATACGGCTTCACTAGTGTCTTGTAGAACTGTAATAAGACTCTACTACTTTTATACTCTAACCTCTTTGGAGTAAGTGCTACATTTTGAGCTGCAACTGTATGCCAGCTCTGTGTCTCATACACAAGGGCCCCCAAACCCATTGCGACGCACATTCCTGTAGTCTTTTTCCAACAACGTATTTTTCCCACACTATTTTCCAAAGTGAAGTTCACATGTTCCCACGTGGGTCAAATTTTCCTACTTCATCTAATACTTATCTTACAAACTGTATCCGCATCAAAGCTTGCCTTCTACCTACAGTATACCCACTTTTAAATCATCCACAAACATTTGCTTCTTTCTTCTAAATCATTAAAATTATTTAAAATTGAAATATATTTGAATCTGTAATGCAGATAAAACTGTTAAGGCAAATAGGACAAGTTTTAGAAGTGTCCTTCAACATTTCTGAATTGAACAGTAAATGTGAAATTCAGAATGTTTTGATGTTTTCCTCTTCCTTAGTGGATAATCCTTTTTGTTTCAGTACTTAATGAATGTTCATCAAGTACACCATTTTATAACTTTTTAGCCTTCCACTATTTTCTCATGTCTTCCTTGTCCATTTTCCCCCTGCTGTTCTGAAGGCAATAGCTTGTTCTATAATGCTGTTCCAATCAATAACAGTCTTACAGCATTCTATCAACCACTATGATTGGATGTCAGGGATAAATAGTAAAACAAAATGCCCAAGATTTGATTATGCACAAATACTTCTCCAGAAACAATGATTTTGAAACCTTAGTCAATATATTTTCACATGAACATTTTATTCATATCGTATATCAAAAATTAATTAAAATGCATAAACAATACTAAACTGATAGTCGACAAGCTTATCTATTGAAAGAATCCAACAGAGAGGAATAAAATCATTCTTTTTACATGGAGTAGAAAGTCCATCATTTCACCAATTTGCGGATAAATATCTATCAGAAATCACACCAAGCTACTCTGAGAGTCAGCTGCCATCAGACAAAAATATACCAATCAATCTATCATCAAAATCAGGCTTCCAAAGTGCCATCTATTCCTCAGCATCCAATCAGCTCATTGCTATCAGAAGATAGCTGATCACCAATTGATTATCAAAAGTCTGTAAACTCTTTAGTAATCAGAATTAGAGAATGAGTTTCAGTTCTCCAGGTTCTGAGAGGAGGGAAGCAAAATCCTTAAGGGAGTCAACAAGAGAAAAATAAATGTCCATGGCAGGAGTAGAATTAGAAGGTGAAAGCCATCTAGGTAAAACTGAAGCCCTGGGCCCTAAGGCCACCCTTCCCTTCCATCCTCCTGGCAAATGTATAGTCTCTGGAAAATAAAACTGAAGGCCTTGGAACAAGACTGCACAATTCTCCATTGCATGGACAGGATGGTGGCATCAGGTTAAGACAGAGTCATCTGCTTCATGAGTAACTAACCATGGTGGACATATGTGCACCATATCATAGCCCCGCTTCCCTGACCTGGAACATCTGGCGGTCAAGTGTCACCTGTTCTACCTGTTGAGTGGATTCTCCACCATCAATCTGGCAGTGCACATTCCACACTGGCAGATATCAAGCTGGCACTGGAGGAGCTGAGCACCATAATCAACAGTAACAAGTCAGTGTATCCTAATGCCTTCTCAATCATCACAAGAAACTTCCACCAGGCTAGCCTGAATAAGTCTCTGTCAAATCTCACCAACATGTCATCTGCAGAACTATGGGAACCAACAAACTCAATCGCAATTACACCATCATCAAGAATACTGTTGTTTTTAAACAAGGGGTCGTACAGATCTGATCTGTCATAAATTAGCTGCTTGCCTGGTGTAGAAAAAAAACAACCCATCTCACTCAACATCAGCAAGACCAAGGAAGTGACTGTGGATGTCAGGAAGAACAAGCTGGGAACACACACACAGCAGTCCTCATTGAGTTGTCAGAAGTCAAAAAGATAAACAAAGTTCCTGGGTGTCAACTTCTTGGAAGATCCAGTCTGATCTCAACGCGTTGATACAATCATGAAGAAGGCACACTAGCCTTCTTTATGATTGCTAGAAGTTTGAGGAGATTTGGTATGTCGCTAAAGGATTACAAATTAAAATAGATGTGCAGTGGAGAGCATCCCGATTGGTCACATCACAAGCTGGTGTGGAGCCTCCAATGCAAGAGGCTGCATGGGTTATAGACTCAGCAGCTCCATCATAGGCACAACCCTCCTCACCATCAAGAGCATCTTCAAGAGACTGTGTCTTAAGAAGGTGACATCCAACACTAAGGACCCTCATCATATGGGATACACCCACTTCTCATTCCCACCATCAGAGAGGAGGTACAGGAGCCTGAAGACTCACACTTAGTGATTCAGGAACAGTTACTTTCCTGCTGCAAACAGATTTCTGAACAGTCCATGAACTACCTTGGGCATTTCCTTCTCTTTGCACTATTTATTTTTGAGATATATAGATGTTTATGTCTTTGCATTGTACTGCTGCCATAAATCAACAAATTTCAGGAGACATAAATCAGTGATAATAAATTTAAAATTAATGGGTGTGATAGGAGGTGAGAACCTCGGTACAATAGCTATCACTAAAGAGGTAGTGCTGAGCAAACTTGTGAGCCTGAAGATAGACAAGCCCCTGGTCCTGATGGAATGCATCCCAGGGTATTGAAAGAAATGGCAGAAGGCTTTGGTGATAATTTACCAAAATTCTCTGGACTCTGGGCAGGCCCTGCTGGATTGGAAGACGGCGAATGTCATGCCACTGTTCAGAAAGGAAGTAGGCAAAAGACAGGTAACTAACTATAGGAGAGTTAGTTTAACATCTGTAGTTGAGAAAATGTTTGAAACTATCCATAAAAAAGAAATAGCAAGGTATCTGGAAAGAAATGGATCCATCAGGCAGATGTAGCATGGATTCAGCAAAGGCAGGTCCTGTTTGACAAACTTACTGGAGTTCTTTGAGGATATAATGAGAGCAGTGGATGGAGGGGAGCAGATGGACATTATTTACCTGGATTTCCAGAAGACGTTCGATAAGGTGCTGCATTAAAGACCTACCAATAAGATGAAAATGCATAGAGTTGGGGGTAATGTATTAGCTTAGATAGAGGATTGGTTTACTAATAGAAAACGGAGAGTTGGGATATATGGGTGTTACTCTGGTTGGCAATCAGTGGTGAGCGGTGTGCCGCAGGGGTCGATGCTTGGCTGTCAACTGTTCACGATATACATTAACTATCTGGAAGAGGGGATGGAGTGTAATGTATCTAAGTTTGCCGATGATGCTAAATTGAGTGGAAAAGCAAATTGTGCATAAGATATGGAGAGTCTGCAGTAAAATATAGATAGGTTAAGTGAGTGGGCAAGGGTGTGTAAGATGGAGTACAATGTTGTTAAATGCTAGGTCATCCACTTTGGAAGGAAAAATGAGAGAGCAGATTATTTAAATGGTAGAAAACTGTAGCATGCTGCTGTGCAGAGGGACTTGGGAGTGTTTGTGCATGAATCACAAAAGGTTGGTTTGCAGGTGCAGCAGGCTATCAAGAAGGCAAATGGAATGTTGGCCTTCATTGCTAGAGGGATTGCATTTAAGAGCAGGGAGGTTATGCTGCGATTGTACAGGCTACTGGTGAGGCTGCACCTGGAGTATTGCATGCAGTTCTAGTCTCCTTACTTGAGGAAGGATATACTGGGTTTGGAAGTGGTGCAGATGAGGTTCACCAGGTTGATTCCAGAGATGAAGGGACTAGACTATGAGGAGAGATTGAGAAGTCTGGGACTGTACTCACTGGAATTCAGAAGAATAAGAGGAGATCTTATAGAGATATATAAAATTATGAAAGGGATAGATAAGATAGAGGCAGGAAAGTTGTTTCCACTGGTAGGTGAGACTAGAACTAGGGAACATGGTCTCAATATTTGGGGGAGTAGATTGTAGGACAGAGATGAGGAGGAACTGCTTTTTCCAGAGTGTGGTGAATCTGTGAAATTCTCTGCCCAATGAAGCAGTGGAGGCTACCTCAGTAAATATATTTAAGACAAGGTTGAATAGATTTTTGCAAAGTAGCGGAATTAAGGGTTTATGGGGGAAAGGCAGGTAGATGGAGATAAATCCATGGCCAGATCAGCTGTGATCTTATTGAATGGTGGGGCAGGCTCGATTGGCCAGATGGCCTACTCCGGCTCCTATTTCTTATGTTTCTTACGTAAAAAGAAAATAAAATGGATTAATTAACTCACAGGAACACCAAACGCAGAAAGTGAATGTTGTCAGATTTGAATTCTTATATCAGCAGAATAACTGAGGCAGTGTCTGGAATTTTCCATTCAATATAGTTATAGCTTTAATTCAATTAGCAGTAATACACAGAACATCTGCTACTGAAATTGCATATACAATGCATATCACTTTCCTAAATTGCTCGTCTTTCATCAATAACTACCGGTAGATGTTCTGCATGTGTTCTATTCAAAGCAGATAAGAAGATTATAATAGAAAAATTAAACTACTGTAGGTGCTGTACATCTGTAATAAACCAACTGATATTTCAGATCTTTCATCAGAACTGGGAACACCAACCTGAAATGTTAGCTAAAAACACAAAATGCTGGCAGAACTCAGCAGGCCAGACAGCATCTATGGGAGGAGGTAGTGACGACGTTTTGGGCCGAAACCCTTCATCAGGAGTGAAGTAACATGGGATGGTCAAGGGGGGATAAGAAGTGGGGGGGGGGGGAGGGATGAAGTAGAGAGCTAGGAAGTGATAGGCTGAAGGGAAATGGGCTAGGGGGAAGGTGGAGAATTATGGGAAATAAAAGAGAAAGAAAGGTAGGGCTGGGGGGAGATTATAGTGAGGGGGGAAAAGAGAGAGAAAGAGAACCAGACTAAAATTATATATAGGGATGGGGTAAGGGGGGGGGCAGGGGTATCAACAGAGGTCTGTGAGTTGAATGTTCATGCCGGCAGGTAGGAGGCTACCTAGGCAGGAGATAAGGTGTTGCTCCATCAACCTGCTTGTGGCCTCATCTTGACGGTAGAGGAGGCCATGGACAGACATATCAGAGTGGGAGTGGTCTGTGGAATTGAAGTGTGTGGCCACAGGGAGATCCCACCACTGCTGGAGGACTGAGCGCCGGTGTTCGGCGAAACGGTCTCCCAGTCTGCGGTGGGTCTCCCCAATGTATAAATGGCCACATCGGGAGCACAGGATACAGTACATCACCCCAGTTGACTCGCAGGTGAAGTGGTGCCTCACCTGAAAGGACTATCTGGGGCCTACACTGAAATGTTAGCTGTTTCTTTTACCACCTGACTTGTGTTTTGCCAATATTTTCTGTTTTTTATTTGGAAATTCTATGCTTAGTCAATAGAAATCGCATTTGAAAGGTATCATTTATCTTTTATTTACATCCAGAAGGGGTTCAGAGTGCTAAAGATCACATTAAAAATATACCTGATTCATGGTAACAGTAATTCATAGATAAGCTGTTGGCTGCTGCCTGCAATTGCAGACAGAGGCCACCATGTGTCACTGTGAACCAGTTCAAAGTCCCATCAATAGTCTTCATCAATAACCGCTATGAAATATTTAAACAAAAATACAAATGGGAGAATTTAAAGAAACAAATGATGAAAATTATTTGAAGAACTCATGATCCCACAAGTTCTTTCCTACTTACACCAAATATACCAGAGGTCTTAGCCTTTTCCCCTCCTTTGCCGTTAAGGTGAAAAGAACTTCACCCTCATTCCCTTCCATCTAAAGTGACTTTGTATGCCATTTCGTCAACTCCAGTATTCCCTTTGTGAACTGGTTATCGCAGTTATTGCATATCAGCCCCCTAAATGGTCAATTGTTGTGTGATTCACAAAATGGCATCTTTACGAATGGTAAGAAAATAGATAATCAAATTATATAGATAAAAAGAAAAATTGTGCAAAAGTAACACGTTGGAAAATAAAGAGATGATTGGGGGGGGGGGGGTGCGGGGAGAAATTGTACCAGAGTCATGTGCTGAGAAAAGGAATAGAGAATAGGGAAGTCTGAGAGCTCAGAAATAAAGTGTTAAAGGAGTAAAGAATGGAAAATATGATATGGAAAGGTGCAGAAAGAAATTAGGACAAAAATATGAGTCTTTGAGAGAGAGAGAGAGAGCAAGGGGTGGGTGAGGTGAGGTGTGCCCAGGAGCACCGATATTATATCAGATTTCTAAAAAGTCATGCATGGTATGTGAGTACTCCTGACTGAAGAATGATGGGTGCCATTTTGGTTAAAAAAAAATTCACCTGAACTCACCCAAACGTCCAATGCAGAAGAGTCAGATAAAGTAATTTGTTACTTGTTTCATCAATATTGTTATTTTCATACTCTACATTCCAGCAAACACTTACTCAGCTCTTCAGGACAAAAGTTCCACTTCCTGTACTTTTTAAAAAGAATCAACCTTTTTGCAGATTACCTGCTGGTTTATTTCATGCTGCTGTTGCAATTCTACATAGTTGGGACACTTTCTAATGTTTCAAGATGCCAGTGCAAAGAAAATACAGTTGATAGGTCAGCATTGGCAACTGGGGAAAGTTAAAATATACATTAAAATTGTGGTGAACTAGATATACCTGTCTGACTGCTCCTGTGGCTCCTCCCAAGACCCTGCTGACTACCCCTGTGGCTCCTCCCACAGACCCCTGTATAAAGGCGACTGTGGCCTGCTGCTCTCCCTCATTTTCCCCAGGATGTAGTGTTGTCCTTCAGTCAATAAAAGCCGATATCTCACTTCCTAAGTCTCGGCGTGAGTTATTGATGGTGCATCAAAAATATTGAATGCAGCTCCTTCAAAGTCATTAAATGTTCCCCAAAATGGATGCTGATGAATGTGCTGTGATTTCTTGTTGCAAATGTTGTTTTTCTCAGCTTCAGAAGTGTTTCCAGGATGATATCCTGCAGTTGATAAGTTCTGAGGTAGAAAAGATGTTCTGAGTAAAGATCAGGGAGAAGGATTTGTGAGCTACTAACCAGCTGGGAGTAGTGTTACAGAAGTGCTGTGGTTGACCACCTGCTGGGTTGAGCCAGAGGTAGATTCTGGTTCTAGCAGTGTATCCTGAAGATAGGGTTTCCCATCTGTATGACAATATAAACTGAGACAAAATAATAAGAAATGCTTCTGCAAGAGGTAGCAAGAAGTTATGTTAGAGGAATTTCTTTTTAAAATGAATGTGCACCTTCAGTGTTGTGAAGAAAACAGGTTGATGACCTGAAATAGTTTGTTATTTGTGTAATATTTTGTGTTTAATAAAATAGAATAGTTAGCGTAGTGGCTGCTATACAGAGAGAAAAATCACCATTGCCTGCACACATCCTGAAGACGATCTGCAGGAATGATTGATGTTACTCAGTCTCTAAAGATGAAAAGCAGAGAACACCACCATCTCGTGGAACTATCCTTTAATGCAATTTTCTGCATAAGAATGGAGGAAGCTCCATTCTTCCCAAACTAAAATAGAAATAGTTGGTGAAAAGGTATGTTCCAACATTTCACTTGTTGAGTCTTCTGTAACCCAACCCTTTTACTGAAATGCGAAACTAAAAGGTAACCTTCCTGTTGCTGAAATATACTTTTCTATCACAGCAGCAGTCGCTCTGGGAGTTGTTCCTACACCACTGTAGTTTCACAGATGAGGAAAAAAATAGCGTTCTTTCTACACTAAACCAAAAGTAAGGCAGCATAGCTGGAACAAATTACAAACCTAATGGATTGGATATGAATGACATACAAATTTTCCAACGTGTCTGCTTCATTGGAATTTCACAAGCCTTTCATGAAAGCAGATCTAAATCTCAAACATTTCTTAGGAAAATATGCGGAAAGATAAGCATGGGTATAAATCATGTTGTAAATATTTGTAAACGCAATTTGGAAAAAGTAACCCTACTTATACAAAATGTTTAGATTAAGTTTTTGAGCAGTACTAACAAGCTATTATGCCAGTTCTCCCCAATGGAAATTCTTCTGGATAAAAACACAGCTGCCATCCATAGATTGAAGACTGATCACATGTGCCACAGATGGATTCAATCTAACATGTTATGCCATGAATTTTAGAAATCATGCCGATGCTTAAATATCTATTATTATTGTTATTTTTACTAGATAAAATTATCATGATTTATACCAAAATAATGAAACTAACCTTATTAGTCCACGATACATGATGTACTCGCACCATCTATGTTGATCACTTTGATCTATGTCCTAAAGGAAAGAGATTGATATATTTACTCCAGAAATCTTGTTAGTACTTTTACAGTCAGCAACATAACTAACTTATTCATAAGCATATCAAATATTTCCCTGGTGCACAGCAGACTTGCCTTTTAAAGAAGGACGTGGAGGCTGCCTGGATTAGAGGATATGGGATACAAAGAGAGGTTGGACAGACCAGGGTTGTTTTCTCTGGAGAAGCAGATGCTGGAAGAAACCTGATAGGGTTATAAAATAATGGGAGGCATAGATAGTTAGCCAGTAACAACTTCTCCATGGTTGAAATGTTTAACATTGGAGGACATGCATTTAAAGAATTGGGGGGGATGGGTTTGGGTTCCAAGGAGATGTACAAGGCAAGTAGTTTTTTTGAAAGGAAAGAATATGAAGTGTGCCCAGAATGTATTGTCAGAGGTGGTGGTGGAAGCAGTTAGGATGGAGGTGTCTTGGATAGGGACATGAACGTGCAGGGAAGGGAGGGATATGGAGCATGTGCTGGCAAAAGTAATTAGGCATCAGTGACTTAATTAGCTCTGTAGGCTGCTGGGCCTCTTCCTGTGCTGTGCTGTACTATTCTATGTTCCACATTCTACATACTTTCTCCATTCTCCTAATAGATCCTTGGAACAGCATGTATTTATTAATTCTTAATACATATTAAAAAATTAAACTTGTTCACTTCTGCCATTTTAAAAATATGTATTCTCCATCCTCTTCTATGAATTTCATAACTTTAAGCCCCTTATTAAGTTTTGATAAAGGTATGCTCCCACAATTTTAACTGACCCTTTACAGATGCTGATGTTAATGATACATGATTTATTTCAGCAAATTGTAGAAATTCTGAGCATGAATAATTTACTCCGTCCCAAGCGGGACCAGGAAGATGGCTGAAGTCCAAAACAGAAACAGAAAGTTGCATCTTTCAAATTGAAATATTAACTGTTAGGCAGAATCAAGTCATACACCAAGAAAAGTATGAATAAATATTTCACTCTGCAAATGTGTGCAAAACTGTTCATACCCAGGCAATCAATTTACAATTCAATCACACAACTAAGCAGAAACATCTTCTATATGGTTGAACTTCTTTACCAACGTTTTGCTACCCAAGATCAGAATTTCACTCCAATAAAATTAAGTATTATATTTACAACATGAAATTGTAGATGCTGGAAATGTGAAACAGAAACTGGAAGAACTTGGATAGGAAGAATCTATGAAATGAAGAACAGGTTTGACTTGCAGCCATTTTTCTTTCCCCTTATCTGCTCTAACAGTCCAGTAAGTCAGGGTCCCTGGCTTATTGACCGTCAAAAAAAAAAAATTAGTGGATTTGGGACAATTTACAAAACAGACATTGAAAATATCCAAACTATTAATTGATCATATAGGCTTACAACAAGTTTCTATGAACAAAGGAGAACTCATTTTGTACTACAGAATCATTGGCACTTTTACCTCCAAGATATACTAATTTGATAGATTTGGCTTAATATACACAAGTAACACATCTGAACCAAGGCTACTAAATGCAGTCTTTCTAGATGAGGCTATTGAGTAAATATGAAAGTTAAAGTTTAGGATAGAGTAATGCAATGCTTTATATTCCATTCATTTTTATGAACATCGTCTTACCTTTACGTTTCCAATATTCTGAAGCTGTTGGTAATCTCTGGAGCCAGGTTCAGAAGTAATGTAACCCAAAAATACAACAGGTTGTGTGATATTCTTCAGTATATTAGAAACATACTCTGCCTGCAACTTCCTGTCTAAATCATCCCTGATTAAAGCAAATTGAAGAAACTTAATAATACAAAAACAACTGTACTGTTAAAAAGTGAACCTTTATAAACAGAATATTTATAAACATAATATTCTCCACTCTATTCATTTTCCTGATCCTCATTTTCCAGTGCCTCTTGGCCTCATATCTCCAAAGTATCCTCCATTCATACAATATTCTGAAATTTCCGCACTCCTCCATTTCTGGCCTTCAGTGTATCTAGTGATACACAATATGAACCAGATCAGTAACAAATAATATCAGGAAAGATTGTTTCGGACAATAATATACAGAGTATAAAACTTTAAAAAATGAATATGGAGCAATGCATTGAAAGACCAGCAAAATTATAAATAAGGAAAACACTTAAATTATTAACTGAGTGTTAATCTCATAGATAAATTGAGAAATGTTCACTTACTGATCATTGCCAAAGTGAGCAACAACCAAATCCACAAGGTTCCCTGAAATGTTGACCGTCATTGAAATGGCAGGAGCAATCTCTCCTTGTGGAGATGGAAGACAGTGGTGCTTGGACTGGATGATAGGGTATCTTGACAGAACCATTATTCTAAACATCAGAAATGAATTAGATTCCACTGACTGCCACAAAATTAATCAATATGTCTATAATTTGAATTTATTCCATATTATGAAACTGTTTTGTTTCTTACAACTTTAAACCATAAATGAAAGAAACTTATAAATACACATATAGTCGAAGAGCTGCTGAAAACACAATTATTTTCATAATAGGTTAAATTAACCTCTTACTAAAATCCTTTGTTCAAGGATACATGGACAGGGAAGAACAGCAAGCAAATTTTAAACAAAAATAGAAATCAGCAGATGCTCAAAACCTGCAAAGTCCTCGAAACTCAACAGATTAGGTAACACTTATAGTGATGCTGTTTCTTTTTCCACAAGTGCTGCATCGTCTGCTGTATGTTTCCAGTATTGTCTGTTTTTGTTTCTAGAAAATGCTACAAGATGAATTTCTGTGACAAAAAAAACTAGTGGGTTCAGTAATACTTGAAGTGTTTCACCCCACACTTACAGTAAACATTCCTGTGTGATATCTCCATCCTCCTAACCACCCTCATCCCAGGATGTGAAAAGCTAAATAAAACAACATTACAACAGTAGCAATAAGGTGTCCTAAGAAGAAAACAAAAGAGGACAATAGGTCAAGCCAGTTAAGATGTAGTATTAATAATCTCATCATTCAACCACTTAACTGAGTAGAATTTCCCTGCAGTTAAGTGTAGGCTCTTGGAACTTCTACTGCACCACTGGACTGTTCGTGGGGTTCAGCTGTCTACTGAATCTGTGCCAGATCATATCTGATGCAAGTACAGTGGTTCTATTGAAATCAATACGAGGAAGCTGCTGCAATGAGAGTAAGTAGACTTCCAACTTAATTTAGTTTAAATTTGTTTATTTTAAACCTGTCTTATTATTCCAGAAGCATTTTGAATGTTTGTGAAAGCCAAGAGGGTGGGTGGTGGGGAATAGGGAGTGGTGATCTTGTAATCATGTTATAATAAAATAGCTGAACTTCATCCATGTCCTTCTTTATATCTGTTTTACACTTTATTTATCATTCGAGACAATACAGGCATACAACTTGGAACCAGCCCTTTGGCCCAACTGGTCCAGGCTAATCAAGATGCCCATCCAAGCTAGTCCCATTTGCCTATATTTGGCCCATATCCCTCTAAACATTCCTATTTGGATTTGGAGTACCTTGTGCTGCTGTGTAGAGCTTTTTGGCTACCTAAGTAGTTCACGGCTGTTATTATCGCAGCTGTGTACATTCAGCCGCAGGTTGAGGCCTCATCTCAAATAATAATAAGCTTAGTGAAGAAGTCATCACTCTGACAAAGTGGTGTCAAGAAAACAACCTCTCCCTCAATGTCACAAAAACAAAGGAGATGGTTGTTGAATACAGGAGGAATGGAGACAGGCATTGACATCAATGGATTTGGGGTTGAGAGGGTGACAACTTTAGGTTCCCTGGCATTCACATCACTGAGGATCTCTCGTGGTCTGTACATACTGGCTATTGGTGAAAAAAGCATAACATCGCCTCTTTCACTTAGGACAGTTGAAGAAGTTTAGCAGGAGTTCCCAAATCCTAAGACTTTCTACAGAGCCACAATTGAGAGCATCCTGACTGCATCACTGCCTGGTATGGGAACTAGACCACATAATCATTTAATTGGTTAAGCACAAGATAATAAATTAAGAAGAAATGAGGAAGAGGTGTGGAGAGATCTTATATGAATTTTTTGCATCTATATTTACCTCGAAGATGGACGCACAGTCTATAGAAGTGAAGCAAAGTGGCATCAACTTCTTGGACCCTATACAGATTTACAGAGGAGCAGATGTTTGCTGCCTTGAGACAAATCAGGGTGGTCAAATCCCCAGGGCATGTCAAGGTGTTCCCTCGGACTCGATGGGAGGCAAATGCAGAAATTGCTGAGGTCCTAGCAGAGATCTTTAAATCATCCGCAGCAGTAGGTGAGGTACCAGAGGATCGGAGGACAGCCAACGTTGTTCTGCTGTATTCAGAAGGGCTCTAAAAATAAACCAGGAAATTATAGGGCACTGAGCCTGACTTCAGTCGTGGGAAAGATATTGGAAGGTGATGTACCATCAATAACTCTCGGAGACGGGAAGCGAACGATAGGCTTTTATTAGCAGCAAATGAGACCACTACATCCTGGAGACTGAGGGAGGAACAGTGCCTCCAATCGCCTTTATACAGGGGTCTGTGGGAGGAGCCACAGGAGCAGTCAGCAGAAGGGCGTGTCCAGACAGGTATACATAGTTTACCACAGAAGATATTCTAATAGACTGGATATATGAGTATTTGGATAGACGTGGACTGATCAAGGATACTCAGTATGGCTTTGTGCATGGTAGGTCATGTCTGACCAGTCTTGTAGAGTTTTTTTGAGGAAGTTACCAGGAAAGTGGATGAAGAAGGCAAGGCAGTGGATGTTGTCTACATGGACATTTGACAAAGTACCACATGGGAGGTTAGTCAAGAAGGTTCAGTTGCTCGACATTTAAGATGAGGTAATAAATTGTGTACTAAATTGTGTAATAAAAAGTAGATATTGGCTTTGTGGGAAAAGGCAGCAAGTGGTAGATGATGGAGGCCTGTGACTGGTGGAGAGCAGCAGGGATCGGAGCTGGGTCCATTGTTGTTTATCATTTATATCAACAATCTGGATGATAATGTGGTTAACTGAATCAGTGAGAAAGACTATCATGGCTTGCAGTGGGATCTGGACCAATTGGAATTGAAAAATTCATCACAGGTAAATAGACTTGTGGCACATTGGCATTCATAAGTCAAAGTATTGAGTACAGGAGATGGGATGTTTTGTTGAAGTTGTATAAGACATCAGTGAAGCCTAATTGGGAGTATTGTTTGCAGTTTTGCCAAGAACCTGAAGTGAAAAATGTAAGTTTATAAGAATGTTGCCTGTCTGGAGGGTCTGAGTGATAAGGAAAGATTAATAGATTATTCCTTGGAATTAGAGACTGAGAGGAGATTTGATAGAGGTATACAAAATTATGAGTGGTATAGATAAGATAAATGCAAGCAGGCTTTTTCCACTGAGGTTAGGTGGAACTATAAAGATCATAAGTTAAGAATGAAAGGTGAAAAGTTTAAGGGGAACATGAGGGAAAACTTCTTCACTCAGAGATTCGTGAGAGTTTGGAATGAGCTGCCAGCACAAGTGGTGTATGAGAGCTTAATTTCAATGTTTAGGAGAAGTTTGGAATAGGTACATGGATGGTAGGGGTATGGTGCAGTGCAGATTGATGGGAGTAGCTGATTAAATGGTTTAGCATGGACTGGATGGGCCAAAGGTCCTGTTCCTGTGCTGCACTTTTCTATGATCCTATGAGGTGTAAACCAGTGGTTTACAATGTGGGCCAGGGGTCTATGCCGGATATCGTAGAGACCACAAGTAGAAACAAGAAACTGGGGGCCACACGAGTTTCTGAATGGGCCATGATAAGTTTACTGTTTTAATGAAATATTACTAAAATGTATAAATAGAAATGAATATACGTAATTTAATTGGAACCCTGAATGAAATGAATGGGAAAATATGCTAGATGAAACAAATGAGGCAACAAAGCAGCTTAGCCTACACGTGTGGGGTGGGGTAGGGTGTAGCACATCAATTGTTAACTCTGCATCTGCTTGGCCACGCAGAAATCATCACCCACTGAGCCCCATCCCGCTCCACATCCAACTCCAAATCACTGATTATAGAGTGAGCAGGCGGGCGGGATTCTACAGGATACCCTGCAACGTGCTCCATCAGGTAGTAATTATGATTACTTTGTTTTAGATAATTACCAGGAAACCAGCCACATCTAATTCCAACTGAAAGATTGTCAGAACCTTTATCAGGAGATTAATATGGAAAGCCTGGCATGGCCAAATTGTATGAATCTAATTATAATTATTATGATTACCTCAAACAAATTAAATATTGGGTGGGGCTGTCTGCAGCAATTAGTGAGCATGTAGCAGCAGGCTGGTTCTGTTTGCCTTCCACTGACCCATGTGTGTTGTAGTACTTACAGTTACTGCAGTGGGGTCATCAGCCAGAAATGGCTAAACTGCAGAGAGACATGAAGCCTACCACTGCATCACTCTCTACCACTACAACCTCCATTCAATCCCTGATACTCATCATATTTTGAAAGGAAGTTCCATTTGCTCTTCTTGGTGATTATGCTACATAGAATTTGCATATATAATAGCATTTTTAAAAATAGACATAACATGTATCCAAGAACTTCTTTTTGGGAAGTTTTATTTTTACATGTATGTTCATTACTGATACTTCATGTGAGATTATATATACTTATTCTAATCCTTTGACATTTACTAACTTTCTATAGAGCCTACTCACATGACTCTATAGTTGTTACTGTTTATACTTTATATAATATGATCTGCTGAAACCATTAAGCATATAGTAGCATAGTAACAAAAACCCAATTTCCCTCAGGATCAATAAAGTATGTCTGTCTGTCTGTCTGTCAGGGTGCAAGATGCAGGCAGGGACAATATACACTGAACGGCACAACTAAGTTGGAGGAATCATGTACAGGAACATCTATGTGGAGTGTGGATTGGACACGCCCAAGTCAAAATAGGAAACTCCCGAGACAGTTGTGAAGAATGACAAAACTGAGATCCTGTGGAACTTCCAAATACAGACTGATAAGCAGGTACTGGCCAACCAACCTGACATAGTAATATCGGACAAGGAACTAAAGAAAGCAATAATAATAGATGTGGCAATCCAGAATGACAGTAACATCTGGAATAAAGAATATGAGAAGCTGGAGAAATACCAGGGCTTGAAAGAGCAGATAGAAAGAATGTGGAAGGTTAAAGCCAGAGTAATCGCAATGGTGATAAGAGCACATGGAGCTGTGACTCCTGGACTGGGTGAGCGGTCAATAAATCTCAGGAATAGGTCTGAGATCTTGGTCCAGAAGAGCACACTACTAGGAGGAGCAAGGATACGGTGCCAAACCCTCTGGTAGAGGACCCGAGATTGAGGGAAAATACACATATACACACCCATAAGGGGTGATAAAAAAATAAATACAAACATATACATACGTATAAAAAGTATATTTTTGGTGGACTGCAATCAGCACAAGAGGTCATTCATGAGGTTTAATAAATGAGCTTGGGTGCTTTCTGGCTCTTTTTCAGTGGGCTGAAATCAGCGAGGAGCTGATAAAAAGAAAGGAAGTGTAAATGGAGCAGCCATTGTGTGAGTAGGGCAGTGTTAGAGTGGTCCAGCTTTGGCTCAACAGGCTTTGGTGAGAACAAGCTTGGGCAAGCACAAGAGAGGAAGTTTCTAGTTAGCATTTTTCCCTCTGTTAGTACATAGCTAGTGTGCTGAGAATGGGTCCAGAGGCAGTGGCATTTTCTTTGGGTGGGATGTGGAAACTCTGGGAGACCTCTGATAACTACATAGGTGGAAAGAGCAGGTAGTGTTGAGGAAGCAGGCTGTCTGCAGAAAGACTTAGATTGAGGGAATGGACAAGGAAGTGGTAGATGGAATATAGTGTAGGGAAGTGCATGGTCATGTACTTTGGCAGAAGGAATAAAGACATACACTATTTTCTAAATGGGGAGAAAATTCAAAAAATCAGAGGTGCAAAAGGATGTGGGAGTCCTCATGCAGCATTCCCTAGAGTTTAACTTACAGGTTGAGTAAATGGTAAGGAAGGCAAATGCAAAGTTAGCATTCATCTCAAGAGGAAAGAAAGGATGCTGAGGCTTTATTGGTCAAACCACACTTATTGTGAGTATTGTGTGTAGTTTTGGGCCCCTAATCTAAGAAAGGATGTGCTGGTGTTGGAGAGGGTCCAGAGGTGGTACATGAGAATTATCCCAGGAATGAAAGGGTTAACATATGAAAAGTGTTTGATGGCTCTCTGCCTCTACTTAGTAGAGTTTAGAAGACTGAAGGTGGATATAATTGAAATCTATTGAATATTGGAATACCTAGACAGAAAGGATGTTTCATAGAGTGGGAGAGTCTAGGACCAGAAGGCACAGCTGCCGACGTCCATTTGGAACTGAGATAAGGAAAATTTTCTTTCGCAGAGGGTGGTGAATCCCCACAGGACAAAAAGGATTCTGCTGTGCCAAATTTGTAAGACTACACTTTCACTTGAAAGTATGTGACCATGTAAGCTGATTAAGTACTTTGAGACAGGACATAAGGACACAAAAGATGGCACTGAATTACTTCAAAACACAATATAATAATAAGGTAGACAAAGGTTTCCATGCATCCTATGAGATGACAAATTAAATTGCAAAAGTCGTCAAGCCACATAATATAGTCGAATCATTGATACTGCCAACACACACAAAATGCTAGAGGAACTCAACAGACCAGGCAGCATCTATAGAAAAAAGTACAGTTGACATTTTGGGCCGAGACACTTCAGCAGGACTGGAGAAAAAAGGATGAGTAGATTTAAAAGGTGGGTGAAGGGGAGAGAGAACACAAGGTAATACGTGAAACCGGGAGAGGGAGAGATGAAGTAAAAAACTGGGAAGTTGGTGAAAGAGATATAGGGGTAGAGAAGGGGGGGTCTGATAGGTGAGACTCGTTGATTCTGCCTGCAGTTTCTGCTGTTATATATCAGAGCACATATGAAACTATTCAAGCCATCTCCTTGAGCATCTCACCAGTATTGTTGAAATGTCAATGTGGAAAAACTACTAGTTGCACAACAGTGAGGTAAGAGGTTTGCCCTGCAAATGAATAAAGGCACATTGCATGATAATGAAGCCCTTCTGATGGCATATGGTAGGTTTTTGAATGATGATCAGGCCATTCTGATATATTTTAACAGTTTGAAAACCTGAATTTATTAAATAAATAGTCACAAGGAAAAAAACACTGCAATCTTATATCATGCAAAGAGACTATTACCGCCTTCCCTGGAAAACCCAAAACTTCCAGCAGCAATTTCAGACATCACATATTTACGCATTTCCTTCACTGGCCACTTTTAAAATAGAACTGCAAGATGACAATTTCATTGTATAGCTTGATCATTTGAAACAACTGCACACTGACACGAAATTTCAGGTCAGACCTACTGGAGGTGCATATTCCAGACTGGGTGGTGGATCCATTTGGAGTGAATGAGAGTAACATTGACACCATATTGCAAGAATGTCTTTTTGAGCTGCTCAAGCAAAATTAAAACGCAGCAAGCAAAATTTCTGGATAACTAGTGATATTCAAGATAAGTTTCCACAGCTCTGGGGGAAAGGAAAGTTGTTTTTAATTGGATTTGCCACCTCCTATCTAGTTGAATGTGGTTTTAGTCAAGTTCTTCACCTGCTATCAAAAGTTCATAACCGCCTTGATATGAAAAGAGGTGATCTTTGTTTACCTTTAACCAAGTTGCAACCAGATATTCAAAGATTCACTAGTTTGCATCAGTTGCAAGGATCTCACTAAATATTGAAAGTCACACTATTAAGCACTTTTTTGTTGCTGGTTGGAAGAATATTATATACATTATAAATGTAGTATCCTATTCAGAGCTTTGAAATAGTTTTGTTATTCATTATAGCAAAATATTTAACATATTATATTGTAACATTATATTTAACATATAATACCTATAATCCATTAAAACATAAATATTGACTGTATATTTGAATAATTAGTACTGTTGACCAAAAAACTATAGCAACTAACAGAGACTATGTAGGGAGTAAATGAATGTCACAAGTGGGCAACAAGCAGAAAAAGGTTGAGAACTGCTGGTGAAAATGATTGTCATAGACTTACCCCCAGGTGTGATCTTTTGTGCTTGGACCAAAATCCGTGTAAAATCCCAGCTTCTCTCCCAACCACATGGTGAGATCGTTATTTCCAAGGAAAGGTTTAGAGGCATCGCTTTCCAATAAAGTAATTAAGTCTGCACCTATCGTTGATAACAGGGTGCTAAGTTAAGAAGGGTTATAGTTAACAGAGGAGATTGTTAGGTAATGGGTGGTAATACATGCCCAAATCACCCTAGAGGCAAAACCTGCAGCATAATTTCAAGTGCATGAATCAGTTTTACAAATACCGCCAGAAAACAGCCAATGTGATGCCTTTATCATATTTAGCTGACACTAATTAAAAAGCAGCTTCTTAAAGATGATCTAAACATTGGCATAAAGCAAAAAATGCAAGAAACACTTAGACCATGAGACACAGGAGAATTAAGCAATTCAGCCCATCAAGTCTGCTCTGCGACTCCATCATGACTGATCCCAGATCCCACTGAACCCCATACACCTGCCTTCTCGCCATATCCTTTGATGCCCTGATCGATCAGGAAACTAACAATTTTCACATTAAATATACACACAGTCTTAGCCTCCATAGCTGTCTGTGACACTTAGCAGGTCAGGCAGCAGCTGCGGAGAGAGCCCAAGGCTGATGCAGAGATTCATATAATGAAAAGCGCTGGAGCAGGGTCATGGAGAACAGAAGGAAACCTGTGAAAGGGTGAAGGGCAGGACTGACTGACTGACACCTGCTTCAGGCCAGTACAGACCCGTGGATATTTCTGGGAGAGGTGTATACAGGAAATGAATGAACTCTGAAATTACTAGATTAAAAGAAAATGCTAACAGAGCAAAATTGGATAACTGATAACTTGAAATTACTAATTCTGAGAGCCTCATCAGAAAATGAGGCAATGTTCTTCAAATGTACAATGGAACAGTATAAAAGAGATCACAATCATCAGGGAGGCAAATAAGAGGCTGGAAGGCGATGGCAAGTTGAACAGCTATAACAGGCGAGACAATGGTCAGGAACAAGAGAAAAACTATTGGATTAATTGGCATTTATTTTAACACAGGAAGTCTGATAGGTGAAGCAGATGCATTTAGGGATTGGATAGATATGTGGGAAAGAAATATTATAGCCATTACAGAAAAATGGTTAAAGGAGGGACAGGAACTAGCAGCTTAATGTTCCAGGATAAAGATGCTTTAGACGAGACAGAAGTGGAAGAGGGAAGAGAGTTGCATTTTTAATGGTAGGGAATCTCACAGCAGTAGTCAGAGATTGTACAATGAGGCTTTATAGGCAGAGGAAAGAAATAAGGGGATTAACCTATTGTTGGGATTGTACTGTAGGCCCCCAAATAGGCAACATGAATTAGAAGTCCAAATATGCAAGGAGATCGTGAGAGTTTCATAATAAGGTTGTCATAGTAGGGGATTTTAATTTTACTGATATAGATTTGGACTGCCATACTGTTGTCTTAAAAGTGGTGGCATTTATTAAGTGAGTTCAGAAAAGTATATAGTGGAGGGGCTTTACTAGGAGAACATGACAGGTTAAGTGACTGAGGTGACAGTGGAAGAGCACTTTGGTACCAGTGACCTTAGTTCTAATAGATCTTTTTAAAGTTAGGGAAGGGAAGAGAACTATCCCACAGGTTCAAGTTCGAAATTGGGGTACAGTGCATTCTGGCATTATTAGTGAGGAGCTTGCGAATGTTGATTGGAGAAGTTGGTTGCAGGCAAAAGAACTGTAGATAACTGGGGGGGGGGGGGGTGGTGTTTAAAGGTGAGCTAGCAAGAGCTGAAAGTCTGCATATTCCAGTGAACGTGAAGGATAAGGCTTGTAGGAATAGGAATAGGAGGCTCTGAATGATGAGCAGTGTTGAGACTCTGGCCAAGAAAAAGGAGATAAAACTTTTCGGGTACAGGCAGCTGAAATCAAGTGAATCCTCAGAAAAGTATAGGAGTGCAGGAAGTTAGTAGGGAAAAATAAGTTTGGCAGAGAAGATTAAGAAAAATACAAAACAGGTTAAATATATTCAGGCAAAAAGAGTAACTAGGGAGAGAATAGGGTCCCTCAAAGACCAATAGGACACTTGTGTAGAGCTACAGAAAATGGACAAGCTCCTAAATGAGTATTTCTCCTCTGTTTTCACCATGGAGAAAGACAAAGACTTCAAGACTAGGAGAAGTAAATGGACAGGTCTTAGAGATAATCATCATTAGAGGGAGTGCTGGATGTCTTAAAAGTGATGAACTTAGACAAATCTCTAGGGCCTGATCAGGTATATTGTGGGAGGATAAAGAAACTGCAGGAACCAGATATTTGCGTCATTGTTAGCTATGGTAGACTGTCCATTCGTTATATGCCACGTTGTATGACGTGGGGGATCACAGTCTTTCCACAGCCATGATTGTTCTTGGCAAATTTTTCTACAGAAGTGGTTTGCCATTGCCTTCTTCTGAGCAGTGTCATTACAAGACAGGTGATCTCAGCCGTTTTCAATACTCTTCAGGGATTGTCTGCCTGGCGTCAGTAGTTGCATAACCTGGATTTGTGATATGCACCAGCCATTCATATGACCATCCACCACCTACTCCCATGGACCCTGATTGGGAAGCTAAGCAGGTGCTACATTTTGCCCAAGGGTGACCTACAGGCTAGCAGAGGGAAGCAGTGCTTTACACCTCCTATGGTAGAGATACAGTATCTCTGCAAGGTAATGGATGTTATGCCTTTATGTAAGAGTAGCAAAGATTAAAAAAAGCAGGTAACTGATGGACAGCAAGTCTAACATCTGTGGCAGGCAAGTTACTGGAGCAGATTCAGAGAGACAAGATATACATATATCTTGAAGGACAGGGGTTTCACAAGCCAGGCATCAAGAATAAATGTTGGGAGGCCATGGTGTGGTTGTCGAGGAGGCCACACTTGAGTATTATGCCAAGTTCTGGTTGCACTGCTGTAGGGAAAATGGTATTAAACTGGAAAGAGAACAGAAATTATTTACAAGGACTTGAGTGACTGAACTATTGGGAGAGGTTGGACAGGCTAGTATTTCATACCTTCAAACGTAGAAGACTGAGATGTGATTTTATAGAGTCATATAAAATCATGAGAGGCACAGATTGGGAGAATACACTCAGTCTTTTTCCCCAGAGTGGGTTATAGGCTTAAGATGAGAGGGGAAAGATTTAAGGAACTAGAAGGACAATGTGTTTTTTTTAAACTCGCAGAGGGTGGCACTTATTTGGAGTGAGCTGCTGCAGAAAGTGCTAGAGGCAGGTATAATAACATCTTTGAAAAGACAGTTGGACAGCTACATGGATTGGAAAAGGTTAGGAGGTTATGTGCCAAACACTGATAAGTGTCATTCTCCCTTTGCACAGCTCCGCAGTGCGTGTGCTTAATGCACACAAATTATTTTTAGGTAACTTATTTTTTTTAATTCTTTATTGCTTTTTATATTCTTTCTTACTTCTCTTATAATGTTTGTATATCTGTGCACTTATAATGCTATTGTGACACTGTAATTTCCTTTGGGATCAATAAAGTATCTATCAAAGTGACTGTGTGGTCAGCAATTGGAAATCAAATCTGTCAATAAGAGGGCATAACTTTAAGATGATTGGAGGAAAGTATAGGGGGATGTTAGAGGTAGGTGTTTGTTTTTTTTAAAAAACCACAGAAAGTGGTGGGTGTGTGGAATGCCCTGCCAGTGGTGGTGGTAGATGCAGATACATTAGGGACATTTAAGAAATTTAGATAGCACAAGAAAGATAGAAAAAAATGGAGCGCTATGTGGGAGGGATTGACTAGACAGCTTAGTCAAGGACCACAGGATCTGCCTCAAAACAGAAGGACGCTCCTTTAGAACAGACAAGAGGAGGTATTCCTTTAGCCGGAGGGTGGTGAATCCATAGAATTCTTTGTCACAGATGGTGGTTGAGATCAAGTCACTAGGTATATTTAAAACTGAGGTTAATAGGTTTTTGATCAGTAAGTGTGTCTAAGGTTGCGGGGAGAAGGGAAAAGAATGAGGGTAAGAGGAATTAAAAAAAATCAGCCAAGATGGACTAGCAGAGCAAACTTGATGGGCTGAATGGCCTAATTCTGCTCGTACGGTCTAAATGGGACTAGCTTGAATGGGGCATCTTAGCTGGCATGGATGAGTTGGGCTGTAGAGCCTGTTTCTGTGTTGTGTGACCCTGCAACTAGAGGTCAAGAGTTCAAAACAAGAGGTCATAATGGAAATGCGATGGGGAATTAAAATGACCATTTGAAGCTCATGATTGTCTTTGCAGTTTGAAAGGAATATTCTACAAAGTGTGATTGTTCAATCAATATTGGATTTCCCCACTGTAGAGATGACCTCATCATGTGCATCAAATTTGGTATACATTCAGTGCCCTAACCATGTTTCACAATGAAAAGTGTATTTGGCCCCTGACAGGAGGTAACAGGAGAACCTGCTCCATCTCGAGGTTGCTTGGGAAGGTAAACGAACATTGGTGATGATGGAAGAATAGACCAGTGTAATTGAAGCCACAATCCCTTTGGAATTCTGATTGAGGAGGAGAGAGAAAGAGTGGGGAGTTTTGTTTTAGCATAATGTTTAATGTGGATGTCAATGGATGGGATGGTAAATACAAGGGAAAACCCATGCGTGTTCTGGGTGGGAGGGGGAGTGGATGTTGAACAGATGGTTGAGAGCCACATCAATTCTGGTGGAGGCGAAACTATAGCTAGAGAATGTTAGCTGCAGGCAACTGTGTTATTGGAGATGACTTACAATGGCAGGGAGAAGAGGCTGAGTATACGAGAAATTAAAGTATCTTTCTCAAGCGTAGCACAATTTTCCCAGCTAATCCTCCAACGTCAGATCTGTCATTACTTCCCTCTGAGTTCTTTACTCTCTTATACCGGATCCCTATCCTTCTCCAATTCCCTGCACTCTACTTCAATCACTGTAATACACCAAACTACCCCTATTTCAATGCTCTGTTACGGGCCTCACTGTTACTACTTTCACTTCCTCACACTTCTGCCATCATTCATGGACCAGCAGCAGTATTCCTCAGTGCACATTCTCAAATGTCAATGCTAACACATTCCCTTACCTTCTCACATAACCTTCTAAACCTTTACAGTCCATGTACCGGTGGGCAGATGGTCACAAGGGATGGAATATTCTTCAGCAATGTGTTCTCCTTACTTGAGCAGCAAATAGTGGCAGCAGAAATTAAGAAAATTATGTCACAAGGGATGGAGAGCAAGCCACATTTTGTTCTCTTTTGAATCATGAGCTTTATAGCTAATCTAAGTGGACAGCTGATTTCAAGTAACACTATTTGTGGCATCAGAGATTCTGGGTAGTAGAGTAAAAATTAGCAGGATTCCCAACTATTGGTTGGAAATATACATGTGCACATGTTTTGGAACACCATCCCAAGTGAGCCTTTATGGAAATTTGGCTACTAGAGAACATAAGCTTAAAAGGAATAGTCATTAGTGTGAATTACCAAAAGATGCTTCAGCTTCACATTAATGTTATTGACTCTGACAGATGAAGAGCTCGCAAGCCCTTTGTATTAAGATGTGCAATGGTTCAAGAAGTTAGCACTCCATCAATTTCTCTGTTTGGGATAGACAATGTCATGGTTGTGATGCCCATGGAAGAATTTAAAATGGTTATGTGCAATAATTCAAGGAACATCTCTATACCAAATTTTGGGTGACTAAAGACAAACCAAATACCCTCTCTTTGCCTACAATACCCTTATTCCAACAATGCCTACATAGCCTTTACATCATCCAGCAGTCAACATCTTCCAAGAAAGAGAACAGAAACCTCAGATCAAAAAAAAGGTGCAAAACATCATAGTAAAATATTTATTCTTCTTAAGCCCATCATCCTTACTGGGGCAACAGCAGCTGACCAGAGTCCTCTATCCCGAGTCAGTCTTTCAAGTTGTCCCCAGGTCTAGCCCATCTTTGAAGATCTTTCCTCTCCCAAGGATGAGGTCTTTAGAGCTTTTGTTGGCATTTCTGTCCCATGTCCAGCACTCTTCCTTTCACAACCAGGATTGGGATCATCCATGGCAGAGTTCAGTAAAATACTTGGAGTGATTATTTTAACATTTTTAAATATTTAGATATTCTTATTAATTTACTTGAGCCTAAAACAGAATACATACGGTACCTGTTTGTTCGATAAGCTCGGCAGATCTTTCTAAACTTGGCCAACCTTGATTGTCATACCCAAATCTGTAAGACCATATCATAGCTGAGAAATCTTTCTTCACGGACTGGTCATAAAGGATAGAGATGATGGGAAGGAAAATGAATCAAAGATATGGAGCATAATCATAGTGTACAGCATATAACTTTTTAAAATAAATTCTTAACTTGATAAAGCAGGCTTCCTAGTTAAAATTTTCATGCCACAATTGTTTTGGGTCAGTCCCAACTCATTTATGCAATTATGAAGAAAGCATGCCTATGGCCATACTTTGTTAGAAGTTTTAAGAGACTTGGTATATTACTAAATACTCTGACAAATTTCTACAGCTGTATGGTTGTGAGAATTCTGACTGGTTGCAATATCACCAGGTACGGAGGCTCCGATGTGTAGTATTGAAAGCAGCTGCATGAGGTTGTAGTCTCAGCCTGCTCCATCACACGCACAACTCTCCCTGCTATCGAGGATACCTTTAAGAGGTGGTGCCGCAAGAAGGTAGCATCCTTCACTATCCTGAACATGCTGTCTTTGCATTACTATCATTGGGGAGCTGGTACAGTAGCTTGAAGACCCACACAGTGTTTTAGGAACAACTTTTTCCCCTCCACCATCAGATTTCTGAATGCTCCATAAACAAAACCTCATTATTCCTTTTCTACACTATTTATTTTCGTTACTGATAGTGATTTTTATACCTTGCATTATGTTGCTGCAAGAAAACAACAAATTTCACACCATATGTCAGTTATTATAAACCTGATTCTGACTCTGCCACTTCTGATTGAACTAAAACATATTGTTAACATTCCTATAAGCAACTGGAAATAAAAACCTTACTCACCGGGATACCAACTGGGTTGTGTAATTTCTTCTGATACGATATAAATCGTTGACCTAATCCTAACAGTCCCAAACCCACAAACAGCCAAAGTACTAAACCAGAAAGAATAAAACAAAATTGAAATGAAAATTATTAACATATCTGATTTCTTTTTTCAAAATAGCTACCAAAACATTGTAAAATGTCCAAGAACAAAGGCCTTTGAATGCAAAGGATTGACATTCATGTTGGCAGTCAAGCATCAGTTTAAATTCATACATTACAATAAAATCTATGCAGTGAACACTCAGGGATCCTGCATCCATGGAGTTTGGGAAATTCTAGTTGTGTAATTATATCGGTTGCATGAGAACCGCTCAAAATAACCACTGCAGCACATCACACACTAGTATTTGAAATGCAACTTTTAAATAAATTGCCAAACTATACATTATCTACTTACTATTTAAATAACAATGGTTTACACTGTATTTCTGCACTTTAAGGCCACACAGAATTAATGTAAAGTACAGCAAAAATAAATATAATCTATGAATTGATGATGCATTCACCATCATATGAAATATCAAATCTTCAAGAGGATATCACTGTTAATGAGCTCACACTGCACTGTATGTTCATATAACATAAATACACTAAAATATCTTTTCACCATTCAAAAAATATGAACTTGCTTAATATTCCCATAATTTTTTTTAATTGGATGCATGACAATTCTGGATGCAAAAATACCAGATTAATTAAAATTTACTGTAGTAGGATTTCTGGAGATAGGACAATATGAGATTATATTCATATCATATCCAGCATTACTGACATTTGACAGAATGATAATGAGAAGCAATGGGAGAGCAAAAGATCCCGGTGTTATTATCCACTGTTCACAATGTCACATTTTCATAAACAATGTAGTGAAACTGTTGCTGAACCTAACATGGTCCCGTGATACTACTAAAACCACTCAGCATGTCAAAAGACATTTTCACTGGGTAGTTCCCGCTGTATTTGGAGTATCATGAACAGTATTGACATTTCCACTGGCATCCTAGCACACTACTACCCACTCCCACGATGGATGTTGAGTAAGAGAATGAAAAAGTCTGAATGAGAGCTGCAAACATAATTCACCGTTAAAGAACTTCAAACACTCAAGCTGACCTCATTTATTTTAGACTTACAGGTGATCTGATGGAGGTTTATCATTCAAATAGCAATCACCTTCAACGGAAAATTTCAATTTAATAGGTTGGCAAGGATGAGGAGACACAAGTTTAAAACAGCAAATTTGCAATAGTTCGAGATGTAATAGATAAAGTGGATGTTAGAAACCAGCAGCGTGATATATTTATCAAAAAAACAAGCTGAAGTTTATTGTCACCTGACTGTACATATACTGTATACAACCAGATGAGACATTCCTCCAGACCATGGTACAGCCACAATGCATATATCATATATAGCACATAAAATATTACCACAAATAAGTTAATAAAATACAATTTAAATTGCACAAAGCACACACAAAATGCTGGAGGAACTCAGCAAGCCAGGCAGCATCTATGGAAGAGTGTAGTCAATGTTTCGTGCTGAGACCATTTTCACCATCCCAGTGGTAAGACCTTGGTGGCAGTAGGTCTTACAGCCTCGGGAAAGATGTTGTTACCCAGTCTAGCAGTCCTAGCCCTGATGCTCCTTCTTGATGGTAGTGGGTCAAAGAGATTGTGGGATAGTTGGCTGGGATCTTCATCAATACTTCAGGCCCTTCATCTGCAGTGCTCCTGGTAAATGTCACAAACGCATGGGGGGGGGGGTGCAGGAAGGGAGACCCCATTGATCCTTAAGCCGGGTTTTCCTATCCTCAGTAGAACTTTACAGTCCAGTGCCTTGCCGCTTTCGTACCACACAATGATGCAGCCAGATAAGACACTCTCAATGATACTCTAGCAGAAAGTTGTTAGAGTAGGGAGGGGGAGCCTTGCACAACTTGATCTCCTCAGAAATTGTAGATGCTACTGTGCTTCTTGACCAATGAGGTGGTGTTGTGGGTCCAGATTAGATTGTCCATTATGTGAACACCAAGGAACTTTGTGTTCTTCACTGTCTCTGTGGTAGACCTATTGGTGTGTAATGGAGAATGGTCAACCTGTGCCTTCCTGAAGTCCACAATCATCTCTTTTGTCTGCATAGAAACTCAGGTTGTTGTTATTTGACAAGCCTCTCTACCTCCTCTCTGTTTGCCGACTCATCATTGTTGCTGCTGATGCCAACGCAATTGATCAGCGCAATTGATGTGGTTTGAGCTGAACTTAGCAATATCGACATGAGTCAGCAGTGAACCGGAGCAGGCTGAGCACACAGCACTGGGGACCACCAGCTCTCAACGTGATGGAACTTAAGATATTGCTGCCAACTCAGACTGACCGGGGTTTTTCCTTCAAGAAGCCCAATATCCAGTTACAAAAGGGGGCATTCACTCCCAGTGAGGACAGTTTACCCACCAGCCAGAGGGATGTTATGTCACTGGGCGGTAATCTTTTAGGCCAGTTACTGTCGCTGTCTTGGGCACCAGGTTGATGCTTGCTGCCTTGAAGCCTGCAGGAACAGAGGATTGTTGCAGAGGAATGTTAAAGGTGTCCATTACACAGTCCCTCAGCACCTGACCAGGTGTGGTGCCCTTTGCACACATTTGCTAGGATCCTCCTCAATTCTACTGCAGCCAGACAGGGTGCCTGTTCCTCAGGGGGAGAGGGGGCTTTACACGATGTCACCTCAATCATTGCATCAAATCATGCATGGAAAGCATTCAGACTATCAGGAAGGGAGGCACCACTGTCATTGACACACAGGATGGACTTGTAATCTGTTATGATTTGTATACCTTGCCGTGTGTGCTGCGTGTCCCTGGTGTCACAAGGTACTAAATTTTCTGTTAGTACTCTTGCTTTGCCTTCTTGATGACATGGTTCTTGCTGACCTTATAGAGTCATCTTAAACATTCAGTAAAGCCATATTTAATGTTACCCAACAAGGGAGCATGCAAATGACAGCAATATATTGACATGGTTAATTGCTAGAAACAGAACCGGGATAGATCAGTCAATATTAGATTGCATGTGCCACAGATTGAGGGGGATCAGTGCTGGCCCTCAATTACTTCTCATCTACTTTGAAGGATGAAGGGACTGAGCGTGCTGTTAGCCTGTTGTGAAATAGACATAAAGAGCCTGTAAATGATAGGTTAAGCGGACAAACAGTTGGTAGATCCTATATAATGTGATAAAATGTAAAAGAAAAATAAAATTATTATTTAAACAGACACGACTACAAAATACTGCTGTCAAAGAGATCTGCCGACCCCAGTATATGAAAATGCTATCACATAGGTACAGCAAGCAACTAGAAAGGCTAATGAAATGATGATGACCTTTATTGAATGGATGTGGAGAATAAAAGGAGGGAAGTATTGATATAAAAATATAAGGCAATAGTGAGACCACTTGTGGACTGCCACCAACAGTCTCGGTCTCTTTATTTAAGGAAGAAAGATTTGCACTGGAGGCAATGTAGGGAACATTCACTAGATTGTTTCATCAAAATGAGAGGCTTTACATATGATGACAGTTTGGAATGTTATGAATGTACCACAGCTCTGAGGGGCCGAAGGGTGCGGGGTAGCCCCCTCCTTTGTGAGAATCGCAAGATCACTATTGAGTCAATTCAGGAGACACAGGAAATGAGAGAAAGACATGCAGAATCCACAAAAGGGTTAGAATGTGTCCTGGCCTCCAAAAGGCGGACCCATTGATACCGGCTATTGTCTCTTGGAGATGGACTTGTGTATTGCATCCTGGACGATGCAATCAAAGCCCCAGGCAATGAACCAAGGAGGAGGTTGGTGGAGGGATTGCATCATCCCAACCTGATTGACACCTGAGACCCTGTGAGTCAGGATAAAAAGAGGGTCTGTGGGAACAGCCCCTCAGATGCACCAGAAGAAACGCTAGCGATCCCGTAATAGCGAAAGCCGGTGGAAGGCCACGTGCGTCCGCTTCCATTTGCCCAGAATCGGTGACCTTTGCCACAGAAAAACGGTTTTTAGCTAACAACGGAGAACTCAACTCTCAACGACTCTCGAAGGATTGACATCATAAACAGAATGGGCAAGTTTTAACCCGTCTCTCTCTCTCCAACAATTGCCACACAGGGTCCCCAACAGCGGCAGCCTGTATGAACTGAACAAACTATATATTTCCATCGGACAATTCATTATCCCCTAGACAACAATACAGCTTATTTCTTATTGATTATTATTATACCCGCGCTTTTAGATTTAGTATTGACGACGTATATTATCTGTGTGTTTGCATTGATATTATTTTTGTGTATTTCTATCAATAAATACTGTTAAAAATAGTACCATCAGACTTCAACGGACCTCTCTATCTTTGCTGGTAAGTGACCCAGTTACGGGGTACGTAACAGGAACTATACTCACTGCAGTACAGGCAACAAGAAATTATTTTTATGATTCTGTGGGGGCATGGATTGTTTCAGAAAATGAGACATTAGTTTCAGATGATAAGAAGCAAATTTCATCTGAGGATTATGAATATTCAAAGTGCTGCTCCACTCCAGACTGTTGTAGAGATGGAGTCACTGAATACATATAGGCTTGAGGGAGTCAAAAAGTATAGTGAGAGGGCAGGAAATTAGCATTAGTCAAGACTGAATCAGCTGAGATCTTATTGATTGATGGTTTAGGCTCTGCAGCAATAAGGTAAGCATCGGGCAGTTCTTCTTTTTCCTGACTTGCAATGTACTTGAAATACATTACTGGCTGACTTTACTAGATATTGTTTCTCTGCATGCCTTCAAAAAGGTAGATAGGTTAGTCCTGACTAACATGGAAGTCATTCTGTAAAAGATACCAATTGAACTGAACTATGCAGTTTCCTGACTGGTTTTGATCACTGGAAGAAATGGAGTAGAATTTATTGTTTATTTATAAGATGTGAACTGCCAGTTCAACATTGATCACCCAATTCTGATTGACTTTGATATTGCACTAAACCACCTCTTGAACAAATCATCCATGGTGAAAATACTTCCTCAGAGAAAGTGGCTTTGATGCAACAAAGTAATTCATTCAGGTAGTTCATAAGTTAATTTAGAGCCGGTCGTAATCTCTATGACTGGAACCATTCATAGGCCAGACCAATTAACACTGGTGATTCTCTTGCTCATGGAGCACGAATGAAGCAAGTGATTGTTGCAAAAATAATCAGTAGTTTCATGTTTACTGATAATGATAGCTTTATTCTTTTTAAATTTATCACTGCCATTGTGGAATTTGAACTCCTGATTTCTGGGTCATTAAACCGGGCCTCTGGGGTAAAAGTAATGTAAACTCAATTCCAGTTGTACTGTACCCATGAAACTACCAGGTAGTTATTTTAGTGGACCAAGTTTTGTTTTTCTGTGATTACAAAGCAAAAGAGTGAGGTGAAGGAAGACTGTAAACAGGTTGTGTTCAGTCATAATAGGCTGGGCACAATGGGAGGCAATTTTATGATCTATTAATCTTTCCTCAGCCAGTATCTTTTACAGTTTGGATCTTATCAAAGCAATAAAGCAAATTTAAAATGTGTTAATAAATATAAAAGTATTAACACTTTATACACATATTAAAACCAGCCAGTTAAAGTGTATTTTCCCCACTGTCTAAA
Source organism: Hemitrygon akajei (assembly GCF_048418815.1). NCBI lineage: Eukaryota > Metazoa > Chordata > Chondrichthyes > Myliobatiformes > Dasyatidae > Hemitrygon > Hemitrygon akajei. Next base: position 57,226,981 of record NC_133136.1, read on the forward strand.
GTAATGGCACTTACATCGTTTGACATACTTCATCAAGAGCGGAGCTGCATTTCTGCTTTGCGTTGGGAATAATTTAGGCCGTTTACCAAAGAATAATCCCAATCCAATCAAATGCATCATCGTTCCTGTGAAAGGAAGAACAATTTAAGTTTTGAAGTCGCCACAGTACAAGAAGTATTAAGCCAACTGACTTTTTGTAATCAAGTCAGCCCCCATATCCTGCTCTTTCCTCACAGCCCCACACATTTTTAATTATTTACCTAGTTCTCTTTTAATATAATCATGTTTCCCTGAAAAGTTTCTCCCCTAACACTCAGACAACTTGGCCCACTTGATTTTCAAATACCAGGCAACACCTCTTTTCAATGATAGACAGAACGTAATAATCAAAACACACATTTTAGAAATGAAAATTATCTCAATCATACATGGAATAGACCAGGATCCCTATGATCAATCCACAGTACTTGCAGTTCTTTGTTCCCAGAAGATTTGCTGCTTCATACAATTTGGTTGCTTAGTAAATGAGATTCACAACCCTGTTAAAGATATCAACCAACAACTGACAGGAAATAATACTGAAATAAGTTTAAAATATTTGTCTGCATCAGAATAAAACTCAACTTGAAATAACAGTTTACAGCATCAATATGAATATTAAAAATGAAAGTACAATTGAGTGATTCACAGGGATCATTAATTCTCTTGGTGGCTTGGGAACAAGTGTACTATTCTGAATTAGTGAAACAATAACTACAACCCAGAAAGCATTTCTCAGAGGGATTGGTGCCACTAAAACAGGGTGTGTTTCAGCTTTCATTAACCATCAGTGCAGATCATCCAACAGTTTAAAACATAATACATTTCTATACAACACACAGGAGGGAAAAGGTGGATATTTAGCAGCTTGCTTGTATTTAGATTATAACTCAATTCACTCAATTGCTAGCATCAGCAACTCACATTCATTTCAATGTGAGCAAGTTTTCCTCCTGTAGTTTCACATCTTTCTGAATACAATATCACACTAGAATTTAGAGTCTAAGGTGCTGTCATCACTCCAATATCTTGCTCAGTGCTCTCCCACAATGTGTCACTAGACTATCAGAACCTGGTAGCAAGAACAATACCTTACTCACTTGCCAACAAATTAATTAGTTTTTGTGCATCACAGGATCCAATCTCTGTGAAAAATCAATGTTTGGAAAAACTGAGGACTTCATATGGATTTAAGTCCACAATTTTTGTTTCAGGTTCTTCAGTACGTGTGCCATGTAGTGGATGGAACAGACTAGAACAGAATTAACACAACACATTATTCAACCTAATAAGTCCAATCCAACTTCTAGACCAATCCAATTCTGTCACTACTTTTTCCTGAAAGTCTATTAATTAAACCCTGCCAATGCCTATACAAAACCCTTCTGAATGCTGCTTCCAGCACTTCAGTTCTAAACCAATAACAATGCACATTTAAAAGAAATTATTTCCTTCCTGCTTCCTGCAATTTTTTTTACCCATCACTCTGAATCCATGGAAACCATTTGCAAATGGGAACAGCTCCTCTCTTGCTTTAACCATTTGTAAAAACTTATACTTTTGCCAAAATTCATGTTAATTATCCTAATTATCTATGTTCTAATCATACTACTTCAAGGATGACTCAGCTTTTCCACTTTTTACCTTCCAACCTTTGGCTTCACCGCCTGGCCAAGTGTCTTGACGTCCCAAAAGAAGTTGTTCCTGCCTCTAATTAAGAAATTCTATTTAGCTTGTTCCCTGCCTTTCTCCAATGCCACAGGGAAAAAGGAGGCTTCCTCTAGCCGAAAGATCTAAAACCAGGGCTGACAGTCACTGAAAAGAGGAAAGACATTCTGAGCAGAGCCAAAGAGAATTTTTTTTCACTCAAAAGGTTTGTGGGGGGACAAGTGGCTGAAAATGTTTAAAAAGATATATTGATTTCTAGAAACAAAAATGCATCACAGGGAACAGGAAGAGATCAGAAATATGGTTTGGGATAGCAGATCAATCAATATTGTCTACAAAGGCAGTACAGATTTGAAGCAGTGAGTGTTTACCCCTCCTGCTGTTCTCCAATCTTTCATTGATTACTGTTCTTAACGTTCTTCCACAGACCTTTAATCCAATCAGTCTACCAGGAACATATCCAACAATTCTGCACTAGGTTGAAAACATACTGATTAAAGATGTTAAGAGCCATAGAAAGATTAAACTCAGAAGCCTGCCATTGGGTGCTTTGAGTCCACACTGACCATCAACCCACTTACATTGACCTGCCATTCATCTCTTTTTTAAAGAAAAATTCCCTGAACATGCTTCAGAAATTCATCTCCTCCTTTGTATAATGGCATCCAACAAACTACTGCATACATGTGCACTAAGATGTACTTTGTTTATTTTTTGTTCTAATTGTGTTCTTTCTTGTAAAAATGTATGTTTTTCTTGTGAATGTCAGGTGTAGGTTGCTACTGTATGTGCTTGTGATGCTGCTGCAAGTAAGTTTTTCATTGCATCTGTGCATACATACATGTATGCATGTGATAAGAAAAACAACCCGTCTTTGACTTTGTCATGTATACCACTTTCTAGATTTTTTATAAGTACCACAACCACTTGCATCTTCCAAAGCATCTCTGTAATTTGCTTTTGCACAGCTTTACTTCAGCATCCCCTTGTAAAAATGCCATATGAGGGTTTACCCAAATTTAGCTTACTTAATCACTAGCTCTCTTTCCAGCAACCTACTCTATCCATGGTTCCATATTCAAAGCTTGTGACACTCACCTCGCCTTAAATGTCTGACCATAGCCCTCTAACTCTGTGTCATAGAGTCAAAGAGCCATAAATAATAGTGTGGAAAAAGACCTTTGTCCCCGCTCATCCATGCCAGCCAAGATACCATGTTGAGCACATATCTCTCCAAACCTTTCCTTTCCATGAAATATCCAATGAAAAATTCAGCCGGTGTTGCTGAATGTAGTAAGTAGAAAAGCCAAAAGTAATGCGGGAACATTTAGAACAAAAACAGTTATTGATTGTGGAACACTTTAGGTATCACAAGTGGAATCAAAAGGGAGGGTACTAAAGGACATTTCAGTGTACGTGGCTGAATTGCAGAACTGTTCTGAGCATTGTCATGCAGTGATGGACTTAATGATGTATTGAGAAATCATATAGTTTGTGGAATCATACAAGAAAGCATTCAAAAATAGCTCCTACTGAAGCACAACTGACATTTAAAAGAGCAGTTGAAATGGAATCTGCAGTCAGAGATGCAACTGGGTTGCAGTCAGGAATGGAAATCAAAACAAACAAAATTGAAACATCTAAACAGAAACCCACCGGACTGAACAAATTGTGTCAACCAACACACACAAAATGCTGGTGGAACACAGCAGGCCAGGCAGTATCTATAGGGAGAAGCGCTGTCGATGGTTCGGGCCGAGACCCTTCGTCAGGACTAACCGAAAGGAAAGATAGTAAGAGATTTGAAAGTAGTGGGGGGAGGGGGAAATGCGAAATGATAGGAGAAGACCGGAGGGAGTGGGATGAAGCTAAGAGCTGGAAAGGTGATTGGCAAAAGTGATACAGAGCTGGAGAAGGGAAAGGATCATGGGACAGGAGGCCTCGGGAGAAAGAAAGGGGAAGGGGGGAGCACCAGAGGGAGATGGAGAACAGGCAGAGTGATGGGCAGAGAGAGAGAGAAAAAAAACAACTAAATATGTCAGGGATGGGGTAAGAAGGGGAGGAAGGGCATTAATAGAAGTTAGAGAAGTCAATGTTTATGCCATCAGGTTCGAGGCTACCCAGCCGGTATATAAGGTGTTGTTCCTCCAACCTGAGTTTGGATTCATTTTGACAGTAGAGGAGGCTATGGATAGAAATATCAGAATGGGAATGGGACGTGGAATTAAAATGTGTGGCCACTGGGAGATCCTGCTTTTTCTGGCGGACCGAGCGTAGGTGTTCAGCAAAACGGTCTCCCAGTCTGCGTCGGGTCTCACCAATATATAAAAGGCCACACCGGGAGCACCGGACGCAGTATACCACACCAGCTGACTCTCAGGTGAAGTGTCGCCTCACCTGGAAGGACTGTCTGGGGCCCTGAATGGTGGTGAGGGAGGAAGTGTAAGGGCAGGTGTAGCACTTGTTCTGTTTACAAGGATAAGTGCCAGGAGGGAGATCGTTGGGAAGGGATGGAGGGGACGAGTGGACAAGGGAGTCGCGTAGGGAGCGATCTCTGCAGAAAGCAGAAAGGGGGGGGAAGGAAAGATGTGCTTAGTAGTGGGATCCCTTTGGAGGTGGCGGAAGTTACGGAGAATTATACGTTGGACCTGGAGGCTGGTGGGGTGGTAGGTGAGGACAAGGGGAACCCTATCCCGAGTGGGGTGGCGGGCAAATGGGGTAAGGGCAGATGTGCAGGAAATGGGAGAGATGCGTTTGAGAGCAGAGTTGATGGTGGAAGAGAAGCCCCTTTGTTTAAAAAAGGAAGACATCTCCTTCGTCCTGGAATGAAAAGCCTCATCCTGAGAGCAGGTATGGCGGAGATGGAGGAATTGTGAGAAGGGGATGGCATTTTTGCAAGAAACAGGGTGGGAAGAGGAATAGTCCAGGTAGCCATGAGAGTGTGTGAACAAATTGTGTGACTGTTGTGGCAGAAGTTCAAATCACCAGAACAATGGAGGTTTAAAGGTGAAACTTGCAGAAAATGCAACAAAATAGGACATGTATAAAAAGCATGTTGGGCAGAAAAAATTAAATGAACTGCACAGGGCAGAGTAAACGATAAAAAGTCAAATTGCAGTTTCAAAAAGAGCACTAATCTGTATGTTATTCATGAAAAATCTGATAATGATGACAGCAATACAGGACTCAGTACAATGTGAAAACTAACAAGAGACAAGCAAAATGACTTACACCAGAAATGAATGGCATCTAACTAAAATGGAATTGGACACTGGCTCAGCCGTTTTATTCTTTTCACAAAATGAGTTTGAACGGCATTTCAAAGATACTAAACTGAAGACTGCAGATATTCAACTAAGAACTTACTCTGAAAAAAGGTAACTCCTGTGGGGATGACATTTGTAATAGTGAAATACAGCAACCAACAAGCTACATTGGGTTGTATGTGGTAAAAACAGGAGTACCAGCAATGGGGATGTTTGAAACTGAGAAAACTACTACTTGATTTGAGATCTATCTACCATTTGCATGGTACATCCCCTGTAATAGAGTCAACTGAAAGCGAATTAAGGAAGATACTGAATGATGCCACAACAGTGTTCAACGACGGCACTGGAAAACTCAAACCCATCAAGGGTAAAATAGTGTTAAATGAAAATGTCACACTCTAGTTTTACAAAATCTATCCAGTTCCTTATGCTCAATAGTTCAATTGACCTTGTCCCTGCAGCCACAGCAGAACTAAATTATAACAGGAGGTAGACCTCTTGACCTGCTAACTCTGCACTGCAGACTACTTTGCAGACAAGGATAAAGAAACTGAAATAACCAGTAGATTTAAAGAATGACATCTGCACAAATAGCATGAAAAAGCTGACAGTGACCCAAAGTCCAACTCAGAGTACGTTTCACATTTTTGCAGATGAGAAATGCTGAATGTTCAGTAGTTTGCATATAGAGCACAGATGAAAATTTTTATGGATAAATACCTTGAACAGTTAAGGATGCCTAATCAATAGAAAAATAACTGGCTAAGGAAGTATGCCTTCCATTTTAGAAAAAGGGATAGTCAATGTTTCAGAGAGATGTCTGGCTTTAGAATTTCAACTGCACTTCCACCACTGCTGTCTTCATCAATAAAGTATTTGCTGCAAATAAAGCTTTGCCAAAAATCATTAAGAGGAGAATGAATATCATTCTCCTTTCCAATACTGATGTCTTCTCATAAGATATAGGAGTAGAATTAGGAAATCGATTCTGCTCTGCCATCTCATTATGGTTGCCATTTTCCTTTGGCACTCAATCTCCTGCTTTCTCCCCATATCCCTTCATGCCCTGACTAATAACCTCTGCCTTAAATATACCCAATGACCTGGCCTCCACAGCAACCTGTGGCAATGAATTCCGAAGAATCTCCACTCTCTGGCTAAAGAAATTCCTCTGCATCTCCATTCTAAATGGACGTCCTTCTATTCTGAGAGTGTGTCCTCTGGCCTAAGACTCCCCCATCATAGGGAAAATCCTCTCCACATCCACTCTATTGAGGCCTTTCAACATTCGATAGGTTTCAATGAGACATTCTTTTGAATTCCAATGAGTACAAGCCCAGAGCCATTAAACACTCCACAAATGATAAACCTTTCAATTCTGGAATAATTTTTTGTGAACCTCCTTTGAACCGTCCCCAATGTCAGCACATCCCTTCCGATATAAGGAGTCCAAAACTGCTCACAATACTCCGAGTGAGGCCTCACCAGTGCCTTCTAAAGCCTCAACATTACAACTTCGTTTTATGTCATAAAGTGTGAGAACAAATAGGAGTTTATAAAGAATTTCAAGATGATATTTCCCCTTTAGTGTGAAACTAAAATCTTTATAGCCTATCATTTTCATTATGTAACCTTGTAACTTTATTAAATTCCTTCCAATATGCATATGCACGAGATTCTTCTGTAGACTTAGTGGTGTATTTTGAGTAGCCATGAAACCATATTGGAAATCTAATGGTAAAATGAATTGCTACAAAATGTTTCAGGAGGAAGTATAGAAGAAAATATTTCTCCCTCTTGACTGCATACAAATACCCAAATTAAAAATCCCCCTCTTAAGCATCACATTTGAGAAGCTATTTCTCCAGTCTTAACACCAGAATTAAGATCAAGCACTTGCAAGTAAAGAATACAGGAAATCAAGCATTCATTATCTTTAAAGTTCGTGGAGACGCAATCAAGCAAAAATTTGATGACTGTGATCAAAAGACTTAGGATAGGGGATTATGAGAAATATGAAACGAATACTATTAATTAGATTTGAGGTACAGAGCAACCATTTGGAACAGCAGAGCAAGCTCAAAGGATTAAATGATTACTCTTGTTAGCAAAAACATGAAACATCCTTCCTTACATGGTTCCTTACCTTGGTGCAAATGATTCATGGAATCTCGCCACACTGCCCGAGGGCACTCCTCAGCAGCATTATCCTACTTCAAGTACCGTAAATGGTTACAAAACTTGCTCAGATCATGGCAAGGTTGAACACAAAGGACTGACTTCCTTATCTGCCCCTTCCACCAAGTCCAGATTACCTCAGTCAATTGGTTTGTTTGTCTTAAACTACTGACTATAAGCTAGTTTATCTCAAACTGTATTTTTTAATAATTCACTAGAATTCACTAAAATTACACTGAATACACGTGCTCTTCTGCTGCAGTAGTTCATCCATTTTAAATTTTGGCATGCTGTGCATTCAGAAAAATGCTCTTCTGCACACTGCTGTTGTAACGTATAGTTGTGAGTTACTGTTGCCTTCCTGTCAGCTTATAAACTCTAGAGACTGTTACTTTTATTTTCAAAAGACATTGAAACAAGGAAAGCTTTCAAGCTGTTCATTTGTTTGCTCACTGGCAAAAACGTGCTTCACCCTTCCTAATTAGTTTAATCTATATTTTAGTTTAAATCACATACCCAAAACCACCATAGATTTTTCTCTTGTGATGGTGCCTCCAGGCACAAAGTTGTAAGCTGTACACCACACTGTACCAAGAATCTCCAGCAAATACACCAACATTGCCGTGCCCAAGGCTTTTCCGGGACCTCCTGAGCTGATGAGATGTTCAATTATGTGCGGCCAGAGTGACATAGCGTAAACAGCTAACACAGTTCCAGCAGCAAATGCTCCTTCCCTCCGAAGGTAAATGAGACAAATTGCTGATGTGACTCCTGTAATGGCAATAATAAAAAATTACTACTGTAATAGAAATCTCCATGCAACAGACACTATAGAATTAGTGCAAGTCAGAACTTCATTCAATAAACCAAGCCTGTCTATAAAAATTGCTGAAACCAAGGATTATAATTCTGGTAAAGGCCAAATCTTGCTGCACAATTCTGAATGGAACTATGCTAAAAAAAATTTTTAAATATTTTTAGTGAAATATATAGCTATTCTGCATCATTTTCTCCCCTCCATCAGCATGTAATTGATTCCACTGTCCTCATTTTAAAGTACTTTCCTTTGAAAAGAATTCACCGACTCTGCTTCAACAATGGCTTGCGGTAAATTCCACGCTTTAACTATCTACTATCAAGAGATTTTTAAAAATACATAATTTGCTTTTTTTGAGATTGCCCAATACTTAAAACATTCCCATATCCTATTTAGATATACGCTTGTTGACTTCCATTGGGAAGGCAATTAAAATATTGGCCTTTCCCCAAAAAGTATCTATTGACATCCTGTAGACATTCACTAAATTAACGTAGGAGGAGGTGGATGCTTTGAAGTTAAGCTGACTTAAACAGCATTGACAGTACCACACCCATGTTAGAAACTTGTCGGATTCTCCTTTTGGCACATTGAAAAACTACTGTACTTCAATACTTATCTTGGGCTTGTATGAGACATTCTTCTCACTAGTTGTCTATTGAATAGTTAAGTTAAAATAAGTAGTGCAAAATAACAAACAATAAATAGTGAGGTAGTGTTCAATGTCCATTTCGGAATCGGGTGTCAGAAGGGGAGAAGCTGTACCTGAATCACTGAGTGTGTGCCTTCAGGTTTCTGTACTTCCTTCTTGACAGTAACAGTGTGAAGAGGGCATGTTCCTCGGTGGTGGGGATCCTTAGCGATGGACGCCGCCTTCTTAAGGCACTATACTGTGAAGATGTCTTGGATGCTGCGGAGGCTGGTACCCATGATAGAGCTGACTAATTCTAAAAGTTTCTGCAAATTATTTTGATCTGTGCAGTAGCAGCCCTTCACCCCACCCCCATACCAGACAGTGATGCAGCCAGTCAGAATGCTCTCCACAGCACATTTGTTGAAGTCTGAGTGCTTTAGTTGACAAATCAAACCTCCTCAAACTACCAATGAAATATAGCCACTGTCTTGCCTTCTTTATATCTGCGTCAATATGTTGTGTCCAGGTTATGTCCTCAGAGACAGTGAGACCCAGGAACTTGAAACTGCTCACTCTCCACTTCTGATCCCTCAATGAGGATTGGCTTGTGTTCCCTCATCTTACCCTCCCTGACGTCCACAATCAGCTCTTTCATCTTGCTGATGTTGGCTGCAAGGTTGTTGCTGCGACATCACTCAACTAACTAGTACATCTTGCTCCTGTATGTCCTTCCGTCACCATCTGAAATTCTGCCATCCGTGACTGTATTATTAGCAACTTATGATATCTGCTATTTATTTGCAAGTAGCACACGGGAACAGAACTGGAATAGCTATAAAAGCCACATGGCCAAAATGCCAGCTGACCCATAATGATTTGACAACAGGAATACAGCATCAGCTTAGTTTAGGTATCATAGGTTCACAGATTAGCATGCACCTACAGTGAAAAATGTTTCTCCACAAATACAAAGTACCTTCAAACACTATAAATCTCATACCTATTAGCCAAAAGGCAATGGTGTCAACAGAGGCCCAAAATGTTAACATCACACCAATAGCCAGGGCAACCAAAATCACACCCCTGAAAGACAAAGGAAGCTTATTTTAGAAAACATTTTTAAAATACCCTGTATCTGTCCTAAATGCAAGTTAAATAAACTTCAAATCTCTCAGCCCCTTCCCCCCACCCCAGTAACATTTTCAATTTCTGCAGTAACTAGGGATCAGTATAGAAGAATAAAGTAGACAATGAAGGATGAGAAGAAGAGACAGAATGAGATAAAAGGCAAAGATGTGAGCTGCAAAAGAAAAGGCAAGACAGGATAGAAAGTGGAGAGGGGGAGAGAGGGAGAGGAACAGGTGTCTGGAAGTTCAGAGTCATGCTTGCAGAATGAATGGAGACAGGTTGCAGCCCCCAGGCCTTAATATCTAAATTAACAATTTCAAGTAACAACCCTGGTTTTTGCATCCAGAGTGTCACTGTACTCATTTTCAATTTTATTTGTTTTGTCCTTTCATACCCAATTGCTTTTTATTGGAAACTCATTGTAATCGTGACAAATTTAGCCTACACTCGTTCACAAACATTCTTTCTGTTCTCTTTGCATCAAGATGCTTCTCCCACCTTCACTTCTCCAGTTCCAGTGAAACGTTCTTTCAGCTGGTCAACTCCAGTTCTCTCTCAACTGACTTGTTGAGCAATTCAAGCATTTTGTATTCTATTGATGACAACCCACCTTTTTAAATATGGATTTCTGAAACAATGATTGAGACGCAATTTTTTTTTCACTTAAAAAAAGACTCAGGAGATTCTCTGGAGGAGGAGGCTGAGGGTGACCTTTGAGTAGTGATTCCCAGCAGGTGTGGTTACATATCCTAAGGTGGTGTTAGGCAAAATAGAATTCATCAGGGAGGTGTTCAACATTCTTGGGGGAGAGTCAGTAACTTGAGGCACAAGATCTGACCAATAGTTAGTAGAACAGGCACTTCCAAAAGAGAGTGAGGCACTGGAACTCAGGAAGAACCATAGCTCTGCAGGCAGTGAGCACTCATTGTCACAGCGTGCCTGAAACTCGGCAATCGTATCCAACCTTACCAAACAGACGTTATTGGCGATGCATAAATTAACAGCCAGGGTGCTCAACACTTCCCCTTGACTAATGGCACAGAAAATCTCATCTCATGCAATTGGTGAAAGATTAATAATGCATGCTGGATCAGAAGTGCTCACCACAGTTCTCAGAATGGATACCAGTATTGTAAAATTAATCCCTCTGAGTCAGACCTGTAGCTTGTCATAATGACAAAATGAGTGATGACATTGTGCATAGTTGATACTCAGAGCTACAAAAAAGCAGAATTTGGAATACACCTGGATGAGTGAACTGTGCAAGACAACGAGGCATTGCTAATGGCATATGTATGGTTTTTCAAAAATGGAAAAGTTTATGAAATTCTCTTTTGTAAAAAGTTAGAAACAAATATCAATGGAGAACCAGTCTTAGACAAACACAAAACGTATATTGAGGATAAAGGTATTCCGATTAGGAACATGATTTCTTGTGTAACTTATGGAGTACCATATATGATAAGTTGCCATGCTGGTTTAGTGGCATTTGTGAAAAAAGAAATTCCAAGTATATTTACAATCCATTATGTAATTCATCCTCAACATCTTGCAGCCAAAAACCTCAGCCAGCAACTCTCTTCAAGCCTGACTCTTGTCATATCTGCTCTCTCTCCAGTTATGCCAAGATAACAATGAAGAGTTTGAATGCTTGCTTCTTCACACTGAACTGTGTTGGCTGTCAAAAGGCTGCTGCTTAAAACATTTCTTTGATCTTTTTGACACTGTGATTGAATTTTTGCTCAAGTCAACAAGAGTTTCGGAAAAAAGATTGAACTAGGTGGCATACCTAGCCAATCTGTATGACAAAATGAATATTTAAATATGAAACTAAAAGTTGAGAATTTTTCCGTTTAATCCAGGCAAAAAATGGAGTATCCACTTTTATTGGAAAATTGGAAATATACAAGCAAAACATTGGGAGAAGAATGTTCTCAGTTTCCCTGCATGGAAAGTATGGCATTTTCTTTCACAGACAGCGATTTGCAAGAGTACTGCTACGCCTGCAGTCACAAAAGGAGGATTTTCAGAATTGATTAAAGGATCTGGAAATCGATCTGGAAATTCCAGATTGGGTAATTAACCCATTCTTTGCAAGTCTCCCTCTTGGTTATTTAAACATCCGCAAGCAACAGTGTCAGCCGGTGACAGACGTCATAGTCCCGCCTCACTCAGGCACTCCCTTAAATTGACAGTCCACAGCAAACAAAACCTACGGGTTCGTAACATTATCAACACATACTCACTGTTTATGAACCCAAAGATTCTGTCCATTTTCTGCCTTTTTTTAATATAAAAAAATCGACATATCTCTTCCCTTCCGAAGAACACGTGCTGCAACTTTTAAAAAACTCGAACGTCTCACTGCATCTTTTTTTTTTAAATGTACATCTCCCTATACTTCAATAGGTAGGGAGTCATCTTGGGTTTAAAACTTCCTCATCACTACTGTTATGTTTCGTAATTCAAACATAAAACTAATTGAAAGAAAAACACGGAGATAGGAATAACTCGTGTCTAGTTTAGTTTTACTTTGGTGAGGTGTGCACTTATTACATGGTGTGATGGTGTATGCTATTCACGTACTTTTACATCTAACCTATATCGAATTACATAAAAAATACTTAATCAGACAATACATTTACAATATCATTGAAATATTCAATGCACAAGGATATTCAAGGATAATAATGGTTGGAATCAGTTCAGGGGAGTTTCAATGGACTAATTTCTAGAGTGAGCAGGCTGTCTCTTGATAGGCAGGCTGATCTTGTAACACTGCAGTTTTGGAAAAACAAGACATGACTAGATTGAAAGACAAAATCCTGAAGAGTCTTGACGAGTTAGACATGGAGAGTATCCAGACAACTATGGCCACCAATTTAAGGCAGTGATGGTTAAGATTTTGCTCTCAAGAGAGTGCAAATCCTTTGAAACCCACTTCCTCAAAAGGCCCAGACTTTGAATATTTTTAAGACGGAGTTAGATATTTAGTAATTAGGGAGTAAAAAGTTAATATGGAATGGAGATTACAATCAGATCAGCCAAGCCTTTATTAATATTTAAGCGGGCCTGAAGAACTCCATGTACAAAGAGGAATGACAATTCACCTTCTGTGAATAATTATCCCTTTATCCACAGTAACTGAATGGTAACACATATTGTATAACATGTACAATTAACAGTGAATGATGTTCTGACAATCTTAAAGCTAAATAATTTATCTTTTTCCTATTCATAATTCATCTACAGCAAATTTTCTTTGGCGATCAGGTTGAGAGATTCAAGTAAATTGAAGAAAGATGCTTGCAAAATCTGTAAGAATTTAAGAAAGGAAACAGAAAAGGGATCACCTGAGTCTAACAGCACAATGTGTTTGAAGGCCAGTGAGGAATTAATAGGTGTTATTACCATTGAAAATATGCAAAACTCAAAGAAGTTACTTATTCCAAAATAGAATAATTTTCAGCAAAATCTGGATCTCAAATCAATATGTGCTACAGTCAGGTTAGAACATTGCTTATGGATTTTTTTTTTGTCTTGCAAAGCTCTAAAACTGGATCCTGTAAATGATTTGTTGAAAGTTTGTAAAATGTCCATAAAATTACCTAGAGTCATATTACAGTGTCAACTAAACACAATCATAAAAACATTTGCTTCAGACACCCACTTCTCTCGTATCAGCAGCCAAATGGAAAAAATATTCAGATCGTTTAAAAAAAGCAAAAAAAAGTTTGTCGTGAAATGATTATATAACATGTTTAAAAATAAAGCCCATAATATTATTAGAAACGGAGTTTTTGGAAACAGGTCTCGTAATGTTAGTTTCAATATTTCCACATTTTCAGAAGCAGAGTTATTCTGGAAATGTGATGTGGCCTTGCCTGTTCTTCCATCAATCACTAGACAAACACACAGCCTCCAATGTCATTATTTAGAGGTGCTCCTCCCACTAAATTTAGAACAAGCTTATAAAAGTAACTGGTATGCAGGCACTACGCAGATGGAACTAAAGAGCTCGTAACATTGATACATTGGTGTTAGGAGGAAGGTCATAAGATCTTTGGATCATTGGTCTCACTTCCAGAAGAACCGGTTTACACCTAAACTGGAAGGGGACTGATAGCCTTGCTGAGAGGTTTGCGAGTGCTTCATGGGGTGGCTTAAATTAGTATTGCAGGGGGATGGGAACCAGAGTGCCAGAGCAGATAGTGGAGAGGTTGGGAAGTCAGGAATCGAAAAAGGTTGAGCATTGTGCGACTGATGTCCTGAGTTGCATTAACATCAATGCAAGAACTATCGTAGGAAAGGCAGATGGGTTCAGGGCATGCACCAACACCTGGAATTATGATATCGTAGACATTAGTGAGACTTGGTTGCAGGAGGGGCAGGACTGGCAGCTCAAATTCTGGAGTTCCGTTGTTTTAGATGTGACAGAGCAGGAGGAATTAGAGGAGGAGGGCTGGCATTATTACTGAAGTGCTCAGTCAGGACAGTCTGGAGAACTTGTCTAGTGAGGCATTATGGGTTGAACTGAGTAATAAGAAAGATATGACCTATATTACAGACCATGAGATTTAGAGTAATGCAGGGAGTGGCAGAGAGGGGGGCTGTGAGAGGGGGTTTGTGTGTGTGTGAGGGGGTGCGTGAGGGGGTTGCACGAGGGGGGGAGAGAAGAGGTATTTGCAGATGACATCAAGATGGGGTGTACAATGGACAGCGAGGAATGCCATCATGGCTTGCAGAGGGATCTGGACCAGTTGGAAAAATAGGTTAAATAAAACAGATGGCAGGGGTAAGGATGCCTATGGTTCCAGTGCCATATCGATGGGAGTTTAAATGTTTTGGCATGGACTAGATGGACTGAAGGGCCTGATTCTGTGCTGTACTTTTCTATAACTCCATGACTCATTGATTGTACCTTAATCCCCTCTCACAGCCATTACCACCACCCTGTTCAAACACAGTCGCCTCTAACACCCACAATCTCAAACACCATTTCCTTCTCCCACTTAAATGTACACCAGTCAAATCAGGAACTAAATGAGCAACACTGACAGTAACACCGCACTTTTATATTCAAAGACCCCTGAGGACCTTCATTAGTCAACTCCAGCTTGCTGCTCCAGTGGTATTTCAGCTCACAGTTCAATATCAAGTGCTTATCCATTCAAGAACAAGGATTGCAAATGAATGAACCAGTAATTACACAGTGGAAATAAAAACAAATGTCTGAATACATTGGATGACAACTAAACACTTCAGACATCAAAGATAATAAAATATTTAAATAATAAACTGCAAATGAAATAAAAACAAATAATGCTTGAACAATTCAAATGCATCAGAGTCAGGGTCACAAATCTATCATAAAAGTTGAATATATCCCAGGCAGGCAAAACAAGTTTACATTGGTCCTGTTTCCAAAAGATATACTGTTGCAGGAAATTCTGACCCATAGTTGAGCTCTCCATGTAACCCATGACTTACCCATAAGGATTTGGATCTGGTCCGGTCTCTGGGTGGCCACTTACTGCCCACCTTGAAACAAGTGAGACCTCCCCGAATATCCAGTGTACAAGGTACAGGAGACTTCCATAAGCAGCTCCACTCACAAGCCAGTCGAACCAAACATCAGGGTTGATCTTTTTCATCAGTGATTTTGTCTCCTTGTCTACCTGAGATAACTTCTGAAAATCTATCACAGATAAAAAGGATTTCATTTAAACCAATTTATTACAAATTGTTTAATTGGTTTATTATTATCACATGTACCAAGGTAAAGTGAAAAATCTGCCATTCATACAGACCATTTAATTTCGTTAATGCATTGAGGTAATACTAAGAGAAAATAATAATGCAGAATAAAGTGTTCTCATTACTGAGTAAGTGCAGTGCAGGCAGACATATAAGTTGCAAAGCCAAGGCAAGTTAGATTATGAAGTCAAGCATCCATCTTACTGTACTATCATTCAATAGTCTTACAGTAATCATTGTAAGAGACTGAGATCTCGTCAGTTAACCACAGATGAACTCACGGAACTGAGAAACTTCAAGATGACCCAGCCAGTTGAATATACTCTCAAATACCAAGTGGAAGACAAATAAAACTGCAGATAAAACAGTTACTGGAAGAACTTAGCCAGTCAAGCTACATCAGGGGAAAGGGAAAGCAGGTGATGTTTCAGGTTGAAGGTCAATGGCTTTCTTTGTCCACAGATACTGCTGACTGGCTGGATTCTTCTAGCATTCTGCTTTCCATTCTTCAGGAAAAGAGTAGTTAAATATACAGCAACAATGGGGCAAAAAATCTGATTTATTCACAAGATTGTTAAGGGTTTTCATGCTGACTGTGTTAAATGATATATCCCCAAATTTTTCATTTAACATTTACAGGGAACGAAGACCTGAGTTGTAGTTGTGCCTTGAGCAAATGTAACAGGTACAGGTACAGATGGCAAGGGGTGGGGCGGGGGAAGCAAATAACTAAAACTTCAGGTCCTGGAAATCTGAAACCAAACATGCTGAGAACACTCAGTAACATATGTGGAAAGAGAAACTGTTAACGGATCACATCAGAGACACTGTCGCTGATATGGGCAAAGGTCCAGCAGACAGGGAACATATTGCTAAATGCGAGATCGTCCACTTTGGAAGGAAAAATAGAAGTTCCGATTATCATTTAAATGGTGAAAGACTGCAGTGTGCTGTTGTGCAGAGGAACCTGGGAGTGCTTGTGCATGAAGGCAAGTAAAATGTTGGCTTTCACTGCTGTGAAGAGAGCTTGAACGCAAGAGCAGGGAGGTAATGCTGCAACTGTACCCGGTACTGGCAAAGCCACACCTGGAGTACTGCAAGCTGTTCTGGTCTCCTTACTTGAGGAAAGATATGCTAGTTTTGGAGGCAGCACAGATGAGATTCATCAGGATGATTTTGGAAATGAGGGGATTAGCCGAGGAAGACATTCTGAATCGCCTGGGACAATACTTGGTGGAATTCAGAAGATTGAGAGTGGATCTTATAGAAAAATATAAAATTATTGAATGGATAGATAAGATAGGATGTAGGAAAGTTGTTTCCACTTGTAGGGGAGACTAGAACTAGGGGACATGGCCTCAAGATTCAGGGAAATGAGGAGAAACTGCTTTTCTCAGAAAGTAGTGTATTTGTGGAACTCTGTGCCCAGGGAAGCATTAGAAGCTACCTCATTGAATATATTTACATAAGATAGATAGATACTTGCGCAGCAGGATAATTAAAGGTTACAGGGAAAATGCAGGTAGAGTCCGTAGCTAGGAAACAGATGAGATACGATCAAGATATCACTCCACTATGGTCAATGCACAGGGAGGAACAATTACAAAGAAAACAATTCTGCAACCTAAGTGTTTTTAGAGCATCTTTTGCATCTACAAGATATAACAAGATGTTTCAAATCCAATTAGGTACCTCTTGAAGAGTACCGAGTACTATAAAAATCAGAACAGCAATGTGCTTACAGCAAAGAGGTTTCACAAACAGTATTGAAAATGGTAGCTTGATGTTCCATTTTCATCATGGTGATTGAGGGATACCTATTAGCCAGTCTACTGGAGGAAAAGTTTCTTGCTCTCTCCATTTTCTTCTTAAAGCATTCTATTTAGCAACTCAGCCAAAAGACCCAACCTCAGAAGTTCAATTATCAATCCTGCAAAGAAATATCAACCTAGATTCTGTAATTAAGTCTTTGGTGTAGAAATTGATCTCCCAATCTTCTATAAACAACTGCCACTGCTGAACAAACAAGGCTTCTAACTACTTACCTATCAGTTTCTCTGGATCATCAAATTTCATTTCAAAATGCTTTGAACACATCTGTCATCCTATTTTCAACAGAAAATGCATTCTAAAAGTAGTAATAATAATTTCTATTATGGAACCTTGAAATAACAAGACATGATACTGAAAATAACCATGTATTTCCATACACAAACTGAAGTTGGGTTTTAGAACACTATCCTATACTCCAGTGAATGCTTGTTAAAATATAGCATGTATAAATTAATTTATAGGAATTAATGTATCTCAAATAAACTCAAATCTTATTTCAAATAAAATGAGGCAACCTACAGACAAGTCATCACCCTGACACAGTGGTGTCAAGAAAATAACCTCTCCCTCAATGTCGCAAGAACAAAGGAGCTGGTTGTGGACTATAGGAGGAACAGAGACAGGCTAACTCCTATTGACATCAATGGATCTGAGGTTGAGAGGGTAAATAGCTTTAAGTTCCTCAGCATACACATCACTGAGGATCTCACATGGTCTGTACATACCAGCTGTGTGGTGAAAAAAGGCACAACAGTGTCTCTTTCACCTCAGACGGGGCACAATTGAGAGCATCCTGACTGGCTGAATCACTGCCTGGTATGGGAACTGTACTTCCCTCAATCGCAGGACTCTGCAGAGAGTGGTGCGGACAGCCCAGTGCATCTGTGGATGTGAACTTCCCACTATTCAGGACAGTTACAGTGACAAGTGTGTAAAAAGGGCCTAAACAATCATTGGGGACCCAAGTCACCCCAATCACAAACTGTTTGAGCTGCTGCCATCCGGGAAGCAGTACCATAGCTTAAAAACCAGGACCAACAGGCTCTAGGACAGCTTCTTCCACCAGGGCATCAGACTGATTAATTCATGATGACACAACTGTATTTCTAAGCTATATTTACTGTTCTTTGTGTATCTTACTGTACATATTACTTACAAATTACTGTAATTTGCAAATTGCATATTCAGACAAAGATTTTTACCCCTCATGTATGTGAAGAATGTAAGAAATAAAGTCAATACAATTCAACGAACACAAATACTCTGCAACCTGTATCCTTGTGACTAATAGAAGCTAGTCTCCAAAGATTTCACCTTTATCCTGGCAAAATCATTATAAGTAATGTAGCTGCATCAAGATTTATCTTCTAACTATCCAAAATTGAAAGTAGAAAACTACAGTTTAAAAAGCCTTTTCACTACTCTCTCAACATCATTAACCTGCTTATCTTCCTTTTTCTGCAACATGATTCACTGGTTTAACCACAGCACGACAATTCTCCAGTACAAAGTCCCACTTCATTCATTCATCCTAGAATAAACAAAGGAGGCCACAATTTCCTTGCCAACTTTTTGACACTGAGATGATGAATCGGTTCCTTGAGCCCTTGTTGAGATGTCCCCTGTTCTTATGGGTGGGAATTTCCAGGATTCGAGCCTGCAGTAAGGGAAGATGGCAATATACCTGGAGGGAACTTTAACATAAATCTGAGACATTAAAGATCCTGCATGCCCCAAGATTACAATAACTAATTAATAAAGTATGCTTAGAGAGCCTCCCTGCCCTCTTTTGTGGACCTGTACTCTTCCAGGTTGAAGAAGAGGGCGGGGAACATCATAAAGGACTCCTCCCATCCTGCGCACAGACTGTTTGATCTGCTTCCGTCTGGTAGGCGCTTCAGATCCCTCCAGACTAAGACTAATAGGCACTGGAGAAGTTTTTTCCCTACTGCGGTCACTTTGCTGAACAGTTAACTGCCGGTTAACTGTCGGCTAACTATTACTTGGATTGCACTACCTGTATGTATAATCTATATTTTCATTTATATTTATCATTATTATTGTTATGAGCAGAGAGACAACATCTGCTGGAAGTAAATTCCTTGTATGTGCATAGGTACTTGGCGATTAAAGTCTGATTCTGATTAGTTTCAACATGGACAAATATTCAACCTCTTTGAATGTTAAAATATTTTACTACTTAATATATCATTACCTGAACGTATTCTCTCCAAAGTCACAATGGCACCCACAGCCAGTATTAAAGAGTTGAAGGTATTGGATGCCCACACTGGGTTCAGGGAGGTGCACCAGATCCTTAATACAAGTTGCAGAATATGACCCAGAATGAAACCCCAAAATCTGCAGAGTCTACAAATTTACAACATAGAAATACATTAGCATTCATTTAGCCTTTATGGTCAAACAAAATTTGCATTTTGAAGAATTATTTAGCTGCTATCTTACATATTCTTTTCAGTCTTTTTTCTTTTCCATCATTTTACTTTATCACTTTGTACTTAGTCTTTTTGTCTTTTTATTGATCAGCCCAGACATTTTAGTATGGGCCACACATATTTCGTTCCCCACAAAGGGTTTGCATTCCACCCGCAAATAAACAAGTTCAATCCATATCCCCTGAGCAATTGAATTTACAGGGCAATTTGCTATATATTTTTTTAAAAATCACCTTCTTTATTAGGCAACCTCACTTTTTGTAAATACTGAACTGATTGCTTAACCATTTTGTTTCAGTACAGTAGTGAAATGCAGTATGTTAATTTAGTGTGGATGTATATTAATGCAACCAAATTATCTTAACTATCATTCAAATACTTCCTGATGACAAATAGCAACTACCATTCAGTACTACTATTACTACTTTGCTCATATTCAACAACTGTGATCTGACATACAAGGTACAAAAGATCACCACCTTTGCTGAAGGTCTCCTGACCACCAAGTCACAGCTTGAACAAGCAGAGCTGAAGCTACACCAAGAGCCAGTGCTACAGCTCGGGTAAGAGGGCAAGAGGCTTGATAAGAAGCAATACTCCCTGCAAGACAAAAATAATATTGTAGTTGACTTCCCTTAGAAGCATATGAAAAATTTTAGATCTTTTGATTTGTAAAATAAAAATAATGCAGAAATTGGAGCATTTCATCAACTAGTTATAGAGGTCTCTTGTTATAGCTTAATATCACTGGGTTTAGTGATACTACCCTTCCAACTAATAGGCAACAGCAATCATAATTCCAGTTAATATACCTACAGAGGCAAAGGATTCCACAATTCAAGAATTTTGCATGTACTGTATATCAATGTAAAAATATTGTTAAAGTAACCACAGATATGTATTTAAAATGCCTGTTGTGACATGATATGGGGCAAATGTTGCCCAATACAGATCTCACCTTCACAGACCATCTGGATTTTGACAGACGTCACCATTGTTAATTTATTAAACTGTGAGTATCTTTTAATTTCCATTACCTTTCAGTGACTTATAACCATATAACAATCACAGCACGGAAACAGGCCATTCCGGCCCTCCTAGTCCGTGCCGAACTCTTAATCTCACCTAGTCCCACCTACCCGCACTCAGCCCATAACCCTCCACTCCTTTCCTATCCATATACCTATCCAATTTTACCTTAAATGACACAACTGAACTGGCCTCTACTACTTCTACAGGAAGCTCATTCCACACAGCTATCACTCTCTGAGTAAAGAAATACCCCCTCGTGTTTCCCTTAAACTTTTGCCCCCTAACTCTCAAATCATGTCCTCTCGTTTGAATCTCCCCTACTCTCAATGGAAACAGCCTATTCACGTCAACTCTATCTATCCCTCTCAACATTTTAAATACCTCGATCAAATCCCCCCTCAACCTTCTACGCTCCAAAGAATAGAGACCTAACTTGTTCAACCTTTCTCTGTAACTTAAGTGCTGAAACCCAGGTAACATCCTAGTAAATCGTCTCTGCACTCTCTCTAATTTATTGATATCTTTCCTATAATTCGGTGACCAGAACTGTACACAATATTCCAAATTTGGCCTTACCAATGCCTTGTACAATTTTAACATTACATCCCAACTTCTGTACTCAATGCTCTGATTTATAAAGGCCAGCGTTCCAAAAGCCTTCTTCACCACCCTATCTACATGAGACTCCACCTTCAGGGAACTATGCACTGTTATTCCTAGATCTCTCTGTTCCACTGCATTCCTCAATGCCCTACCATTTACCCTGTATGTTCTATTTGGATTATTCCTGCCAAAATGTAGAACCTCACACTTCTCAGCATTAAACTCCATCTGCCAACGTTCAGCCCATTCTTCTAACCGGCATAAATCTCCCTGCAAGCTTTGAAAACCCACCTCATTATCCACAACACCTCCTACCTTAGTATCATCAGCATACTTACTAATCCAATTTACCACCCCATCATCCAGATCATTTATGTATATTACAAACAACATTGGGCCCAAAACAGATCCCTGAGGCACCCCGCTAGTCACCGGCCTCCATCCCGATAAACAATTATCCACCACTACTCTCTGGCATCTCCCATCTAGCCACTGTTGAATCCATTTTATTACTCCAGCATTAATACCTAACGACTGAACCTTCTTAACTAACCTTCCATGTGGAACTTTGTCAAAGGCCTTGCTGAAGTCCATATAGACTACATCCACTGCCTTACCCTCGTCAACATTCCTCGTAACTACTTCAAAAAATTCAATAAGGTTTGTCAAACATGACCTTCCACGCACAAATCCATGCTGGCTACTCCTAATCAGATCCTGTCTATCCAGATAATTATAAATACCATCTCTAAGAATACTTTATTATATACTTCCCATTCATTAAACACACACAAAATGTTGGTAGAACACAACAGGCCAGGCAGCATCTCCTTATAGATGCTGCCTGGCCTGCTGTGTTCTACCAGCATTTTGTGTGTGTTGTTTGAATTTCCAGCATCTGCAGATTTCCTCGTGTTTGCTCCCATTCATTAAAGTAGGTATGCCTGCAGTGGCTCACCATGGCAGGAAAGATTATGGCAATTTGTCTGCCCAAGACTGCAAGAAATTGCAGAAAAATGTGAATGCAACCCAGTCCATCACCGAAACATACCTCCCTTGCATTGACTATCTACACTTCTGCTTCCTCAGGAAAGAAAGCAGCATAATCAAAGACCTCTCCCAACTTCGTCACTCCCTATTCTCCCCACTTCCATCAGGCAGAAGATACAAAAGTTTAAAAGCATGCACCACAAGAAACAAGGATGATTTCTAACTCACTGTTATAACACTCTTAAACAGATATCTTCTATGATTAAAAAAATCTCCTGCTCTCGTTATGGCCCTCACACCTCATTTGACCACCTGCACTTTCTCAATGACTGCACTTGGATACTGCATCCTCCCACTGCTTTTCCGTTTGTACTACCTTGGTTACTGGTGTATGGAATGATCTGTCTGGATGGCACGCCAACAGGTTTTACCCTGTATCGCAGTGCCTGTGACAATAATAAACCAACAACAGAAAACCTTGCAAATATTCAACAAACTAAGAGCATTTGGGGGGGGGGGGGGGATGGTAGAGAAACAGCAATCATCTTATCAGGATTGAGAGATGTTAAAATTACATTTTATACTCAAATCCCAGAACTTTCCATCTAACATCACAGACGTTCACACCAGATGTACTACAGCCATTCCACAAGTGCAATTTGGAATGAGCAATAAAATATGACCTTGCAAGTGAGAGCCACACGCCCACAAATGAATACAGAAAAATAATTGTCAAGCTCTAGCTTCCACCCAGTGCTTACTCCAAACAAAGGAACACAGAGGGAAATGCTTAAAATATCAACTGAGTAGTTTTCAATTTTGCAAAATGCAATAGTCCTTCTTTCTGAGTCCTCCAGCATTTTGTATGCATTGCTTTATATGTAATGTACAGTAGTGAGTTTTTAAATGCAGCACAATGACTCAAGTTGCTTCACAGCACTATCTTTCGTGATGACGATGAAGATGACTGTAATGATTGAGTATGGTAAAGAAAAACAAGTAGAATGTGAGGAGAAGGAGCCTAATGTTTATAATAGACAAAGTTAATGGAAATCTCATTAAAGCCTTTTTAGTAGTTCACAGTCATTAATTAAGAAAAGCCTTTGGCATTGACTGCAGCCACCAAACACCTGTCCAATATGTCCATGGTGACTGAAAGTGTGAGCCATTGGTAGAACTCACTATTGAGATGGATGACCACAAGTATTTGATGAAAACAACAAGTCCTGATGAAGGGTTTCGGCCTGAAACATCGATTGTTTACTCTTTTACATAGATGCTGCCTGGCCTGCTGAGTTCCTCCAGCATTTTGTGTGCATTACTAAGTATTTGATGAAAGGTGGGGTGCTGGAGAAACTACCAGTTGGCATGATTCTGGGAGAGATTTGCTTGTGTTCCATGAGTTACTGAGGAAGGGAAATAGCCAATCACATCCATCTGTTAATCCCAGAGTGGTAGTGCTATTTCTTATTTTGTCATGATTCGTGCTAAGACCAAAGCAATGGCTGGGCTACAACCTTAATCTGTGCAAGGGAGGAACCAAAAGGCTTAGAGAAAAAAAAAATCACACAGCCAATGGTGCTTTGAGAAATATACTAGTTCTCCTGCCTCTGTTGGTAGTTGTACAGATGATGTGCCCATTGATGATGATATTGAGTGATAGGAGCTACCAGGAGTTCACACCCGACAAGAATAAGTACAGAGCTATAATTGTGTCTTGTGGATTTTCTTTTTTTTTAAAATACTGTTTTTCCTCCCACTATTTGCACTAATTTTCGTAAGTTTGCTTTTTAACGCACATATTAAACGCTAAATGACTCCAGCCAGTTTTTCTTGGATAAAATTAAAGGTCATAACCCACATTTTTAACATTTAACAGGCATACAGTGAGATATTAAGATCAGAAAGATGTATTGAAGGAGTGCTTTAAGGGTGGAGGTGAGGACAACAGTAAATTTTAGATTACAGCAAACAAAAAGATTTTGTGAAATACAATTGCTTGCGATGTAGAGTTCCACCTTTTTGTTTATCTTTCATAAAACATATTACATTCAGTATTTTCTTGTGGGCGTGAGAAGCAATTTATGTTCTCCTGCAGGGTGGAGACAGGAATACTGAGTCACCATTTTACTGCCATTTTCCATGTGCAATAAAAAGAGATACCGCTGAACAACAATCTACCCTAGTGCATCTCCTAGGTGCTCTCTCTTCTCAGAACCTGTGCAATGAGTCTGTAGGTGAGGAACACACAAGAGAAATGTACAGGTAAACAAGCACATTGTTCAGCAACAGCCCTGGTTTTATCATAGCCAGAAGGCCCTGCTCGCCCAGGTGCCACAATAACATGAACAAGCCACTGATTGTCCCTTTAAGGTAAGAGAGCCTGGATTGAAATCAGCAGGTGAAACAATTCCAACACAAACATCAGGCTTTTCAGGTCAGGTAATGGCACTGAACCTTTGGCTGAAGCTCTTGTCAATCTTTAAATCTGTCTATTTTATGTGAAGTCAGCATTACAATTTCTATCAGCAATAATTGAAAAACAATCAGATTCTCAAAATCTGAAATAAATGTGAAAATGCTGTTCTTAATCAATGGCTTAGACAGCATTTGTGAGAGAGAAAGAGGGGTAGCATTAACCTTCCCCTAAACCACGACAGATCAAAGGGAACAAGCAGAAGCCCCTCTTTCTTGGGTTGATAGGCTATGACCAGTGGGATATCGCAGGAATCAGTGCTCGAGCCCCACAGCCCCATCTAAATTTTGTGGAGATCACCAAATGCTGTTTCCAAGCTTGCCTGTGACAGAAAGCAAGATGGGATGGCAA
This sequence comes from Hemitrygon akajei, assembly GCF_048418815.1. Taxonomy (NCBI): domain Eukaryota; kingdom Metazoa; phylum Chordata; class Chondrichthyes; order Myliobatiformes; family Dasyatidae; genus Hemitrygon; species Hemitrygon akajei. The sequence continues at coordinate 57,252,212 of NC_133136.1, forward strand.
TAAAAGAAAGAGAGTGGGGAATGAGTCTTACCCACAGTGGTTTCAGGAATGGTGCGTTTGCTACCTGAGCAGAGACTAGGCAGGCAGGCAGGCCAAGTACGTATTTTCTAGAGTATAGAATGAGAGATGTCATTGAAATTTACAAAATACTCACAGGGGTAGATAGACTGGATATTGGGAAGGATGATTCTCCCAAGACCGTGGTCAAGAACTGGTGGGCGGGGGGAGGGGGTGGGAAGGTGTGTAATAGAATAAGATGAGAAGAAATTCCTTCACACAAAAGGTGGTGAATCTTCGGAGTTTCCTAACTTATAAGGATATAGAGGCCAAGTCACAAGGTTCTTTCAAAACTTGGGACAATGTTTCTAGATATTAAGGAAATCATAGATAACGGGACAGTGAAAGAAGATGGTCTAGAAGTAGTAGGTCAGACACAATATTAATGAAAGCAGAACAGGCTCAAAGAGTCAGACTGCAAGCTCCTTCTCCTACCTCTTACATCTTCACATCTTCTAGATTCAATTATTTGAGATTATAACCATATTATCCATTCTTAATTTTGCCTCTGCATTTAATGAAGAGTCTCCTATTAGAGAAAATAGATTTCTTCCTCCAAAGAGAATTACCCTAATTATTCATGCATTTCCAATTTTTTTTTGTTTCTTACATTTTCCATTAGGGACTGGGTACAGAGATAAGCATTTTATTTAATTGTCGTTATGAAAGTCTAAAGCATAGTTGTATAACCCACTAACTTTATCCACTTAATTTAATCCACTAACAATTGCAGATGTTTAAATTATACATTCATATCTGTAAGCCAATTTTTGACCAATTACTTGTGAGGAATTTATTTATTGGGATACAGAGCAGAACAGGCCTTCCCAGCTTTTAAGCCACGCCACCCAGCAACCCATCTATTCACCCCAGTTTCATCGTGGGGCACTTTACAATGACCAATTTACATACTAACTGGTACATCTTTGGACTGTGGGAGGAAACCAGAGCACCTGGAGGAAACCCATGCGGTCACAGGGAGAACGTACAGACTCCTTACAGGCAGCAGCAGGATTTGAACCTGGGTCACTGGTGCTGTAAAACGCTGTGCTAATCACTAGGCTACCATGCTGGCCTATGGATAGTTATTTTATTATGCAAGCACCCAAGGACGCTCCATCACATTTTATTCCCATTATAAGATGTTGGATTCATTGTGTATGGGCAGACATCAAGCAGAAACCAATGAGCTTAGCTGCAAAGCCCAGTCAAACAATCTACGCACACTTGCAAGGTTGGGTCACAAAGAATGAATACTGAAGTTAACTATCAGAGGACTTGCAGCCTTCATAAAGACTAGTGGATAAACCAGGCTGTGATTTAACTTCATACCTTATGTTATAATCAAGTAACCTGGGACAAGTGTAAATCAGTACTCCACCCATCACACCAGAAAGATTTTCTTTTTTTGTACTGGTGCAAATTTGGTGCTTTGGGATTTGTTTTAATAACAACCTGATCTGTGATGTTATAAACAGGCTGACTCATAGCAGTTGTTTAGAATGGAGCAGGTGCAGACACAAGAATAAATACTATGCATGTTTATGAGCTATCGCAAAGCAAGACACTCACTTACCCAGAGTGATTAGTCTGAGAAAGGCGATGACATACTTGTTGTTGGCCAATTTCCACACTGTTGTGATGCTCAATATTAAAGGTGTGCCGTAAGCTGCAGCAAGGATTTCATAGCCAGTGATTTCCAAAACCTGAAGCGGAAAGTACCAGAGCATAGGGGCCAAGCCATAATAAAGGGAGAGGGAAATGTAACCTGAAAATTGAAATTCATAATTGCAGTTTAGTAAAAAGAAAAGCACAGAATTATAAATTTAATTGAAAGAAGAAAAAGTCAATTGTTTTAACATAGAAACATAGAAAACCTACAGCACAATACAGGCCCTTCGGCCCACAAAGATGTGCCGAACATGTCCTTAGCTTAGAAATTACCTAGGGTTACCTGTAGCCCTCTAGTTTTCTGATCTCCATGTACCTGTCCAAGTGTATCATAAAAGATCCTATCGTATCCGCCTCCACCACCGTTGCTGGCAACCCATTCCACTCACTCACCACTCTCTGCGTAAAAAAACTTACACTTGACATCTCCTCTGTACCTACTTTCAAGCACCTTAAAACTATGCCCTCTTGTGCTAGCTCTTTCAGCCCTGGGAAAAAGGCTTCTGACTATCCACACGATCAGTGCCTCTCATCATCATATACATATCTCTCATCAGGTCACCTCCCATCCTCCGTCACTCCAAGGAGAAAAAGCCGAGTTCACTCAACCTATTCTCATAAGGCATGCTCCCCAATCCAGGCAACATCCTTGTAAGTCTCCTCTGCACCCTTTCTATGGTTTCCACATCCTTCCTGTAGTGAGGCAACCAGAATTGAGCACAGTACTCCAAGTGGGGTCTGACCAGGGTCCTGTATAGCTGCAACATTACCTCTCAGCTCCTAAATTCAATCCCACGGTTGATGAAGGGCCTGAAGGTGGATAAATGAAAGGACTGAACGTGGATAAATCACCAAGGCAAGATGGGACTAGATCCCAAAGTTCTGAAAGAGGTAGCTTAAGAGATTATAGAGACATTAGTAGAGATTTTGCAAGAATCATTAGACTCTGGAGGATCACAAATGTCACTCCACTTTTTAAGAAGGGAGGGAGACAAAGGACAGGAAATTATAGGTCAGTTAACCTGACTTCGGTGGTTGGTAAGCCATAGAGGCCGTTATGCATTCTTAACCACAAAGTCAACCTGTGCAGCAGCTTTGAGTGTCCTATGGACTTGGACCCCAAGATTCCACTGATCCTCCACACTGCTAAGAGTCTTACCATTAATACTATATTCTGCCATCAAATTTGACCTACCAAAATGAACCACCTCACACTTATCCAGGTTGAACTCCATCTGCCACTTCTCAGCCCAGTTTTGCATCCTATCAATGTCCTGCTGTAAATTCTGACAGCCCTCCACACTATCCACAACACCCCCAACCTTTGTGTCATTAGCAAATTTACTAACCCATCCTTCCACTTCTTCATCCAGGTCACTTATCAAAATTACAAACAGTAGGGGTCCCAGAACAGATCCCTAAGGCACACCAATGGTGACCAACTTCCATGCAGAATATGACCCATCTACAACCACTCTTTGCCTTCTGTGGGCAAGCCAGTTCTGGATCCACAAAGCAATGTCCCTTGGATCCCATACCTCCCATGCCTCCTTACTTTCTCAATAAGCCTTGCATGGGGTACCTTGTCAAATGCCTTGCTGATATCCATATATACTATATCTACTGCTCTACCTTCAACAATGTGTTTAGTCACATCCTCAAAAAATTCAATCAGGCTCGTAAAACACAACCTGCCTTTGAGAAAGTGATGCTGGCTATCCCTAATCATATTATAACACTCCAAATGTTCATAAATCCTGCCTCTCAGGATGTTCTCCATCAACTTACCAACCACTGGAGCAAGACTCATTGGTCTATCTCTACTCCCTTTCTTGAATAAGGGAACAACATCTGCAACCCTCCAATCCTCCAGAACCTCTCCCGTCCCCATTGATGATGCAAAGATCATCGCCAGAGGCTCAGCAATCTCCTCCCTCACCTCCCACAGTAGCCTGGGGTACATCTCATCTGATCCTAGTGACTTATCCAACTTGATGCTTTCCAAAAGCTCCTGCACATCCTTTTTCTTAATATCTACATGCTCAAGCTTTTCAGTCCACTGTAAGTCATCCCTACAATCGCCAAGATCCTTTTCCATAGTGAATACTGAAGTACTCATTAAGTACCTCTGCTGTCTCCTCTGGTTCCATACACACTTTTCCACTGTCACACTTGATTGGTCCTATTCTCTCATGTCTTATCTTCTTGCTCTTCACAGACTTGTAGAATCCCTTGGGGGTTTTCCTTAATCCTGTCCACCAAGGCCTTCTCATGGCCCCTTCTGGCTCTTCTAAGTTCTTTCTTAAGCTCCTTCCTGCTAGCATTATAATCTTCTATATCTCTATCATTACCTGGTTTTTTTGAACTTTTCATGTTCTTTTCTTGTTGACTAGATTTATAACAGCCTTTGTATACCTTGGTTCCTGTACCCTGCCATCCTTTCCCTGTCTCATTGGAATTTACCTATGCAGAATTCCACGCAAATATCCCCTGAACATTTGCCACATTTCTTCCATACATTTTCCTGAGAACATCTGTTTCCAATTTATGCTTCCAAGTTCCTGCCTGATAGCCTCATATTTCCCCTTACTCCAATTAAACACTTTCCTAACTTGTCTTTCCTATCCCTCTCCAATGCTACGGTAAAGGAGATAGAATTGTGATCACCATCTCCAAGATGCTCTCCCACTGAGAGATCTGACACCTGACCAGACACGAGAAAATCTGCAGATGCTGGAAATACAAGCAACACACAAAAAATGCTGGTGAAACTCAGCAGGCCAGGCAGCATCTATAGGAAGAAGTACAGTTGATGTTTTGGGTCGAGACCCTTCATCCGGACTCCCCCTTTCTTTCTTCCAAGGCTTTCCATGCTATGATACACCCACCTCTCCAGTCCTGTATTCCTTTTGCCAATCAACTTCCCAGCTCTAGTCTTCATCCCTCCCCCTCCTGTCTTCTCCTATCATTTCAGGTCTCACCCTCCTACATTCAAATCTCTTACTATCCCTTTTTTTCCCCGTTAGTCCTGATGAAGGGTCTCGACCCGAAAAGTCGACAGTGCTTCTTCCTATAGATGTTGCCTGGCCTGCAGTGTTCCACCAGCATTTTGTGTGTGTTGTCACCTGAACTGGTTCATTTCCCTCCACCAGTTCAAGTACAGCCTCTCCTCTTGTAGGCTTATCTACATATTGTGTCAAGAAACCTTCTTGAACACACCTAACAAACTCCACCCCATCTACACCCCTCACTCTAGGGACTTGCCAATTGATATTTGGGAAATTAAAATCTCCCACCACAACAACCCTGTTATTATTACACCTTTCCAGAATGTCTCCCTATCTGCTCCTTGATGTCCCTGCTACAATGGGGTGGCCTATAAGAACACCCAGTAGAGTTATTGACCCCCTTCCTGTTCCTAACTTCCACCCACAGAGACTCTGTAGACAATCCCTCCATATCTTCCTCCTTTACTGCAGCCAGGACACTATCTCTGATCAACAGTGCCACAACCCCACCTCTTTTGCCCCCCTCCCTGTCCTTTCTGAAATATCTAAAGCCTGGCACTCTAAGTAACCATTCCTGCCTCTGAGCCATCCAAGTCTCTGTAATGGCCACAACATCATTGCTCCAAGTACTGATCCACGCTCTAAGCTCATCCGCTTTGTTCATAATACTCCTTGCATTAAAATAGACACATCTTATACCATCAGTCTGAGTGCATTCCTTCTCTATCACCTGCCTCTCCTCCCTCTTGCACTGTTCTGAAGCTTTCTCTATTTCTGAGTCAACCGCCTCTTTCTCTGTCTCTTCAGTTTGGTCTCCACCCCCCCAGCAATTCCAGTTTAAACTCTCCCCAGTAGCCTTAGCAAACCTCCCTGCCAGGATGTTGGTTCCCCTGGGATTCAAGTGCAACCCATCCTTTTTGTACAGGTCACAAAAGAGGTCCCAATGATCCAGAAATCTGAATCCCTGCCTCCTGCTCCAATCCCTCAGCCACGCATTTATCCTCCACCTCATTCTGTTCCTATTCTCACTGTAATGTGATACAGGCAGTAATCCCAAGATGACTACCTTTGCGGTCCTGCTTCTCAACTTCCTTCATAACTCCCTGTAGTTTGTTTTCAGGACCTCCTCCCTTTACCTGCCTATGTCATTGGTACCAATATGTACCACGACCTCTGGCTGTTCACCTTCCTACTTCAGGATATTGTGGACGCGATCAGAAACATCCTGGACTCGCACCTGGGAGGCAAACTACGATACATGTTTCGTTCCTGCATCCACAGAATCGCCTGTCTGACCCCCTAACTGTAGAGTCCTATTTGACTTGTCTCTTTACCCAGTGTTAGCATTCTCTAATTAAGTTTCAAATTAGAATGTACTTTTAATGTGTTTATTCCCATTCGTGTGATCACACAGATTCACAATAAAATTTATGTACCATTCAGCTGCTACCTTTTGAATGCACATTATTTTGCACTGTGCACCCAAATCAAAAATAATTCTAAAGAATTAGAATCTTAATTGTTCAAAATAATCAGTTTCCAGAGCCGATGAATGCACTCATCAGGCACCTGATGAGCAACACACCCAACATGCTGGAGGAACTCAGCAGGCCAGGCAGCATCTATGGAAAAGAGGACAGTCAATGCTTCAGGCCGAGACCCTTTGTCAGGACCAGAAAAAAGATAAGTCAGAGAGAGAAGGTGGGGGAGGGGAAGAAGTAGTACAAGGTGGTAGGTGAGAGGTGAAACTGGGGTGAGGGGAACAGTTAACTCATGTATTTCACAACATCAAAAATCATGTCTGCCTTATGTCTTAATGATTTATTGTTTTCAGAACATCTCCAAACAAAATGAAATACCTTGTGTAAACAAAACAAAAAGTTAGTGGCAAATACAGTAGATCTGTGATGGATACAGATGCAGAAATGATCGATGTTGTATCGTCCAGGCAAGTGTGAAGGGTTGTACTTTGGGAGATCAAGATGCAAGGGATCTTGTTAAAGTATGCAGTCAATAGCATGACCTTTAACAGCATTGCTTGTTATTGCCCTTTTGCACTATCCATTTTTGTAATTTTTATGTACCGTACTGCTGCCACGTGCAACACAGTTCGTGACAGGTCAGCGATAATAAACCTGGTTCTGGAGTCCAAATCCATTGTGCCCCGCCAAGAGGCAGCAGAGGGTCACAGCAGATGGATACGTGTGGATGAGGCACATGTCTCATGTGAAGGTAGAAGATATTCCACCAGTTTAACACCTTGTTTGGCATAGACACAAGGACTGAAGGGCCTGTTCCTGTGGTGTAGTGTTAAAAATTAAACCATAAAAATTAACTATTTTTTTTCTGAAGAATGCAACTGGAGGGAAGGAAGTAGCTTGAATAATAAACAGAGGACTATTATTACACATTGTGCTGATATTTAATAAAATGGCACAATTTGCCAAGATCATTCCATGTACCCAACACCAACATCCTTCCCACTTTTTGTGTGGAGGTTTGCAGGACAGAGGGGCCATCGAGGAAGGTGACAACATAAATATTCCAGAAAAGTCAATACCCAGGGATTTATGATGGTGTTGATGAAAAACAAAACTATTTTCCACCACATGCCAATGGGAAAATTTAATTTATATTCCAGTTTTTGCATTGCTCCCTTTTCTAAAATTATAACCAGAGTTAAATTAATTGGCATTTTAACAGATCCCACTGCACTTATATCAGATTGTTTATTTCACAGGAGGTTACAGGCCTTTCCAACCCATGATGCTGCAATTACACTGACAGAACCAATTAACCTACTAACCCATACGTCTTTGGAATTGTGGGATGGAACTTGAGCACCCAGAGGAACTCCACACAGTCACGGAGTGAGTGTAAAAACTCCTTTCAGACAACAGCAGAACTGGACCCAGATCACTGGCACCATAACAGCATTACGCTAACCAATACACTTCTGTGCTGCCCTTTAACCAGTCCAATCACAAACAAGAGAAAATCTGCAGATGCCAGAAATCAAAGCAAAAAAAAAAACACACACACACACACACACACACACACACACACACACACACACACACACACACACACACACACACACACACACACACACACACACACACACACACACTCACTCACTCACTCACTCACTCACTCACTCACTCACTCACTCACTCGGAAAGGTCTCAGCCCGAAACGTCAACTCTCTACTCTTTTCTATAGATGCTGCCTGACCTGCTGAGTTCCTCCAGTGAAATAAAATTTGTTTTTAAGTAAACTTAACATACTGCTTTACTATTCCTCCCAGGCTGAAGTAAAATGGCCTAATTGAGAACCCAATACAAAGTGATGGAAGAAAGCAAATATTTCCAACATCCAGAATATGCTATTCAATTATAATTGATTTGCTATGAAAGTAGAGTGCAGTTATTTGATACAATAAATTTAAAGTTAAGGGTGAAATAGAAGACTAGATCTTTAAATACAATATGTTTCTAAACTAACTCGTGAATGAGCACGAAGAATGTAGCTCAAAAGAACCAAAGGTGCAGTAATGGCTTTCTTTTTTTCAGTTAGTGTCAATAACTTTTTGCATTACAGTAATCTGGATCCAAATATATATATAAAATAAGGTAAAAGATCTTTGCTCTACTACAGAATCTGTAAAATGCACTATAAACCACAGGTGCTGGAAGTGTTCTGCAGAAAAAGAAACATCTGTGGAGATGTAAACGGTCATGTTACAGAAAATGTTACAGATAAACAAATTTTAAAATCGTAAAAAGAGGGAGGGTGTAGGCTAGGAAAGAGAAAAGTCCATGACCGAGTGGAGGCAGAAATGTTATCAAAATGAAAAGGAATAATGGGGCATTTTGCTCAACATTTCAAATTCTAGTTACTACACATTTCAATAAAGAGCAAGTAACAGCTTCTATCCATCCTTCGTCTCACTTATCCCCCTACATTCCACTTTATCTTGTACCATTAGTTAATTATAATTTGTTTTTTCAGACCTGTTCCCCAGCGCAGCATTCCTGTCCCATCAGACTTTTCCCTTTTCAATTGATTAAAACCTATTTTTACACTGGTAAAGATATTTTATGCTTCCGGATCTGAAATACTGATTTTGGTTCTATCTTCACGCAAAAGCTTATGGGGTGTTAGCTTTCATAAGTCGAGGGATAGAGTTTAAGAGTTGCGATGTAATGACGCAGCTCTATAAAACTCTGGTTAGAAATGTATTCTATGTTCTATGATGTTTGGCATACCATTTCCCAAATAAATGATTCTTTCCCCAATATTATTGGATTATTTCCCAACTTAATTCCAGACATTCTGAATTATTGCTTTTTTTCTGTGCTGCAACCATCTTCATATTTGCACATTTAAGAATTGATAAATAAAAAAAACGTTTTAAATCCCTTTGGGTCGGTGAGAAGAGAAACTTTTATTGTCCATGCCTCACTACCAAGAGATGGAACCATTTCTTGAACCAATGTTCGCAGTCAATTCCACCTCTGCAGTGGCCATTCCACATGAGGCAAGTAAGCAAAGCCCATTCTGATGTGGAATTTTGATCACATTTTGTCCACAGCAGTGAGACAGTGGCTTCCTTCACTAAAAGGACTTACTGAACCAGCTGGGTTTTACTGCAACACACACAAAATGCTGGTGGAACGCAGCAGGCCAGGCAGCATCTACAGGGAGAAGCGCTCGACATTTCGGGCCGAGACCCTTCATCAGTCCTGACGAAGGGTCTTGACGAAACGTCGACAGCACTTCTCCCTATAGATGCTGCCTGGCCTGCTGCGTTCCACCAGCATTTTGTGTGTGTTGTTGTTCGAATTTCCAGCATCTGCAGATTTCCTCGTGTTTGGGTTTTACTGCAGTCACATTTATTGCCCCTTTAATTGATTCATACTTTTTTTTAGAAACAGGATTTAAATTGTAAAACTATTATAGGAGGGTTTGAACGAAACCTTCTCAGATTATTGCTCCAAACTTCCAGATTATTGGATCAGTAACATACCCCAAGTGATCGTAAGGACAGAGACAGCAAAGTTATTAAAATAATTACAAATATGATGCAAGTCGTTACAATAACCTGTACAAGAAAATAGTATCAAAGTTTGCTTTCTACAAAGCCCGTTTCCAGAGTTTTAAAAGCTGTCATTAATCTAAATAGAGAATTTTGAATTGATATTTCACATTATAAATGATAAGTTAAAAGGAAAATTATTTGATTTTTTTTGTATTAGACCCTCCTAATAAACTAGTCACAATGAAACGATTAATAATGCATGTGGTTTAAAGAGCATAATTAAACTCCCTTCTTGATATCGTTTACAATAAATATTCTCTGTAAAGTGTAATTTATGTTAAAAGACTTACCTTTATAATTAAAAACAACTACAGCGTTTGAATTCTCCGACAACCACCGTATTTCAACCAAAAGAATGACAATAAACGCAACTTTGAAATGATAAACTTACCCAAGAAAACTTCCAAAAGTAAGTCCTTATACAAGGCAAACATTCCTCCACAAGATTTTCAAACAATAGTGTAATTAATAACTTGAAGAATTCAAAATATGAAAAAGGAGAGAGGTCAATACAGGTAGGAGAACAGTGCTGGTATGTCATCTCTTCAATTATTCACCGGGGTAGCCGGCTGAGTGGGGCACCCGCCCCCACGGTGAGGAGGCGGGGCCGCCCCGCAAGCCTGATGCACCGTCCATTCAAACTGCTTCGTCAGTGGGTTGAGCTGCTGTTGGTTTGTAATAAAACAATTCATTTTTTTATACGTTGCTTCTGATCCTAGTCTAATTTCACTTTGCATGACGGATTTATTGTATATTCATTCTCTTTACCCGAGGTTACTTGGGTGTGTTAGGTATTAAAATTGCGGAGAGTTCTTTGATCGGAACCAATAGGGGAGTATTCAGTTTGAGCGAAGTTGGAAGGAACCTTGAACTTGCACATTATCGATAACAGGTGTGGTTGATATACAGATTATTGATTTTATTTACTTCGCTAATAAAATTTTAACTAAAGACTACATTTTAACGAATGAATACTCCAACAACATATTGAATTGCTGAATATTCTGTTCCGGGGTACAAATTTGCAATATCTGTTCACTTGTTTACAAATTTAATACAGTGAAAGAAAACCACTTTTCCCAAAAATTGTATCGAAGTTCGGTCATGTTAAAATGTGAACTGGGGCACAATGTTTTAAGATTTTTTGTTAAGGGAGATTTAGGTTACATTATCTGGCAGCTATTACATTTGCTACATGGGGAATATGTTTCATCAAAAAGTCTCAGTGGAAGTCTGCTCCCTAGAGTAACTAATAATAATAGTACCTGTGCAAGTACTAATTATGCCTTCATGTTAAATGTGTGGCATGCCTGGCAGAGAATCATCCAGCTCAAAATCCCTCAGGCAGGAGTACTGAAAAGAATTGCATATTTATCCCCCAATGTCGTTCCTTCTTTGCTTCACTGTTTTAAAGTGCATTTATGCAACTACTTTGCACATATAAACGACCATAACCCAGATAGCTAATTACCTAATAAATTCTCCAGTGATGATATTTGCAATTACATTCTTCAAACAGACAACACACTGCTCTGTATAACCTACATTTTTAAATAATTTACGTTACTGTCGATGATTTAACTTGTATTTTTTAATAGTGGGTCTTTCCTCATATTTTGCTCAATGCTTACTATTTAATGCTTACTTCAGATTACTAATTTAGAAGACAATGATGAGTGTGAAGACATTAAGATTTCTCAGCAGTCCATGATGCTGAGATACATCCTAGGGATGTAATTCCAGGGTGATCAGGTTTTTCGGGTCTTTCAACACCTAACCGAGGCAACCCAGCCAGGGTTGATGAGGCCCAGGCTTGTGTCCCAGCCGCACTGGTCCCTGGGTCACAGTCTTGATTCTCAGCCATCTGGAGGCTCACTCAGCAGCCTCTATGATACTCCTACTTGCAGCCCCTCATAACGCCAAGATGAGAGGAGGCTCTGCCAGCAAAGCCTCGACACCCTGCTTCTAAAGGCTCACATCATGACCTCTGCCCCTGCTGGGCACTGCTCTACCAGCTCTTGGTATTTCACATTCTTACATTCAAACACCTCCTCGATCCATGAACACTACCTCACTATTCCTCTTCTGCGCTATTTATTTATTTATTTGTAACTTTTTGTAATTTTTTGCCTTGCACCAAACTGCAGCCAAAAAGAACAAAAATCACAAGATATGTCAGTGATAATAAGCACAAGAGATTCTGCATGTGCCAGAAATCTAGAGTATCACACACATAGAGAATGCTGGAAGCATTCAACAGGTCAGGCAGCAGCGATGGAGAAGAATAAAGAGTAGACGTTTCAGGGTTGATGAGGCCTCTTTATTCCTCTCCATAGATGCTGCCCGACCTAGTGAGTTCCTCCAACATATTATTCTTTTTAGGGATACAATACAGAACAGGCCCTTCCAGCCCAACAAACCGTGCTACCCAGCAACCCGCCTATTTAACCCTAGCCTAATCACAGGTCAACTTACAATGACTCAGTAACCTTCTAATGGAGAATGTGTGGAGCAGGTTAAGACCTACAAGTATCTGGGAGTACAGTTAGACGAGAAGCTAGACTGGACTGCCAACACAGATGCCTTGTGCAGGAAGGCACAGAGTCGACTGTACTTCCTTAGAAGGTTGGCGTCATTCAATGTTTGTAGTGAGATGCTGAAGATGTTCTATAGGTCAGTTGTGGAGAGCGCCCTCTTCTTTGTGGTGGCGTGTTGGGGAGGCAGCATTAAGAAGAGGGACGCCTCACGTCTTAATAAGCTGGTAAGGAAGGCGGGCTCTGTCGTGGGCAAAGTACTGGAGAGTTTAACATCGGTAGCTGAGCGAAGGGCGCTGAGTAGGCTACGGTCAATTATGGAAAACTCTGAACATCCTCTACATAGCACCATCCAGAGACAGAGAAGCAGTTTCAGCGACAGGTTGCTATCGATGCAATGCTCCTCAGACGGGATGAAGAGATCAATACTCCCCAATGCCATTCGGCTTTACAATTCAACCGCCAAGAGTAAGATATGTTAAAGTGCCAGGGTTAGGACTCAATGTATTTAAGTAAACTACTTAAGAACTTTTTAAAAGCTATTATTAATGCTTTTTGAGAGGGTGTTTTTAGATGCATATCATATTTTTACTGAGTTTAATATTGTATGTAATTAGTTTTGCTACAATAAGTGAATGGGACATTGGAAAAAATGTTGAATTTTCCCATGGGGATGAATAAAGTATCTATCTATCTATCTATCTAACCAGAACGTCTTTGGACTGTGGGAGGAAACCAGAGCATCTGGAAGAAACCTGACGTGGTCACGGGGAGGACGTACGAGCTCCTTACAGACAGTGTCAGAATTGAACTTGAAACTCTGACACCCTGAGCTATAACACCGTTGCCCTAACCACTACACTACCATGGCTCCCTCTTTGTATGTGTGTGTCAGAGATAACAAACTTGATTTTGGTTCCTTCGTATGTAATTAGTAAGGAATGCATCACGTCTGATAAGCACAAATTGAGAGAGAGGGTCTGTGATGTCATGTTGGAACCACACCTGGATAACCTGTAACAAAAATGTTTTGGGAATGTTCTCATGAGATATGTTCTTGTAATAAGTAAGACCAGAGCATTGATTACAAATGGAAAAAAAGAAAGGAAGAGTTGTATTGGTATACTGTGTCCGGTGCTCCCGGTGTGGCCTTTTATATATTGGTGAGACCCGACGCAGACTGGGAGACCGTTTTGCTGAACACCTACGCTCTGTCTGCCAGAAAAAGCAGGATATCCCAGTGGCCACACATTTTAATTCCATGTCCCATTCCCATTCTGATATGTCTATCCATGGCCTCCTCTACTGTCAAAATGAATCCAAACTCAGGTTGGAGGAACAACGCCTTATATACCGGCTGGGTAGCCTCCAACCTGATGGCATGATCATTGACTTCTCTAACTTCCGTTAATGCCCCTCCTCCCCTTCTTACCCCATCCCACCCCATCCCTGACATATTTAGTTGTTTGCCTGTTCTCCATCTCCCTCTGTGGCTCTCCCCCCCCCCCCCCGTTCTTTCTCCTGAGACCTCCCGTCCCATGATCCTTTCCCTTCTCCAGCTCTGTATCACTTTCACCAATCACCTTTCCAGTTCTTAGCTTCATCCCACTCCCTTCAGTCTTCTCCTATCACTTCACATTTCCCCCTCCCCCCCACTACTTTCAAATCTCTTACTATCTTTCCTTTTGGTTAGTCCTGACGAAGGGTCTCGTCCCGAAACATCGACAGTGCTTCTCCCTATAGATGCTGCCTGGCCTGCTGTGTTCCACCAGCATTTTGTGTGTGTTGTTGTTTGAATTTCCAGCATCTGCAGATTTCCTCGTGTTTGCTATGAGTTGTATTGGACTGCTTTGTTGAAACAAGTGATGTTAGGGGCAGGATTCTAGACAATTAATGTAAGGGCTAGTTCAGGAAGCAGCTCAGTCTAGGAGAAAATAAACATGGATGATAGGAATTGGTTTAGCCTACTATATAACAGACACAACAGGTTTAGTAATTAATGAAATATCAAATGTATTTTTGAATGGAAAAGAACACAATAGTTTTGGAGATTTGTAGGTAGCAGGTAAAACCAAAGAGTAAAAGTACATAAAGTAGGAGTTTAGAGAGAGTAAGCAAAACCAGATGGAAGAGAACTGTGGGTCAACAGAACAGAAAGAGATCATACTGCAGTCACTCAGTTGACAAGCCTCTGAAGCCTTCAGTAGCCAGTGGTGACGACTTACAATTTTTAGTCTTGTTCATCTTGCTTCTTCATGCTGAATGCAAAAAAGTTCATGAATCAAGACTCAAGATTCAGGATTATTTAATGTTTTTCCTATACACAACTGTAAAGGAAAACGAAGTAATTGTTTCTGACGCAGCACAAAAAACACACAAATGATAAAGAACACAATAATAATAAAAACACAATAAATATAAATACATCGATTGATTGTATGTCTCCATAAAGCGACACTACGCACAGGAGTGTCTGTAAATAAGGTGACTGACAGGAAATAATAAAGTAGTGGTGGTTTGGGGTGTGGAGGACCAGCCTTACTGCTTGGGGAAAGTAACTGTTTTTGAGTCTGGTGGTCCTGGCGTTGTTGCTCTGTAGCCTCCTCCCTGATATGAGAGATATTGCTGGCCCTTTGACGGCAACTTTCTGTATATCTCTCCTTGCAGGCAGGTGATTCATTGGACAGTTTTGACTGTCCATTATACAGCCATCCTGTTCGCCTCAGTGTAGTTTCTGTACTGTCAGTGATACATTTCAGGATGCTCTCTACTGCACATCTATAGAAGGACATGAGTATGATATGCTTGGTCCAGTTCTCTTCAGCCTTCTCAGTAAGTAGACGTGTTGGTGAGCTTTCCTGACTTTGTAGAATGTTTTCTTCAATAATGGGAGGTTGTATGAGATGTACACTCACAGGAGTTTGAAACTGCTTATAAAGAGGGGTGTGACTGGTACAAGTTCTGAAGTCAATTACCATCTCCTTTATGTTGTTGACATTGAGGAAATGGTTATTTGCCTGTCATTAGTCCTTGAGCTCTTCCAAATCCATGGTGTAGGCCATATCATCATTGTTGTGATGAATCCCGTCACTGTCATGTCTTCGGCGGACTTGCCTGTGTGATTACTGGGATGTTTGGCCATGCAGCTGCGTGTGAGCAGAGCATACAGCAATGGGCTCAGCCCAAGGCCATGTGGGCACCCCTGCTCAGAATGATGGGGAGGGGGGAGTAGTTGTGCATCCTGACCATCTGAGATCTGATCATTAGGAAGTTTGTTATTCTAACTCCAAAGCATGAAACTAATCAAAAGAAAAGACAAGCCAGGAGATGTGTGTCCTTGGTTTTGTTTTTGCTTTAAGTCAGATGCGTACTTATGACGTGATGGTGTGATGACGTATGCCCTTGATGTACTTTTACGTGTGTTACGGATTCAGCAACAATAAATATATAAATGAGGCAGGGTTTTTTATAACAAATAAAACATTTATTAAACACTGAAAAACAAACCCCCAAAAGTAAACAAACAACTAACGTAACCGGAAATCAGCTGCTCTGCGGCAGCTTAAACAGTTCTTAAAGGAATAAAGCGAAAACAGTTCTTAAAGCGATGTTGCAAAAACAGTTCTTCAGAGTAGTACTGCAAAAGTTCAAAATGCTTACAGTCCATTAAAGGAGAGGCTTTTTAGACGATTTAAATTCTCTTTCAAGTCGTGTTGTTGCGGTTCCCAGTCGAACTATACTTTTCCCGGAGAATTTACGAAGATGAAAATGAAATGGCTTAAAGGCACTGACCTTTCCTTTACAAAACTGTACCCAATCCTTTCTGCTATTCACAGGGGTTACCATGGGGACAGCCAACGAATTCCTTCCGAATGAGGATCAAACAAGGTCAAACCTGTTTCACTGTCAAAATCGACTTTCCTCGATCTTTTAGCTCCTGAACTCCGATCTTCACTGTCCACTGATTTTTAACTGGCAGTATTATAAAGAAACTGCCGGCAATGACCTTTTAAACTTTAGGCATTAAATAAAACTCCACCTTTCAACCAAACTGCGTCATAATATTGGACCACGCAGTGGCATGGAGTCGAAGTGGCAAATCCAGCCACAAACTACCCTCCTCACAGGGAGGGGTCCTCCTTTTATACCCTGTAAAAAAAAACTGTCACATGACCTCTACTGGCGGGAAAATGATGTCACTCCACCATCACAAGACCACTACCTTAGGTCCAGCATATCTTCAACACCACTGTCACGTGACAAGTACAAGATACCCACGGGTATGTAACACATGTAACCAGTAATGAATTATGTAAAGAACAAAGAATGCTTAATCAAAATAATATATTTACAATGTTACTCAAATACTACTGAAACAGTCATCCATACCTACTTAGCTATAAATTCCAACTCAATATAGACAGTGTGTGTGTATATATAGACAATGCGCTATGCTGACTTTTCTGTCTGTTTTCTAATCTTTAGGGATGACTAGATACATTTGGAATGCTTATTGAGTTTGGGCTATTTAGGTAATAATTGCCTTTAAACAAACACACAAAATGTAGATTATGAATATAATGTCCAATAAAAATATCTAATAATTATATTCGTGCTTGAAGTTCTCCCACAGAACTTGTCTTAATCTGGTGTCACCCTAGCTTACTTGCATGCAATTTCTCAACCAGGACAAACTGGCCAGGTATCAAAATGTGTCCTTCTTCTGATGGACCAATCAATAAGCAGTAACCTGTGGGAAACAGACTGAACAACTTGGGTTAGTTTCACACAATAATCAATTAAACTGTTGGCCATAATGTGTATACCAGCCTCTCTGAGATTGAGAGCTTCTGGTAGTGACATAGGTCACCTCGTCACTACTTCAAAGAGAATCAATTTTGTTTTCTTGTTTGGGGTTGCCCTGATGCTGGATAAAAGCAAGGAAATAGGTGTAGGCCAGGGTGCACTTTCCTCGTGAAGTCACTTAGTCATCCATTGTTTGATGACGCCATTCATTCTTTCAATGTCCTGATGACTCTGAATGATGTGGCCAATGAAAAGACCATTCGATGTTCATCAGTCGACGTAATTCTTGACAAACATTTCCAGTGAAATGTGTTCCTTGGTCAGAGTCAATGTGGCACGGCAATCCCCATCTAAGAGTAGAGTCCTTAATCAGAGTTTTGCCTGTCTGTGTGGCAGTAGCCTTGCTTGCTGTGATGGCTTCCACCCAACTTGAAAATTTGTCCACTATTCCTAACACATCTGGATATCCTTGGCACTTTGGTAAAGTAATATAGTCCACTTGTAAATGTAAAAATGGAGCAGGTGGGGCAGGAGAACTTAGTTGAGGTATCTTCTTTGTTGATTCAGGGTTCATTTTCTGGCATGTCTCAACAGTTTGCCGAGTTGCATTCTGAGCTTTGGATTCCAGCACCACTGGGTGAATCTGTCAACCAGCTTTTGTACTCCAGTGTGTCCTATGGAGTGCATCTGCTGTGCCAGGTAAGGAAGCAGCTCAGATGGGGCTAGCAGTCTATGACAAGTGCCGTATCTCCATACTCCATTGTCATTTAATAATGAACTATTTCCATCCAGTATCACTTTTCTTCATCTGAGCACTGATCTTGCATTTCTTGAATCCTTTGCATGTTCATTCGTGACAGTGTTTAACTTGGTTTCAGTTTTTGGGTTTTCTTCCATTTCTTCGATTTTCTTTATTCCTTCTCTCACTGTCCTTTTTGCAGTTTCATCTGCAAATGCATTTCCACGGCTTTCCATTGTGGTCATTTTTAGAGTGACCATTGTGGTCATTTTTGCATTTTAATTTTGTGATCATTGTGGCTTTCCGTTGTGGTCATTTTTACATTTCAATACTGCAACTTCTGAAAGTAGTTGTATGACTTCCGTAAGTTCTTGTACTAGTTCACCATTCTTGATTGGAGTTCCCAAAGCTGTAAGAAATCCTCTTTGTCTCCATAAATTTCCAAAATCATGGACAACTCCGAAAGCATATCAGAAATCTCTGCCAATATTATCCAATCTTCCTTCGTATCAATGCGACAGGGCCCTGGTCCTAGAACGAGGAACCACCAGATGTTTGGATGATTTAAATGCCAGGCCTGGAGGATTGAAAAGGCTGAGTGTTGGGACCAGAAGCAAGGGTTGGACCATTTCTCCACAAATTTACTTTGCTCTTCACTGGCCTGAGGATGGGGCTGTGGGCCTGCTCCGTCTGCTCTGAAAAATGCATCACATTCATTATTGAGATAAGAGAAATTCCTTCAATAGAGTGCACCAATCATCAACAGCACAATTACATCAGATGGGTTATGCGCTGATACTTAGTCAATGAAAGATGAGAAAGATAATATATTGTTAGTTTAGCTGCTGTACAGGTTTCAGCCTGTAATTGGGAACAAACCACCACCTACTTATGAAAAATACGTGTTTGCTGCAAAGTACAAATGATTAAACTACAGCTTTAGTAAAAAGCACAAATCTTACAAACAGTATCATTTAAAACAACATTTGTTTCCAGCAACTGTATAATGCACATCCACAGCGCAGTAAATTTTAAGTTGTCCCATTCAGGCCTAAAGATTTAATGGCTGTGGAAGATTTCTTACTGTTGTGGTATAACGTCCTTCCTGACAGAGGGGATTGCACTGCTTGGCAGGTGAGACTTGTGGCTGTGAAACAATCTCGAGTTTTGGAGCCTCCTTTGTGATGGCTGTAGGAGTTGGCTCTTGGACTGCAGGAAGTGTTTCTGACAAGTCTGGACACTTTCATCTTTCTTCAGGATGTGTTGGCATCAACAGTGCATGGCAAGCAGCTTGATTTGCTGATCTATTCCAGGCCACCAGACAACACTTCGAACCAGCACTTTCATTTTGACCACACCAAGATGACCTGCTTGTAGCCCCTCCAACACTTTAGTTCTCAGTTTGGATGGTACAACAACTCTTAATACCCACATAAAGCAACACCTGTCAAGGACAAGTTCGTCCCAGTGCTGGTAAAAATGGGAGAACTGAAACTTCTGCTGCACATTCCAGGCAATTTGTGATGCCATGTACACCTGAGAGAGTGCAGGGTCTTTCCGAATTATCCTTTAGGTTATCTCTGCTGGAATAGGGAGAATTCCAATTTTATAAGGGAGAATTCATCAAGAGGAGTATCCCCTTTTGTAAAATTTTCAGCTATTCCCTTTTCCAAGGGTAAACAGGACAATCCATCAGCATTTCCATGATTAGTCATCCTCTTGAATTCAATCTCATAATTATGTCCTTCATGAAACAAAGCCCACCTCTGTATTCATGCTGCTGCTGTTCGTGAAGCATCCTTCTGTAGTTTGAAAATGGACTCTAGAAGTTTAAGATCAGTAACAAGTGTAAACTCTCTCCCATACAAGTACTAGTTGAAACATTTACATCCCAAACCAGACCCAAGGGCTCGCTGTCAATCTGTGCGTAATTTTTCTCTGCTGCAGTGAGGGAGTGTGATGGAAAGGGTACAGGGCATTCACATCCATCACCCATAACATGTGACATGACTACACCTGTATCGTAAGGCAAGGCGTCACAGGCAAGATCCACTGGACAATGTAGTTCTTAATGTGTGAGTACAGTGTCTGACGTCACCATCTCCTTTGCCTTTTGGAAAGCCACCTCACACTGCTTTGTCCATTCCCATTTCTTCATGATCTATAGTAATGAGTTCAAAAGGCGAAGCACAATAGCCAGATGTGATAGGAACCTTTTATAGTAATTGACAGTTCCTAAAAAGGAGCATAACTGTGATTCGTCCTTTCACCTTGAGGCATCTAGCGCTGCTTGATTGTTCTCAGCACATTTGTGTAATGCTTGTGCATCAGTGGTGTGACCACAATAAGTTTAAAGAATTCATTTGTTGCATTGTGCTCTGAGCCCATAATCTTAGTCATGAGATGATAGAGAAGTACAGCACAGAAACAAGCCCTTCGGCCCATCAAGTCCATGCCGAAACCATTTAAACTACCTACTCCCAATGACATGCCCCCCCATATCCCTACTATTGATGTGTCTATCCACACTTCTCTTACACATTGAAATTGAGATCACATGGACTACTTGCACTGGCAGCTCATTCCACACTGCTAACCCTATGAGTGAAGAAATTTCCCACATGTTTCCCTTAAACCTCAGCTTTCACCCTTAACCTCTGGCTGTAGTCAAACCCAACCTCAGTGGAAAAAGCCTGCTTGCATTTACCCTATCTATACTCCTCATAATTTTGTTTACTTCTATCAAATTTCCTCTTAATCTTCTACTTTCTAAAGAATACAGACCTAACCTATTCAATCTTCCTTTATAACTTGGGTCTGCTAGACCTGACAACATCCTTGTAAATTTTCTCTGCACTCTTTCAACCTTGTTAACACCTTTCTGGTTGGTAGGTGACTGAAACTACACACAATATCCAAATTAGGCCTCACCAATGTCTTCTACAACTTCAACATAACTTTTCATCTCATGAGCGGGAAACCAGAGGACTGGGAAGCTTTTAAAGAGCAACAGAAGATAACAAAAAAGGCAATACGCCAAGAAAAAATGAGGTACGAAGGTAAACTAGCCAAGAATATAAAGGAGGATAGTAAAAGCTTCTTTAGGTATGTGAATAGCAAAAAAATAGTTAAGACCAAAATTGGGCCATTGAAGATGGAAACGGGTGAATTTATTATGGGGAACAAGGAAATGGCAGATGTGTTGAACAGGTACTTTGGATCTGTCTTCACTAGGGAAGACACAAACAATCTCCCAGATGTAATAATGGCCAAAGGAACTAGGGTAAAGGATTAACTGAAGGAAATTTATATTAGGCAAGAAACGGTGTTGGATAGACTGTTGAGTCTGAAGGCTGGTAAGTCCCCGGGACCTGATGGTCTGCATCCCAGGGTACTTAAAGAGGTGGCTCTAGAAATCGTGGATGCATTGGTAATCATTTTCCAATGTTCTATAGATTCAGGAACAGTTCCTGCTGATTGGAGGGTGGCTAATGTTGTCCCACTTTTCAAGAAAGGAGGGAGAGAGAAAACAGGGAATTATAGACCAGTTAGCCTGATGTCAGTGGTGGGAAAGATGCTGGAGTCAATTATAAAAGAGGAAATTACGACACATTTGGATAGCAGTAGAAGGATCAGTCCGAGTCAGCATGGATTTATGAAGGGAAAATCATGCTTGACTAATCTTCTGGAGTTTTTTGAGGATGTAACTATGAAAATGGAAAAGGGAGAGCCAGTAGATGTAGTGTACCTGGACTTCCAGAAAGCTTTTGATAAAGTCCCACATAGGAGATTAGTGGGCAAAATTAGGGCACATGGTATTGGGGGCAGAGTACTGACATGGATTGAAAATTGGCTGGCTGACAGGAAACAAAGAGTAGCGATTAACGGGTCCCTTTCGGAACGGCAGGCTGTGACCAGTGGGGTACCGCAAGGTTCGGTGCTGGGACCGCAGCTGTTTACAATATACATTAATGATTTAGATGAAGGGATTAAAAGTAACATTAGCAAATTTGCCAATGACACAAAGCTGGGTGGCAGTGTGAAATGTCAGAAGGATGTTATGAGAATGCAGGGTGACTTGGACAGGTTGGGTGAGTGGGCAAATGTATGACAGATGCAGTTTAATGTGGATAAGTGTGAGGTTATCCACTTTGGTGGCAAGAACAGGAAGGCAGATTACTATCTAAATGGAGTCAAGTTAGGAAAAGGGGAAGTACAACGAGATCTAGGTGTTCTTGTACATCAGTCAATGAAAGCAAGCATGCAGGTACAGCAGGCAGTGAAGAAAGCTAATGGCATGCTGGCTTTTATAACAAGAGGAATTGAGTATAGGAGTAAAGAGGTCCTTCTGCAGCTGTACAGGGCCCTGGTGAGACCCCACCTGGAGTATTGTGTGCAGTTTTGGTCTCCAAATTTGAGGAAGGATATTCTTGCTATTGAGGGAGTGCAGCGTAGGTTCACAAGGTTAATTCCCAGAATGGCGGAACTGTCATATGTTGAAAGATTGGAGCGACTGGGCTTGTATACATTGGAATTTACAAGGATGAGAGGGGATCGGATTGAAACATATAAGATTATTAAGGGATTGGACACACTGGAGGCAGGAAGCATGTTCCCGCTGATGGGTGAGTCCAGAACTAGAGGCCACAGTTTAAGAATAAGGGGTAGGCCATTTAGAACAGAGATGCGGAAAAACCTTTTCACCCAGAGAGTGGTGGATATGTGGAATGCTCTGCCCCAGAAGGCAGTGGAGGCCAAGTCTCTGGATGCATTCAAAAGAGAGTTAGATAGAGCTCTTATAGATAGCGGGGTCAAGGGATATGGGGAGAGGGCAGGAACGGGGTACTGATTGTTAATGATCAGCCATGATCACAGTGAATGGCTGTGCTGGCTAGAAGGACTGAATGGCCTACTCCTGCACCTACTGTCTATTGTCTATTGTACTTAATACATTGATTTATGAAGGCAATTTGCAAAGGCTTTCTTTATGACCTTATCTACCTGTGATGCCACTTTCAATGAATTGTGTACCTGTATTCCCAGATCACTTTGTTCTACCACACTCCTCGGTGTCCTACTGTTCATTATGTAATACCTACCCTGGTTGGTCCTACCAAAGTGCAAAACATCATTAGATTCCATCTGCCATTTTTCAGCCCATTTTCCCAGCTGATGCAGATCCCTCTGAAAGCCATGGTAGCCTTCCTTACTGTCCACTACACCCCCAATCTTGGTGTAATCTGCAAACTTGCTGATTCAGTTAACCACATTTCCATCCAGATCATTGATAATCATTGACAAACAACAATGGACCCACCAATCACTGTGGCTCTCCATTAGTCACACTCCTCCAGTCAGAGAGGCAACTACCACTCTCTGGCTTTTCTTACAAAGCCAATGTCTAACCGAATTTACTACCTCATCTTGAATGCCGAGCGACTAGACCTTCTTGAGTAGCCTCCTATGCGGGACCTTGTCAAATGCCTTACTAAAGTCCATGTAGACAACATCCACTGCCTTGTCTTCATCCACTTTCCTGCTAACGTTGTCCAAAAACTCTATAAGATTGGTTAGACATGACCTACCACACACAAAGTCATGCAAACTCTCATTAATCAGTCCATGTCTACCCAAACACTTATATATCTGGTTCCTTAAAATACCTCCCAATAACTTTCCCACAATTGATGTCAGGCTCATGGCCCTAAGATGGCCTGTTGTCTTTAAAACAGTGGAACAACATTGGTGTCCTCCAATCCTCTGGTACCTCTCCTGTTGCTAAGGATGTTTTAAATAACTCTGCTAGGGCCCCAGCAATTTCTGCATTTGCCTCCCATGGGGTCTGAGGGAACACCTTGTCAGGTTCTGGGGAATTTATCCACCCTGACTTGCCTCAGGATAGCAAACACTTCCTCCTCTGTAATATGTACAAGGTTCATGAAGTTGATGCCAATTTGCCTCACTTCTGTAGACACTGTATCAGACTCCTGAGTAAATACAGACGGAAAGAATTCATTTAAGATCTCCCCCAGCTGCTTTGGCTCCACACAAGGATTACCATTCTGGTCTTCCAGAGTACCAATTTCATCCCTAGCAATCTTTTTGTTCTTAACATACCTGTGGAATCCCTTAGGATTCTCCTTCACCTTGTCTACTAGAGCAACTTCATGCTTTCTTTTAGCCTTCCTGATTTCTTAAGTGTTCTCTTGCATTCCTTGTACTCCATAAGCACCTCATTTGTTCCTACCTACCTATACCTGCTCTGCACCGCCATTTTCCTCTTTACTAGGGCCTCAATATCTCTTGAAAACCAAGGTTCCTGGCATTTGTTATCTTTTTATTCTTACAGGCATGTACAACTTCTGTACTGTCAAAATTTTGTTTTTGAAGGCCTCCCATTTTCCCAGTACACCTTTGCCAGAAAACAGCTTGTCCCAATCCACACTTGCCAGGTCATTTTCATATCATCAAAATTGGCCTTTCTCCAATTTAGAATCTCAACATCTGGACCAGACCTTATCTTCTTCTAATTTTTTTAACACTGTCTTGAAATTTGGGAGATATTCCTTATCATCCTTATAAGTAGCAATGATATTATCCAGCTAACCATAAGAACATAAGGTATAGGATCAGTATTAGGTCATTTAGCCCATTGAGTCTGCTCCACCGTTTCATCATTGTTGATCCAATTTTTCTTTCAGCTGCAATCTCCTGCCTTCTCCCCATATCCCTTCATGCCCTGAATAATCAAGAATCTATCAACCTCTGCCTTCAGGATACTTAAAGACTTGGCCTCCACAGCTGCCTACAGCAAAGAATTCCACACATTCACCACTCTCTGGGTAAAGTAATTCCTCCTCTTCTCTGTTCTAAAAGGACACCCCTCTATTCTGAGGCTGTGTTCTCTGGTCTTAGACTCTCCCACCATAGAAAACATCCTCTTCATATACATTCTATCAAGGCCTTTCACCATTTGATAGGTATCAATGAGGTCACCCCTCGTTCTTCTAAATTCTGGTGAATACAGGCGCCTCTTCATACGGCAAGCCATTCAATCCTGGAATCCTTTTCTAATATCTTCTTTGCTCTCTCTCCAGTTTCAGCACATCCTTTTTAAGATACGCGGCCTAAAACTGCTCACAATATTCCAAGTGAGGCCTCACCAGTGTTTTATAAAGTCTTAACATTAAATCCTTGCTTTTATATTCTAGTCCTCTTGAAACAAATGTTATTGCTTTTGCCTTCTTCACCACAGACTCAAACTGCAAATTAACTTTTAATGAATCCTGCACAAGGACTCCCAAGTCCCTTTGCACCTCTGGATTTTGTATTTTTCTCTCCAATTAGAAAATAGTCAGCCCTTTCTTTTCTTCTACCAAAGTGCATGACCATACACTTCCCGACACTGTATTCCATCTGCCATTTTTTTGCCCATTCTCCTAATCTGTCTAAGTCCTTCTGTAGCCTCTCTACTTCCTCAAAACTACCTGCCCCCTTAACCTATCTTCGTATAGTCTACAAACTTTACAACAAAGCCATGAATTCCATGATCCACATCATTGACATATAACGTAGAAAGAATCAGTCCCAACACAGACCTTTGCAGAAATCCATTAGTCACTGGCAGCCAACCAGAAGAGGTTCTCTTTATTCACACTTTTTGCCTCCTGCCGATCAGCTACTGCTTTATCCATGCTTTATCTATTCCTGTAATACGATGGGCTCATAGCTTGTTAAGCTAGGGGTCACCAACCTTTTTTGCACCGCGGACCGGTTTAATATTGACAATATTCTTGCGGACCGGCCAATGAGTTTGGGGGGGTGATGCTAATCACGACCAGAACATAGGTGATAAGACAACTATAAGTCACTGGTAAGTGGCTAATACACTCAATTTCATTTCTAAAAGAGTTTGTCTAATGAATTTAATATTAAACACACAGCACATATTTTCCTCACATGAATATAGTGATAAGTCAATTATAACTCACTTATAAGTCAATAGCATCATAACATTTTAAATAACGTTTGGATCTTAAACACACAGCGCATATTTTCCTTGTATGAACATATAAAATCATTGCAACACACCAGTGAGAGGACAAGGTAAGGGCCGGAGGTCCCTGTGCCGGGGCCGCGGCGGTCGCAGTCTGGAGAGAGCAACTGACCGAGCGAGGAGTGCGACAGGGCGTGAGCCCGCCCCCCCCCCCCCCCCCCCCCGTAGGTAGGTAGGATCTATCGGCCGACAAAAGTTTGGCTCAAGGAATGACTTTCAGTAGATCGCAGCGAGGTAGCTGCTCTGCTACTTACGAAACCCTGAGCCTGCATTAGGTCATCCGCAAACATTTTAGCACCGGGTTCCCCACAAACATTCGGTGTGCTAAACAGGTTTAGAGGCCGCACCCCAAGGCCAACCAGTGATCCCTGGCGCTAGGGTGTCACTGCATTTAGGCGACTGATGACCTCGCGTGAGTAATGACTTCGCGTGCGTTCTAGTTCAACAGTGGGTGTGACGGAATGAGGAAAGGTACAGCTGACTCATATCGTTTCATATCGACAAATCATATTGTTTCCTCGCACATGCTCTGCCCGGTGGTTGGGGACCCCTGTGTTAAGCAACCTCGTTTGTTGCACTTTGTCAAAGACCTTCTGAAAATTCAAGTACACAACATCTACCAATTCTCCTTTGTCTATCCTGCTTGTTATTTCTTTTCTTTTTTTTTAATTTTTTTATTAGTTTTTCAAAACATTTTACAAAATTAAAAACCCCAAATCCCAGTGAGGAGCATTAATACAGAGCAAGGTTAAGCATACAATAACAATATGCTACAGAGGAAGAGAATTTAACAAAAAAGCACCTAAATTAAAGACAAGTGAGCTTAGTGTCCTCCCCAAACCCCACAACACAAGAAAAAAAAACAACAATTCCAGACCAACCACCACACAATATAGAGAGTATAAGTCCGGACAGTCAAACTCCCAGACTGTGAATACACTTAGCAACAGAGGATAATAATGCCTACTACCAGAAAAAAAAGGGAGCTGAAAGCAAGGGACCGAAAAGAAAAAAAAACCCTAGTCAAGAGGAAGGTTATGAAAGTACTCGATAAAAGGCCCCCAGATCTTATGGAACTTTAAATCCGAATTGAGAACTGAATAATGAATTTTTTCGAGGTCCAAGCAGGCCATAATGTCGTTAAGCCATTGCGCATGAGTGGGCGGGGCAACATCTCTCCATCTAAGGAGGATCAAGCGTCTCGCCAGGAGAGAGGCAAAGGATAGTATTCGGCATTTGGTCGGACCCAGACATAAATCTGTCTCGCCCCAAAAACCGAACAGAGCAATTAAGGGGTTAGGTTCTAGGTGCTGATTCAGAATACCCGATAGTGTAGCGAAGACATCTTTCCAGAATTTCTCCAAGCTAGGACAGAGCCAATACATATGGATGAGAGAGGCCACGCCCCTCTTGCATTTATCACAGAGCGGACTAATGCCAGGGTAGAATCGAGATAGTTTAGATTTAGACATGTGGGCTCTATGAACAATCTTAAACTGTAAGAGACAATGGCGAGCACAAAGAGAAGTTGAGTTAACCGATTTGAAAACTGAGTACCAGCTCTCCTCGGATAAGGAGATATTTAAATCCTGCTCCCAGGCCATTTTAATTTTATCCACAGGGGCCCGTCGTAAGGCTGCTAGTTTATCTTGGATAATTGAAGTTAAACCTTTACCTAGTGGATTAATGGAGAGAAATAGGTCCATAGCATTTTTCGCAGGCATTTCAGGAAAGTTAGGAATTAGAGGAGCAGTAAAGTGTCGGATTTGGAGATATCTGAAAAAGTGAGCGTTAGGCAGGTTGAACTTAACAGAGAGCTGTTGAAAAGAAGCAAAGCGGTTAACAATGAAGAGATCTTCAAAATGTCTAATGCCCTTCCTGTACCAAACATGGAATGCTGAATCGAACGTGGTAGGTAAAAAAAGGTGATTATGTGCGACAGGGCTAGAAATGGAAAACCCCTGGAAACCATAGCATTTCCTGAACTGAGCCCATATACGCAAAGTGTGTCTAACCAGAGGATTAGCTATTGATCTGGGCAGACTGCTAGGGAGTGCAGAGCCAAGAAGTGCAGATATAGATAATTCTTTAGTGGAGCTCAACTCCATTGCCACCCAGTTAGGGCACTCGGGTTGACCGTGGAAGAAAGACCAGAAGGCAGCACAACGTATATTAGCTGCCCAGTAATATAAGCGAAAGTTAGGTAAAGCCATGCCACCCTCTTTTTTAGATTTTTGGAGGTGGATTTTATTAATTCTAGAGCGCTTATTCTGCCACAGATATGACAAAATAATAGAGTCTAAGGAATCAAAAAAAGATTTAGGAATAAAAATTGGGATAGATTGAAATAAGTATAAGAATTTGGGGAGAACATACATTTTGACAACATTGATACGACCTACCAAGGACATAGATAGAGGTGACCATTGTACCAGACTCTGTTTTGTGGCATATGAAAGATTGACAAAGTTTTCACAAAAGAGATCTTTAAACTTCCTTGTGACTGTAATTCCAAGATAAGTAAATTGATTATGGACTACTTTAAAAGGGAGATCACGAAATATTAGTTCTTGTGCTTCTTTATTAATTGGGAAAAGTTCACTCTTATGTAAGTTGAGTTTATAGCCAGAGATCTGGCTAAACTGGTCAAGAAGTGAAAACATTAGAGGTAAGGATGTAGACGGATATGAGAGAAAGAGTAGTAGGTCATCAGCATAGAGAGAGACTTTATGCTCAACACCCCCTCTCCAAATCCCGGTCAGTTCAGGACATTTTCGAAATGCTATCGCCAGAGGTTCTATAGCCAAATCAAAGAGAAAGGGACTTAAGGGGCATCCCTGACGGGTGCCACATTTGAGATTGAATACTTGGGATTTCTGAAAGTTAGTTAGAACAGAAGCAGTAGGACGCAGGTACAGCAATTGGATCCAAGAGATGAAACTTTGGCCGAGGTCAAATTTTTCTAAGACTGCAAAAAGGTAGTTCCACTCTATACGATCAAATGCTTTCTCCGCATCAAGGGAGATAACACATTCAGGAGTCCCAGTTGGAAGTTTGTTATTTCTTTAAAGAATTCCAACAGATTTGTCAGACAATATTTTCCCTTTTTCAGAACCCTGGGGTGTACACCATCTGGTCCAGGTGACTTATCTACCTTCAGACCTTTCAGTTTCCCAAGATCCTTCTCTCTTGTCATGATAACTTCAGACACATCATGACCCCTGACACCTGGAACTTCTACCATACTGCTAGTGTTTTCCACAATGAAGATTGACGCAAAATACTTATTCAGTTCATCTACCATTTCATTGTCCCCACATTACTACCTCTCAGACATCATTTTCCAGTGGTCCAATATCCACTTTCGCCTCTCTTTTACACTTCAAGTTTCTGAAGAAACTTTTGGTATCCTCTTCGATATTATTGGCTGGATTACTTTTGTATTCCGTCTTTACCTCCTTAATGGCTTCTTCGTTGCCTTCTTTTGGTTTTTAAAAGCTTCCCAATCCTTTAACTTCCCACTAATTTTTGTTCTATTATAGGCCCTTCCTTTGAGTTTTATGTTAGCTTTGACTTCTCTTATTAGCCACAATTGTGTCATCTTGCATTTAAAATACTTGTTCCTTTTTGGGATGTATATATCCTGTGCCTTCCGAATTCCTTCCAGAAATTCCAGCCATTGCTTCTCTGCTGTCATTCCTACCAGTGTTCTTTTCCAATCAATTCTGGCTAACTCCTCTCTCATACCTCTGTAGTTCCCTTTACTCCAGAAGAATACTGATATATCCAACTTTAGCTTCTCCTTCTCAAATTTTATGGTGAATTTGATCACTTGCCTCTAAGGGTTCTTTTACTTTAAGCTCTCTAATCAATTCTGGTTCATTGCACATCAGAATAGCTGATCTCCTAGTAGGCTCAACCACAAGCTGCTCTAAAAAGCCGTCTCATAGAACTCCAGTAATATCCCCCACCACCCCCTAGAATCCCCCACCAACCTGATTTTCCTGCATATTGAGGTCCTCCATGACTATTGTAACATTGCCCTTGTGGTGAACTACATATACCTGTCTGGACACGCCCCCCCCCCCCCCTGCTAACTGCTCCTGTGGCTCCTCCCACAGACCCTGGTATAAAGGTGATTGGAGACACTGCCCCGGCCTCAGTCTCCAGGATGTAGCGTGGTGGCCAATTGCTGCTTGTTCTTTCTTCCAGCCAATTAAAAGCCTATATCTCGCCTCTCGTCTCCGAGAGTTATTGATGGTGCATCAATTTTATTGGCTGGAAGTTTTAAAACATGGAAAGTATTTTATGTCTGGAAAAATTAGACACGGACCCTCAAGCTCCAGAAGCAGCTCTTGCCTTTGAACTCTGGCTTGCATGCTTCTAATCAAATCATACTTGGAAGTGATTCCAGTGACCGAGCCTGCCACAATGTACAAAATACTACTATCCAGAGTAAGTCCAAAAGTACTCTCCCTTATCAGGGACCTGCCGACCTACCAAGGGACCTCGCCCCGCCCCTGACCCACCGGTGCTTACCGGGCATCAAGACGGTGGTTCAACTCTGGCTTCCGTAACCCTCGACCAAAGCGCCCCACACCAGCTTGCAAGGTCAATGATGGACATCCTGGTGGAGGGGCACAGGACTAGCTGCCTGTTTGACACGGGCAGCACTGAGAGTTTTATTAACTCGGACATGGTGCAACGCTGCGGACTCGTGACACGGCCGGTAAGCCCGAGGGTCACCATGGCTTCTGGATCACATTCCACAGACATCCGGGTGGGTTGTGTAGCGACATTGGTGGTGCAGGGCACAGAATATCGGGACTTTGCGTTACTGGTCATGCCTCAACTGTGCGTGCCTGTGCTATTGGGGCTGGACTTCCAGAGCCACCTCGAAAGTGTGACTATGGCATATGACGGGCCCCTCCCACCAATCACTGTCAGAAATCCCCAGTTTTGTGGGACTTCGCCATATACCCCGCTACTGACCACACACACACACCGACCCACACATCCCACCCAGCACCATGCCAACAGCCGCGCTACTGACACCACTTGCAGCCTCTCCACCCTCAAGATCCCTCCTCCACCGCTGTTCACCAACCTGACCCCCGACTGTAAACCTGTGGCAACTAAAAGCAGGAGGTACAGCGTGGGGGACAGGGCCTTCATTCAGTCAGAGGTGCAGCGGCTGCTCAGGGAGGGGATCATTGAGCCAAGCACAAGCCCTTGGCGGTCCCAGGTGGTTGTTGTTCGGACCAGGCAGAAAAATAGGATGGTCATAGACTATAGCCAGACCACCAATAGGTTCATGCAGCTTGACGCGTACCCCCTACCCCGCATCGCGGATATGGTCAACCAGATAGCTCAGTACAAGGTGTACTCGACAATAGATCTGAAATCCGCTTACCATCAGCTCCCCATCCGCCCAGAGGACCGCCCCTACACCGCCTTCGAGGCGGGCGGCAGGCTCTATCACTCCCTGTGCGTCCCCTTTGGTGTCACAAATGGTGTCTCGGTCTTCCAGAGGGAAATGGACCGGATGGTGGACCAGTGCCAACTGAAGGCCACATTTCCCTATCTGGATAACATCACCATCTGTGGTCACGACTGGCCGGATCACAACGCCAACCTCCAATGATTTTTCCAAGCGGCCAAAGCCCTGAACCTTACTTATAACAGGGACAAGTGTGTGATCGGAACCACCCGACTCGCTATCCTTGGGTATGTCGTGGAGAATGGGGTCATTGGCTCTGATCCCGACCGTATGCGCCCCCTGTTAGAACTCCCTCTTCCCACCACCCTCAGAGCCCTCAGACGGTGCCTGGGCTTCTTTTCCTATTATGCCCAATGGGTCCCCCATTACGCAGACAAGGCCCGCCCCCTGGTCAAGTCTACCACATTTACCCTCTCTGCCGAGGCCCGCGCGGCCTTCAGCCGCATTAAAGGGGACATTGCCAAAGCAACGATGCATGCGGTGGACGAGACCATTCCCTTCCAAGTAGAGAGTGACGCCTCCGATTTCGCGCTGGCTGCTACCCTCAATCAGGCGGGCAGGCCAGTAGCATTCTTCTCTCGTACCCTTCAAGGCCCTGAAATTCGGCACTCCGCGGTGGAGAAAGAAGCCCAGTTCATAGTGGAAGCTATTAGGCACTATCTCACCGGCAAAAGGTTCACCTTGTTGACCGACCAGTGCTCAGTTGCGTTCATGTTCAGCAACCAACAGCGGGGCAAAATCAAAAATGATATAATTTTGCGGTGGAGAATAGAACTCTCCACCTACAACTATGACATCCTGTACCGGCCTGGAAGGCTCAATGAGCCCCCTGATGCCCTATCCCGGGGAGCGTGTGCCAGCGCACAGCTCGACCAGCTGTATGCCCTCCATGCACATCTTTGCCACCCGGGGATCACCCGATTTTACCATTTCGTGAAAGCCCGGAACCTGCCTTACTCCCTTGAGGACATCAGGATGATGACCAGGGACTGTCAAGTCTGCGCTGAGTGCAAACCGCACTTCTACCATCCTGAAAAGGCGCAACTTATCAAGGCCACCCGCCCCTTTGAGCGGCTGAGTGTCGACTTTAAGGGCCCCCTTCCCTCCACCAACCGCAATGTCGACTTCCTCAACATTATCGACGAGTACTCGCGGTTCCCCTTTGCCATCCCCTGCCCCGACACCACTACCACGTCCGTCATAAAAGCCCTGTGCCAGCTCTTCACTCTGTTCGGATATCCCTGCTATATCCACAGTGATAGAGGGTCCTCCTTTATGAGTGACGAGCTGCGCCAGTACCTGCTGGCTAGGGGCATTGCTACTAGTAGGACCACGAGCTATAATCCCCGGGGAAATGGACAGGCGGAGAGGGAGAATGCCACAGTGTGGAAGGCCACACTTTTAGCCCTTAAGTCAAAAGGGTTGCCGGTCTCTCGATGGCAGGAGGTCCTCCCCAAGGCACTCCACTCTATCCGTTCCCTGTTATGCATGTCCACCAATGCCACCCCTCACGAGCGCCTATTCTCTTTTCCCAGGAAGTCTGCCACTGGGACCACCTTACCAGCTTGGCTGACATCCCCAGGGCCAGTGCTGCTCCAGAAACATGTGAGGAGCA
The DNA here is from genome assembly GCF_048418815.1 of Hemitrygon akajei. Taxonomy (NCBI): domain Eukaryota; kingdom Metazoa; phylum Chordata; class Chondrichthyes; order Myliobatiformes; family Dasyatidae; genus Hemitrygon; species Hemitrygon akajei. The sequence goes on from NC_133136.1 coordinate 57,285,299, forward strand.
ATAAATACTCCCCACTGGTCAAGAGAGTTCACCTTCTACATGCGAACCCCCAATATGCCTACGGTATACCTGATGGGCGGGAGGACACGGTCTCCGTCCGCGACCTGGCGCCCACAGGAGCAGCAGACCACTACCCCGTACACTCCACGGTAACTATGAACCCTGTACCCGAGGTGACACCGCGCACACCGAGCCCTACACAGACTCTTCACGACACTCCTATACCGGGCGTCTCGCACGCGCATATACCAGGCGCCTCGCACACGCATGAGGGATCACTGACACCTAGTGGGCTGACACCTCCAGTCAGGCCAGAACGCGCAGCACCACCGTCTCTGGTGCAATCACCACCGGCACCTGTGCAATCACCACCGTCTCTGGTGCAATCACCACCGGCACCTGTGCAATCACCACCACCGGCACCTGTGCAATCACCACCGGCTCCTGTGCAATCACCACCACCGGCACCTGTGCAATCACCACCGGCTCCTGTGCAATCACCACCACCGGCACCTGTGCAATCACCACCGGCACCTATGCAATCACCACCAGCACCTGTGCAATCACCACCGGCTCCTGTGCAATCACCACCACCAGCACCTGTGCAATCACCACCACCGGCACCTGTGCAATCACCACCGGCACCTGTGCAATCACCACCACCAGCACCTGTGCAATCACCACCGGCATCTGTGCAATCACCACCACCAGCACCTGTGCAATCACCACCGGCACCTGTGCAATCACCACCACCAGCACCTGTGCAATCACCACCGGCACCTGTGCAATCACCACCACCAGCACCTGTGCAATCACCACCACCGGCACCTGTGCAATCACCACCGGCACCTGTGCAATCACCACCGGCACCTGTGCAATCACCACCACCACCGGCACCTGTTCAATCACCACCGGCACCTGTGCAATCACCACCACCACCGGCACCTGTGCAATCACCACCGGCACCTGTGCAATCACCACCACCAGCACCTGTGCAATCACCACCGGCACCTGTGCAATCACCACCACCGGCTCCTGTGCAATCACCACCACCAGCACCTGTGCAATCACCACCGGCACCTGTGCAATCACCACCGGCACCTGTGCAATCACCACCACCAGCACCTGTGCAATCACCACCGGCACCTGTGCAATCACCACCACCACCGGCACCTGTTCAATCACCACCGGCACCTGTGCAATCACCACCACCACCGGCACCTGTGCAATCACCACCGGCACCTGTGCAATCACCACCACCAGCACCTGTGCAATCACCACCGGCACCTGTGCAATCACCACCACCGGCACCTGTGCAATCACCATCACCAGCACCTGTGCAATCACCACCGGCACCTGTGCAATCACCACCACCGGCACCTGTGCAATCACCACCACCGGCATCTGTGCAATCACCACCGGCACCTGTGCAATCACCACCGGCACCTGTGCAATCACCACCACCGGCACCTGTACAATCACCACCAGCACCTGTGCAATCACCACCACCGGCACCTGTGCAATCACCACCGGCACCTGTGCAATCACCACCGGCACCTGTGCAATCACCACCACCGGCACCTGTGCAATCACCACCAGCACCTGTGCAATCATCACCGGCACCTGTGCAATCACCACCACCGGCACCTGTGCAATCACCACCAGCACCTGTGCAATCACCACCACCGGCACCTGTGCAATCACCACCGGCACCTGTGCAATCACCACCTGCACCTGTGCAATCACCACCACCGGCACCTGTGCAATCACCACCAGCACCTGTGCAATCACCACCAGCACCTGTGCAATCACCACCACCGGCACCTGTGCAATCACCACCGGCACCTGTGCAATCACCACCACCGGCACCTGTGCAATCACCACCAGCACCTGTGCAATCACCACCACCGGCACCTGTGCAATCACCACCAGCACCTGTGCAATCACCACCACCGGCACCTGTGCAATCACCACCAGCACCTGTGCAATCACCACCACCGGCACCTGTGCAATCACCACCGGCACCTGTGCAATCACCACCAGCACCTGTGCAATCACCACCAGCACCTGTGCAATCACCACCACCGGCACCTGTGCAATCACCACCAGCACCTGTGCAATCACCACTGGCTCCTGTGCAATCACCACCACCGGCACCTGTGCAATCACCACCAGCACCTGTGCAATCATCACCGGCACCTGTGCAATCACCACCAGCACCTGTGCAATCACCACCACCGGCACCTGTGCAATCACCACCAGCACCTGTGCAATCACAGCCGGTGCTACGTAGATCGCAGCGACAGATTCGACCACCCGATAGACTTAACCTGTAAATATACTTGTAAGAAACATCGCCCCATGGGGACTCTCTTTTAAAACAAAGGGGGGGTGAATGTGGTGAACTACATATACCTGTCTGGACACCCCCCCCGCTGACTGCTCCCGTGGCTCCTCCCACTGACCGTGGCTCCTCCCACGGACCCCGGTATAAAGGCGATTGGAGGCACAGCCCCGGCCTCAGTCTCCAGGATGTAGTGTGGTGGTCAATTGCTGCTTGTTCTTTCTTCCAGCCAATAAAAGCCTACGTCTCCGAGAGTTATTGATGGGGCATCAGCCCTTTTGGCATGCTCTTTCTATCTCCTGTTGTAATTTGTAGGCCACACCCTTACGATTCTTTGGGGGTCTGTATACAACTCTCATCAGGGTCTTTTTACCTTTGCAGTTCCTTAATTCTATACATAATGATTCAACATCTTCCTACCCTATGTCACCTCTTTCTCAAACACGAGGAAATCTGCAGATGCTGGAAATTTAAGCAACACATACAAAATGCTGGTGGAATGCAGCAGGCCAGGCAGCATCTATAGGAAGAAGTACAGTCAATGTTTTGGGCCGAGACCCTTGGTCAGGACTAACTGAAAGAAGAGATAGTAAGAGATTTGAAAGTAGTGGGGGGAGGGGGAGATCTGAAATGATGGGAGAAGACTGGAGGGGGAGGGATGAAGCTCAGAGCTGGAAAGTTGATTGACAAAAGGGATACACAGCTGGAGAAGGGAGAGGATCATGGGATGGGAGGCCTAAGGAGAAAGACATGTTCGACACAGCTTTGTGGGCCAAAGGGCCTGTATTGTGCTGTTGGTTTTCTATGTATCTCTGTCTACTATTTCCATTGATACAGCATTTTCAACATCTCTGTGAGTTGTACTTCAAGTTGGAACTGTTTTGAATGCTTTATTGTAAGATTCCACAATCTAAACAATCTCTTTGTGCATCATTAAGCCCATCACTGAACAACCAAGCTCAGGCAACTTCTTCAATTCAGCCACATAAGCTGAAATAGACTCCTCTTCCTTTTGATTCCATTTATGAAACCAAAAGCCTTCTGCAATCAACAGTGGTTTCAGTTATGTTTCTGCATTACTTTCACAACATCAGTGAAGCTCATTTTTGCTGGTTTGGTTGGAGCATTTAAACTTCCAGGCAAACTGTATGCTTTTCCACCCAATGCACTCAGCCAAACTGACACTCACTCTTCATTGGCTATTTCATTTGCTTCAAAATGCTGCTTAATTCACTCAGGTTATAATATCCAGTTATCTCTTGTGCAAGCAAATGCATCTGTCTTTCCAAATGTAGCCAGCTAGTTCTACTTTTTAAAAACTTAGTATTATTATCGCCTGGTTATCATTGTTTATAAACTTGTGAATTCATCTGTTTTCTGCCTTTTTTCTGTTATCTCGATCAATTTCTCCTCTTGCGATGAAAAAAAAACAGCAATTATTTTTACTTCAGATGTTTTGCTGTAGGTAGGTAATTCTCTTGCGTTTATTACACAGTTCCTCATCACCACTGTTATGTTTTGTAATTCCAAAATATAAAAGTTATTGAAGGAGAACACAGAGCCAAAAGATGCGTGTGCTTAGTTTCCTTTTTATTTTAAGTGAAAAGTGCACTTATGACATGATTGCTTGATGACGTATGCCATTCCTTGGTAGAGAGATGATGGTTGCTGATTTAAAGCCTGTGGGGACAGCAGCCTGCATGAGTGAAGTGCTGAAGATGCCCATGAAGATGTCTGTAAGCTAGTGTGCACATTCCCTGGGTACTCAACCTGGGACGTTATCTGGCCCGACTGCCTTATGGTGGTTGACACTCTGCAGAGTGCTTCTCTCATCTGCTGCTGTTACAGTGGCTACTCGCCTGGGAAGGGGTTAACCTTCGTAGCCAGTGATGTGTTGCATGCTTCAAAGCTTCCATGGAAGCTGTCCAGGAGGGAGGTGTCACTGGTACAATGGATGCTATATTTCCTTGTGCAGTCTTGCACTCCAGATGCCTAAGGTGACATTTCTCCTGAGAGCTGTTCTGACACCAGAATTGAAGGCAGCGCCCTGTGCTTTTAGCAGGGAGTCCACCTTTGTGTTCTGCCAGTGCTTCTGGTTGGGCTGTGAGATGACCGTTGTTGAGGAACCTACGGCCAATCTGTTGAGTTTATAACCAATATACTTGTTCCTGTGCTGGTTTGCTGTATCACAAGCTATTCTCTTGCATTAGGTTAAATTAGATAGGGAATATCATTTTCTCATATGTATGTTATCAAAGGAAAGGAAAGGAAGCCTAGAACTTCCTCCACTTGCACTTGTTGCTCAACCATATGTTATCTTGAATACTCCACACTGATCCGATCAATAAAACCTTAAATTGTAAATTTACAGAACTGTTTTAGTTTTTTATGAATATAGAAGTAGAAACAGGCCATTAGGGACCAGTCCAGGGATCTGCTGGACTATTCAATAAAATAGCATTTATCCCAGTATCAGTAAACCATATCTCTCGATTATTCTGATCTCCTAAAAGATACTGATCTTTGTCTTGAATATACTCAGTGAGCAAACCACTTGGGATGATTTAAGTGAATCTTTGGATAAACAACTTCCTTGTCCTCTTCATTCTGCATAGCCAATGCCTTAATTTAGTACTGTGACCACCAGATCCAGTCATTCCACTTTGGGGAGGGGGGGAACATCCTTGATTTTAAGCCTGGTAAGAGTTTTGCATGTTCCAATTAAATCACCTCTCAATCTTCAAAATAGAATTACAGGCCTAGTGTGCTTCATCCATTTCAAGTCAATGTGCTGAAACCACAAGTAGCCATGGTCACAAGCTGAACGGGTGCCATAGCTATCAAAGAGTTTAGATACTTGTGATATACACAATATTTCAAAAATATTTTGAAAAACTGTTAAAATTGTTTTAAACATAGAAGATAGAAATTTACAGCACATCACAGGCCCTTCAGCCCACAGTGTTGTGCTGACCATGTAACCTAGTCTAGAAGCTGCCTAGAATTTCCCTACCGCATAGCCCTCTAGTTTTCTAAGCTCCATTAGATAGGGAGGTAAAAATAAAAAAACAAAACTACTAGAAAATTCATTAACAAACTAAATTAAACAATTTAAATTTTATGAAAAAGAATGAAATTATCTGAAACTTGTCTCTCTTACTGATGAAATGAATGGAAAAAAACGGAATCTCAGGAAGCTTCACCTGTCACACCTACACAGACAAAACTACGAGTTTATTTCAGAAATTTCAGCTGACTGTTGTTGATTCACTTGGGTTAATTATGTCCCTTTGGAGTAAATGTATTGCACAGAGAATCACACATTTGGCTCAGGGTACCAGCTTTTCTGCTCAGAAAGTTGATACGTTATTGCAATGATCAAGTCTGGTGCTGCCCACTGCAAGCAGTGCACCTGAACTGTAGGAGTAGCTGGCGATTTGACAGAATGCTGATTAATAAATGCCACTATTATTGCGGAGTGGTGCAGATTTAATGAATGCAATGTGTTGATTTCTGTATCAAGTGGTTCCATTTATTATCAGAGAATCTATACAGCATGAAATACTTAATCTTCGCAGACATCCACGAAAAACAGAACTCCAAAAGGATAAACGACAGAAACACATTAGAACCCCAAAGCCATCCATCTCCCCATCCCCGGGCAAGCATCAGTGCATCAACCTCCTCCCTCCCCACCGCCTGTTTCAACAAAAAGTGTCAAAGCCCGTTACCCACCATGCAGCAGCAAAGCACCCAGAGGCCATGATATGCAGTCAACAAAAACAATTGTTTACCTGACAGTTTGACATCCCACAGGCCCTATCACTAACAAGGAATAGAGAGATATCACCTATCTTCACAGCCAGAGGGGAGACTGACAATCATTGCTGCAATATTACAGATTGCTGAGTCGCTCTTCCATACATCTGCCACATCAAAATCCCGTTGTTCTGATCCCCCACGTCACCTCATCTGGAATACATCATCCACAGGGCCGCACTCCAGGTGTGCCGTCTTCAAAGCTGTGCCTGAAAACGGTTAGCTGGAGAGCTCCAGACACAGGAATTCATCCACCGTAAAAAAAAAATGCAGTTTGAGTGCCGTGTGCAGATCAGGACCCAGACAGAACACCTTGAAAAGGAAAAAAAGAGACAATTCAAGCTGTTTCCACCGATGAGCTCAAAGAGGCAGCCAGCCACTTGGTGCTAACTTAACTCTGCCGAAACCTATCCAGGTTTGCTTTCATAACGTGTAGTGAATTTGATGTGAGGACAGTTTCAGATTTCCACGAGATCTCTCAAAAGTAATTTAATAAAGGTATAATGTTTTCGTACTTCAGGCAAGGATTGTCTTTTCACCTGCCTAAATGTTCCAGTTAGACGTGTGTAAAGCAATAATGATGGAGCCAGGAGTACAGATGAGAGAAAACAGAAAACAAAATTTCTTAATGGAAGGTTGAGCAATATGGCCAAATTATTTCTCTCATCTGCTCCTTTTTCTAGGCCAAGGTTCTAATGGCCATAGTTCGGGCATTTGGTAGAGAAAAAACAACAAAGTCTGATAGCTTACAATCAACAGCCAACAGTGAACAGAAGTAAAGAACTAACGTAACTCAGTTGTTCTTGCTGATTTTCATAAATTTAACACTGTCAGTTATTTTAGGAAAAAATATTGTTTGAGGTGACTTTGAAAAAGCAAAGGCCATGAAGAAATTTTTCAAAAGTTTTGTAAAATGACTGAGATGTGTTTATCATTAATTTCCTCATACATCACAGGCTCTACCTCTAGTGTTCTCCATTCACACCCAAAATGCATACTCAACACAAACGTATCAATATATAACCTTTCCTTGCAATAACAGGATAACAAAGAGCAGACAGATTTCTTAAATCTTGTCATTGCTATCATTTTCCCCCATGTCCTCCAGTATAATTTTATAATATAGGCAAATTTCTCTTGTATAAAATAGTCTGTTGCTCACAGAATATTAAGGAGCAGAAATAGACATTTGACATCAAAAGATATTAACTTTATTACCACAGTCAGTCATCAGTATAATTAATAATTCCTTCATGTTAATTTTGGTCACCTGGACATTTATAAATCCAGAATTCATAATATCACTTTGGTTATCTCCATGGAATTACATCACTTGACTGAAGAGTTCAGACCACACTTGTGATGGCCCATGAGCCTGAGAACATAACCTCAGCAGCTTTCACAGGGATAGAGTTGGTCATTTGTGTCAAGGTTGCCCTGTTCCTGCATCGCTGAATCATAGCTTATCAATGTGCTGGGATCCAGTCTTTCAATGGAAGACCGAGTTCAGGAGCATGCTGGTAAGAAACAGTGTGGTCCAAGGGCAATCTACAGTAAGATTGACATAACATTCATTGGAAGATCTAGCCCATGATATTTTTCAGCTTGTACTCAAAGGATTTTATGAGGTCTTGGCCCACTAACATCTGTTGGTTTGCTCTGGCAAAGTACTTTTGGTTGCCATGGACAACATATTGGGATGTTTGGCTTGTAGTTCAGTTGAAAATATGCTATTCTTTTTATGCAATGTTCAAAATAAAGAATTCTCTTCACCATAATTGGGCATTGATTCTGATTATCAAACTTTGGATATATCAAAATATACTACAAAAGGGCTGTTAATTTCTGAGGAAGGAAATTAAAAAAGGGCATAAGTCCTGTCAACCATGGAGATTTTTTTTTCAGGAAAGTTGCAGCCACGGTCAGTGTTGGAGACAGTTGGCTTGTCATGCAGTTGTTTATCACTAGTATTGGAGGAGAATGGAACATGAAAAGAAGAGTTGGAAAGACCACATGAAATATTATTTTCTACATGGTATTTTCATCAGTGTCTTGTTGGCCAGAAATAACTAGTCTACAAATCAGTGAATTCAAATGAATCAGGAACAGTGGAAACAGACAGACAAATTGTCGTTATTCTTGCCATGAGGTCAAAGGAATGGAGGCTGCTATTTTGTGAAGTTGTTTTGCATGTCTGAATCAGTGTCTTAAAGTAGACACAATGATGCTGCAGGTAATCTGCTGAACTGGAGACCATTTCCAAATAAAATGTTATTTACTATGTGTTCATTGGTTAGATATAACATGCAGGTTTGTGAGTAGTGGGATCTGTGTCTACCCTGAATCATCCCCTTTCCTATTATTTCACTGTAGCCTCAAATGTATTCTTTCTCACATGCCCGTCAATCTTCCTCTAATTTCTTTTTGCAACAAGGAGTTAAGTTACCGCAGTCAGTTAACCTACCAGCATGTTTTTAACTTGTGGAAGGAAACTGGAGCACTGGGCAGAAAAAAAAACCTACAGTACGAGGAGATATTATAGATTCCACAGAAGCAGTACCCAAGCTGAAGACTGCACCTGGCTCTCTTGCATTGACGAGGCTGCAAAGTGAAGGGCTAAACCCCACACCATCATACCGACCTCCTCACATGAATGTTTTCGGGTCTCCGAGCTAGAGTCACGGCAGAAATGGCATTTAAGATTTTTTTGTACTATCCTACACCACAGCTCCTGCCCCTCCCTCCCTCATCACTCCACTAAATCCGCAAGAAGCATCTGAATCACAAATATAAAAAGTGACGAGGATTATTACAGGGTAAAAACAAACACTGCAATCTTCAATTTGTCATGTGTGAGGGGGTATCATGGAAATGAGCAAGAACAAGAGAAATTTTTAATTTTATTTCTGTACTTTATTTAGAGATAAAGTGCGGAATAGGCCCTTCCAGCCTTTCAAGCTGGGTCGCACATCAGCTCCCAACATGTCTGCATTAACTCGACTCTCACAGGACAATTTTGCAATGACCAAGTCCCACAGAAACTCTGGTTCCACACCAGAGAACATGCTCCTGACTCGTCCATGCTTGCAAAATGATTAACTGGTTTTTCCAGTGGGTACAGCATGCCAAACTGCTTCCTGTAGATACCAGCTATGCATCACATGCAATCGTGTTATGCGAGATTGAGGAAACGATTGGCTTGTGAAAAGAGCAGAATATTGTCATTAGTAATTGGTATGGAGGAGTAGGGAGCAATAATGCAGACATTGCCAGTAATGAAGAGCAGAAAGAAGTGAAGTACTAGAGAGTGCAGCTCAATGTGCAAAGGGATAGCCAGCATGCATTTGCATGTTTTTCAAGAATTTCATTGAACTTTTTGAAATGATGACCAAGAGGATTGGTGAAGGCAGGACCTTTGACCAGGTGTCTGCATGCATCTTACCGAAGTTTATGAAACGGTCCGGCAAAATAAGTTGATCTAGAAGGTGAGCTACCAAATTGGATACAAAATTGGCTTGGTAGAAGGAAACAGGGTAGTAGAGGTGGGCATTTTTTTTCATATTGGTAGCCTGTGACCAGTGGTCTGCCACTGAGATTACTGCTAGGTCCACTGTTATTTGTTATCTACATTAACAATCTGGATGGGAATATAGGTGGCATGCATAGTGAATTTGAGGCTGACACCAAATTTGCTGATGCAGTGGACAGTGAAGAAGGTCATTTGAGACTACGCAGAAACTTGATGAACTTGGGAAAGTGGGCCGAGGGATGACAGATGGAAATTAATTTGGATAAGTGCAAAGCATTTTATTTTTGGAAATTAAACCAGGGCATAACATATATGATGAATGACAAGCCTTGGAAGTGTTGTAGAAAAGAGAGACTAAGGGTACAACTATAAGGTTCCCTGGCAGTGGAAGCATAGATAGACAGGGTGGTGAAGAAAGCATTTGGCATACTTTCCTTCGTCAGGTGGACTATTGGTACAAGAGTTAGGACATCATGTTACAACCGTAGAGGAGGTTGGTGAGACCACACCTGAAATATTCTGTGTAGTTCTGGTGGCCACACTACAAAAAGGATTTTATTAAGCTAGAGATGGTGCAGAAAGATGCACAAGGATATTACCAGGATTGGAGAGCTTAAGTTAAAAGGAGAGACTGGATAGGATGAAGACACAAGAGTCTGCAGCTGCTGGAGTTTGGAGCAACAAACAATGTGCTGGGGGAACTCAGTGGGTCATTCAGTATGCCCCCTGGATAGGTTGGGGCTGTCTTCCCTGGAGCAAAGGAGGCTGAAGGTGACCTTATTGAGGTTTATAAAATCAAGGGCACACATGAAAGGGATCATTCCAATGTTTTTCCCAGGACAGGAGGGCCTATAACTACAGAACTGGATTTAATGTGAGAAGGGAAAGATTTAAATTGGATTTAAGAGGTAAGTTTTTCACATGGAAGGTACACGGAATGAACTGCCAGAGGAAATAGCAATTACAAAATTTAAAACCTTTGGAAAAATAATGGAGGAGAACGGTCTAGGTGGATATGGAGCAAATGCAGGTAAATAGAACCTTGGTCAGCATGGATGATTTGAATTGGAAGGCCTGTTTCCTTGCTCTATTACGCTAGGCCTTATTTTCATATTTCCTATTTAAATGTAAGGAGGCTATTTGACTTATCAAACCTCTTGCCAGCTCAAAGAACAATCTCATTCCCTCAATATTTTTCCCTGTAACCTTATTCTCCCCACATACCCATCAAATCATCCCAAATTCTATCAACCATTTATGCTGGGACAATTTACAGTGCCCAGTTACCCTATCAACCTCACGTCTTTAGGGTGTGCGAGTAAACTGGAAAATGACGGAGAAATAGTCACAGAGCCTTGTAGTTCCGCACTATTTCCAGGAGGTTTTCTGCATTTGCTTTCATGAACACAAGCAATGTTGTTTAATTTCTCTGCTATGCGTATATTAATTACAACAATTTCACATTATCACTTCTTTTTCTAGTCATTCATCTGGGACTTGTG